>NC_137021.1:1930000-2197500 GCF_032717465.1 Coenobita brevimanus
CACTAGAAGGAATATTTACAAATCTTCTCCAGGTTAAGTTATGCATACGAATCCTTGCTTATGTTCCTATCTTCACCTACAGACCAAGACCTTCACGCTAAATTGGGAACTAAAGACTGTATGTATTTTAACCTGTGTGTGTGTGTGTGTGTGTTTTTTTTTATGTGTCCGACTCTGGGCATAGGCTTTACAGCTTGCTATCAAGGCCCAGCAGTCCTCCTACATACCATACACCTCTACATGCAGAAGTCCTCAGAAATTTACTACCTGGTATTGAAACATGTTGTCTTCTATGTACCTATAGCCAGACACCTTAATCCTGTATGCGGTGGTCACAAACAAATCGCCTCCATGCAGCCCTGTCCGCAGCCTCGTAATTTTTCACTGCAATATTCACTCCTGTTTGTCTGGCATCAGTATACGACTAAAGAATAAGTAAGAGCCAGATACGATTTCTCTCGGCTAAACAAATCGCATCATGTCAGCCTAAAAATAGTTCTATGCATATTAATACCAAAAACAGTGTGACGAAATGGTTTCTGAAGCCTCCGACTGCCAGAATTTCTCTCACTAAAACAAAATCCTCTGCTTTTAGTTTGCATTAAATACCAAGATGCACCAAACACAGCCAAAGTGTCAAATACATCTTCTGTCTATCTGTCTACAGTATAGCCAGACGACTTAATCCCGTATGGGGTGGCCACAATCACATCGCCTCCATGCATGTCGCCTTGTTCCTTGCCATTTCGCTGCCCTCCCCCGAATCTACACCCCTCTCTCTCACATACCTCTCCACTCCAACCCTGCATCTCATCCTCGGTCTTCCCCCTACCTCTCCCCCCCCTTCCACCTCACTCACATACACTCTCCTAGTCAGTCTCTCACTCTATCCTCTCCACATGGCCAGACCACCCCAATGTATTTCTCCTAAAGCTTTCTATCACATCTTAACCCCTTCAATCCGGTGTCGCATTTTACTGGGACATTCTTCCTACCTCCAGACAATTAGAGTCACATTGGGGACCACCTCTTGTAAGGAGCAGGGAGTAGGCGATGGATATATATACTCTTTTCATTTCGAAAAATCTGGAGGTAGGAATTTTATATACAGAAAGAAAGGTTAAGCTGAAACGAATGAAAAATGAGGAAAATGTATACGTCATAGTGAAGTGGTTTAGCTGACAAGAATGACAAAGGAGAATGAAATGGAAAATACGTCACCTGAGTGAAATGGTCAAGTTAAAAAGAATGAAAGGAAATAAAAAGTCATCAAAGTGAAAGGGTTAATCAAAATTTAAGATGGTTTGTAAGTGTGTATCCAGGGCAGATGAGAGAAGTCATGAAATTAAAAAATACATCAGAGTTAAATGGTTAAGCCTAAGAGAGTTTATAAATATGTATCCAAGGTAGATGAAGACGAGAACTGTCACGAGACCCAAATTTAAGGAGACACCTACTTCAGCCGATAAGGAGGGCGCCCCCAGCAGGAGTACCTGCATCACAAATCAGTCGCTGCAGCCGGATAACCAGGGCCTTTTATCTCATCCCTTATCAGTTTCCTCAGGTACATCTGACCACTTAATCTTCAAGCATTACGAAAAGCATTTATCGCTGGGAAAGAAAACAAGTGGAAAGATTTGGTAACCATGCGTTTCTGGGGCAACAGGAAAATCGAAGCTCTTATTTCTGATCGCTTCACGATTTTTTTTTTATTCCTCAGCCTTCAATATCCTCGGGTATATTTTACAATTTTATATTTGGTAATTAAAAAAAAAAACTGCCATGAAAGTAAACAATGGGAAATATTTTGTAACCATGGACTTCTGGTACTGCACGTGAAAACCAATATTTTTATCTCACCCTATCGGAACCATGGATTTTGTTTTTATTCTTGCAATTTTCAAGCGAATTTTATTTAGCTTACAGAAGATTTTTCAAAATGGAGAGATTAAATGTAACTAATTTTTAAGTCCTTCACTATGATGACGTTTTCTTCGTAGCATTTTTCTTTGTTTTTCTTTTTAACAAGGCAGTTGGAGGTTTATTCTAAGAGGGGAGAATTTCGCACCACATCGTCCTTAGCGACTTACTCTGTTTATCACAAAATATCCTCATTACCGATACCTGTGCCAACTATGTCAATATTAACACCTTAAAATAACAAGAAGAAGAAAGTGAAGGTGTAATACGCAAAATAAATCACCATGGAAGAGGTACTACGCAATCCTGGGCCAATCAAGATACGAACCTTCATCACATTAGGGCAGACCCATCGCAATGATGGGTTTAAAAAATTCCATCTCTCTCTCAGTTCTATTTTATTTATTTACTTATTTGTCTGTTTGTTTATTTACTTATATATTTGTCTATTTACTTATTTACCTATTTATTTTGTGCCGCCAGATGATTTTTTTCAGCATCCGAGATCCCTCCCCATGTGAACTGGTTAATCTCAGGGGGTCCAACCTTATAATTAACAAAATGACTTACTAACTGCTGATTTGACGCATTGCCGGAGTTCAAGTACAGGCTACAGGAATACAAGAGGCCTGTGGAGGCGTGAGTAACGGGAAATGACTATACTCTTTTCACTCGAACTTGGTCTAAAATTGCCCCCCCTCCATCCTGAATACTGATTGTAACAATAGATTAACATCAAAATATGATGCTAGTCACACAGAAGTTAATGGAAAGGATGTAGAGACGTAGCATTGTCTTTCTGCCGCTAAGCTGCGTGAAATATGCTGCATAAAGACGAAAATCTGGGCCAAGTTATAGTAAAAACGGCATACCGGTAGTTCTTAGGAGACAAAAATATGTATGACACTGGGAGTTGCTTGTATGTGCTACCAAATGTATCTTAATAGGAAAAATAAGGCTATATTACTCTCAGCCTTCTATGACTCAGTCCCAGCTAAATGAAATCGTCTGGTGTTAGCTGCAATGGAGTACTACAGTTAACCCGTCCAAGAGAGGGTTAATGGTGACTAACAACATTCTCAAGCTCCTATGACTCATTCTATTATATGGTGTTAGCAGGAGTCAAGCTGACCCCATCATGAACGGCCAAACCAAATAATACTGGTCTTTTGAAATAGCAGTGAGTTAAGGTCTGTGTATCTCCAAACATTTCGGCCGATGCACAGCCCATCATCAGTGAAGCCACAAACGTTGGCGATATAAATAAATACAAAAAGAAGTTAAGTTCTTTGTTTCCCTAACGTTCCTGCCTATATACAGCCCATGCTCAGAGAGGTAAGAAACGTTTGACATACAAATCGAAACAAAAATGCGTTGTTCTTTGGTCCTCTAACGTTTCTGTCTACACACAGCACATCCTCACAGGAGTCAGAAACGTTTGATATATAAACTGATCTAATAATGAGCTATGGTAAGTTCTTTGTGTCTAATGTTTCTACATACACACACCCCATCCTTTGAGCAGCCTAGTCCAAAACGTTTGCTATATAAAGCTATATAATAACGTTCCCCCAACGTTTCGGTCAGCACACAGCCCATCCTCCGAGCACCCTAGTCCGAAACGTTTAATATACAACGTGATATACTAATGGTTTAAGTTCTTTGTGTTTACCACTGCTAAGTACACAAGACCCATCGTCAGAGGGGTCTAGTACGAAACTCTGATGAACAGAGAAAACTACACGTCATTTCCGGTGTAGTACTTCCCACGTATGTATCCGTATCTACGATGTGTATGTATATGTATCTATGTGAAAGTGTACATGTGTATTCAAATGTACGTGTGTGTGCATGCGTGTGTAGGTATGTGTGTATATAACTGCGTGTACCGGCATGTGACTGCGGTAACTGTGTGTGTGTGTGTGTGTGTGTGTGTGTGTGTGTGTGTGTGTGTGTGTGTGTGTGTGTGTGTGTGTGTGTGTGTGTGTGTGTGTGTGAATAGGTGTGTGCGTGTGTGTTTGTGTGTGTGTGTAGATACATATGTGCGTGTCTGTATGTGTAAGTATGTATGTGCGTGTGTGTTGGTACATGTGTGCGTGTCTCTGTGTGTGTAGGTATGTATGTGCGTGCGTGTGTAGGTACATATGTGCGTGTCCGTGTGTGTAGGTATGTAGTGCGTGTCTGTGTTGGCAAGCGTGAAACAGCAGGGGGTCGCAACACCTCCACACCAACCTGGGCTACGGGAGGTCACGGCTCACGGCCAGACGGGAGGAGGGGGAGAGAAGGGGAGGAGGAAGACAGGGAGGAGGGAGAGAAAGGGAGAGAAAGGGAGGGGAAGAGATGTAAAGTGGGGGGGCAGCCAGGTGAGACAAACAACAATATCTACTTTTAGCCCATTCAAGACGTGGCCAAACCTTAACTAACTTATCCTTGCTGCCACCACACACTTTGTACTGATTAAACCCCTACAGCTAACCCGGACAGACGAATATATGTGCGTACTTTAAGGCCTGTGCATCTGTTTCTGAGCGATTTATTCTGCATGCTACACCTAAGCATCCATATAACTTAGATCTCTTTTATAATCGAGAAAGTTTGCATAAAAAGGGGGAAGATACTGAGGTGATCACTACTTACAGTTAAACACTTTTTTTTACACGTAACTTAAATCGTTCTCATATTGACGCAGTTTGCATAAATAACACACATGAAGGTATTAATGTGCAATGTACAAAATAAATCGCAGGGAAAGAAGTGTTACGATATCTTCAAGGCCACTTCGGATAAGACCCACTGCTCATTAGAGACGTGTGGAGCATCAAAATTAATCCATACTTACTACCGCCACACACATGGTACGTATTAGCCTAACCTAACACCAACAGCATTAAACCTAACCTGAATTAAATCATATAGTGACAACTGTGTAGTAATAATCGTATATATAATGGTGGCAATGCATGATTCTCTTCACACAGTTATAGAACACTGGCATACTTCTGTACAAAATGTCATGATGATAAATGGACATACAGGAACAATGGGTCTCAAAGTTTATGCCTTGACCTTTGACTCCATAAACCCTTTAAAATCCCTAAATGATGTAAAATTAAATGAAAAAGGCGTCTAGAGGTATTTGCCCGAGGATCAAGTATGCCAAGACTGAAGGGAACTGGTGAAGAAGTAAAGGAATGGTGCGAAACTGACGAAGAGTATTTGGGAGGAAGAAAAAGATAAAACGTGAGAAAGAAATATAGACAAATTGACAGATATAAATAGACAGAAAAAAAACTGATAAAGACAAACCACCAACTCCACCAAAAAAGGTCTCACGCTTAATAAAATCGTCTGACGGAAGCAGGAAGACAAAGAGAAAACGTCTTGGCGCTGGAGGGTGTAGTGGAAAATCCCTCTATCCCCGGCTCAGCACTCAGACATTTCCTTACTCGAGTGGAGTGAAGTGGACATGATTCAGTAGCGGTGATTTACTCGTTATCAGTGGTTATACGATGGACACAGTGACAACTCCTATTCTCATGGGCTTTGGAGGCTCCCTGGCACCCCGTCCTTGGCGATAAGGGGCTTTGGAGGCTCCCTGGCCACACACACACACACACACACACACACACACACACACACACACACACACACACACACAGACATATTGAAAAAGTTCAAAGGGCCGCTACAAGATGGGTACCAAGCTTAAGGGATCTAAGCTACGAAGAAAGACTAAATAAACTGAATCTACCAACACTACAGGAGAGAAGGAAAAGAGGTGACATGATTATGCTATATAAATGCATATCAGGGAAGGAGAAAATAGACATAAATGATTACTTAACCTATGGGGAAGCATCAGCAAGAGGACTCTGCAAAAAACTGCATAAGAAGAGAGGTGATAAAGACGTAAGGAAATATAGTTTCCCAAATAGAGCAATTGATCAGTGGAATGCACTACTGAATGAAATAGTGTGTGCCAAAACAATTCACAATTTTAAGGATATGTATGATAAATATGGTTTAAGACACGGGACAGTACGAGCTTGACTCATTCCTGTAAAGATACAATTAGGTAAGAACACACACACACACACACACACACACACACACACACACACACACTCCACATACCACAAAACCCTCTCTCTCTCTCTCTCTCTCTCTCCTTGCGATGTATTCTGCCAGGAGGCCGTGTTCTCGTGGGCTTTGGAGGCTCCCTGGCACCTCGCCCTTTGATGACTACACTGATTTGCGCATTATAGCACCTACGTTTATGATTCATTTATTAATTAATTATCTGTTTATTTAATTTTACTTACTGCTATACGATTTTACGAGTATTTCGATACGAGGAGGCTTCATATAAATTATGGAGGCAGAAATACAATAAAGAAAAAAAAAAGACATCATCCTACTTGGAGCCAAACTGGGCAACGTACAAATAAACTATATTCGTTTTATCCTAACTTGGCCTAAAATTACCATGTCTCCATTTTGAATGCTGAGTTGTAAGAATAGACTAACGCTGAGACACAAAGGAGTGCTATGGCAAGGATGTAGAGCGGTAGCATTGTCTCTTTCTGCCACACAGGTATGTATAGTGGAATAAGCTGCAAAAGGACGAGTAGCTGGGCCAAGTTAGAGTAAAAGCGGCACAGTACAGTATAGAAGAACTGACTCCAAGAAATTCCTCAGACCACACGATACATCCCCGGAGACAGCCTGGCTCCAATTACGCAACGGTCCAACAGGTGACTTTCAGGTATACACAAGCTCAAAGGACAAGCCAAGCCAACAGGTAAGTCCACTAATTACCCTGGTGCACCTGCCTTCAATTATTCATTTTTTTTCCACACACCTTCCAAACTGTGCAAAAAATTTAATTCCTTTTTTCTGGAATGGTGGCAATGGTTCTCTTACAGTCTCCATACTACTCCTGAACCTGATGAGGATAAGGATAATGATGCAAGGCCGTAATGGATGAGGATTTTTAAGGAATTTTGTTTTCTTCTTTTTTCTTAATAATTTTATGGATATTTGCTTCACTCGGTCTTTTACAATGACTTTCACCTCACACATGCTGTACGGTACATCACACACACACACACACACACACACACACACACACACACACACACACGCACACACACACACACACACACACACACACACACACACACACACACACACACACCTGGTCCTACTCGTTGATAAGTGATAAAAGTAGGCTTAATGAAGGCGAAGGGAACGTGAGATAAAAGGCAAACAGGACGTGAATACGGTACCTTAAGACGAGTGGTGCATCTTTGGCCAATGACCTCTCTCTCTCTCTCTCTCTCTCTCTCTCTCTCTCTCTCTCTCTCTCTCTCTCTCTCTCTTCTCTCTCTCTCTTCTCTCTCTCTCAGTTTCACAACAATAATATTGGCTCAGGAGGTAAAGATAACATCATCGTCGTTTGTTCTTGTTGAGAGAGAGAGAGAGAGAGAGAGAGAGAGAGAGAGAGAGAGAGAGAGAAAGAGAGAACGAATACCCATAAATCAATTGGCGTGCAGAGAGACGATAAAGCCAAGACGCTTATAACGTCAATCATAATAATAGGGGGTTCTTTGTATTGTAGCAACTGTCATTATCTGATTTATTCTGTGACGTATTTCTGCACTTTATTCTTGTGGCTACCAGACGATTTTATTCATCTTGAGACGATTTTTAGACGTTGTGTGCGTGTGTGTGTGTGTGTGTGTGTGTGTGTGTGTGTGTGTGTGTGTGTGTGTGTGTGTGTGTGTGTGTGTGTGTGTGTGTGTGTGTGTGTGTGAATATGGGAATAAACTTGGCAGTCTATTCCCTTAACCCCAGCAGTCCTCTGATTTGTCTCTCTCACCATCACATGCTACCACTTCGGCACTGATATTCACCCTTCATACTGAATCCATGCTTGGACACACTCATGCCTGATAGAGTGATATTAGAGTGGGTGTTTTTATGACATGGCCATAGGTCTTGTGGAAAACATGTAGTCTGTCCTAACAAATTTCAAATAATCGAACTGTTCCCTGCCGCAGTCTAGGATCGAAGTCGCGTCCTTACAAACAACAGACCGTTTCTTTAAGCACCTAACCAAAAAAACATCAGAAGGAGCAGCGGAAGATGTGGCGCGTCTGCGGTGTTGTCTGGAGCGGTGACTGCTGCAAGGTTGCCAATATACACACTGTCGCCGGATAAGGGTTGGATGCTGAGTGACGTTTGGACGCCTCGTAGCATCGTTTACTCAGGGATCTGTTCTGCACGTTACTCCTCGATATCCTCTTGTATGTCTGTGATGCAAAGCGTGTCGATACTCGTAGAGCAAATAAGGAGGCTGTTCAGGTGTAATACGCAGAACAAATGGCTGAGGAAGAGGTATTACGAAGCCTCCTGTGTGACTTAAGACTACAACATAGGTCAGATGTTTAGAGCTTGGTTGACCACTGACATACTATACCCTCTTCACCTGAACTTGGTTCAGACTGTTGCTCTTTTGTTGCGAATTTTATGTAGCTCAGAGGCGGAAAAAGACAGTTCCTTCCTCTCCATAGGACTGAATCATGACTAGCGTCATTTTCTTTTCTTTTTTTTTTTTTTTTTTTTTGGGGGGGGGTTACTGCTCAGGGTTTGAAAACGAGGGGACCACAATTTTAGGTCAGGTTATTGTGAAGAGTTTACTGTAGTTCCTCCTACTGCGGTACCAGCTGAAGACAATAGAAAACAGCTTGATGGTTCTGATTTGCGTTATAGTGCTAATACCCTTTATAGTCTACTTTGTTATATAATTTTGGAAGTTAACACACACACACACACACACACACACACACACACACACACACACACACACACACACACACAGTACTGTTATACGTTTCCTTTTTAGTTCAGGGACACCTCTCCTATAATGATGCGGTTGTTTACAGCAGTTTACAGTGTGCGAGACGTAACGCACTGGTGGATGCTTGTCCCATCTCAAACTACCACTGGATGTCTGGATAGCAGCAAGGAGAGGACACTAAGATACCATTCAGTGTTCCCTTATCCACAACAATGTTCATATATTCATTGGCATGTTAAAGAAATCTCACGAAATCAATACTTTTTTGTTAAGTGTACAGTGAGGCAAAGAAACAACACTGGGTAGCAGTACTGTTATAATCCAGCCAAGGTCCCTGCAGGTCGAGCCGGTAGAAGCCGGATAGAAGTTGCTGCATCACCCGTGCCTGTCACACTAACCCAGTTCCTTAGTCCAGAACCAATCATGTTGTTCCATTAACCCTTTTAATACTAAGACTTTTACACATTACTCTAGCAATCTCCAGAGTTACCCTATATTAAACTCTGGAGAGACTTTTCGAACTGGATCGGCTAGATACAGACCTCATTAACCCTTTCATTACAAAAATCTGAAGCCGAGCAGGATCGTCTGTCAGGGGCAAACAAAAAATAAACACGTCATCAGACAGAAGGGGTTGCACGCACTAAGGCAACTGACAAAACTACTGCAAATGTGCCTCAATCAGAACATGACTGAGTAAGAGGAGACACTATGAACCCACTCAAACACATTCCACTCTCAAGAGCCCAGCCAACAAAACAAGAAGCAGTGCCGGACACAGCAAACCCGTCCTCGGCAGTTATTTTAGTGCTGACGTATAAACACAACAGGATTCCTAGTCAAAAATGTCACATCTCAGATTTGGAGTAAATTGAATGAAAATTGAGGATTTTATGCCCATTTGAAATTTTATGCCCGACCCACCTGATATTGACCCCACTACCGCTAAGGGGTGACCCCCCTGATGTAATGAGGCATGTTACAGAAAGAAGATCTGAAAGATGCACCTTTAGGTTTTCGTTTCATGTCTACCTGTACAGTATATGATGCATTTGAAAGGAGTTAGGGCGAAAAAACTATTTTTACATTTTACATTTGGGGGCCTATGGCCTAGGCCTTGGCCCATGGCCCAAAATTTAATCGGGTGATCAGGTCATAGCCCATCATCCCTGTAATTTTAGTCAAAATCGCACCAGTGGTTTTCGCGTAAGTTTTTAACAGACAGACAGACAAACCGAGTAAAAACAATACCCGTCCCCGGGCCCCTCCGTTACCCTAGGCTAACGAACCCTAGAATAATGCCCTCCAAGCAGGATTATTCTCAGGTAATCCCTCTTGGCATCCCTCTCACTCACGTAAATGCACTTGTTATGGATGACTTCTGGCAAAAAATTGGCGATATTGGAGGGATTTATGTAACACAGAAGAGGAGAGTACGGAATAATACACAAAATAAATCGCTTACGTAAAGCTGCTGTGGTGCTTCCTCATTCCTAACCGACGAGAATACAGGCTTTGGTTTCCTATCAAAGATCTAATTCTGGCGCCAGTGAATATGTATACACACGATCACCGCCAGCGTCTAATCTCTGCCAGTATCTATGCATACACACAATCATCACCTGTATCTATGCATAGTCACAAAACCTTGGCCAGAGTCTACGCATAAATACAATCTCCAGTGTTTATACGTTCCTCTGCATCCTTATCAGTCCACTCGTGCAAGGTAAGAGTCCTCGGGCCCCACCCAAACAAATAACAGTACTTGAAAATATAATATGCAGCTCAGCGGGTTTTCCCAGGCAAAAAGGAGATGAATGTGTAAGTAAAGACCACACACACACACACACACACAGGAGCCAACACTATCTCTCAGCTAAATGAAACTATCTGGAGTTTGTTGGAATATAATGCTGCTGCTGCTGTTGTTGTTGATGATGATGATGATGATGATGGAAGAGAGTTGTTGTTGTTGTTGATGGTGATGAGTTTAAAAAGATGATGGACTGACAGATGAAGACGATGATGATGAGTTAAGAAGATAATGGACTGAAAGATGATGATGATAATGATGATGATGATGATGATGATGATGACGGAAGAGTGTTGTTGTTGTTGATGGTGATGAGTTGAAATAGATGATGGACTGACAGATGAAGACGATGATGATAAGTTAAGAAGATAATGGACTGAAAGATAATGATGATGATAATGATGATGATAAACCTAACTCTACCCACCTGTAACTACCCAACACACACACATCTAATCACACACACCCTCAAATCAGGCTGAACTAAAAATAAGCGGTCATACACTCCATTAGTGACCTAGTTAGTAAAACCCAACCAAAATGGCGCAAGAAAATGAAACTGCAATTCTCCTTCCTAACACTGAGAGGATACCGGCATGACTCACTGCCCTCTGACTCACTGAACTGACTGATTTAACTGACTGACTGTGTGATTTAAGTGACTGATTTTACTGAACTGACTGATCCAAATGACTGACTGACTATCCTCGCTGGCAATGACGTAACTCAATTGACTGATTTATTTAACTTAGCTGACTGACTGACTTAAATGAAGTTACTGGCTGGCCTAACTAAATGAACCGCCTAACTTGTTGAACTAACTAACGGAGCGTACTGACTCACCTGGGTTAACTAAACTAAGTGACTAATTAAAAATACCTGACGGACTTACTTATATGACTGACTTAGCATTTAATCAAGAAAGAACGATGAACAGCCATCGCCATCATCATCATCATCATCATCATCTCTCTCTCTCTCTCTCTCTCTCTCTCTCTCTCTCTCTCTCTCTCTTTCTGTTGCTAACTTACATATGCGCGCACATGTGTACATATGCTTGGGAAAATTCGTGACTGTGCGTCTAGGCTTACACGTAAACGACGGATGTCTGTTTCCCCTCTGTGTGTGTGTGTGTGTGTGTGTGTGTGTGAGAGAGAGAGAGAGAGAGAGAGAGAGAGAGAGAGAGAGAGAGAAGGGGGGGATAAAAGCAGTAGGAGAGAGTGAGAGGCATGAGCTCGACCTTGCATACCTCTATGAGAAGAATAACGTAACATGACTCCTTTGTAACCTTTGTTCATCACTTCAACACCTCCTTTTATCATTTCTGTACACTTTTCACATTCACCTGGCCTAAAATCAACATCTGCCCATCTTCAGAAAAGGGTACTAGTCACGATGAAGTGCTATGGAGAGGATGTTGAGCCGCTGTAACATCTTTTTTTTTTTTTTTTCATTTCAACACCCCCCTTTATCATTTCTATACTCTTTTCACTTTCATTCCGCCTAAAATCAACAGTTATTCATCTTCAGAATATGGTACTAGTCACGAAGAGGCGCTATGGAGTGGATGCAGAGCCGTAGTATTGTCATTTTCCTTCACCACCTCCCTCTATCATTTCTGTACTTTTTTTTCGTGCTAATTTGGCATACAATTTACATCTCTCCATCTTTAAAGTTACAAGATTAACACCGGAATATGGTACTAGTCACGAAGAAGAGCTATGGCAAGGATGTAGAGCCGTAGTATCTGTTTTCTTCACTTCCACATCTACATAATTGTTATACTCTAATTTCTATACTGTTTTTACTCTAACTTGGCCTAAAACTGACATCTCTCCATCTTAAGTGTTGAGGTATAACAGAAGACTGACACTAGAATGCAGCACTAGTCACGAAAAAGTGCTGTGGAAAATGCCGAGCACCAGTATTGTCTTTTTAAGCCACTGTGCTGCGGGAAACAGGGGTATACAGGGTGGTCCATATATAACGCCCCTCTTTTCCTCCGCCGGTTGATTTGTGTGCTCCATGGACGGCTCAGTCAGCGAATTTCATGTCTATTTTGCACAATTTATTCATTTCCCACTCGCCGCGACAGTAGTAGTAGTAGTAGTAGTAGTAGTAGTAGTGGTAGTGGTAGTAGCATCATCATCATCACAATTACTGTTACTGCTGTTATTATTATTATTATTATTATCACTATTATTATTATTATTATTATTCAGGTAAGTAGTATTCTGTGCTATGTTTTTTCTCACTTCAATGCCACTTCACGTATCTACCAACTCCTTGACCTCGTGTTCCACTCAGATTAATCGAACCGTAACTCCTTACCTCCCGTAACTTATTTTCCATTTTATTCCTGCCGCCTTTGTACTAGTTTATTTACCTTATTAGACTTTTCAAACTAGACGAAATATATAAATCCTTCAAAAACACCTTCACCATACTCCTTTTACTCCAACTTGGCCTAACATTGCCATCTCTCTTTCTTCATACTGAACTGTGGCAATAGATTAGCAACAGAACACGATGCTAGTCACGAATATGTGCTCTGGAAAGGATGTAGTGCAGTATTATTTTTTCTGCCACTGAGCTACGTGAAATATATTGCCAAAGGACGAAAATCTGGCCCAAGTTAAAGTGAGACGAGTACAGCAGAGGTGGTGTGGATCTTGTTTACTCTCTTATAGTTCTTTCACCTTAACTTGTCCTTCATTTTTATCCTTTTCCAGCTTATTTCTCAAAGCTCAGTGGCAGAATAAGACGATGCTTCGGCTGTACATCCTTTTCATGGCACTTCTTTGGTGGTTAACACCGTATTCTTGTTTTAATCTCTTGTCACAGCTCAGCATTCAAGATAGAGAGATGGCAACTTTACGGCTATATATAAATGAATAATTATAGTTGGGAAGGTTAGCCTGAATGTATTGTTAAGCCCCTCTGAGATGGAGATGACGATGCTGGAAGGAATGCCTTCACGTGGTGGCACGGATATAACCATGCCGCTCCACTGCCCGGTCTCCTACTCTCTCTCAACCTACCAAAAGAAGGATGGTGAACTGCAAGAGGGCAACCTCAACCTTCAGGCCATTGGGTTCGCGCTTCCGGTAAACCTGTACCTACAACAGCATCAACAACAACAACAACTACCACTACTACTACTACTATCATCATCACTACTACTACTACTAATAGTTCTATCATCAATCACCATCATCATCATGTCTACTACTACTACTACTACTACTACCACTACCCCTAACCTAAAACACCATCGCACACAGCCAGATGTCCACGTTATCTTCCACTACAGATATCAATAAACGAGGTCATGCAAACAACAGGCCGGGTCAAGTATGGATCCCCTACTGCGGCCTGGTTTATTAACTTGAAAAGTCTGTTGTTAAGCCTCCGAATGTCTTGAAGAAGGCGGCCTGGGTGAGTAGATTGAGTGGGTTTGAGTGAGTGGATGCGTGTGGTATCAGGCAATGGCACAGTTTACGGGCTTTATCTCACCTAACGATGGGGTAGCCTCCTTTGCTTATCATATTCTTAAGACATGTCAACACGCTCTTACACGATCTTACACACACACACACACACACACACACACACACACACACACACACACACACACACACACACACACACACACACACACAGATGATGATGCTAATGACACAACCTATTTACGCCGCGGTCCCTTTCAATGCGGCAATCAGTGACGAGATAACACAGAAAAATGTAACGAGATAAAACGTTAAAATGTAATGCTTGAACTTAAATGATAAGCGGACATTCACTGGTGTTATGCAAGAATATTGACCACTAACTGGGCTTCGTCTGATCATAAGAACGGTGAATTTTCAAGTAGTTTTTAATCTTAATAATGAATCTCTCTCATGCAGGATCAATATTTACCTTTCATTCATTATATATACAGGTAATGACTGACTTTTAGCGCAGGTACTCGGTCTGTTTTCATGTGGCAAAAATCCTTAACCCTTTTCAGTTCAGTATATGGCCAAGTGTAGTCGGGCTGGAGAATGGATTTGGCTAGTATCCATGGAGATTCGTTCCTACCTCTTAATCAACGTTTGTTAAATTTCATGCTAAGAGGGGCCAAGTTCCGACAGAGAAAAAAAAAAAAAAAAAAAAAGTTATACTATGGTAGGTAAAGGAATGAAGATGGAACTCCAGTATCTTCTTGTTGACGTCAAACGATTCTATTCAGTTAGGACAGGTGAGTCATACGAGTAGGCGACTCTCTTAATATTATTACCATCAACCCTTTCAAGTCCAGGACAGTTTTAACGCTCGTTTCCTGTCAACTCAAAACGTTTTCATTCAGCTGAGGGTGAGTCACATGGTACCATTACACCCTTTCAAGTTCGGGGTACTTGTAGCTTTGTTTTCTCATCAACAAACGTTTTTATTCAGCTGATTGTGAGTCATGGGAGCCTGTATGTGAGTATGCTTACATGTGAGTTTTGCACCCACAGTGCCCTTGAGCTGTATATATGGAGGAAAGTATACCAGCATTTTTTTTTTTTATTATTTCCCCCAAATTAACACGTACTATGAGACTGAGTATATAAACTAATCAATAAATACAGACAATCACTTTGTCACCATGAGTTACAATACCGATATATGTGGCCCACTGCTGGGCAAGGTGGATATGATCTAAAATAGATTATTTTTCTCTTTTCTTTTTTTATATGCACAACAAGGAATGCTGGGAATTAGCTAAAGATGCACGGTGTCTTAACTCCCTGTGAATCACACAACACAAGAATATGAGACGGATGGATACGTTCTGTCGCTTGGGTAGTAAACAGAAATAGGCCTATGGAAGGCAGAAACAATGCTGGGAGAGGAATGTGGAAATACAGAAGACAGGACACAATGCTGGCAGACAGCAATGACAAATATGGAAGGTAGGACACAATGTTGGCAGAGAGAGATGAGAAATAGAGAAGTCAGGATACAACGTTGGCAGAGAGGAATGAGAAATAGGGAAGGCAGGACACAATGTTGGCAGAGAGGGATGAGAAATAGGGAAGGCAGGACACAATGTTGGCAGAGAGGAATGAGAAATAGGGAAGGCAGGACACAACGCTGGCAGAAAGGGATGAGAAATAGGGAAGGCAGGACACAACGCTGGCAGAGAGGTATGAAAAAAAGGGAAGGCAGAAGACAATGTTGTTAGAGAAATGAGGAAATGATAAAAATGTGCAACGAGACACTACCCACCGTAGTGAAGGGACTGAAGCACAGATCTAATGAAATACAGATGGTTATATAAGAAATTAATGGTTGGATAAACTGGACTGGATCTGGTGGAGGCTAGTTCGTCCGAGGTATTCCACTCACCTGATTAATTATTCATGGTATTTGTTAGATGAGGCCACACACACACACACACACACACACACATACACATCACGTCCACACCCACACCCACACCCACACACACACCCACACCTACACACACACACACACACACACACACTCACATCACGTCCACACTTACACACACACACACACACACACACACACACACACACACACACACACACACACACGGGCTCTCGTGTACTTATAACACTTTCCTCTTCTCTTCTAGCATCGATCAAGGACTACACATAACGTACAGAGAAAGTGTTAATGAGAGAGACAATTTTCAATATTTCAATCACTGTTTTCTAATGCAAATCAAAGAATAATGGCGATGATTATGACGGACGATGTATAGTACCAGATATTCACTCACAGTAAAATAAAGTTACTTAATATGTTTCGTACCATATGTCTGGCTGTTCTTAGTACGGTATTCTAAGTCAGTTACAAGTACCATATCGTTTTGCCATGAAGAATGATAACGAGAACAATAGCCTATATGATTACTGTATTAGGCCATTAGAGAAAGCACACTATTGCGCACTGGCTACCGGTACATAGGTGTGTGTTAACAGTGTGCAGACAGACACATAGATCTAGACAGGGTTGATAGACAGACTAATTAACTGAGAAAGATAGCCAGATGGACGACAGATAGACTGACAGGCACAGGTAGCCTACAGGCAGACAGACACAGATGGCTAGCTACAGAGACAGACAGATACAGACTGACAGACAGACAGACAGAACAAAAACTATTCAAACAATATTTTACGACCAAAACCAACAGAGTAATAATGTGTCCTTTGTCATCAGTGTGGGAAGTCTATGAAAGGGCCCCCAACACCGCACTAATAAGCAGCACCGGCCTTACCACACGCCAACCAACCTCATGACGTAACCCCAGCAAAAACTTGACATCACACTCGTCTACCAGGATTCACAAACTCTTCAACTGCCTCTCGTAACTATACAATATTTTTACGGGAAAGAAAAAGTATGAGATTTTTTTTTTTTCCCCCAGCAGCACCAGTCCTAACACAAGTCAACCAGTGCCTTGTGATGTAACCCCAGCTAAAACTTTACATCACCCTCCTCAACCCAACAGTGGGGCCGTATACTCGTCGGATAGGCAAGCTCCCAAGGACGTTTTCCTTTGCGATTTATTTTCCAATCTGCTCATTAATGTCCTCCTTTTTGCTTTTTATATCTTTTTAACGTCAACATAGATTGCATGAATAACACACAAGAATATGATAAAGGAGCTGAATCACAAATAAACCGGTAAGGAAGAGGTGTTAGTAAGCTTCCTAACCGCACGAGAATACGCCCTAGGATTCACAAACTCACCTGCCCCTCGTAACTACAGAATATTTTTTACAGGAAAGACAAAGTACGTTATTTTTTTCTTTTTCTTTTAAGGAATGGCAAAGCAAGTAGAGGATTTTAACCAGGTTATGGTAAGGTTTGGTTTTACAGGAAAGACAAAGTACGTTATTTTTTTCTTATTCTTTTAAGGAATGGCAAAGCAAGTGGAGGATTTTAACCAGGTTATGGTAAGGTTTGGTTTTGCAGGAAAGACAAGGCAAACGGAGAATCTTCCCATGTTGCTTGTTCTGTGTGTGTGTGTGTGTGTGTGTGTGTGTGTGTGTGTGTGTGTGTGTGTGTGTGTGTGTATTTACCTATTTACCTATTTGTAGTATACAGGAATTGAGCAATGCTCGTGTTGTCCTGTCTCCATATCCACATTTATCAAGTCTACCTTTACACACATGAATGTTTTTCTCATGCACCACCTCTTTGTCTGAGTCGTTCTAAATATTTAAGAATATACCTAATTGTGATATACACGGAATGTACTATGCTCGTGGGTTTCCGTCGCTGTTTCTCAATAAGTCGAATTTAACTTTAAACTCGTTTAAGTTTTTAGACTGGACGATCTCTTTGTCCAGGCTATTCCATAAGTCTATACTTCTGTAAGGAAAGCTATATTTCTTGATATCCTTCAAGCAGCTTGACTTTTTCAATTTCATTCCATGTCCTCTTGTTGCTCTCTTATCCCATACAAACAGATCTTCTTTGTCAATTTTATCTACTCCCACCATGGTCCTGAACACCGCAATCATGTCTCCCCTCTTTCTCCTTTCCTCTAACGAAGGCAAATCCAGTTTTTCCAGCCTCTCTCTGTATGACAGGTCTGTCAGACTGGGGACCATCTTGGTTGCTGTGTATATGTGTGTGTGTGTGTGTGTGTGTGTGTGTGTTTTAATGCAAGAAGGAAAAAGGAAGAACACGGAACAGAATCTTCCCCTTCTCTAGTTCTTATTCCAACAAACACAAATCTGAGATGTGACGGGGAGTTGCCACTAAACTTATCCATTATATCTCAGCCCTCCACCACCCTCAACACATACTAATTAGATAGCGTTACCAAGATACGAGGATCCGCAACTGACGCTTTCTGATGTAACTCTAATCACAATGAAAAAAAAACAAAAAAAACGACCTACAGTAAGCCCTTGAAATATAAACCATCCATTACATTTCATCTCTGCTACCACCAGACGATTTTGTCCAACTTTATAGAGCCCCAGAGTATTGAGAGGGTTAATGAAGGCTGTATCAAACCCATCCAGTTAGGAAAATCTCTCCTGATCTCAAAATCACCTAGAGATAGTAAGAATGTAGCTTTAAAAATTGGTTCAAGGCGGCAGGGGTGAAGTCAGACCTCCCCAGTACCAAACAAGGCAAGAAAATGCACAAACACGCAACGCTCATAACTCTAAATGATGTAACAAAACGAGGCAATATAATTCCACAATTCAACAGCATACACACACACACACACACACACACACACACACACACACACATACACATGCACATACAGAGTTCATAGTCAAAACAATTCCTTCTTTACTTTGAGCTGCGGTAGGTATATTACCCCCTTCAAACGTATTTTTAATATTTTTTCGCTCCTATACTGCTATCTTACCATGCTCTACTAGTGAAGAGGCAAAGGTGTGTTTAATCCCTCCTATTCTTAAATCCTCTTGAGCTGAATATAATCGTCTGGAGATACCATGAATAAAATGAAGACGTTATCGTATTGAGGTTCTTAAATTTCGCCATATGCCCTCTCCGATTCCGAAAATGTGAGAAAGGCGAATCTTGCCGGTAGGACTTTTGAGTCAATATATTAATTTAGTCTATCATGTATCTCATCAGTTTCCAAAATATGAAAAATGAAGGGTGAGGACTTGAGTTAATATACCATAGGCTAACCCAATTAACCTGTCCTAACCCATCCTAAAACTGAGTGTAATCATACCGATCAAGGACAAGGAAACACCAGAAAAAGCCCTCATTGATAACACCAAAAAGAAAAACCCAAAACAAAAACTTAGTGCTACTTGGGTGTAAAGGAGGAGGGTGGGTGAGCCGGAGATGTGTTTGAGAGGCGACGTGGTGTCTACGTGGGTTGGGGGGTTGCTGATAATATTTTTATTCTTGCTGACGACACACGATTTCATTCACAGGAGAGCTCATGCCCTCTCCTTCTGTTTTATGGGAGAGGAGAAAGGGGGGCCGGGCTCAATACAACCATTACCAGTTACTTGGACTGGAGGAGAGGGGAAAAATGCCGTGTCAAAGAACTGCCTTTTTCTGCCACTGAGCTACGTGAAATTGGCTAGAAAGGGACGAAAATCTAGTCCAACATAAGGTAAAACAACTGGAGAGCCAACATATGTAGATGACCCATTACAAGTGGAAGCGTTGGGTGGGAGAAAGATACAGGTTAGAGCTTGAATTCTTTGCTTTCTCTAACGTTTCGGGCTTCCTCTGTGTCCTGCCCAAAATGTTAGGGAAAATAAAGGAATTCAAGCTCTAACCTGTGTCTCTTTCCCATCCAACATTTCACTTGACAGCCAACACTTCATCGCTTAAAAGTGTTGGACTGTAGTGACCTTGGCTGGCGGTGAAGTAGACAGAGCAACAAATTCCAACCAGAGACGAACGAGGGGAAGTCTCCACATTATCTCGGCCAGCTTGTTGTGTATCGAAGACAATGCGATTACGCGATATGGCTGTGAGGCGATGATAAGGGAAAATGGGTGCGCTCTCTCCGGTCTGATTAGCGGTATCTTATTAGGAAATGAGGTGCTTGGAGTGATAGTCTCTCTCTCTCTCTCTCTCTCACACACACACACACACACACACACACAATAGGGCAATTGATCAGTGGAATGCACATAATGAAATTGTGTGCCAAAACTATTCATATTTTTAAGGATAAGTGGGAAAAATATAGTTTAATACATGGGACAGTACGAGCTTGACTCATTCCTATAAATAATTCAATTAGGTAAGAACAATCAGGTAACGTGCGAACACACACACACACACACACACACACACACACACACACACACACACACACACACACACACACACACGATTGCAAGATACGTTTGTGGAGGCAGGAAAATGCCATCTCATTTAGATTATCTCACAATAAGAAGGTGCTTGAACTACTCTCTCTCTCTCTCTCTCTCTCTCTCTCTCTCTCTCTCTCTCTCTCTCTCTCTCGATTTGGGGTGCAGCTATCACACTTAATCATGAGTAATATACTCAAGACAAATGCATTTTTTTTTTTTCCTCCCTGACTCAATTTCCTCCCTCATTCCTTTCTTCTTCTACCATCTTTCTTTGTACGGTATATACCATCCCTGTTCCGTTCCTTCTTTCATTCCCTCCTTTATTTCTTCACTTTACCCTCTGCTCCTTCTTTCTCTCTTCTTAAATCTACCTTCAGTCCTTACATCCTTCATCCCTCCCTTACCTCATTATCCCTTTCATTCTTTAATTTCTTATTCTGCTTCTTCAATTTACCTTCCGTTCTTTCCTTCTATCAACTCTCTATCCTTTCCTTGTCTAACTTCCCCCTCTTCCACTTTTTCAATCTATCTTCCGTCCTTCCTTCTTTCTTTCCTTCCATCCACTCTCTACCACTCTCCTTCTCTACCTCCCTCCTCCTTCGTTTTTTTCCATCTTCCTCCCTCCCTTCCATCCCTCTAACCCCTCCTCCTTCGTTTCTTCCATCTTCCTCCTTCCCTTCCATCCCTCTAACCCCTCCTCCTTCGTTTCTTCCATCTTCCTCCTTCCCTTCCATCCCTCTAACCCCTCCTCCTTCGTTTCTTCCATCTTCCTCCTCCCCTGCCATCCCTCTGACCCCTCCTTCTTCGTTTCTTCCATCTTCCTCCTTCCTGTCCATCCTTCTAACTCTCTCCTTCGTTTCTTCCATCTTCCTCCTTCCCTTCCATCCCTCTAACCCCCTCCATCATTTCTTCCATCTTCCTCCTTCCCGTCCATCCCTCTAACTCTTCCTCCTTCGTTTCTTCCATCTTCCTCCTTTCCTTCCATCCCTTCAACCCCTACTCAGACTCCAACCCACCCCGTGACCAACACCACAACAATGCATTGTGGTTTTCTCCCTCTTCCCCCCTCTTATCCTTCTTCGGTCCTTCCCTTCCTCCTCCTCCTCCTCCTCCTCCTCTTTTTTTTTTTTTTTACATGCTGGTTAGTAAAAAGAAACGATGCTCCCCCCCCCAAAAAAAAAAAAAAAAAAACAGTACAGAGGATAAAACACAAATTGATAATCGGTAACACTTAAATGAAATCCCCCCCAATTTTTTTTCAACCACCTTCGTTTGAACTGTAAAGTGACTGTATGACTGAAGAAGAAAACAGTACCCATACCGGTATAAAAAATAAATAAAACGATAATCACAACTTCCGCTCGAGAAACTTTATGAATATGGACCCATAACAGTGAAGTGAAATAAAAGAAGAGGTGATGAAAACGACAAGGGTAGCAGATAAGGAGAGGGAGGGGGAGAGGGAAAAGAGAAAGAGGGAAAGGGAGATGGGAGGAGGGGCAGAAGGAGATGGGAGGAGTGAAAAGGGAGAGGGAGATGGGAGGTGAGGGAAAGGGAGAGGGCGAGGGAGATGGGAGGAGAGGGAGGAGATAAGAGGAGAGGAAGAGGGAGATGGGAGAAGAGGGAGGGGGGACGGAAGAGGGGGGAAAGGAGAGGGAATAGGGGACAGGGAAAAGGAATGAGGAAAAGTGGAGGGGATGAGGCAGAGTGGAGAGGGTGAGGGACGAGCATTGAAGAGGATAAGGGCGAAGTGGAGAGTAGGAGGCAGAAGTGGAGGAGGGCAGGGAAGAGAAGTGGAGGGGATGAGGTAAAACTGGAAGGGATGAAGCAGAAGTGGACGCGGTGATAAGAAGTGGAGGAGATGAAGAAGTGGAAGGGAGGAGGAAGGAGGTGTTGGAAAGGGAATACCGGGTATATATACGTACCATACCAGAGAGAGAGAGAAAAAAAATCAAGGACATGGGGAATTAACTACAGCAGTACAAGATGGGAGGGAGGGTCACTGCCAAAGAGAGAGAGAGAGAGAGAGAGAGAAACAAATATATCAGAGAAGAAAGGCAAAGGAGTGAAAGAAGAAATAATTGCAAGGGAACAAGAGAGGAAGGCTGAATGATGACAACGAGATATGGAAGATGGAAACTGGGGAGAAAACAAGAATGATGTACTAAATTGAAAGTAAGAAGGTGAGAGGGAAAAGGAAGGGGAAAAGGGAGAAAAAAATAAAAAAATGGAGAAGAAAAGTGAAGGAAGACCTGACGAAAATACTAAAGAGACAGGGAGATGAAAAAGGAGGAGGAGGAGGAGGAGAAGGAGGAAGAGGAGGAGGAAAAATAAAGAGTGAGGAATGTGTAGGAAAAGAAGAAGGAAGACAGAAGAAAGTAAGATGACAAGACAGGGAGAGGGTGGAGGGAGAGGATAAGAAAAGAATAAAACGGGCGGAAAGTGGAGGAACAGAAGACAGAAAGGAGAAGAAAAAACTAAGGAGACTGGGAGAGGGAAAAAAAAAGGGAGGAGGAGGAGGTGGGAAGAATGAAGCGTGAGGAAAGTGGAAGGAGAGGTTTGGCACTTCTCCTAAAGCGGGGTAAATCCACGTGGTGGTCCCTAGCTCTTGCCAACTTACCCCCCCCCACCTCCCTCCACCTACAGTACCTTTCCTCCCTCCCTCCTTACCTCCTTCCTTCCTTCACCTCCTCCCTTTCCTCCTTCTTTCCTTCGCCCCCACCTTTCCCTCCTCCCATTCCCTGCCGTCGTACTCCCTTCCTACCGGTACACATTCCCCACTCTCCTTTTCATGCTCTCCAACGACACACTGTTAGCTTACTTTCCTTCCTCTCTTCCCTTCCTTCCTTCCTTCCTATGCATTCTCCTCTCCCATTCCTTCTCATGCTCTCCAAAGTTCCTATTCTGTTGCCAAAATTTTCCTCTATCCTCGATCCTCGTACTGTACTCCCATTGTTATCGCTTCCCCTTTCTCCTTACATTTCTCATCTGTCTCATTCTCCTCTTTCTTCTTTCCAATCCCCCATTCTGCTGCCATATCTTCCCTTCTTTCTTATATTTCTTCAGCTGCCATTCTTTCTTTTGGTCCTCGGGTCACCATACCTTCCTTTTTTCTCATTCTTCTCTTTCATTCCTATTCTCTTACCATTTCCTTCCCTTCTTACTTATACATACTACTACCACCGGTACTGTCATTCTCCCTCCTTATATTCTTGCTGACACACCCTTACTTCCTCCTAATTTTCTACCTACTGCTCCCGTCTTCTCTCTTTCTCGTAGGCTTATTCTCATTTCACCTTGCACCCCTGTCTTAAGCTACCCTCCTCATTCGATCCACTTTCCTCTTCCTTTACCTCTTACCTCTCTTTTCTCTCTACAGTAGCTAACAATTACTCCATCCTCCTCCTATCTGCGTAAATTACACACACACACACACACACACACACACACACACACACACACACCAAAAACTGATAGGCCTAGTTTTTTTTTTTTGGGGGGGGGGCTAGTTGTGGATTTGTTCCCTCTGATCTGAACACAACCTCAACCTATCTATTACTATCTGGTACGGTCTGATTACTGGTACCAGAGTTAAAGTAGCTAAAGTTCTGTTATCAAATTTAATACCATAAGAACTATACTGTAGCTTGAACCTTTTCAGTACAATCACAACTTCTTAATTATAATGATTATATAATTCTTACTGCCAGAAGATTCTACAGTATTCTGCTAATACTGCTATGAAGAGACCAACCATACTCTAGAGGCCAGATAGCTACAAGTACAGGTGTATAGGTAATAAGACAGGCCACATGGAGAGGACAGAGACTGTGAGACTGAACAGGGGTATGTATGAAAGTGAGGGGGTGGAAAGAAGGGAAAGGGGGAGACTGAGATGGAAGGATGGGGCAGAGAGGTGTATGGGAGAGGGAAGTGTGAACTGGAGAGAGGGTTGCCTGATGGTGGAGGATAGGGTGGCATAGAGGTGAATCATTTATGGTCATTGCTACTGGCTTCAAGGTATCTAGCAATATAGAACTTATCTGACAGTGGTGTACATATCTTCCACCCATGCATATACAAATCAATCGGTGACTGATGTGGTCATAAGTTTGGAAAGAGGATTTTTATTATATTGTCTGAATAAGTGCCTTGTCCTACACTAGCAGAATTTCCACATATTAACAGAATCAACAGTACAGTCCCGGCTTAACAAAGTGTCGATCCAACATTTGTTACCGGGGAGCGTATAGAACTTTTTAAAACTGATTTACACTAACAATGCACTATAATTTAAACTGTACATGCATTAACGGTGTACAGCACGGTATTTTGCAACCATAAACAACCCATTTCCAAAATATAGTCTAACTCATACACAAAAGATTCTAAATACATATTTCACTCAACACCTGTTGCAAAAAATATATACCAGTATATATATCTGTGTTTGGGAGAGTGTGTAAGAAACGGAATCTAAAGGTGAATGTAGGGAAGAGTAAAGTGATGGTCTTTGAGATAGGTGAAGTCAGTGAATGTACAGCGAGGTTGGATGGTGAGGAATTGGAAAATGTGAGTACGTTTAAGTACTTGGGTAGTGTGATGAGTAAGGATGGAGGTTTGGAGGGTGAAGTGCTTGAAAGGGTACAGCAGGGAAGAAAGGTTGCTGGTTCTTTGAAAGCAGTGATAAACAGGGAAGTGAGCATGGAAGTGAAAAAGTTACTAGATGACAGTATTGTGATACCAACTCTAACGTATGGAAGTGAAGCTTGGACGTTGTTGGAAGGACACAAGTCAAGAGTGAGAGCAGTGGAAATGAGTTATTTAAGAGGAGCCTGTGGAGTCACATGGAGAGACAGGCTGACGAATGAGGATATAAAGGAGCCTTGTGGTGTGGATGTGGATGTGATAGGAAGTGTTATGAGGAACACACTGAGGTGGTTTGGCCATGTGGAGAGGATGGAGGGTGAGAGGCTGACGAAGAGAGTGTATGTGAGTGAGGTGGAGGAGGGAAGAGGGAGAGGAAGGCCGAGGATGAGATGGAGGGATGGGGTGGAGAGGTATATGAAAGAGGGGTGTGTGAGTTGGGAGCAGGGCAATGAAATGGCGGGGGACAGGGCGACGTAGAGGCGATTTGTTTGTGGCCACCCCAAACGGGATTGAGGCGTCTGGCAATAGATAGATAGATATATATCTATCTCTCTATCTATAGCCTAACACCCTAATATATATATATATATATATATATATATATATATATATATATATATATATATATATATACTGTATATATTAAAAAGGGGGGTTCTGGCTCCCTGGATTCCAACATATTAGTGTACAGTATATAACACAGTGCTGTAACAGGCAATCCCATTTAATCTTCCTTAGGGTGTAGGGGCATGTGGATAGACTACTGTATCCTGGTAGCCTATATTTAAGGGTACATAAGGCCCCTTTCCTACATGCATTACAGGACAGAAAAACCACCTGTCACCCCTTGGGGATTAAATCAATGCAAGACTGTTACTCTGCCTAGGGTGTTCTAACCAGTTCAAAATTTCAGGGTAAGCTGCTGCACTAGGCTATAAATTAAATCATTTCACAGGCTACAGCACATGAGCAAACGGTAACTAAATATGCATCAAAAATAGAAATAACTTGAACTATCCTGAAAACTTGCATTTAACTCTCTAAAACTATGCAATGAAGAACATCAACTTATTAAAGTTTACAGCATACAAGCAAATGGTAACTAATCCCAAATCAAAATAACCTGAATTATCAAAACTTTAACTAAGCACTCATGATAACTGAGTGCAGCTCACCTCAAAAACTGAAATAATCTGTTACCAAAACTAAGTGAGCATTCCTAACTAAATGAAGGTAACACTGGTCGTAAGTACATAAGAAATTGCAGAACCGAAAAAAAGAAAAAAAAAATAGCATCCAAATGGGAACAGCACTCCTCTTGAACTAAAGGGAAAGCTATAGTGGCAATTAAATATAAGGTCTCTCAAAATAATTACATTGGAAATCGTTAAAACTTGTATAGCACTTCAGATGAATTATGAGAACTTACCTGCATCAGTAAGCTGATATCTGGAGTAGGCGAGAGATGGTGGAGGAGTAGCCCCGTTTGCCATCAAAAGCCAGAGCAACATCCCAACCAACCCCTCCTTGCACACCCTAGCTGAACTTATACCCATCATGGCTTCACCTTATAACACTTCACCACACACTCATTATTGGGTAGACGGTACTATGCGGTTGATATGAGGAAAGATGCTCTGAATACTCTCACGAGAGAAGATCAATCACCCTCACCCACAGTCGCCTCACTCACGACTGACAGCTTCTGGAAAGTCAGGGTTGTCAGGTCAGGGAGAAGTGTTTCTCGCCACTCTCGTCCTCAAAATAGCCAAATTTCTGCGGATTCCTCATCACTTTCCCTTTCAAAATTTCCTCTGTAAAAACGATGTATGTTATTATCATCACAGAATAGTATTAAAATGGCACGAAAAAAGTTTTTCGATACAAGGATTTGTTATAACTCATCAGCTTAAGATGTTTAAATCGCAAGCAATAGCCCAAGAGGGCGTGAAAGTTTCGTCACAGCTGTCTGTGACGTCCCAGACATTGCATCTGGTAGATATGTAAATGTAAATTGTGGTTGAACAAAGAAGGTATCTAACCTTCCTATGGTGTAACAAATTTCTGTATTGTGTAAATTATGCTTTGTGAACTTTCATACAAGTAACTGTTGCATAAGTAAGGCTTTATTGTACACCGAGTTGGAATCGGCATTTGTAAGGGTTCACATGGCACACATTTTTAGGTTGTTTGTTATCCCTCTGATTAGCTATTTTATCCACTGCATATATCTAAAACTCTACATTAACAAGATCCTTACCTAGAAAAAAAATCTCTAATTAGCAAATAAACTGCACATAAGTCATTACAGTATATAATTCCTAAAGTGGCACCTGTCATTCACAGCTGATTCATACGTCTACGTTTGTAGTGAACTTTCTCTTAATTTTCACAGTATTACCTGTGATTGCTATATGCACTAGAAGTTAGGAGATATAAGCATGTTGACAGCAATTTAGTAGCTTTAAAACCCATCATAGCTTCCTAAATGTTTAGCAGTTGGCGAAGAAAGCAATCGTCTGTCAGCTGAGGAGTTACAGTACTTCGGACATTTAATTTTCTACGATTTAAAAGGCAAATAGTGGATTTAATTCGTCTGTTTATTTACGTCATGGATCCAATTGCCCCAGGTATGTTTGTTATCGATTTTCAGTCATAACAGACACCCAGCTGTCAAACTCCACATGAGTAGCCAATATTCATGTCAGATAAAATTATGAAAGTAGCTCCAGATTTTATCACATTTTATATTACTTTTAAAATCCATGATTCAGATGTTGCAGAACCATTCATCATACTAAGATGTGGGAAGCCCTCATGGGGTCTCCAGTTTTTATGTAATTTTATAATTGAATTGATGGTTACTTTTCCAGAAGAAAAATTGGCCATTAAGAACTTTCCAAGTTTTAGCCCTTCCCTGTAACCCATCAAAATTTTTATTTATCTTTTTTTATAAAATCCAACAAATCTTATTGTAAAGTTGTGCTTTCATAAACCTTTTCAGTAAAATGGCATCAGCCTAGTTTTATTCATGCTAATATGAGTTTTTTTCATTCATCGAAAGGTAGGCTTCTTAAAGTGAAGGGATTAAATGTGTTTTTGTGTGATAAATATACCTTAGGTATTTCTGATGGCAGTGCTGGAAAGGAGCGCCTTCGCTTGGTGGCATAGAATTAACCAGGTGACTAATCTGCTAGATTATTCAAATGTCCCTAAGCTCTTTCCATATCCACCAAATGGAGGAGGATGGACCACAACCAAAGAGCAACTTAAGCCTGCAGTTCACTGGGTTTACATTTCAGATGAGTACAGGTTGCCACTACTAGTACTGCCAGTACTATCACTGGTAACTAGGTGTATTTCCGTTGTCGTCAAATTGTTTATAAAGACTCCAACATGCTTGCATATTTTGGCTTTGGTCACCTAATGGCAGCTTTTCACACTGCTCGATCTCTGGCAGCCTCCTTATTCAGTCCCATATCCCTGAAGTCACACTCTGTGACCTCATTCCAGGTCTTTTTTGGTCTTGTCTCTCATAGCCCTACCCCTGCTGTTCACATGCCTCGATTTTATACAGTACAGTTACCAAGGTATCACTCATTTCACAGTTGGTGCATCAGTTTGTAGTTCTAACACCTGGATTTCCATTCTTGAGGTATTCCCTTGCAGCAATTGTTCTAAAAGAGCAGCTCAGTTTTCTTATCAGCTTACCTGCTCTGTAAGTTAGCAAGGAGCATGTTTATGATGCTGATACAGTACAGGGTAGACAATATTCTCACATACTCCAATATAGAGCAAAATAAACATACCCAGTAATGATGATGATAGGTTGGATTTGTGAATTATAGTTTTCCATCTGTTATATGGTAAAAGGAATACTTGAAATAAAAAGAAATCAACAAGCCAAAGTGTTCATCTGCCTGCCCTCCTCATACGAAATAAGAAGGGAAACATGATGCTGTTAATGATGATTATCATCAATCCACATTTGCTGTCATTGTTTTCCCATGTTCTATCTTCCAGGAAATCATGACCGAGCTTGGAATGATCCACCAAAATTTGCATATAATACTGCAAGTGGTGGTGGGCAGGGTGGTGTGGCAGGGAGACGGCGCTTGCTGAACAAGAGAGTGCCTGTGCCCATTGGTCCGGCCCCTCCCACACAGCCAAATGCGACTTCATTTATGAGGTGCTACATTTTTTATCAGGGCAAGGTTTTAGACACATGAAACCTTTAGGTATAAGAGAGAGGGTGGGTTGTGAGCTGGAAGCAGGGCAGTGAAATGGTGGGGGACAGGGCAACATGGAGACAATTTGTTTGTGGCCACTCCTTGACAGGATTAAGGTGTCTGGCAATAGATGGATAGATTTTAGCCATCAGCACAGCTAGCCACCAGAATTTCAGACACATGTCCTCACTTTCTCAGGAAATCAGTTACTATGCTGGTTCGTAACCATATAACCCAATGATGCTTGGTGTTCTAGTGGGTTTAGGTAGTTCGGCCAGATGGGGATGCCAGGATTTGTATTCAAAAGGGGGGTTGTGGTTTGTTGTTCATATACAGAAATGTCACTTTAGAGTTGAGTGAGGCTCATCATGCATTCCTTAAATGTCAGGACTGATAGCCTAGCCCCAGACCCTTATGCTTCAGATGGAACAGAATAGAATTGGATGATGAATGGATGTTTTAACAACTTGCTTTGTTCTGCTACAGTAATAAAAATTCATACTGGGTACTGTGTTAAGTGTGCCATTGCCGCATTGTGTGAACATCATAGTGACTGCAGTACTGGACATAGCAAGATCTAGATGGAAGTGGTGGGTGGGGTTGTCACTGCAGATTGTAAAGTTGGTGAAGGACAGAACCTTGATAGCCACTGCTTTGAGTTAATTAGAACAGTGGCCATTTACAACAACAGCTATTGTATGGTGCACCCAGAAGAAGACTGAGATGAAGGCATAGATGGGTAGGTAAAATCTGTAGGAAAGCAGTTTAGAATAAAGATAGTGGTATGTGCTAAACTTGGTTGAAAGTCATTTAGATGTCTAGTACAAAAAGTAAAGGGGCATTGTTATATATTCGGAGTGTCATGGCCTAAGCTAGTTTCACTTTACCTAACCTTACAAAATCAACTCTTACCTAACCGTACAAAATCAGCTCAACTCTGGTACAGTAATAGATACATATAAGTGTACAAAAAACTGTAATGTATATAGTCTAGCTTGACCCATTCACTGTAACGGTTGAACTTTGGTATTTTATTTTGCCTTACAGTTGATAATTTAACTGTGCTGGAAGACATTTCACACAGCCAAAGGCATAAAAATAAACCCCATAATCCTTCCAGTGCATTGGGTCAACTTACATTATGTATTTTGTTTTGGAATGTCTGTGAATAGGCAACAAAGTAATTTACATAAATGAATTATCAGTTCATAAATTTCTTTACCATATATGGGGTCATTTGCATTTTCCATGTGCATTGCTATACTGTAATTTGTCTGTGGTGCTTGCAGAACGTTGCCTTTGCCATAAGTATCTGGACCAAGTGACCTAGCCCTATGACCCTATACTCTTAATGGGGCAATAAACAATTGGATGATGAAGAGATGGTACTCTTAGAACCATTGTGTATGGTTATCACAGAGCCTGACCATTATTGTGTATACTTCTAGACCTACTGACCCTCCACCAACCAAAGGCAGTCTGCCCCCCCGTGGCCCACTGCCCACCACCACTGCAGGACCTCCAAGATGCACCAGTAACTTACACACCACCACCTATAACTCTGACAACACTGAGACCACACAGACATCCCAGGAGATGATGCAAGACGTGGAAACGATTTTAAACACAACATTGATGGCTCTGGCAGAGAATATAAAAGTAAGAGACTTTACTCCACCTCCCTGTCCTCCTTCCTTCCCCCAATTGCTTATTTTCATTTGCACCCTTACTTCTGTACTTCTTATGGATTATCATCTTAACCTGCTCTTCAAATCCATGCTAGAGCGCTCATTAAAATGTTGCTGTGGTGGAGGGACTTTAACAGACTGCTCATTATAGTACATAAGAGAAGGTGGCTTTGGGTGGCTAGGCGAAGTGATAAGTTGCATGGTATTGATGTCATTCTGTCAACCTGAATGAATAGTGTGGTTATTATAACAGTTGAAATATTAGCTAGCTGCAGTGGCATTTGATAAACTCTGCATTGAGTGGCCTGCCGGTGTTTCATGGCTTTTATCAGTAGTGATTGTTTGGTCAGGAAATATCAGTTGATTAGAAGAGATGATGGAATAATGTATAGTTCCTTTATCCTACCAGGAATCAGTGCAAGAGGTGATAGTGCAAAAAATAGCATTGATGACAGGTATGTGGAAAGGCGATAGCTTCAATCCTGTGATACAGAAGAGGATACTGTCTCTGGCAAAAGGTAAGAAATATCACATCCAAACCCTTGTAAGGCAAATTTGTGAGTAGTAATGCTTGTACCTAATATGCTACCTATCCCGTAGAAGTACCGGTATGTAGCAGGCCACTAGTGTTATTCTGAAACAACTGACCAAGCATTTGCAGGTATTTGAGCCATTGCTCTTGATTTTTTTTTTTTTTTTTTTTTTTTTTTTGACCATCATTCATAGGCTATATTTATGAAGAGGATGCTGTGTGAAACTGAGATTATGAATATCCTGTTGTAAACCAGTTATAGTGCTGGGTGGTAACCATATAACCATCTCATACATGTTCCCTGCATGTCTACAAGTGGGTTGGTGGAGATATTGTACCCCTCCCTGGAAAACAACCAACTCAAAGACAAATGGCCACTCCTTATGGGATCATGGCATCTGGCTTTAGATAGATAGACTGTTGTACTCATGGTGAAAAGTATTGCAAAGGGAGTATCCCATGTTACCCAGAATGATCAGTATGCAGTAAAATGTTTTATCCCAAGATGAATTTATCATCAGATTGTGCATATGATAATTAAGATGTATCACAAGCAAGCAGTGTGACATCTTTATAAAAGTAGGTCTACCAACTTAAGTAAACTCATGGGGTATTTTGTGGTAGTCATCATCTGTGGTATCATATTCTCATGTGCCAAGTTTTTCAGTCAAGTGTACAAAACACATACCATACCTTGTACTTAACTGATATGCATTTTCCTTTTATGCTGATGCAATAACTGTTCTCTTAGCCTTGGCAGGAGGAGATTATGATGCAGCTTGGGCACTCCACCAGGGCCTTATTGTTGACTACACCAGTCTGTGTTCTCCATGGATGGTTGGAGTGAAGACACTCATCTCAGAAGCCAAACAGAGCAAAAAAGCAAAGGAGGAAAAGGACAGAGTGGCGATAGAGGAAGGAGAGAAGACTGATAAAATAAATGAGGAAAAGGACAGTGGAGTAACAGAGGAAGGAAAAACAAATGAAAAAGATCTAGAGAGTAATGTAACTGTAGAACTGTCCTCTGAAGAAGTGTTTCAGTCTTCAAGAACATCAACTGAGCCAGATCAGTTACCCATTACAGGCCTGAAAGTAGGTGAGGACACAACCACGGAGGGGAACTAAGCTGAAGAGAGAATGATTGATCAGCATTCTGTTGTTGTAACATTTTCATATTCATGTCTTATAAGTTTTGTATTTGTGTTAACTTTTTATCTTTCTAGCATTTGTGTTGACCTTTTATTTTGCTCGTATTTGTATTAACTTTTTACCTTGTTTGTCAGTGTTTTAATCACCTTGTTTGTCAACGTTTTATTCACAGACTGCATAGCAGAGTGTGTTATAACACTAGATTTTTATTTTTTTTCTTGTTCTTGTAGTGTTTTCACTTCAGAATAGTATCTTACTCTACATTGTTCCTATTCTTTATGGCAAATTTGGCTAAATCCTTCACCATTTTAATTACCAGTACCAAATGTGATATTTGATGTAGTGTGTAACTGTAAGAAACAATAAAGAAATGAATGATATTCAAAGGCTTATTGACATTTGGTAAAAAAATCATATCCAGAGTTGTTAAACTCATATCTTAAAAGATTGTGCTATAATACCAGTACTTTATCAGCTTTATACAACTTCAACAGATTATTACTTTTGGTGTGCCATATGCACATGGATCCATATGCTGTGTTAGCTGTACTGACTGAAGATCAAAATACATTAAGAGGGTGTAAAGTGAAAGCAAGTTACATATATATATATGTATATACAGTACCCTCGCGTCCAACACTTGTTTGTCCAGCACGGAGAGCAAAAAATTAGTACAATTTAATATGATTTTTTTCTCCCTACGTGTCAAGTGGGGTTGGTGGAGGATTAGTGCCCCTCCCTGTAAAACAATTAGCTCCAAGCCCTTGGCCACCCTGTTTGGGATACATGTTGTCTGGCAATGAATGAATGAATTACTGTAACATGGGTGCGTTTGCTTAACACAGACGAAGCACTGAGAAGTGGGCGAAATCCACAGAGTTCACCTCTAGCACAATCACCCCCAGTCCAACACGGTCATACTGGATGTTCCGGTGCTGCTGACAGCCAATCAAACTTCTGATCAAGTAGCCCCCCCGCCCGCTATCGTGACGTGATCGTGATGTCACCCAATTAAAAACGCTCCTGCTCTCATGTGATGTTTTGTTTAAATTTCTCCTGCCACAGTGCCACTCAGTCGCATAATTCACATTGGACAGTGCTTTTTTCTCGCTGCATTTTCTGCCCTTACTACTGCATTTTACTCTGCTCACGATGCCTAGGAAGCCTTCTGAGAACCCCAAGAAGCGGCGGCACCTCCCTCAGCCCACCAAGCTAGAAATCATTGAGAGGAGGAAGAAAGGGGAGAGGAATTTTGAAGGATTTATGAGGGAGTTTGAGGAGGAGCAGCAGCCATAACCCGCTAGTGATACCAGCAGCCATCCTCTGGGGACCCAGTAGGACTACCTATAGCCTCAGATACCAACTTCCATTCCCAGCAAGCCCACCAGCACTATTCTAAAAGGTGTTATCATTCATAGTGCATTACCATTTATTATAATTACAGTACAGTAGTACCAATATATGTATAGGTATATTGTAGGTATTTAGAGTGACTTTTCCTAGGGTTGCTGACATAATTCATTTTTCCCCATAAGCTCTGTTGTTTGTCCAACACGTTTTTTGGTCCAACATGAGACCCGTGCACGACAATATTACCGTGTTGGACGCGAGGGTACTGTACATTATATATATACTATATATATATCCATCCATCCATCACCCAATCCTACATTTCCCCATGAGGAGCGTAGGAGCCCGGGGCTAGGCAGTTGGTCCCAACATTTAAGATGAGAGTGACCAGCCTCACTCATCCCTGAGTGGCATTACATGAGCAATCAACCTCAACCATCCCTGGGATATAAACCATCACCAGCTCAATCCGACTGGAGCGCAATAATTACCCACTAAACCACCAGGTGCCCAATATATATACATATATATATATATATATATATATATATATATATATATATATATATATACAGTATATATCTATCTATCTATCTATTGCCAGACGCCATAATCCCGTACGGGGTGGCCATTTGACTCTGAGTTATTTGTTTTACAGGGAGGGGCACTAACCCTCCACCAACCCACTTGACACGTAGGGAGCACGTATGGTTTGGTTATATGGTTACCATCCAGTGTTGCACGGCTGGATTAAGCATGTGGGAGGCCCGGGGCCCGCTTGGAAGGGAGGCTCCCTTTCCAACTCCCCCAATGGCATAAACCACAGACTGGTAACCTAAACCCTAATATATAAATAGGACACTTTTAGTTAGGAAATACTGAACGGGGACTATTCATCCAATGCTGTAATATGTAATGCATAAACACGAAATGAAATGAATACAAGTTGCTCTGGTGGGAGGCCCCCCTCTTGGTGGGTGGCCCAGGGGCCGGGCCCCTTGCCCCCCCCCCCTTAATCCGGCGGTGCAGTGTTGTAAATGGTTTCTTGACTTGCAGGAAACCATTTGGCTTGTCATTCAATGTACAGCCGATATATATATATATATATATATATATATATATATATATATATGATGATACTGTGCTGTTGAGTGAAGACGAAGAGGAGCTGCAAGGCTTGGTGGATGAGTTTGGGAGAGTGTGTAAGAAACGGAATCTAAAGGTGAATGTAGGGAAGAGTAAAGTGATGGTCTTTGAGAGAGGTGAAGTCAGTGAATGTACAGCGAGGTTGGATGGTGAGGAATTGGAAAATGTGAGTACGTTTAAGTACTTGGGCAGTGTGATGAGTAAGGATGGAGGTTTGGAGTGTGAAGTGCTTGAAAGGGTACAGCAGGGAAGAAAGGTTGCTGGTTCTTTGAAAGCAGTGATAAGAAACAGGGAAGTGAGCATGGAGGTGAAAAAGTTACTACATGACAGTACTGTGATGCCAACTCTAACATATGGAAGTGAAGCTTGGACGTTGTTGGAAGGACACAAGTCAAGAGTGAGAGCAGTAGAAATGAGTTATTTAAGAGGAGCCTGTGGAGTCACATGGACAGACAAGCTGACGAATGAGGATATAAAGGAGCCTTGTGGTGTGGATGTGGATGTGATAGGAAGCGTTATGAGGAACACACTGACGTGGTTTGGCAATGTGGAGAGGATGGAGGGTGAGAGGCTGACGAAGAGAGTGTATGTGAGTGAGGTGGAGGGGGGAAGAGGGAGGGGGAGGCCGAGGATGAGATGGAGAGATGGGGTGGAGAGGTATATGAGAGAGGGGAGTGTGAGTTGGGAGTAGGGCAGTGAAATGGCGGGGGACAGGGCAACGTGGAGGCGATTTTTTTGTGGCCACCCCAAACGGGATTGAGGCGTCTGGCAAGAGATAGATAGATAGATAGATAGATAAAGTGTGAATGGTTTATGTGAGAAAATTTTTGAAAGCCTCAGTTATGAGTGAATGAATGGTCATCTCAGTTCACTGTGCACTCTGATGACAATTCTCCTACTGTTGTGCATTCCTATTTCTGACCCCTATCACATGAGAATTTACTAAGCAAAGAAATATATATATATATATATATATATATATATATGTATATATATATATATATATATATATATATATATATATATATATATATATGTATATACACACTCCAATCGGATTGAGCCGGTGAAGGTTTATATCCAAGGGGTGGTTGGGGTTGACTGCTCACGTAATATCACTTAGGGATGAGTAAGACTGGTCACTCTCATCTTAAATGTCGGGACCAATTGCCTAGCCCCAGGCTCCTATGCTTCTCATGGGGCAGTGTAGGATTGGATGGATGGATGGATGGATGGATGGATATATATATATATATATATATATATATATATTTTCTTTACATAATTCCCACCCAGCTCAGGCAACCATAAAATGGAAACACAAGTCATGTTTTGCCATTGGCTAGTAGGCTTTATTTTGTATTTTTTGGCAGAGCTAAGACTGACCTTCCCCAGTCTCACAACTAGACAGACTTTCCACTGTGATACACTCAGGTCCCTGGGTCATGACATCAGGGAGTGGCAGCTCAGCTCAGGTTTAAAAATTAAATATAAATTTACACATTTTGAGCCCATTACCTTAACTTTTAAAGTAAAGTCTGAGCCACAAAAACAAGACGGTCTACTATACGTGTATATTATTATCTACGCAATTTATGATTTATCAAGTAATATTAATGAGATTTACAATCAGGTAACTGAGCCAGATACTGCAATAAATAACAGTATTACACATACATGAGACCAAGTAAAAAATGTACATAATATACAATTCTTCTGTCACTCACCCTGCCTAAACAATGATCAGAGCAGCCAAGCTACACTGCTTATGTTTAGGAGTAATGCACAAATACAAATGCTTGACCAACAAACCTCACTGGAACTTACAGATGATTACTACAGGCTTAATATTTTCACTGTGATGACAATTTAATAAAGTTCTGACACCATCAGATTATTTAGTCTCTGGGTTATATTTTCAGAATGAAAGGTTTAAATACATATGGACTTGAAGCAGTTGTATCTCGTTCCTACAGTGTACATTGTGTATATTACCCACAACAAAGCATTATAGTACAGAACTGTAATAATATGAATGTCTGCTATATTGAACATGATTAATTAATGCACTATAAAAGGGAAATTATTGCAATCATTGGTTAATATGGAAAAAAAAAACTAGCCCCTAACATCACTGACTCATAACTTTTAACAGTTTAATCATTCCCTTCCCACACCTCTTAATTTGTTTAACTTATTTCACCTACATTTCATATTTTATTTCTTTGTTTCTTCCTTCCTGCTAACTTCAGACAGGCAGCTCAAACTTAATCTCAACATTGGCAGCCTTGGCTAGGGTAATGATGTTTGACAACTTAACTGCCATCTTGGCTGCATCATCAAGATTGTCACAAGGCAGGATACGGAGGTTGGACATGGCGATCAGGGCTTTGGCATCATCAACATTTGTACCCTGGAAGAAACAAACAAAAGTACAGATTAACCTCTAATTCCTGGACAAATTAGACGTTTCACTCAAATCTGACTAGTTTTCTTTCTTTAACACACACACCACAAAGCCAGTCAGGAGACAGGACATGTGTGCTGGGCAATCCCCAGGTCCTGTCCTCCCCACTTACTGTTTTTTAACCAGCACATACCACACTGACCGGGCTAATGTATGGCCCGGCCTGCACTATATGTGCAGGGAATCTTTGAAAGAACGAACGAACTTTCTTTAATGAGTGGAAAATACTGATAGGCTGGTGTCTCAGTTGTTAAGTCAAACATCTGAGGATGTGTACATCTCTAGCATTAAGGTGAGAAGAGGTCTTGAACATCTACTGGCAACTTATTTCCAGCATTAGCATTCATCACATGTGCATATCATACAATACATGCACATCTAAGTGTGAATACAGCAGAAGACTTTTAACATTCATACACTGCTCTTCCTACTTCACTGGAAGCCATATTTAGTAACATCAAAGAGTATCAACAGCTCCTCCTGCTTGACTGTTATCACTAATGGCCATGTGTTATAAAACCTAAACTGTGAAATGGAAGGCCTGCCCCTAATTTTTCACAATTTCTGGAGCACTTGATGATGTCTGGACTCGAAAACACTCCTGCTGACTGCACTCTGTAATATGGGATAGGGGCTAATAATATATAAAAACTGCAGGTGTTCCATAGCCAAAGTTTCTGGACATGCCTTCCACTACTCAATTTAAGTTCTAAGTGTACCTGTACACCCAGAAAACCCAAGTAGGGCTATTCAGACCCACTATGCTGTACTCAGCTTGTTTTCATCTGACAGAACTGGGCATCCCATAACTTGAATATTATGCTGTGCTTGCATTAAATTTGATATGCCTTAGCTATGAGGTAGGAATGAGTTTCCCTGGTTACTAGTCAAACTAAGCCTCTACTCTGACTATACCTGGCCATCAAGTGAGATGAAAGGAGTCAGAGATCTCTGTAAGGTTTGAGTAAATACATCATACCACCTTACCTGAAGCCTGACAACAATAGGTATCTTGAGTGACAGTTCTTCAGCTGCAGCAATGATGCCCTGAGCAATGACATCACATCGCATGATGCCTCCAAAAATATTCACCATGATTGCATGAACCTAGAAAGAAAAGTGGGCATGAAAAAAAAAAAAAAAAAAAAAAACTGATAGGAGGATAATGAATTTGTAAAATCCCAATGCTATTTTATTTTTGTTTTCTTGTTTGTCTGTTTTTGACTCTAGGCACAGATTAGAAAGAAGACTATTCTCTGAGGCTCAGCAGTCCGTCTGGATGCCACATGCCATATGTTACCAATTCAGTATTAACACAGCTGTTTCATTCAGGACTGGCATTGTGGTATTGACTGGGACATTTTTATGACACTGATAGGTCTTGTAGAAGACCAGTAAAGTTTGCTTTAATAAAATTCAGATCATCGAACCATTCCCTGTTCCAGCCTGGAATCGGGTTGCTTTCAGATCACTTACTTAACCACTTCACCCCCATCTCCCCTTCAGGTAACATGTAATACACTACACTCCAAGCTAAACTACTCCACCATCACTTACATTGGGGTCTGCGGTGATGATCTTGAATGCTTCCTTAACCTGTTCAGCTGTGGCACCACCTCCTACATCAAGGAAGTTTGCTGGTGATCCTCCATGTAGCTTGATGATGTCCATTGTCGCCATTGCCAGTCCTGCACCATTCACCAGGCAACCAATGTTTCCTGGGGGTAATGGGAAATGTATCTATTAAGAGGTTTGCCAATGAGTAAAACCTGAGGGTGTAGGAGTGCTAACCCCAGCCAACCCTTCCCTTTTGTCTAGACCCATGAGGAATACAGGGTTATAAAGTTACTATTCAGCTCAACAAATGGTTTCCTGGATTCAAAGAAAATATATGGCTTGTTACTCAATGCAGATTTATCCATAAAGTGTACCATACTGTGTGACTAGATGAGGAACACCACCGCATACCTCACCTCATCCTTAGGTGGAATCCTGATTCCACCTCACAGACAAACATCACAATTATGCACTGTATAAAATCATAAATGGAGTGAGAATAAAACAAAACATTTTCACAAACAAAACCAAACTCTCAAAAGACTTCACAATCAGCAAGTTCGCTATCTCAAGCAATAATCTTTGAGGTGAGAGTTCAACCAATAAGGGAACTCCATCACCCAACTCAGACTCGGCCTCTTGTCTGTCATCCTTTTGTGAAATCTTGGGGTAGAGCTGGTTTGTTTTCATCTGACAAATGGTCCACTTTCACAAATAACTTAGATGTGGTTCCAGGAACTCTGATGAGCCTTAGTGATGAAGTAGGAATGAGTCTCCTTGGTTGTTTAATCAAATATTGTATATACTCCAGTCTAATTACACACTGCAATCAACTGAACAGAACAGGATTATGGATCTCTCTCAGATGAAAACAAACCAGCTATAGTAGGGTTGTATATATAAAGTATGCTAAACTGTATAAAAATGGACCTATATGTCTAGGAGCAATAATTAATTTGATATATGATAAATACATAGGTATGCCCTTCGAAGATTTCCTTCTCAAAATGCCGCATTGTCGTCGAACTTCATTTTGGCATCCAGGGCATACACTGGCAACAAAATCAAACAACTATAGTTCACTCACCTACACCTGGCCCAGACTCTCATCCTTCTGTGGCTTATTTCACATAGCTGAGTGGTAAAAAGACAATGTTACAGCTATACTCATACATCTGTTCCCGGTACATAAAGACTGGTATGTAGGTAGAAAGGTAGGTGATGGGTGGGTAGGTAGGTAGGCAGGTGGTAGGAAGGAAGGATGGAAGGAAGGAAGGTTGGTTGGAAGGACATAGGCAGGTGGATAGGAAGATACATATGTATAAAAGGGGTAAGCAGGTATTGCTCTATACTGACCATCAAGAGCGATGTAATTGAGGTTGTGAAGTGAGGCTTCAACTTCTTTGGGATCCTCCTGGGACCAGTCACGCCCTTCAAAGATTTCCTTCTGTCGAAACTCTGCATTGTCATCAAACTTCATTTTGGCATCCAGGGCATACACTGGAAACAAAATTAAACAATTATAGTTCACTCCCCTACTCCTGGCCCAGATTCTCATCCTTCTGCAGCTTATTTCACATAGCTAAGTGGCAAAAAGACAATGCTACAGCTATACATCTGTTACATTTCTTCATGATTAGTATCATACATATTCTTGTGTTTACTTATTGATACAATTCAGCATTCTGGAGACATAAATTTTAAGCCAGGTTAAAATAAAAAGATTTTAGTTCTACAATTCATTGTAATATTAAGTTCAGTAAAATGGTAAACGTGTACAGATTTAATATGCATGTATGGTGTTGACGCTGAACTACAGTAATAACAAAATACAACTTTTTAATGTGGTATGTCTGAGTGTGGCAGGAGGGGGGAGAGGCCTGCTCGGCTACTACAAATATGAAAGGTCTGGAAGAAGTTTAGGAACTGTTGTCTCTCCTGACCATGAAGAGGCTCTCCTATCGTACCAAGGGTATTCTTCAAAACGTGAAAGTTTTTATGTTGCTTGGCAGTGAGATTGGCTTTCAAGAAAAAGATAATAAAGGATTGGAATGCACTTCACAAGTGAGAATACAGATGGATGGATACGGTCTCACTCTGTCATTTAGACAGCTGGCGCAGACCAGGAAATTTAGATGGTTAGGACACAGTGAGAGGGGGGAGGAGGGTGACTGGCTGAGGAGTGGGTCATAGGTATGAATGTGTGGGAATGAGTGACTAGAGGCAGACCAATGAAGAATTAGTTGAGGTCCTGTGTGAAGAGCTTCTGGGCAGTGAGGTTTGTGCTGGGAAATGGCACAGGGTGTGATACACAAAAGACTGCCACTGAGAGAAAGGACTTACATACACTACTGTAGTGTGTTTAAATGTAAATGTAAACTCAAGTAAACCACCACTACCTACTCTTGCCATATGTGTCCTCAGCATATGGGTTGATCTCGATGAGGGAAGCATCGTTGGTGATAAATGCATTGTAGAGAGACCTAAGTACTGAAACAGTCTCCTCCATTCGGTTCTCCAGACCGAGCTGACGTGCCAAGTCCTCTGCTTTCTCCTGAGTAATCCCTGAAAAAATATATAATGGAATGTGGACAAATTATCATTATTCATTACTTCAGCAGAATGTCAGACACAAAAGACCATATGCCTCCCCAGCCTCTTTTTCAATGCTGGATTCATTAATACCTGAATGAGATACAGCACACAATAGTGCATATCATGACCCACAAATTACATGCACTTCTGTCACCTATGACATATTTAAGCTTCTGAATCCAATAATGAAAACAGCAGCAGGAGGGACAAACAAACTTCAGTATTTGCCTGTACATGGCCTTAATGTAACTCGTCTCTTCTGACATTCTTTTCTGCTACAAGGCAGAAAAAAGAAAAATTACCTAATGACATTTTACTGCTACAGTACTTATAAAATTAACTGCCAGTTTCTCAAATTTAAAGTGCCAATTATAGAGAAAAGGTTGTGATACAAGAAAAATTTCATGAGGACTAACATGCATAGTAAATACACAAACTTTCACAACTTCATTATATAATTAATTCGGGTACTGTAGTACTGATATTCCAATCTAAACTTCTGTTACCAAATCCTTCACTGCCCCATCAGGAGTTTAGGGCTCAGAGACCAGTTAATCAGTTTGGACATTTAATGCAAGTAACTAGCCATTTATGATGTGAGCAGTAAACCCTATGCATCCCTTAACCCCTAAAGTACACAATTTCCTCAGCAGAACAGGGTCGATTTTCGACTTTCACCAAGGTAAAAATTTTTCTTCCACATTTCAAGAGACTGAATTTACACACCTGAAAATGTATGTTTCAGCCAGATTGACCAAATAGCTATTGCACAATTGCCCGTCAAAATGCAAAAAAGTTACCAATCCCCCATGGGCGAAAATAGAAAGTGTACAGAAAATGCATTATGTACGGTAAATAATTATATATACATAACTTATGTCAATGTGAAGTGTTCCCTACGCATGAAATGTCAGTGTGGCATACGCCCATAGTAACAAAACAAGCCAGGCGAAAAGTGGAGGTGGTGTGTGTATGGCTGGAGGGGGAAGGAGGATGGAGAGATAGGGGAGGAGGAAGTGGGGAGAAAGGTTGCTATGCACACACACTGCTGTAGGGGGTATGTTGGGGTATGGTTGGTTGGGAGGGGATAATGTGGAGAGGATGCAATGGGGGTGAAGGAGTTAAAGTGACAGTGGTGGGGGGGTTCCTTCTCCCCCACCTTAGGGGGCCAATCATGTCATACCACCCCAAACACTCTAGCTCTCATTGGTCTGATCCTGTATACATCACCAAAGGGGCAGAGTTACCCTCCCCCAGTTTTTTGTGTGTCTTTATCGATCGTACGGAATAGGCTGGCGTGTCAAATTACACAAAAGCACAATCGTGCGATATCGGTCTTGAGGAGTTAAGTTTCTAATTACAGTACCTACCTTCCATAATATCAATGGGCACTTTGATGATTGCCTCAGGATCTTCCTCAGCCACTTCCTCAATGTTGATGCCACCCTGAGCTGATGCAATGATAACAGGACCCTGCCAACCGAACAATGCCATTATCACTCCAATCACCTACACCATGAGGACTCAAGTACTGTATTAGTCTTAATCCCTTTGTGATGATATATTAACTGGATATAAATGTTACTCTTGAAACCTTCACAATGAGGCACTATAGTTCATAGATTTGACTAAAGATGTAAGAGTATCAAGAACATTCATACAGCAACAAATTGTCCTGTACCTACACATGAAGATAACTGATCTCTGGTGGAATCATCTCAAAATGGAAAATTGGTGACTGGGTTATGATGATGCCAACAGTGTTTCAAGTTCAACCATGTTGAGAGTACCTACAGCAAAGGATCTCTCCATCATGATGGCCATGTAGAATTCCCGGCGTGGGAACTTGCGTTCACACACCATAACCTTGTTGCAGGGGATTCCTTTCTCTCCTGTCTGTTTGGTTACCAGCATGTCCCCAATCATCTTTGATGCAACATCTCCAGCCTCCTCTGCTCTAAGGAGAGAGACATCGAGACTATAATTAGCCTTATCCCAGTTAACTTGCCAAGAGACAAAGGTCTATGAACTACTAATGCTCCATGGACCCCTAAACAAATCACACACATCTACCACAACAACCATATTCTGAAGACCCACAAGCCTCAATCTATTAAAAAAAGAAAAAAAAAAAAGTACATGACAAGAGTTAGGTGCACAATCTTTATGCCCTGGCAATCAAGAGAAAAATTAAATCCCATAAGCTTTACCATTGCAACTTAATCAAGTAAACATTGTGTGAACTGTGAAAGGCTTTTGGCCCCCATAGGGGGGGCAAAATTTGTTGGAGTGAATGAATGTAGTAATGAGAATTCCACTGATAGTTCTCTTTATGCTTTCCCATCCTTTTTCCATATCTGAGTCACAGCCACCTCATCTTATCACAGAACAAAGAGTTAGGATGATGATGATTATGATGCTGAGCTTCCTTTAATACCACTCTGACTACTTAATTCCTTTATAAAAGTGAATGAGTGTCTGCTTCACTGAGGATTTTGGTGGTCAGCTTCCTTTAATTCCACCCTGACTACTTAATTCCTTTATAAAAATGAATGTCAGGTTTGATTAACTGAGCATTTTGGTGGTTAGCTCTCCCTCTGGTGCAATTACTCTTTCCTTTCTTTCTGGATCTTGCCTCACCCCATCCACAGGTGGAAAAAAAAAAAAAATTGCCTAACAAAACTGCTTAGGCTGTTAGGGGTCATGAATGTTTCACAATGGCACAGTTTTTCCTCTAAGCTTGGTACTTTACTGCATATTAGGGAAGTAGTAAATCAGCTTTCTGGGTAAGAGTGGAACAGTAATAGGCAATTTTTCTTGAGCATAAAAAAAAAAAAAAAAAAAAAAAAAAAGAGGCATAATAAGGATTTACTGAACTGTACTACTGTACATTTTAATTTAAGGAAACTGGCAGATCGGCTTTATACTTCACTTTGCAAATTTTTCTGCAGTTTACTACTGACTTAACTCCTTCGGTCCAATGACATATTTCCAGATTTATTCATAACACCTTCAGATGATACAATTCAACCTGAGAAACTTTTCAAACCAGAAAGGTTATCTACAGATTTTGTTACTTCCTTCACATCTATAAGTTTTCCCATTAAGTGCACAAAATCATCAGAGAGTAGAAAAATAAATACATTAATATATTAATAAATCACTTCACTGAAGGGATTAAAAGCAAAAAGGATCATTAAAAAATAAAAATGCTAACGATGTCTTACTGTTCGAGGTACTTACGAGTAGACCAGTTTTACGCCACCCTTGAATCCTCCTTTAAAGTTGCCCTTGCCACGACCACCTGTGAGAACCTGAGCCTTGACCACCACATCAGTTGAGTCAAGTTTGTTGGCAATATCGATGGCCTCATCAGGTGTGTGGGCCACACCAAATCCTGGCACAGGAATGCCAGCTCTTCGCAGGAGGGTGAAGCTTACATGCTCATGCACATTCAGATAACGCCGCTGCTGAATGCCAGCCAAGGATGCCCCTCCTGTCACAACCTGCAGGCATACTCTCTACATTAATGATTCATCCACATCTCTGCTGCTATAGACAGATACAGTACTTTCATGTGGTGGCACCAATAGAATCAGACCCCTCCACTGTCCAGTTATCACTGTCTCTTTACTTCTTCCCTGTCCCTTAAAAGGGTGATGATGGACTGCAGAAGGGCAGCTTCTCCCTACAGTCCACCAGGTTCATAATCAGATGATCCTGGTCTCTCCCAATATCTCTAAGCTGGCCAGTGGAGTTGGTCTCCCTCAATGTCTCTGAGCTGACCAGTAGTGTGGGTCTCTCTCAGTGTCTCCATGCTAATCAGTAGTGTGGTCTCTGTCTCCAGGTATAGGTCTCCACTAATGTCTCCAATCATCATGAAAAACAGGAGAGACCCTGGCACCGGTCCCCAAGCCACGACTTGAATAATTCCTGAGTGGATGAAACATTACCATAACTGCCAAATATCAGAGAATGTTAATCAATCCAGGATGAAAATTTATGTTTTCAATAACACAAGCTGGTTAAATTTTTGACGGAACGGGATACAGGTAAATATTAATAACAAGTGTATGACAATGATTGTAATTATGACCGTATTATAAAATATACGAGTCTGTGGCTGTATAGGGTTGCAGACAGACACTGTGTTGTCCTATCAAATTCACTCACACCCACAAATAGCTACCTGATATGTACTGACTACCATAATTTTCTAAAACAACTATATCGGAAAAATCTGGTTAAATATTAGGCAATCATCAAGCTAACTTTTGTGCTGGCCGGTTTTTACATATATCCAGAAACCTTCCCAGCCTATGTAACCCTTCAATACAGCTACACAACCTGTAAAATTATACATCAGTGCATCACGGCTAAGAAACCTGTGCATTACACTAAATGTCTTATCAATTAAAACCAGGTAAGCCAAGAATAGTACGATTTACTAAGGGGAACAACTCACGCTAAATGGACCCCTGGGTTACACAACATTCAAATCACACTTAGAATTCTTGGGCATAACAGTCAAACTACACATACAAACTTATTGCCTGTCCAACCTGGGCAGCTCGCCTAGCCAGCAGTTTTTCGGCACAGAGAGCTCCTCGATACACCGCTGCTGCCGCCATCTTCATCAGCTGAGCCAGCCGTCATATCAACATCTATTTTAAGATTATTTTACTTTAGCAAATATCTTAAAAAACCGTTACTTGATCTGAGATTTAAAAGATCTACAAAGCCCTTAATAATGTTAAGATAGGAGGAAACAACTTTTAAGGCAAAACATTGAGTAAAAGTTCTTGTATTTGCATTGGACTTTCACTTGGGAATATGTCCTAAATCTTTTATCTTCATAATATAGAGTATTAATCTATCCTAATTCACTTGATATCCTGAGTATAAACCTAATACTTAAGAAACTGCTAGTACTGAGAAATCTTTAATATGCGCTAAAACGTTCAATAGAAACTATCGCTGGCAAAAGTGTTCGCTAGAAGAGGTTATTATCAGAGTTGCCAAGGTTTCGGTTGCGGTTTTTCTGCACAATTGGGCTACTTTTCGAGAGAATACAACATAACTCCCGTGACAAAACTGAAGAGTGAAGACTGACCAAAACATACCAGCGGCGGGCTTGTACTGTAAGAGGCGAGTTAATTCTACTGGGTGATTCCCCCCCAAGGATTTATTTGTTTCAGGATGTAGTGATTTGACGTTTATGATTATTCCTGCTGTTTGAGTTAAAACATGTTTTGTAATGCATTTTAGTTTACTATAGTAACTATAGAAGCAATGAGCATAATAATATAGCATATTTAGTGGTACCCTAAAAACAGAAGATAAAAGCGGTCAAAAATTTACCGATTCGCTACCGAGGTCCGGTGAGATCAGACTGAAGGGGTCCAGAGGATTTCATTCCTATACATTATCACAGTTCACTCTCAGTGAGCTGCAACGTCCTGTCTTCGTTGCTGTACCATATCACGCACTTCATCCCCTGAACTTCCGTCCTTGTTCATCACACTACATAAATACTTAAGGGTATTCACGTTCTTCATTACTTCGTGGCTTCATGCCTCTCGAAGACCATAGGCCTAACTCCGTTTACTCTTAGCTACATTCACTTTTAGACGGTAATTTTAGCATAAAGACAGGTCTCTACAGCTAGAGGGTGGGGGGCAAGATGAGGTCCAGCCTTATTTTTGGAAGGTTGCGGTGTTTGCATGAATAAACGGAAATTTCGAATGCGGACATGATGGCTATCCTCCCAACCACCCCCATCCCTTCACCACTATTTTTAGATTTCGTCACACTTCGAAGCTCATTCCCCAGGCTTTATAGTTCCCACTCATCTTCACTTAACAAAACAGTACCTTAAACAAACAACAGTACGGGCGATTTCCAAACATAAGTATAAAGATTAAAGATGGGTGGAGGCTATTTTTGTTAATGAAAAGCTAGTTTTGAGCTACTGCGGGTGAGATTGGGAATTTGGGCGGGCGCAGACGCTACCGCTGGCAACTCTGCTTATGGCGATTAGTTGTTGACATAGCTCGCTCATTACATTGAAGCTAGTTATTTTGTGACAAGTTACTCAGAGTTCTTTCCAAGCAGGAGCTGTCAATCGTTAAGTACAAGAACCATATTAAAACTGCTTTTATCAAATATATAAGATTAAAAATCTATTTGTCCAGCTAGTGTGTTAGAAGATCCACATCAGCTTCCCCTGGTGAAAATAGAACATTGTGCAAGGTTTTTTTGTGTGGAGGGTTGGGTCATTTGTCACAGAAGAATTTTGAGCAGCCTGTCATCGCTATGGAAGGAGTTGGCTCAGAAGTTAGTCTCAAAATCCGAGTAAGTGATGCGAAGTTTAGTAGTGAGGGAGAAGTGGAAGTGTGTTGTCATTTTGTATCCTAAAGTTTCTAGGAGATTTTATGTATGTGATTCCTAAGTCCAGGTAATAATGTTAAATTCTAGCCTAATTTTTGACAGTTTATTTTTTTTTATTTATTTTTTTTTTCACTTTAATAATGGGGTTCTGTAAGACATTATTAAGCTCCCATCAGCCAGAGGATGTCATTTTTTATTCGTTCTGGGTAACAAGAAACTATTTTACCTAAGCCGCATTTGTGTGAGGCCTTTTTAGACCAGTCAAGACCGGTCAAAGTTTTCTGGGCCTACTTGATGCTTGCGAGAATGGATTTTAGACCAGTTTCATCCATAATGTGCTCCTATTGGCTGGAGGAGGGATTGGACAGAGTCATGGCAGAATCAGCTGGGTTATGTAAACAGAGAGAACAAGATAGTAATAAATCAAGTTTGCTATAAATATCATTACTAGCGTACACAGTAACTGTTTGTAGGTAATATAAAAGAACATATGACAGCTTCCCAATGTGACACTATTAGAATCATGATAATCAGTTCTCATTACACCATGAAGTGAAATAAATGTTCAGCTTACCTTTTCAGTTAAAAGAGAACTAGGGTAATCACTGGAGACAAAGGATGAAATATGTTTCCTTATGGAATTTTTACTGGGAAATAGTTGTAGGCCCTAAGTGTCATCATTACCTTATAATAATCCACTGAGACTCATGGAATTTGAATTTCTCTCCAGACATTATTATTTTCATACATCAGCCACAACTGATCATCTTTTTCAATTCAGGTTTAAACAAGTATTCATTTCCAGTATTATCAGCATATATATCACTGTCCTACCGGTATGTCACTGTTGACTGTTATTTGTGCCAAACTCTATTTTTGAAATAGCTAACATTTAACTTTCACCTCCGTCGGCCATCTTTGTCATATCAGCCCGGACACAGGATGCTCCTCCCTGTCCTTGTTGCCCAGTGCTACCGCGCATCCTTTGAGACCAGTCTTGACCAGTCTGATTTTTCTGAAACTGTCTTGCCAGAACAGCCTTGGGACTAGTCTTGACCGATCTGAAAGCCTCACGAAAGCATGGCACTAGTCAGCTAAGATGAGGGCCCTGTGGCTGAAGAGATTAGAAACCTCTTAACTGATTCTTTCTGGTGAAAAACTTTTTCATATTCTGATAAAGGAATGACAGTTTGGACAGTTTATGGTTTATTCTTTTGTATGACTGGGAACTGAGGATTTCCTTTTGCTGAGTATATCTCACTGTAAACTAACCTTTATCATCTATGAAATATCCACAACAATTAAAATTAACAGTTGTGAAAAGGCATACCGGGTACCGGTAGTAATTATGATGGCATCCATCACAAATGCCAGTATTTTTAGAAGATCTGAAATCTGTAACCAGTGGGACATGAAGCAGCTTCTTCTCCTCCATCATTAATACATTCTTTTTTTGGATAATGCAATTTTTCAGTAGAATTTTAACAACCCTTATTTGTTAATAATCATTGGCAAGCATATATCTCAGAGAGTAACATTTGGTACAGTTAGATATATGAAGTGGCAAAGAAAATCTGTACTGTGTAGATTCCATTGAGTCTATGAGAGATTTTGACCAGTTCGATAGCATACTTTTGTGGTTTACCAGATGATTTTATTTAGCTTCAGAGAGCCCTCTGGTGGTGAAGGAGTTAATGAAGACTCTGTCCAACCCATCCAGTTTATACATTTTATTTGGAGCTGAATAAAATGGTCTGGAGGTAGCAAGGCAGAATTAAAAATGCATCATTAGATTAAGGGGTTGATTCTATAATAGTGCACATTCACCAGCACTGTATAGCTATGTGCATTTCCTAATTTTAAAGTTATTTTCTCTTTGCTTGTATGTTCATACTGTTTATATTTTATTTAAGGAACTTGTTTTTTATGTAATATGTCTATCTATCTATCTATTGCCAGACGCCTCAATCCCATTTGGGGTGGCCACAAACAAATCGCCTCCAAGTCGCCCTGTCCCCCGCCATTTCACTGCCCTGCTCCCAACTCACACACCCCTCTCTCATATACCTCTCCACCCCATCCCTCCATCTCATCATGTTATTAATTTTGTTTTTTCCTTTTATTTCAGTCTGCCATAAAGGCAAAGCTTGTGGAGCTTGGAACATATGTAGGTAAGTAGCAGTTGACAATCAGAAGTACAATAAGCATTTTGTAATTTATAACTGGGCATGCTGTTGATAGTTCTTGTGAAATATCTTGCCCTGTTATCTGGATCCTACCACATCCTTAGATAGGACACTTATGGGTATTATTATACTGTACCAAAAGGGTTCATTTCCTGGGAGAGAGAGAGAAAAAAAAAAAAGTGTAAGTATTAGATGGTAACCATAAGGGTTGATTTGGACACTCTGAGGTGGTTTGGCCATGTGGAGAGGATGGAGGGTGAGAGACTGATGAGGAGAATGTATATGAGTGAGTGGAAGAGGGGAGAGGGAGGAGGAGGCCAAAGATGAGATGGAGGGATGGAGTGGAGAGGTAAATAAGGGAGGGGGATGTGAGCTGGGAGCAGGGCAGTGAGATGGCGGGGGACAGGGCAACATGGAGGTGATTTGTTTGTGGTCATCCCTTATGGGATTAAGGTGTCTGGTAATAGATAGATAGATTTGGACATGTTGTTCATAATCATGCCACTTATGGAGGAACAACGAGCCGCAGCCATCCATCATCCATCCATCTTGCCTTAAATGTCTGGATGGTGTAGACTAGCCCCAGGCCTATACATTCCTGATGGGGCAGTAAAGGATAGGGTGATAGATGGATGGATGCTGAGTTAGACTAGAGCTGATATATATATTCTCTCTCATATGCTGTGGTGCTATATTTGTAAATCTGTACCGTATTTATCACTAATTTTAATGTATTTTATTATAATTTTACATTTTCATGTACAGTACCGTATAGTATCAGTACTGTATTTATTTATTTTTAATTATTTTTTTTTTACAGAACTGTGTTTATTTATTTATTTAATTTATTTATTTATTTATTTATTTATTATTTTTTGCAGATGAGGAGCTACCAGACTACATCATGGTCTTGGTGGCCAACAAGAAAACCAAAGACCAGATGGATGATGATCTGAGTCTTTTCCTTGGCCACAACACAGAGCGATTTACATCCTGGCTTCACCACGTACTGCAGAAATTGAATGCTGCAGCTCTGCTTCAGGGTAAGGCAGTGCCTCTGCTGTACTATCATAATGAAAGTTTTACAAAGTCCTTGCAGGCTGTGGCAGTAGGCGTTACATGTATATTTTTTACGTGATAACGGTAAAAACACACAGCCAAAGATTATGGGAGGGAAGGATACGGTCTAATGTTGAGTGTGTGTGTGTGTTTGTGGGCTATGGGGGTGCAGGATGAGAAATATGTAAGGCAGGATGAACACCAGACGATTTTATCCATCACAGACACTTAACTAATAGTAAACCCTTTCATGCCAGGGATGTCTTTTTTATTTATAATACACTGTGTAGTATCCTCCAAAATTATTTCTTCATTACATTACCTTATTTTCTGGTCATCAGTCCTGTGGTTAACAGTACTTAATATAGTATAGTATGCTGGTATTCATCATTTAATCACTCAACATGCAGTCTGTTCCTTTAGAGATCACATTACAGTAGTTTTATGATACCTGCTAGGTGGAACACAGCTTTTTCATTACAATTCATGTTGGATATTAGAAACACCTACAGTAATAGTGAAGCCAGTGTAGGTTCACAGTGAAGATTAAAAAGCACTATAATATTGCAAACAGTTAACAAGTATGGTACCCATTTAATCTAGGTGGGAAATTAGTTTACAGGTTTGTGAAATTTTGGATTGTGTAATAGATTACTGTATTAAGCTTTATAATGCATTTCTGGTAAATTACTTCATTATTTCTCATTGAGTTTCAAAACTGATTATTTGAATTTCAAAACCAGTAACAAAACCACAAGAGGATCCAAAAAAGAAAGAAGCAGAGGAAGAGAAAAAGAAAGAAGATAAGAGGGTGGAGGAAAAGAAGCGAGAGAAGCTGCTAGCAGATGATTTGAAAAGGGGAAAAGAAGAAGAAAGACGGAAAAGCAAAGAGAAGGACAAGGCAGAGAGGAAAAGAAAGTCCAGTGAAAGAAAGAAGGACAAGAAAGAAAAGAAAGCCAAGAAAGAGGACTCTTCCCCACCATCTGATAAACACAACAAAGAAAAAGAAAAGAAACTACACACAGAAACCTTAAAACTAGGCCAGGCCAGAGACTGTGACAAAGACCAGGAAGTCAAAGATGCAAAAGAGGCTAAAGAAAAAGATACAAAGGAGATGGAACACAAGGAACAGGAGAATAAAGAGAAGGATGTCAAGGAACCTGAACCGATCAAGAGGAAAATTAAACCACTCGGCCGCACAAACAAGGTGTCCTCAGCTGACATATTCCGAGCCGAGGCTGGGGGGGAGGAGGAGGAAGCAGAGGCAGAGTCAGACATGTTGGTGCTGAGGGCAGAGGGTGAGTAATGTTTGTGTGGGGAGTTGGTAAGTCATGTGCTGAGTGATGGGAGTTGGTGGGTTGTGTTGGGTGAAAGTCCTTGTGTCCAAGTTTAGGGGAGACCCCCACTTGGGGATGAAGAGTTTAGGGGAGGATGTATATAACACTTGGTATATTGTCATTTGGTATGGTAGTGAAATGCAATGTTGATTATATATATATTTTTTTTTCCCCACTGAAGCTACTGCTTGTGTTTTTTACTGTGGTTTAATTGATGTATATACAGTACAGTATTAAGGAATCAGCATGATTCACTCAAGTTTTTCAGCTGTACATCAGAGACAGCCTGATGCCAGAGAACAGGGAAGCATGATAATAATTTATTCATGGCCACCTTCTCCAGGATGTAGGTATCAGGCTGTAGGTAGATACATAGATACAGTAGAAAAGAAAACGTGACCAAGCATAGACGAATAAGTGTCCTTCATTTAGGAAAGTTGCATCTCAACCTTTTTGTATCATGACCATAGTTTTGTTTGGCCTCATAGATGAGCTGGGTCTAGATCTGGAAGAAGAGCCAGCACCCAAGAGGGTTCGAACTGAAGTTCCACAGAAGACAGTTGAGCCTAAACCTACAGCCAAGGAAGAGCCCAGACCTGAGAGTGAACCTGCAGAGCCTAAGGCGAGAGTATCAGTAAAGGAGCGACTCGGAGCACCTATTGCACCAAAGGATAAGGTACAGCAGTTCATTGTTTAACACTTTTAGTCATATAGCATATTTTAAAATTACATTCTTGTTACACTGTATCTTACTTTTGCCATACAAAAGTTTATACCTGTATGTTAATGTGGGCATCAACATACCTTCACCTTCATGCAGTCCTCTTGCTGCCTTTACACAGAATATGAAAACATAAATGGTAACAGCTGACTACATGGACAGTACCTGACATTTCACATCAGTAAATGTTGTTTGTGGTAGTAAAGTGGTTAGAATGCCTAAGTTGGAGGGACAGCCTTTCCACATCTGTAGGTTTCCTCCCCAGGAGGTGACTGGCAGTTTTACCAGATGTAATGCCATCAAGGGAAGTAGGCTGGTCATCTATCGTAAAATGTTCTCGACTGCAATATCTTGCCTTGGGCCCCTGCATCTGAAAGAGGGTAATACTTCACTGTTTAACATTTATGTTAGGTAAATCCAACAATACCATGCTAACACTTCTTCCATATATCGTCTATCTATCTATCTATTGCCAGACGCCTCAATCCCGTTCGGGGTGGCCACAAACAAATCGCCTCCACGTCGCCCTGTCCCCCGCCATTTCACTGCCCCACTCCCAACTCATCCCCCCCTCTCTCATATACCTCTCCACCCCATCCCTCCATCTCATCCTCAGCCTCCCCCTCTCTCTTCCCCCCTCCACCTCACTCACATACACTTTGTTCGTCAGTCTTTCACCTTCCATCCTCTCCACATGGCCAGACCACCTCAGTGTATTCCTCCTAACGCTTCCTGTCACATCCACATCCACACCACAATGCTCCTTTATATTCTCATTTGTCAGCCTGTCTCTCCATGTGACTCCACAGGCTCCTCTCAAATAACTCATTTCCACTGCTCTCACTCTTGACTTGTGTCCTTCCAGCAACGTCCAAGCTTCACTTCCAGGTATCGCAATATGTGTTATTACGGTTCTGTATGTTTCTTCTACAGGTATCAGTATTAAGTCGTGTAAGTGTGGTGGGAGGTGGGAAGCGCATAATAAACCTACATGAGGAATCAGGAGGCAGTGGGACGAGGCGGGAGGAGGCGGGGGGAGGGGGGAACAATGATGAGAAAAGTGGCTTGGCTCGTGCAGTGTCCAGTGCCATCACCTCAGCGTGCCGCTCAGTCTGCATCCTCCCAACCAGCACGGTGTCAGGGAAAAAGCTAGAGGTAATACATACCATTGTAATGTTTTATTGAATATAGCATATCAGTGTAGTTAACCAGTAGCATGTCACAAACTTTTGTATTTCACAGTTGTACATATCTTTACAGACAAAAATCACAAAAAAGTTATCATCATCATCATTCATCATCCAGATCTCCATTCCCACCCTAGGGCAGGGTGAGGAACAGCAACAAAAAAGTAATACTGGAGGAAAATGCCAAAGGCAGAGGAAAGATTTATCTGAATTTGGTGTTTTTCGTCAAGCTGTTACAGCCCACACTTTATCATTATCATCCAGACCTCCTTTCCCACCCTAGGGCAGGGTGAGGAGTGGCAACATCCAGACAGCCAAAGTTTGCCCATTTCAATAGGCCATGTTACCAATCACTCATCATTCAAGCCCTCATAATCCTGGCTCCATCAGATAGGCCAATAAAATTTCACCGCATTCCGTAGCTTAACATATAGCTATCTGATAGTGCTAGTCTGAACGCTGTCGCGTTAAAAAGGGTGCCAACTCCCTGGCCATGCTCTTCTCCGCACAAAATTCATCCAGCCAGCTCAAACTCTTGTCAGTCCCCTAGCCTCGCCAACTTCCACACCTCTCTTCGTCACACACTCATCCAACATATCCCTCCACCTTCTTCATGGCCTACCTCATCTCCGTGCTTCAAATTTGCTCAGATATACCTTTTTCACCACTCTGTTGTTATCCATTCTCTGTCCATGACCATACCATCTCAGTACACCCTCTTCAGTTCTGGTGTTCACGGACTTCCTCACTCTGCATCTTTCACAAATCACATTATTTCATATCCTGTGCACTCTCTGTACTCCACATACATTCCTCAGAAGTCTCACCACCAATGCTCTTTCTCTTGACTTTTCACTTACATGTCACACCATAGTCTTACATCCATGTGTTAAAGATGGCACGAACACTCCTTCATGTAAGCCTCGTGCATCTGCAGCACTCAAGCCTCTGTTTCTTATCAGGGCCTTCATTGCATCAGCTACTTTCCTTCCTTGTGTCACTCTACTTTCCCCTTCTTTTGCACATTTTTCTGTCTTTTCTGTCACTGTACCCGGGTATTTGAACTCTCTCACCAATTCCAGTCTCTCTTCATTCACTGTAACATCACACTGGGACTCACCTTCGCTCTCAGTAACCATCTCTTTACTCTTTTCTGTATTTACTTTCATGGCACAGCACTCACAGACATCTATAAAACTCTGCACTAGTCTGCCAAGATCTTGTTCAGTATTTGCAAGTAGCACTGCATCATCAGTGTACAACTAATTTGAGATATTCCATCCATCTTCATATCATTTCCAATGCCATCCCTCTCTCCATTACTCATGTTTTTATTTCTCTCATCACCCCATCCATGTATATATATATATTGGACAACCATGGGGACATCACACAACCTCTTGGACAACCATGGGGACATCACAACCTATTGGACAACCATGGGGACATCACACAACCTATTGGACAACCATGGGGAAATCACACATCCTTGTTGCATGCCTACGTTGATTGTGAACCATTCACTTAGATGCCCATTTACCCTTACACATGCTTCACTGCCATCATAAAAACTCTTGATGGCACCTTACACGCGCAAAACCTTCCACAATCCTTCTCTGTCTACTTTGTTGTATGCTTTTTCCAGATCCATAAATGCCATAAACACCTTATAGTCCTTCTCACAAGCCATCTGCACTATTTGTCTCATTGCAAATATTTGATCCACACATCCTCTGCCACTCCTATCACCACCCTGTTCATCACTCACTAGGACTTCTGATATCTCTCTTACATTCGATATAATAATTCTTCCATATACGGTACAGTACGTTTCCTACAACACTCAATAGTCTTATGCCACAATAATTCTTGCACCCACTTCGCTCACCTTTATTTTTGTACAGGGGTACAATCACTGTCTTTTTCCACTCTACTGGCACAGTTTCACTCATCCATGCCTTCCTACATATCTCCAACATGCATTTCATTTCACTCTCTCCACCATACATAATAATCTTTGCACATGCCTCATCAGCCCCAGCTGCTTTCCCATTTTTCAGCTTCTTCACAGTGTTCTTCACCTGTGGTAGTGTCACGTTTCCTTGCACTGCATTCCTTCTCTGTACACCCCCGGAACCAATCATGTTAACAGTCGTTTTGCTGTCTCCATTCCCAGTCATCAGACTTTCAAATTATTCTTTCCATCTGGTCCTTACTTCATCCTCATGGGTTTATAATCTATCACTTACATCCTTCACACTTTCACGTTACCGTACTGTACTTTCCACTGTCACTTCTACATTTCTTCACCTCTTTCCAGAATAACTTCCAATTTTCAGAGTAATTTGCATTAATTTTTCTTCCAAGATCATCATTTACTGTACCTCCCTCTTTATCCTCATCGCAAGTCTCTTTATGTGTTTCTTGCTCTTATTATATTCAGTTCTTATTTCAACTGAACCCCTATCTTGTATCCACTCTAGCCACTTCTTCCTCTTTTCCTCCACTGCTCTCTTAACCTCTTCATCCCACCACGCTGTACTTTTTCTTCTTTGTTGTTACTTCTGCCACACCACACAGCTCTTTATCATTCCTAACTAAGCAGTCCCTTTATGCAGTCCACAAGCTGTCGGATCCATTTCGTTCCAATTCACTGATTCTAACTCCTTCCCTACTTTGGATCTGTATTCATATGCCATTTCTTTGATCCTCAGCTTCTCGACTTTCAGTCTCTCTCCCTGACTGCTCCTCTTTCTCTCTCTTGGTCCACCTCACCCCTCTCAGTTTGATCTTACATACCACAATCATGTGATCTGACAAACCTCACTGGCCTCGTATCAGCAACACTTCCCAGCCTCGATTTCTGTACAAGCACGTAATCAATCAGACTCCTTTCTAGACGATCTCCATTCACTCTGTGCCATGTATATTTATGTGCATCTTTGTGTTTGAAATAAAAATTGCAAATGCACAACCTCCTTTCCTGACACATGTCCTTCAGTCACTTCCCATTATCATTCTCTCCTGGTACTCCATTATTACATGTTATGTCATTCACAGGACCAGTGACTACTCTCCCATTCATGTCGCCCATTACAAACAGTTTATAACGCCTGGGCATTTCCCCTACTACAGTATTTCATTCAGCTCATCGCCAAACCTGTCTTTATCTGTCTCACTAGAGTCACTGCCGCTTGCACCTTCTCAAACTTGAACTTGACGTACATACATCTTGAGCTGACATATTTGTAATCTTTCATTCAACTCTGCCACACTTCATTCATCAACAAAGCAACTCCATTTTATCTTCCTCACTTAATCATGCTCGATCTTTCACATTTTACACCCTTCCACTCCTCCACTTCATACCCATTCATCTTTGTTTCACTCATTGCCATCACTGTGTATCTCACACTCTTGAACACATTACATCCACACTCTTGCTCTCCTCATTCACACCTCTCACATTTCACATGGCCATACAAATCTACCCAATTTGTTAGGACCCTGGGCAGGTATTGGGCCCTCCGAAGCTCTCTGAAACACCTGCCACGATTTACTGATTTTAGATAGGGGAATCTGGGGGACATTTAACCCGGCCAGAATCCCTAGTTATATGGTTATCACCCAGTGTAGTAAATGGCTTCTTGGGAACAGGAAATCATTTGGCTTGTCACTCAGAATAGAGACCATAAGTCAACCCTACATTGAGTGAGTGGATGATGGGCCAACCCTCCTACCACATCATCTTTAGAAACATGTATTTGATTCTCATTACTGTGTTTTTGGTTTCATCCTCCAGTCTTCAGTTTTAGAGAGAAAATGCACTCTTAGCCTACACATAAATAGGGTTTAAAAAAAAAAAAAAAAAAAAAAAAAAAAAAGGCTAGGAAATAAAGATTATATTCATCAGTTTAGAAGGATGACTAGCTTTCTTACTTAATGATTTATTTTACATATTATGCATAAATATTTTCTCCTGTTATGTATGTTGTTTCGACACTGATGTATTGTGCGTAAAAATCATTCAGCTAAATGTTTACCAGCCATATAAAGAAATAATAAAGCTAGGAAGAGATGCTAGAAAGCCTCCTAAGTTCATGAGGTTATGGATCTAAACACCTCAAAATCAGATCACCTTAGATTACTTTTAGTTGATGTAAAAAAGACTACAGTGGTAAAAACTGTCCTTGTTTCTCCAAGGCTCGGGTGCGGCCACTTATGTCCCGTGAGGTTGTGTCAGGTGGGAGTGGAGGAGCGTCAGGTAGAACATCAGGCAGGCTCACTAGCAAGATCGAGGCCGTGGGTAGGGAGAGCTCTGGCCGCAGCCTGGCAGTTGCTGGCACCTCAGGCAGGGGTGACGCTGGGAGAGATGGCAGTAGGAGTGAGATTGCATCACGTGAGAGCGGTAGAGGTGAAATAGGCAGCAGGGGTGAAACGTCAAGTAGATCAGGCTCGGGCAGGGTTGTGTCAGCTGTGGGAGCTGTGTTGAAGAGGTCACATAGTCAGGTAAGGCACCATTATTATTTTTTTTTTTTTTCTTGACTCCTGTTTTTACATTGATATTTATAATTAATCATCCATTTTTTAACAGCGTTATATTTGTATTTTCAATGCCTGGTCTTATGAATGAAGATACGTGAGGAGTTATAACAGTCTGTCATGAAATAGTTTGGCATATAATTGCACATCAGCACTATCATAATTAAAAGCTTGCCATCCTTTTCCTACCAGGTTTGGCAATGAAAGGTGTTATGTGAAATATTTTTGTGTGTATAACAACTTGAGGTACACAGGAAAAGAATATAAGAAGCAAGGATACTGTTTGACATTCAGGGAGGATTGAGACTTAGTTCAAGGCAGGACACAATGCTGACAGGGAATTGTTGGTGAACATTTGCTCATGATGGTAAATGAATATGTTCATGAATATTCTTGTGTGTTTATTGGCACTGCAGCTTAGAAACACTTACACAGTCTAAAAGAATGAAGAGAAAGATGAACGTAACTAGAGAAATAATATTCTTCTGCTAATTAGTTACCTTATTCTGAAAATAATACAAGGATCCCATTGTACATAATTTGGTGTTTAGCATTATTTTTTTTTATTTCTAGGTGGACTCGGATGAGGAGGAGTACGATCCCAAAAAGCCTCAGCTAGGTGGTATGGCTAGTAAAGTTGAGGTGAGAGAAGTTATGCTAGTTCAGTTTCAGTGACAGGTAATTAAGGTGTTTTTTGACTAGTTAGTAACTAAGAAAATGAAGAGAGTATATGAGGGCAAAGTAATCTGGAGGCAGTTCTGGCACAGCTGTCTCCCAACAGGGGTTCCCTAGTAGGAAACAGTGTATTGGAGAAGGTGGTGATGAGGGTGATTTAACCCTTTACCAACTAAGAATTTTCCATTGCTGAATAAAATACCATTAAAGGACCAGTAGCTGAATATGGTTTACATAAACCTTGGGCAATCCTTTAGTGCAAGGTGCTTCTTACTGTACTGAATTTTAAGACAACCACCAGTTACTGTACTGTCTTTTGAGAAAGGGTGGTTTCTTCCCTTCACCCTTCATCATAAATGATTGATCTTTTGATTTTGGACTGTCCTTTGTGGCTGAGCATAATTCTCTTGTTTTTTTTGTTTTGTTTTTTTTAAAAGTAGGTATTACTGGATTTTTTCTTCATCAAAATCCTTCTTTTAGGTTGCTCCACGGCCACGACGAGCTGGTGCCATCCAGGCCAACACAGCGCTTATCCTTAGGGCAGTGGCTGATGCTCACAAGTCGGTCACTAGGCCACGCACACGCGATTCCAGCAGAACACACTCATCTTCATCATCATCCAATAAGAAGGTACTCTAACTGAAGCTGAGAGAGAGAGAGAGAGAGAGAGAGAGAGGGGCTACCATCATATACTGTATAATGAAGTTTAAATTCAGTATACAGGTGTGGCATAGTGATGTTCAGCATTTTTACATGAATTGTTAATTGGATCAACAAAGATAATTATGTTACAGGGTGAATTGTTCAGCCGTAGTTACCGGGAGAGAGAAAGGGAAGAGGCAAGACAGAAGGAAAGAGACCGCAGTGAGGGACAGAAATCTAGACGTCCAGGTAGTATTCTCTTATTTACTGTTCACTTTGTGTGTGTGTGTGTGTGTGTGTGTGTGTGTGTGTGTGTCTATAATGACACTGTTAGGCTCTATCTTGTGCTTCAGTTGCAGTTGTCCTAATTTTTGGATTTTGTTGAAGCCATTGCATTTGTACTAGTCTTCATCAGTATCTTGATCATAATTATCATGATCATCATTACTGTTACTATCATCTTTAACATCATCTTAAAGGCACTCTAATGGATTATTGTTCTTTCTCATATACAGATGAGGAAGTTAGGATTCGCAAAATTGCAATCACCGTGCCTAATGCAACAAGAGAAGAGAGTAAGAGGCAGCTAGAGGAGCCAGAAGAGGAAATGAAAGAGGAAGAAGAGGAGCAAAGGCAAGAGAGAAACAGGAGGAAGGAGTTAGAGAGGACACAGGTCATTATTGAAGCTGTCTCAAGAAAGGATGATGTAGCGTTACCACCGGATCAGCAGCAACAACAGCCTGAACCAGGCAGATCACCATTCATAGGTACACTTGAACTCACAGATCCTTAGTGCAGTGGCTGGCACATGGAATAGGATATATATCTGTGGTGTCTGTAGCTCATTCACCTTAGCTTGGTGGGGTTTATGTTATTTTGTAATTTATTTCCTTTTGCTAAGCGGCAGAAAAATATCCTCACCATAGCACCTCGTGACTAACATCATATCCTAATGTTAAACTAGTGTTACAGTTTTGCATTGAAGCTGGAGAGATTGCAATTTCACGCCTAGCTGGTGAACAGAGTCAATTTATAGTCAGTCATCTTAGTCCCCAAAGGAGTGGCCACAAGCTAATTGCCTCCATGTCATCCTTTTCTTCACTATCAGGCTGAAAGTTTCCTAAGAGACAGAATCAAGTGGAGCTGAGAATTTCAGTTTTGCATGATAGACAAATAAATGGATGACTTGTGAATTTACTGACTTTTGATAGGCTGCTCTACTTTTGTGTTTGCTTTTTCCATTATTATTATTTTTTTTAATGCTACCCACCATATTTTATATCATGGGATATTGAGTTTGGATACTGACAATAATGATGATTTCAGGTTCAGCTGCATGATTTGTAATTCATCAATTTTAACCTGGCACAGATATTTCTCCTTTGGCTGCTTAATTTTTGTAGCTGAGTGGCAGAATATTGCTGTATAATGGCTCTTCATCCTTTCCATAATACTTCTTTGTGATGAGTGCTTTGTTCTTGTGTAAATCTCTTGTTGCAGTTCAGGGCAGAGAGATGACAGTTCATCTATCCATCCATCATCCAATCCTACATTGCCCCATGAGGAGCACAGGAGCCCTGGGCTAGGCAGTTGGTCCCGACATTTAAGATGAGAGTGACCAGCCTCACTTATCCTTGAGTGGCATGACATGAGCAATAAACCCCAACCACCCCTTGGATATAAACCTTCACCAGCTCACTCCGATTGGAGCGTAATAATTACCCACTAAACCACCAGGCGCCAAAATTTGGTTATATGGTTACCACCCAGCATAGTAAATGGTTTCCTGGTGTACAGGAAACCATTTGGCTTGTCACTCAGTGTAGAGTCATCCACAGGCAGAAGGAAGAGAAAAGAAAAGGAAAGAAAGACAGAAGAGGGAGTGTAAAGTTACCCGTAGGCAGAAGGCATTAAAATGAGCAGTTTAATTTTTATTGTAACATTTGATACTGTCCCATTGCAGAAAATACTTTCAATGAAGAGATGGAGGAGGTGGAAGAAGAGGAAGAGTTGATGGACGTGGCCTCACAACCTCTACTGGCAACAGGAACTGCAGTGTAAGATATATAGTAGATTTGGTATAGGTACAGTGCCCTCGCACAGTGAACGAGTTTATGGGCGGCAGACGAACTCATTCAAAGTGATTTCGTTCACTGTGAACAACATATCTTATGGAAAAAATAGCATATGGGCGGCACCGCTTCCTCAAAGTCCACTTTTTGAGCCAAAGAGATGTACTAAAGGGCACATTTCAAACACATACATTTCAGATGTATAAACTATAAAACACATGGTTATTTACCTTAAATGAAGCAGATGGCGGCCCTGGTGGGCTTGAATACAGGTGGTTCCGAGGCAGGGAGATACACTTTGTTTGTCCTCGCCACATCACCTTCCATTCCCCCATTCCCATCGCCAGTCTGGCCCTCATCACTTGACTGAACCACTTCACCACGTGCCTATACCTCATTCACCTCTCCCATAAAACCTTCAAAGTTCCAAGATGACACCACTGACATCACTTCATCATCATCTTCCCCAGGAAGTGTAGCAGATGATGTAGAAGCAATTGGTTCCTGTTGTTCTTGAGTTCGGTAGCAGCGTGCGATGAGTGTTTGTTTTCGTCTGTTGACTTCCACATTGAGCCTTTCAGTAATGACGAAAGTGGTTTCTGCTCCACTGAGCACTTCCTGTGTCCTAAGGTAGCTGGTTTTAATTGCCTTGACTTCTTCTCTAAGAACATACTTTGCCACTAGAATTTTACTGATCGTAGTCAAATAGACATAGGCAAATCTTCGTCCTCCATTGGATTCTGCTTAAAAGGTTGCTCAGATCTGGCCTCTTGTGCAGCATCTATTGGGGGGGAGGGGGTCGTTCGATATGGGAGATGGTGGTTATGGCCTACTCTTTCCCCCGAATTCGTTCACTTGGGGTTCAACTTGTTCATTATGGTTTTGTGGACCTGATTACCCCCTGCTCGTTCACTAGGCGGATCATTTACTACGAATGCATTTACTGTGCGAGGGCACTGTACTTAGACTGTGGCAAGTAGGTAGTGTGAGTGTATGCTTAATCAGGAAGGTATCTCCAGCTAGGAATGAATGGTTTACCAATGAATGTCACTGTTGTTCACATTTTTTCTTAAGACAGATATTTCTGAATGGTGATATTGATGATGGTGATAAGATTATGGTAATGATAATGATGATGCTGATGTTAATGGTGTTGATACAGCTGTTGATATTCTACAGGGGTGAGAATACCAAATTCATTGTAACCCTGGAGGGTGTAGAAGAAGAGGAGGAGGACCTGCGTGACCGGATAGGAGGGGGACACCTGCCACCCACACAAGTCGAGGTGAGACACTGTCAAAACAGCTACCAGTACTTGGTTGTTTTTGTGAAATGGTAAAAGCCTTCCATTGCCAGACAAATTATGTTTTTGCCTGTTAGCTTCCGTCAACTTATTTTTACATGCAATTAAATGTTCATGTGTTTATATACTATATTTATTTAGCCTGTCCTCAGGTTCCTATACTTTGAAGGATGTGACATGGAGTTGGGTTTTAGTGTTAACTTGATTACAGCAAGATTCCATTCTATAGATTTCCAAGAAATTGTTTTGCCTGTAATTTTAGTTTTATGTAAAATTTGTGTAGTTGCAGATCAAGTGCTGCCAGTCTGTTTTACACATGTGATTTTGCCTTTACAATATATTGAGGAAGTTGGGGAAATTTATGCATTTGTGTATCAAGTTCCGCCAGGTTACCCTACAGATATTATGCTTTTGCCCTTTCAGGAATATATTGAGGAAGTTGAAGAATGGGAGGAAGAAGAAGAAGAAACAGTTGAACCACCCAGCTCCACCCAGCCACCTGCCATCACCAAGGCATCCCCACACAGCCTCCCTCTCTCACATACTGGTAAGCACAGTTGGTTTCAGTGTTGGAGAGAGGGATGCCTTCATGTGATGTCACTGATATAGCTGGGGGGTGAAGTTGCACACTTAAATAAATGTCCCCGAACTCTCTAACTGTCCCCTAAAAGGAGGAGGATGTCCTGCAGTCCACAGGGCACACATTCAGATGAGTTTTGAGCTGCAACTACTACTACTGCAGTCTGTTTCAGCACAAGATTTTTAGTTTGTAATACCCCATTTTCTCAGGTATCACAGAACCAAGAGTTATTGATGACATCATACCGTATTGTTTGTATCGTTTATAAAGGCTCCAGCATGCTAACATGCATCAGCCTTTGTCACTTGATGGCAGCTCTCCACGCAGCTTGATCTCTGGCAGCCACCCTTTTCAGTCCCCTATCCCTGACTCTGTGTCCTTATCTGAGGTCTTTTTCAGTCTTCCACTCAACTCAACCCACGATGTTCACACGTCTCAATTTCTGCACCCAACTGTCATCTTCCATCCTTTCAGCATCCCCAGTGGTGAATGAGTGACCTATTTAATTGAGTCGACTTTTGCTAGTTCTCCTACTGTCAGGTTCATTCTTGTTCTCCTAACCCAAAATAACCCACATCCTTTGGTGGGAAAAAAGGGGTGGATGGTGATTGTGATAATAGTAATAATATGTAATTGTGATAAGAGATAGACTGCATTTTGGTGGCATCTCGTCCAGAGTGATTTATAACACTCATACTGTACTGCACCATAATATTTCTTATGTTATTTTGGTGTTTGTAATAGCTGCATTAATTGCACATACTGTGCACAAAGCATGTAGTAATGTACAAGTTTGAACAGTAAACTGGTAAGGGAGGGAGGCTTGGAAGCCTCAATATCTGACCAGAAAGTAACTACATGAGATTAATTACAGTCAGTAATTTATACTCTTTTTGATGTTATAGGCGGTGTAAACAAAGAACGATGCAAGTACTGGCCTATATGCAAGTCTGGAGATGCCTGCACTTACCACCACCCTACTGTTCCTTGCAAGTGAGTATGTATATTAGTTTATATATTATGTACAGTTGCATTCATAGATAAGGATGCATATGTAGTTTTGTTGCCTGCTGTATTATCACCATTGATTGGGTGTGGAACAATTGCAATTACTATGTGGAACAGTTACTGTATCTTCCATGCATCAGACAGTAAGTGTAAAAGTTCTATATCCAGTAGCAGGGAGTGGTACAGTCGCCCCAAGAAGTGATGGCAGAGTTTCAGATTGCTTTGGTCACTCTGCACTGACATACTTTCAATGAAAACAATGGATATAAGGTAAATATTCAATGCCTTCTTCATTTCATATCAAATATATATTATATCGCGCTAAGAGTGATGTAAAATGACTAACAGGGGGCAGTGATATATTAGAAGTTAACACTTTGTTACCTTTCCCCATTTGAATGAATGTGAAATGTATTTGCGGTGGGCAGTAGGCCTATAACTCCGTGTTCCTGATTTGTTTCCCAGGATTTCAAATACAGATGCTCAAGTTTTGAGGACCAGTTAAGGAAAATTCTTGTGACTGCAATACACAGCCTCATTTTCAAATGCTATGATGATACAGCAGCATTAAGGATGCCATAACAATGAAATTATTCTTTGTAATGATGCCCTACCTGCGGTAACAACAAGACCATACCGCCTTTTATTCTGTCTTCCTCTCGCCAACAATAGTTCCGTCTTCCACTCACCAATATTAACTATAATTAGCAACTTTATTCCAAATGGATGCAAAATTATTTTTAGTTGTAAGGAGCTATGACCGATTCTACCTTTTTCTCTTACACTAGGTAATAAAGAGAACCAAAACATGTGTTCATAAACTCTTGCAAGGCAGAAGCAAGCACTTTTTACTCCATCTTTTAATCTTAATATGTCTTTTTAAATAAACTGTAATGTCCTGCTGAAATGAAAATGCTAATTTGGAAGTCCTGAACTCAGTTATTTGTTCATGAACCTCTGCATTTTATTAGTCTTGCTAATCGACTATGCACTGAGGATACTAGACTATGACAGAAGTTAGCATTCTCCAAGGAGCTCCGACTCTAGGCAAATTTCGAGGTTCTTTTTTTTATACATCTTTCACCGACAGCCCTCTGGCTTATATTAAATAATCCAGAGATTTTTCTTAATGGAGAACTGGCCAAAGGCAGTGTAATAACTGCATGTCTTTGAGTAAATGTTATATCCTTTCGTGCTTGTTGATCGAAACTTTTAAAATAGCTTACTGGCTTACACTGCCTTCCTGCTTTCTGTCGTCGTCCATGGAAACACTGGAAACGAAATAAATGACTTTAAATTATTCTCTAGTATTGTAACGTAAATTATTTTATAAATAATAATTACTAATTGTAATTGTTTATTGAAGCTTCCTTTTGTTCAGTCTTACGCTACTAAAAAATTATTGCGTGTTACCATACTAGATTTGAACTTCGCAAATTATTCCTGACTGTCCCAGAGCGATAGTTCTGAAGTTTCAATTACAGAGTAGTTCCGTTTAGGATTTCATATTATCCTAACTAACGAACTGCTTCCTACAATTTTGAAACATACAGGTACTTTGGCATTGATTTATTGTTTTTTGTAACAGTTATACGTATTAGGCTTCACCTCGTAGAGATATAAGGAAGAGTATGAACATTATCGCTGACCGAAAACTTCTGCATACTCCTCCGTCACTTCTTAGGCCGACTGTACAATAGTCATCATAATCACATGTGTATGCTTACAAAAGAACGCATCTGTACATTGATACATAAGTGGGTAGGTATATACCATTTGTGTTGTGGTGGGTGATTACAGCGTTTAGTCATTGCTACGTCTGCTGGTGGAGCTTTTATTGTATATGAATAATGTTATAATTCTTGTAAAGATGCAAATGTATCTTGAGTACTACTGAATTCCTTTAGAAGAACTGGCACTTCTGAGAAACAGAAGACCAGATTATTATTATTATTCCTTATTGTTTTTGTCCCGTGAGGTATGCTGTACAATACAAAAATATCATCATGCTGAGATATACAAAGATGTCATACTGAAGTAATCAACATATTATTGTCAGTTTTAATGTCCCTCAACAGATCATTCCCAGCATGCAAGTACGGAGACAAGTGCCTCTTTATTCATCCCAACTGCATATACGACGCCAATTGTACCCGCATTGGATGCCCCTATACCCATGCCAGCTCCAGGAATTTTGCCCTTGCCTCTGGTAAGTTTATAGCACCAGCTGTAGCTTACAGAAATGCCATTTATAATCATGCCATTTATAATCAGTCATATTGTGGTTATTGCTATGGATTAGTTATTCCCAGAATCATATATGCTACTGTAGTAGTATACGGGGCACGGTGACCTTAATGGTCATCATCATTATGGTGCTGATTAAAAAAAAAAAAAATCAGGATTATGTGCAAAATGATATGACATGACAAGTGAAGAATGTGTTTTGCCCATGCTCAAAACATTACAAAAAAGACATCAGACCAAACCCCCCCCCCCCCCACTATGACATTTTCATGGTGTCATGTATTGTCCTTTCCAGATTTAGTGAACTTTTAACCAGGCTTTATAAAATGATATACTGATATTGTATTTGACTGTTTCCCCTCTAGCTGCAGCAAGTCAGAAACACAAAGTTCTGACACCTCGTTCAGGATCCACAAAAGTCAAGTGCAAGTTCTTCCCCAAGTGCACCAATATGTCCTGTCCTTTCCTGCATCCCAAGGCAAGTTCTTCTCTTATGGTTGTATCATCAATCTGTATCTCATGGTTATATTACTATTATTATTATTATTATTATTTTATTCCATCTTTATTTATTTATTTTTTATGGACCCTGCTTCACCTCACCTTGGAATGGGAAGGAAGGTCTGGATGATGATGATGTATTGTTATTATTAGAAATGAGAGTTCTGAGGGGAAGGTTATTCCCGAGTCTTTGAAGGTCATTTATGGGATGCTTATGATCATTAGATTTAATTCGCTTGTGATATCAAGATTCGTACATCCTTAATGTCAGGAAAGACTGTTACTGCAGGGAAATAATTAGCTGGTTTTGGCACTTGATTTAGCACTTAGTCCATGGAAAATGTCAGCTATACCATGGCCAGCCTCAGTAAGGCAAAATGCTTAAGAGGAAGCATGGAATCATATGTGATTTAATTTTGATTTTTGTTACTGTGGGGCAAGTGATCAGTAATACTACTGCACCTCACCCTTTCTTAGGTGGGAAAAGAGGTCTTGATGTAGATGATAATGATGATGATGGTACTGATGGAAAATTGACTTCTAGGCATGCTTCTATGGAACATCGTGTACCCAGCCTGGCTGCCCCTTCACTCACCCAGCAATACCCACAGGGGCCAAGCTCAAGTGGGTTGCCCCCAAAGTTGCCACAGCTGCAGTCGCAGCCGCCATCCCAGCTGCAGCCTCAGAAGGCAGCAAGTAAACAAGCTTGGCCTCCCAGATGATGTGGAAGACAATATTTTGTGGTGTACACATCTGTATCCTCTTTCATTACGGCTTCCTATTGCTGTAGTTCCTACTATGATGAGCACGGTAGGGTGAAAGGGAAGTGCAGTGTTGGCCCTCTTTCTGCGGCTGGTGCACTTCAGTGTCTTATCCACACAAGCGCACCAAGCAGTTTAGTTCCACAGAGAGAGATTGTAGCAGTCAGAGGCCCCACAGACTACCACAGGCAACACTTTCTCTGTTTTTGGTAATCCTAGACATTTTCTTTTGGCTGATACCAGAGGATTTAATATAGAGGATTTTGTTCAATAGAAAGAAATCCTTTTAGTCAGAGGGTCAGTTATTTTCCTCTTGTCTGTGATGGCAGTGACTTGGGAGTGTATTCTCATCAGTCCAGATCCCACATTCTTGTTGATTAAGGAGGCTCCCCAGTACCTCTTTCTAACAAAACTTACTTCATCTTGACCCAAAACTGCCATCTTACTATCCTGAATACTACATTTTAACAGTACATTATCTCTGAAATATTGTGCTGGTCACAAAGAAGTGCTGTGGAAAGGATGGAGAGCCATAGAATTTTCTGCAACTGAGCTACATGAAATAAGCTGCAAAAGGACAAAAAGCTTGGCCAGGTTAAATAAAAGAACCTTAATATATTTTTGGAGAAGGCCAGTTAACATTCTTTTGTGATTTATTAATGCAGAGTGTGTCAAAATACGAGTGACATAAATAACATCAAACGGGATGTAAGACATAATTAGCAGAAAACTTAACCCACTGAGCTTGGGGATATCTACTTTCAGTTTGTTCATGCCATCTCCTGATGGCATTATTCACTGTAGGATAGACTTTGAAGTGGAGGAGACACATAGGGTGTCCCAGTTATAACACTCCTCATCCACGAGGCTGGGCAGTTTCTCGTATGTCGCGAGGATGGCTGAGTCAGCTTTAGCAGTGTCTACTAGGCATCATTTATTCCTTTCCTAATCCCACTGCAACACCCACACCCACATCAGCAGACTGAGCTGTCCCCACAATGCATAAAATACTGCCAGTTGAGAGCCTAGCAGACTGTTGTTTATGGGCCAACCTGTATATAAGTATATATATATATATATATATATATATATATATATATATATATATATATATATATATATATATATACACACAAACATGGAGCCTCTGTGGTACAGTGGTAGAGTGTGCGTGTTCGTACACTGAAGAATGAAAGTTTGCGCCCCACCAGGGTAATAAACTTTGGGAGCGTTCTTCTGGCCACATACTGCATTGACAGACACAAGGGGTGCTGTGGTTGAACCAGTGTTGTATACTGTAAAGTATGCTTACACCCAGTTGGTTTGCACTGGCTGATTACACTTGGTTCACAGACTACACACACATCCAAAGCCACTCCAACACTACAGTTACACTTACAAGCATTTCTTACCCTACATACAATATCTACTAGACAACCTAAGCCACTTGGTAGAGATACATTGGCTGTATCATTCCCACTTCAGTAGGGACAGGCCGGTCCTGCAGTGGACACTCAAACGGCCGATGATATAAGATGAGATGAGAGATATATACATGCATATCTATTGCCAGACGCCATAGTTCCGTAAGGGGTGGCCATTTGACTTTGAGTTATTTGTTTTACGGGGAGAGGCACTACCTTGCTGACACGTAGGGAGCACATATGGTTTGGTTATATGGTTACCACCCAGTGTTGTAAATGGTTTCTTGGCTTACAGGAAACCATTTGGCTTGTCACTCAATGTAAAGCCACCTGTAAAGGAAAGAAAAGCAATAAGAGGTGACAGGAAAGATGGCAGGGCGGCACAGAAAAAGAATGATGAAAGCTAAGGAAGAAGTAGGCAGCACTGCATCAAGTGAGCAGATGATGGTCGCCACCACCTACCACTATATATATATATATATATATATATATATATATATATATATATATATATTTATATATAGTGTTGATAATCCCCTACAGTACAGTACAAGAATTTTTTCTCTACACCAAGTAAAATTGTCTGGTAACAGTAAGAGTAAAATAAAGAGGACATCACCTGGGTTCAAAGGGTTAAGAAGAGGTGTTGGGGACTCCTTAAACGATGAGAATGCAATGGAAGACTTCCTAGCATCTATTAATTTGTTTTACTCACCACATGTTGTTATTCTCTTGAATGTTATTTGTTTAATATTAATACTGACAGCTTGTATAAAGAAAAATTTGAGGGAGAATATTAGTATGTGAGTGGTATGCACATATGAATGAGTGTGGTGGAGGGAGGGAATCCTGCTGTTAGAGTATCAAGGTGATATGGATTTTTTTTTTTTCCCCTCAAACCTCTTGGGATTAAGGGTCTGGCTAGAGAGAGAAAGTATTAAAATATCAGGTGCAGAAAAATTATGGTCTGGGAGAGGTACTATTGGGCTTCAAAAGATGGCAGAAATACGTGGCCTGTGTTGTGGAAGGCATACCACTAGCAGGTCATTCATCACTGGGTTAACCTTGGAAGGTTACCCAAAACTGCTAAGTTTGAACCACACACTGTTTAAGGGGAGATTATTATAGATCTGCATTTTTAGTAATTGAAGGATGATCAAATTTATTACTTTGTAATTATTGTGTAGTAGAGCCTTAGTATTTTTATTGAACTATGTTATTAATATAAATTTTCAGTGTGTTGTTCTTGTTAACTGAAAAAATTTTACCATATAATGAGGAATATGATCATTACATCTCAGGTGAATTGCATTAAGCCACTCAAAATACCTTGTGCCATGTTTGGTTCCCATTAAAATGTTGCATCAGAATGAACTTTACATTGTCAAATGACTTGTGACTTATTCATGCAAATGACATATTCACTCAGAAATCTTAAGCTCAGAGTATGTTTAAATTCAGAGAAATTTTTCCCAATTTATCAATATTCTTCTTCTTCTTTTTTTTTTTTTTTTTTTTTTTTTTAATATTAGATAATATATATATATATATATATATATATACCACAAAAAAAATTAAAAAAAAAAATATTCATCAGTAAGGTGCTATGATATATGATTACAGATAGTTAATCTGTGAGTTAAAAAACAAATAGGAGTTTCTGTGAAGTCAGAACCCTCCTTAGGGTGGTTCTTGAGACACTGACACTAAGCTAACTGCCTTAGAATGGGATAGTGAAAGGACTGTCTTGCTTTATGGTCAATTAAGGATAATAATAATGGTAACAGCCAATCCCTTTTTACTCCAAAAGGCCACAGAGGTCCCAGACCATGGTAGAGCCCAAGGCACAGTTATTGTAATCCTGATGTTAAAACTTAAAAGCCTGTGTGACAGTGTGAAACTGAGAGGCACTGTTCATGAGAAACAGAGAACAGTTGTTTTTGTGGTCTCAGACTCATCTGCACATGAATACAGTTCTCTTGCAGCTGACAGTGCCTTGCCACAACAAGGCACACGGAAAAGTATGGAGCTTTGATTCCTGAATGGATGTTGCATTTGTCTCTTCACCTAGTTAACAAGGACACCGTACCAGGCTTTGCATCACCCTGTAATTTGTTTACATGGTTACCACCCAGCTCTGCAGATGGTTTCCTGGGACCATTAGGCCTATCACTCAGTGTAGAACCCCCTGAAGTGGAAAGAAGAGTAATAAAAGGTGACAAGAAGGAAAGAGAGAAGTAGGAAGAGAGGAGGTCAGACACAGACAGAATGAGAAAGGGAAGGGAAGAAATAGGCAGCATTATATTAAGTGAGTGAATTGATTATTGCCATCATCTACCATTGCATCATGATAATGAGTTAGGAGTTGTTCAGCTTTGGTTTTTGAGCTTGTTGCCATAAAGCATGACCAGAAGGGTCATGTCGCTTAGTAGTCTCAGTACATCCAAGATCTGTAATCCCTTCAGGACAATTTTTTTTTTTTTTTTTTTTTTTTTTTTTTTATATACTAATGCCAGACAGTACTGGTCAGCTCAGGAGTGACCCCTGAGGATGTAGTAGCTTAACTGTGTCTAGGACACTGATCTTAAGTATTTATTTTATAACACTGGGGTAGAATGGTTTGAACACTTTAATATACAGTATATACTGTAATTTAGTCTCACACCACCTGAGGTCATAAGAAGAGACCTCAGGTTAGGGAACTTGACTGAGATGCTGCAAGGGATTGTGGTTTTGATACTATCCATCAGGCAGACTGGTCTGACATGAGCTAGCAATGACAAGCCATTGAAAATGTAAGAATGTATGAACATTGCACCATATAATCTTTGTCAGAGGAGGGAAACACCCCAATCCCAAAATACTGAAAGCTATTCTATTTAACTCCTTGAGATCATTTGTAACAGTGTATGGTTATGTTCTGACGACCGCCTGACTTCTTTCAACTTAAGAGAGCATTCTGACCCCAGAGGACTGGAGCTTACTTGAGCTGTTGTTCTTTTTATATTGACACAGGTATTAACATTTTAAATGGTTCCCCTTATTTGGCATCTACCAGTGACTGCTGATAGACTACATTGCTGTATCCAGATACTGTAGCAGCATTGCTTGTTATGAATTTCAGTACCCACACACCAGAACTATTATTATTCATACAAAAAAGGGTCCTGAGGTCTTTTGATCATTTATGTACTGAATAGTCAGAAACACAGTGATTAGTATTTGGCTTTTTTTTTTCTTATTTTGTTTTTAAGAAAATAGTGTATGTTGCTGACAATGGATTACATAAAAGGTGTGTGCATACACAGTGTTTTACTCAGAATTAAGTAGATACCACTGTATCGAATTACTGGTTCAAAGATTATGGCAAAGGAGCACCAGGCATGACTAATTACATAAAAATATGATTGCTTATTCACTATCTTTTTCCTTATAAGTAATTAAAGTACATAATAGCTGGATATTCTAGGGAGATTAACTGTTGCATTTAGAGTGAAGAAGAGTGCATACAATATTATATCAAGGTATCGTGTAATGCCAACTGATTGTGATATTCATGCATATTTGGTACAGTTTTCATACTGCTTGGTTTCCAAAGTGCAGCACTTTAGCTGATCAGGCATATTTTGTCTTGGAGGATATTACCCTTTGGGGACATACCGGTATGAGCCCTGAGGCTGTGGTAGTGAAGTCCAGATATTTGGTAAATGGACAGATATAACCATATGAAGTAGTATATGAAAGCATATTGTAAAATAATGTACATATAATTTAATCTGTAAGAAAGGAACACTAAGACACTCCTACGGTTTTTCATTGAAGTGCAATCGTGTGGGATGGAATTACTTGAGTAGTATTTAAGCACAATAAATGTTCCATGTATTGATGATGAGCTGTTGTGAAATCTGTCTTATTTACCTGTTCATGATAAAGTGGATTAACATCTGAACTCCAGAACTGTTGGTGTTTTATGAAAATTTTACAATTTTCTGTTACGTACATATATACTGTACATACATCATCTAATCCTGTGTTTCCCCGTGAGGAGCATTGAAGCCCAGGGCTAAGCAAGCTGGTCCTGACATTTAGGATGAGAGTGACCAGCCTTACTCATCCCTGAATGGCATTAAATGTGCAGTAAATCCCAACCACCCCTTGTATGTAAACCGACACAGGCTAAAGCTGGTTGGAGCACCTTAATTACCCACTAAACTGCCAAGCTCCATAGCTTGGTTATATGGTTACCACCCAGCATAGTAAATGGTTTCTTGGTGTACAGGAAACCAGGAAACCATTTACTATGTTGGGTGATAACCATATAACCAAGCTATGGTGCCTGGTGGTTTAGTGGGTAATTAAGGTGCTCCAACTGGATTGAGTTTGTGTAGGTGTATATCCAAGGGGTTGTTGGGGTTTATTGCTCATGTAATGCCACTCAGGGATGAGTGAGGCTACTGGGAAAAATCCTTGCTATTATATGTACATAAAGGATTTAAATTATAATTGTAAGTGACCATGTTTTGCTAAATGGAGTGAGCTACAGTCTACTAATAGTACTACTACTCATAATAAACTGTGGAGATGGTTATGCTTATGAAGTGGAGCCAGGATTCTGAAGGTATGAATGATTGTGTTGCCCATTTCACTGAGAATGCTTTTGATTTTTCTCCCTTTTTTTTTTTTTTTTTTTTTCCCCTGAACCTTTACTAACTTTACCTTAAGTTGGGAATAAGGATTGGCATAACATGTTACATTCTTAAATGCTGAGCCATAATAAGAGATTTAGCATGAGAACAGGCAGCACTAAACACAAGTGCTTTGGAAGTAATATAGGACAGTAGTACAGTATTCATATTCTGTCATCGAGTTACGAGAAATAAGCTACAAAAGGACAAAAATCTCTACCAGGTTAAGGTGGAAGAAATATTTTACCAACAGTGGTGAGCCTCTTGAGTTTGTGGAAGAGTTTTGTTACTTCGGAGACATGTGCTGGTGGTAGGGCTGAAGCTAGCTGTGTGGCTAGAGTGAGGAGTTGGAAGAAGTTCAGGAAGCTGCTGCCTCTGGCTGACAATGAGAGGGCCCTCCCTCCGTGCTAATGGATGGGTAGTGAAGGAAGAGGATATTTGCAGACTCGTGTACAGAAATGGCATTGATTGGGTGAACATGCAGTGCGTCCTTGAATGCGAGGCCTGGGGGTTGGAGTGTATTGGTGTTGTGGTGAGGAGAGGTAGATTGAGATAATTTGGGTACGTGGAGAGGATGGAGGATGAAAACTGGGTGAAGAAAGTGAGAAGTGTGAGCGTTGGGGATAGGTTGCGAGAGGAAGGCCGAAATAGACGTGGGACGAGGTAATAGAATGAATGATTAAATAGGGAGGCTGCCAGAGATCGAGCATGGAGAATCGCCATTAGGTGACCAAGGCGATGCATGCAAGCATGTTGGATTGGAGCCTTTATTGACAAAACGGTAGCCTACGTCAAGCCCATAACGGTGAAGGTCACTTAAGCCCATTCATGAATGGGGTGGTCCTACATTCGTATTGAATAACTGGTTGAAACTTTTATTAAAAATCTTTGGTAATGGATATGGAGATGTACGGCACAAACATAATTTATGCACCCTACTACAGAGAAAACAGTGAAGGTCTTACGATTAATATACTTGTGTATAAAACCTCATTAGAAAGATTGAAATGTTTCGGGAAGTAAAAATAGTAAAAGGATACTGTAATTAATGAACGAAAACCTTAAATCGATATACTCCAAAACCACTTATTTGACTTCATGATGGAGCCGAGTTAGGCCAAGGCGAACTTTCTGTTTGGTAACCTGAAACTGAATCAGCTGGCCGGTGGGTGAATGTTTTGGGTGAAGAAATGCGTTTATCTATGTTCTTTGCATACATATGTAGTTACTAAATAAGGTTGTGTTTGGCAGTTGTTGATTTGTTTTATAATTTTGCATAAGATTAAGTGAAACCGAGGGAAACTGGTACGATGTGTGCATAAAGGAAGTGAACTTTCGATGTAAAATCATGATTACTCATGAGAATAAGGTAGGCTGCATACCGGTATTCACGTTTGATTGCCAACTGAACGCTCCTGTTACCCTTACTGCCAACGGTGTCGCAGGGTAGACGAGACTAACCCTCTTGATTGCGTTCTGTTTGAGATTCCAGTCGCGCCACAAGATTCTGATTACCCAATACGGCAGCGGGAATAATGCTGTTTAATTAAGGCTGGTTTTCTCTTGGCCAACATCCTAAATCATCCAGAAGTTCGTTTACCCTCCAAGCTTTTGTTGTCTGGACAAGGCCATTATCCCCACCCTGTATGGTACAAACAACAGTCATGTGCCTGCTCAAAGTCTTCCTTTGAGTTCCAGGTGCTTTCTTTCCACCAGTGCTTTGACATAAACCTTAGTCGAGCAGTGAGTGTGGCTGTCAAATCATCCATGCCCTCAACCATCACAACAACAGTAAAAGAAGCTTGCTGTGGAATACAGAGGAATGTCTGACACAGTGTTTAATTTCACTTTAGAATGATATTTTGTCAGATCAGCCTAGTTTGATAATTGTAATACAGTACTAAAGCCCCTGTCACATACGCGACCCAAGGGCCGACTGCGGTGTGACTCAAGGTCGTGTTCTAGTTGCCTCCCACGCCTCCCGACTGGACCTGAATCTGCTCTGCTCATGACTGCCTAACGACCACATCAGGACTGCCTCACGACCATGTCAGGACTGCCTCACGACCGGTCGTGTCGTCCTCAAGAACGCGACAAGATCACGAGGCGACCGCAAGGCTATGGAGCTATGAGTCTTCAAATTTGAAATTTAACGAATTTTGTCAGCCATGATCATGACACGACCACCCACGAATGCAAGACAACTTCGTGACGCTTTTGGGGAATGCACCCCGACCCCCCCATGACCGACCCATGGGACGGGGTACCACACCTGAACCACCAATGACACCCAGAGTGGGACGGGGCATCACACCTGGACCACCAATGACACCCAGTGTGGGACAGGGCATCATACTTAGACCACCAATGACACCCAGTGTGGGATGGGACATCACACATGGACCACCAGTGACACCCAGCATGGGGCGGGACATCACACCTAGACCACCAGTGACACCCAGAACATCACCATGGACCTCTCCTGTGTCTAGTCAGTTGATGAGGGACACACAGTCATAACGTTTTTTGTGTCAGCGACAGGGTCACAACATGCAACGATCACATCACGACGCATCTAATTGAGCTCAGACTGCTTCACGATCAACATACGACACTCCCAACTGCAACGCAACTGTGACACAACTTTTGGCAAGTCGTGAGGCCTGACGAGTTGTCCCAGCGGCTCACGAGCGCCCTAAAGAGTCTGGGCTTTGTCGGCGAATCAAGGGACGATCGATGAAAAAATGCAGTACGACCTTTAATCGCGCCACGGTCGGCCCTTGAGTCATTTGTGTGTGACGGGCTTAACTGATAGCACAGTTAAATATGGCAACTGTACTGGTTAGTTCAGGCCGCTCACTTTTACAATGGATTATAGTCTTCATGTGTCACCATCCTTTTTTCTATATCTATCTGTCTGTTGACAGATGCCTTAATCCCATATCAGGTGGCCACAAACAAATTGCCTCCACGTTGTCCTGTCCCCCGCCATTTCACTGCCTTGCTTCCAACTTAGACCCCCCTGTCTCATATACCTCTCCACCCCATCCCTCCATCTCATCCTTGGCCTCCCCCTCCATCTGTCCCCCTTCACCTCACTCACATGCACTTTCTTTGTGAGTCTTTCACTCTCCATCCTCTCCACATGGCCAAACCACCTCATTGTTTTTCTCCTAACACTTCCCATCACATCCACATCCACACCACAACGCTCCTTCACATCCTCATTTGTCAGTTTGTCTCTCCATGTGACTCCACATGCTCCTCTCAAATAACTCATTTCCACTGCTCTCACCCTTGATTTGTATCCCTCCAACAACGTCCAAGCTTCACTTCCATACGTTAGAGTTGGCATTACAATATTGTCATGTACTGTAGTAACTTTTTCACTTCCATGCTCACTTCCCTGTTTCTCATCACTGCTGTTAAGGAACCAGCAACTTTTCTTCCCTGTTGTACCCTTTCAAGCACTTCACCCTCCAAATTTCCACCCTTACTCATCACACTACCCAGGTACTTAAACATACTCACATTTTCCATTTCCTCATCATCCAACTTCACTGAACATTAACTGACTTCACTTCTCTCGAAAACCATAACTTTACTCTTTCCTACATTCACCTTTAGATTCTGTTTCTTACACACTCTCCAAAATTCATCCACCAAGCCTTGCAGCTCCCCTTCGTCTTCACTTAACAACACAGTATCATCTACAGTACAAACAACAGTACAGGGAGTTTTCAAACACTGCCCTCTCTCACTAGGGCAACTCCAACATACACTGCCCTACCTTGTATCTCTCTTATAACCCCATCCATATACATATTGAACCACCATGGAGACATGACACATCCCTGTTTCAACCCAACCTTCAAATAGAAAAATTCACTCAGTTCACTATCCTCTCGCACTGCAGCCTTAGCACCCTCATACATATTCTTCACAGCATTCAACAACTTCCCATCTGCTCCATATATTCTTAATACTTTCCACAATCCTTGTCTATCCACCCTGTCATATGCTTTCTCCAAATCCATGAAGGCCACATGCAACTTCTTTCCCTTCTCTGGAAACTTTTCCACTTAAGATCTAAGAATGAATATCTGATCTACACAACCTCTTCCCTTCCTAAAACCTCTCTGTTCTTCTCCAACTATTTCCTGTGTTATTTCCCTAACTCTGTCAATAAGTATCCTACCAAATACTTTTCCTATTACACTAAGAAGACAAATGCCCCTCTGATTACCACACACTTCTTTTTCCCCTTTCCCTTTGTACAGGGAAATAATCATACCTGAATTCCAATCCTCCAGGACTCCACCTTCCTCCCAGGCCAGTCTGCACATCTTCCACATCCATTCTACTACTACCTCTCCCTCATGTGTCAGTATTTCACCCCACACTCCATCAATTCCTGGGGCATTCCCCGTTTTGACTTTCTTCATTGCTTCCACAAATTGCATCCTACTGATTTCTTCCCGTCTTCTATATACAATCACAATTTTTGCCTGCACAATCACTACAACTCCCATTGAAGCATCATTTTTGGTTGTTTAGTCACCAGTTTCACTTTTGCGATGTTACGACCCTTATATTCGATATACTGTACAGTCAATTGTTATCTACTCAGTTTTCCATGAATGTAACCCGACTGTATAGCAAGGTTGATTGCTGGTGTGTAATGGTTTTGTCCATTGTAATTTAAAAGTTCTTTCAGTGGGCACTGTTAAACATTGTCATATATATATATATTTTTTTTAGTCTAGTACACTGTATGTATGTATACAGTATATGTATGTACTGTATATATGTGTTGTGGAGGCTGGCTCTGGTGGTAGGTGGTGGTGAGCATCATCAATTCACAATGTAGTGCTGCCTACTTTGTCTTTCTTTTTCTGTCTGCACTCCTCTTTCCTATTTCTCCCATCATTCCTGTCAGTGTTTTATTACTCTTCTTTCCCTTCAGGTGGCTTTACATTGAGTGACAAGCCATATGGTTTCTTGGAAGCCAGGAAACCATATACAATGCTGGGTGGTAACCATATAACCAACCCACATGTGTTCCCTGTGTGTCAGAATGTGGGTTTGGCAGAGGGTTAGTGTCCCTCCCCATAAAACAACCAACTCAAAGACAAATGACCACCCTTTACGAGATAATGGCATCTGGCTTTAGATACCGTAGATAGATAGAGGCTGGTTTGTACGTGCTTGATGTGGATGGACAGTTTTGCTACAGTACAGTGTGCACATTTAAACTGCAGTAAGTTCTGGCTAACAGATAAACAAACATTTTAATCCTATTGCTGTTACAGTACTGTATGATTTTCTTTATTTCTTCAGGTGCTGGGAATTGTACTGTAGTTCTTAAAATCTACAAACATGATAACCAGCCACTGCAAGAATATTGGCCTCCACATAAAACAGGTATTTATGTTACTTTACAGCATGGTGAGTCTGTGTGAGGATTTTACTGGCCTGCATTGTTACAACATAAAAATTGGCATCATAATGGGACAGAGAGGTGTATGAATGTGGATTTTATGAGTTGGAGGGAGGGCAGTCTGATGAAGGATTACAGGGAGACATAGAGGCAGTTTGCTTGTGGCCATCCCTTCTGCAAGTAAGGCATCTGGCTATAGATAAATATTTTGTAGTTTATTAGAATGATTTATATGAGCATAGTACAGTAGCAGAAGTAAATCTCATTTCAGATGTATACAGTGACTTTTGGTTGTCAGAATTAATAGTGTCACTACACCTACATTTTCTTTGCATATTCTTTCACTTTTACTGTGGTAAAGAATAGTGTGTATTATGGTAATTTATGTTACCGCTATTTGGGGGACAGATCTGAATTTTCTGTACTCCTGAATGGCAGGTAAGGGAATGGAGGAACACTGTAGATTATTTATTTATAGTCTCTGTAAATCACTATGATAAGGACAGGGTAGGCCATTTGCAGTAGATTTCTCTGTAGATAATTTATATGCTAATAAATTTATGGCCAAGTAATGAGCATTTCAAACCATTACAGGTTGCAGGTTCGGTGAGGGCAAGTGTGGCTTGCCAGCTCCACAGTTCAGTCATGTATGTACCTACCATGTATATTTTAGTACATTTATGATCATAATCTTTTTCCACAAACACAGAAAAGCTTAATCATCATCATCACCATCATCATCATCATCATCATCATCATCATCATCATCATCATCATCATCATCATCATTATTATTATTATTCAGACCTCCTTTCCCACCACTGATTTAGGTCCAGAAAACCAGGAAAAAAAAATGGAATGAGAAGAGCTTTAAAAAAAAAAGAGAAATACAAGGTATTTATAATGTGATTTATTTGTATTCTGTTTATTTAGTCCTATGTAGCTATATTGAATTGTTTAGTCATAGGAACCTGAGAGTTGTATGAGGGCAGTGCATGGACACACAAGCTAAGGACAGAACTTATTCCTGACTGGTTTTGCCAGTAGGTGTGTCACCGTATTCCATAGTGTTGAAATAGTGTGTCAGAAGGCCACCAGTGTTTTCATTGACACCTGAGCAATGTAATGTTACTCTGATATGCAGAGTAAGACTTGTGATAAGAAGACCGACACTGTGATTAGGTTCCATTAACTCTCTCAGGCTCCTATGACTCACTCTTAGCTGAATAAAATTACTTGCGTTAGTTAGAATAGAATATTAGACTTGTTGGAAACAAGAAAGAGTTAATACTGTATCAAGAATACTAACTTTTTATACCGTACCATGAGTAACAACTGTAAAAGTCCTGTAATCTGACCACCAATAGTCTGAAAATCCCAGTACTGTACTCAGACCACCAATAATCTGAAAATCCAAATACTCCGAAAGTGAAATGAGTGAAAATTAAAACTATTCTGGGAGCAAATCAAGTGGATTTTTTTCTCTCTCTCTGGGCTTTATCTGTTGATTTATCTGGCTTGGACTTGCTATTCAGCTACAATTCTGTGCATTTTCGGTGAGTAAAACAATAACCCGTATAATTTTAAGTATTTATTTAATGATCATGTACGTATTTCTAATGTTTTTAGGTCCCTCCCCCCTCCTCAAAAAAAAAAAAGACTCGGTCCCCAGCCATTCAGATTACAGGACTTCTTCTGTACCATAATTTTCATCATCATATAGAAAACTAAGCTATGTTTCGGTACTAACAAGAATATCAAACTACTTTACATACAGTAACTGATGAGGAAAGTACTGTATGCAGTATGTTTATTGAAAATATCTGATATGTATAAATACTGGCTATATATACTAACAATATACTGTATTAACAAACCATGTGCTGGAGAGGGACACCTTCATTTTGTAGCATAGATATATCCAGGCGGTTGTTCTTCCTGCTTATGTGAATGTCCCTCGGCTTCCTCTCCATCTAATGAGAGGAGGATAGGCGGCAGTAGGGCAGCTTCAACCTGCAGCCCACCAGGTTCATATCCAAATAAATGCGGGATCACAGCAAAAAAAACTACAAACCAGAAAGAGAAACAAACCATACCTTTTTTACTCTAACATAGCCCAGAATTACCATCTCTCCACTTCAGTACTACATTATAACATTACATTAGCACAAGAATGTGATGTCAGTAATGAAGCAGTATGAAAGGATGTAGAGCTATGGTATTATCCTTTTCTGCCAATAAGCAATTTAGAATGTACCAAAAGATGAAAATCTGGGCCAAGCTAGAGTAAAATGTGTATAGAAACTGAGGAGGAGGTGCTGGGGAAACTTCTTAACTTACCAGGTACAAGCGTGCTGGCTTCTGAATAATGTTTGATATGTTACAGTGAGCGCAGTAGTGCCAGTGGAGATGAATTCCAGTACATCCAGAAGTCAAAAACACCCACCATGCACTTTCAGAAGTCCTTGCTGCGACTGCCAATTCCTGGTTAGTGTGCGACATTGAGCTCCACATTCTTGTTGGCAGTGAAAACTTTGTATAGTCTTATCCATAGTATCATCAAACTGCTTTTTGCCTCAGTGTGAGATTGAACTTTTTGTCTTTTTAAATAGCACTTTTCTTTAATCACCTGGTTATTTTGTCACTGTAATTGTCAGACCTGGACAAGACATGCACTCGCTACCTACGCTCCCAGAAGGCCATCTTGTCACCTGAAGAATACAAACATACCGAGGAAGTAGTAGCCAGATTCAAAGGCTCTCCTGGCCCAGATCTCCAGGCTAAATTGAAGCTCAAAGACAAGGTGAGTGTTTTATTCAGTGAAGCCTTATGAGTAACAGTTTTTATTTTTCTACAGTATTTGTATTTAATTTTTCCAGTACAATGACATTTTAATTTTGTGATTCCAACTGCCAGATAAAATTACTAAGCTTAGGAGAGACTTTATGAACTGAAGGTTTGATGTAGCTTTCATTAACCCATTGATGGCTGGAGGTCTTCCTGTATTTATCATCGTCTGGTAGTATTAAGGAAGAAATTAGAATTATAGTATCATCTAAAAGAGGTTAAGTAAGTGCTTGGTACCTATAATGTCAACAGAACAACAAGCACACAAGCTACATCTCTGCACCGTGGTTTGACATGTACCTGAGAGACCGAGTCCCAGTAGTGCTCAACTACAACCCCTTCATGGCCTTTGTCCCAGAGACTCGCCTGGGATACTCTGACCCACTTGTCCGCTCCACCAATATCCTCGTAGCATCAGTGAGGTCAGTGTTTAATGTTGTTTGTATGTTGGTAAAGGGATGCCCTCCAACTGTGACACTATTATAACTGGATGATGAAGCCGCATGATTATAGACATGCAGCTCCCTATCTCCAGAAGAAGATGAACAGCAGGAGAAGGGCATCTTTATCATGCAGTTGACTGGTTTCGTGTTTAGAACTTGGGGCTGCAACAGCTGTTTGTATATTTTTCTTAACCATGTCCAGTTATAACGTCTTTCTGAGTTTGGGAGTGAACCCCAAGAGATGACCGGAGGTTTTTCGTTTATGTAATGGAAGTCACCTGTGACCATTTTTACATTTGTGTGTGCATGGAATAGAGCAAATTGGAATGTGGTGGTTAGGAAATAACTCATTGTCAGTGATCTATTAAGCAGGCAAGAAGTGAAACTACTGGGGTTGTGGGGTACATAATAAACCAGTGAGGTTTGGTTGTGAATGTTTTAAAATTGTTCTTTAGGTCTATTACAAATGACAGCTGAGAGAATGAACATCATTGAATGAGATTGCTTTCTCCTGCTGTCTGGCACTGCCTCATTGAAATGGACAACAGCAAGCATTGATAGATAAATCAAAGTTTTACATTGTTTATGTGCAGGTTCATGAAGACATTAAGAGAGTCATTGTTGGAGCCGGTAGTGTACCACCTCAATCCAGCCAAGAGCGACACAGATCTCTTTCGACGCCTAACACGCTGGACTCCTGCAGCTCTTGCCTCTTACACTGCCTATGCATTCAAGGTGAGGAAGTACATGAAACCCTTGTAATAAGATACGTCTTGTATGTTTTCTTTACTACTAAGTTGAACAAATATATTTATGATTGATTCCCCATCAAACAAGACAGGAAAAACAAGACAGGGGAAGATTTTTCACTCCATTCCCTGATCTGCCTGCAGAACCTGAGTTATAGCCTGCAGTAATTTTTGCCTTGTACCTAAGATTTATTCATGATGTTAGAACAGGAAATAGAGGAAGATTCAACACCCTTCTTGTCTCTCCTGTCAGTCATAACCTAAATTGCAGCAGGGAATTAATCATAAGTGTGTTTGTGTATACCAGTCCAGGAATCTTGCCCAGTCAGGTTTTGTTGTTACATATAAAGCTGTCTGCCAGTTTCCTTCTATTAAAGTATCACTTACATTGAAGAAGTTGAGGTATTTTGGAATAATCCCTGGCTTTTAATGATGCCTGCGTGTATAAAGCTTTTCAGAATTATTGTATGTACTCTTTATATGTAGGTATGTTTGTTTGTAAGTGGGGGCACTCACCATCCAGTCACTGGATGTAGCGCTGCCCTTGGGTGACTGCGCTTTCCTCTCTTCCTTCCTTCTTTCCTTCCTTCCTCTACTGTCTTTCAATCCTTCATTCTGTCCTTTTCTTTCTGTCAACAGGCGACTCTAATCTGAGTGACAAGCTAAATGGTTTCCTGTACATCAGGAAACCATTTTCTGTGCTGGGTGGTAACCATATATCTAAACAAGAAGCTGTGCTAAGGCACAGCAAACCTGTCCCCAGTAGTCATTTTAGCGCTGGTGTATAAACACAATAGGATATCTAGTCAAAGATGCCACTCATCAAATTTGGAGTAAATCGGTGGGTTGGTGGAGGGTTAGTTCCTCTCCCTGTAAAACAACTAACTCAAAGACAAATGGCCACCCTTTGTGGGATTATGATGTCTGGCTATGGATGGATGGAAATATTAGACCCAACCCACCTGACATTGACCCCCCTACCTCTAACTGGGGGGTGACCCCCCTGATGTAATGAGGCATGTTATAGGATGGAGATTTGAAAGATGCACCATTAGGCTTTGGTTTCATGTCAACATGATGAATTTGGAAGGTTTTTTTTTTTTTTTTTTTTTTTTTTTTTTTTTCCTATAGCTTGGGCCTTGGCCCAAATTAATCAGGTGATCAGAAGGTCATAGCCCTTCATTCCTGAAATTTTAGTCAAAATCGCACCAGTAGTTTCATGTAAAGTTGTTTACAGACAAACAAACCGAGAGAAAACAATACCCATCCCTGAGCCCCTCCAGCACAGGGGCAGATAATTATGGCGCCCAGTGGTATAGTGGGTGATTAAGGCACTCCAACTGGATTGAGTCTGTGTTAATTTTTATCCAAGGAGTGGTTGGGGCTTATTGCTCACATAATGCCACTCGGGGATGAGGAAGGCTGGTCACTCTCATCTTAAATGTCAGGACCAACTTGCCTAGTCCTGAGCTCCCATGCTTCTCATGGGGCAACAGAGGATTTGGTGATGATGATGATTGTTTGTATTGTAGTAGTAAAAAATGAGGTACCAGTTTAGTATTTTGCTAATATGGGGGAGGTGGTGGTTAAGTGGTTAGGGAAGTGGTCTGCTGGCTGAAAGGATGTGAGCTTGTTCACAGGAATGGACACAGTACTGTATAGTGTTTAGGTATGGAGACTTTACTTTGTTTTATTGACTTAATTGGCATCTTGGTTCTCCTAGGATAGGTTAAAAGTGAACAGATAAAATAGATATGTATGGAGAACTTAGTTTGTTTTATTGATTTTGTTTGCCTTCATTTTTCTCACACAGGCCTTCCCTCTGGACATGTCCCAGTTTGTCAACTTGTTCAACTCAACCCGAATACCTGAGGTTGGCCGAGACCGCCTTAAGAGTGACGACAAGGCCCGCCACATGATGGTTATGAAGAATGGACACATTTATGTTTTTGACGTATTTGACAAAGATGGTTAGTGGACTTTTTCACATTTTCAGTCTATATACACCATTATAGTATTTGTTCTCTGCATAGCAGATTTTTTCTTGCTGCCTGGACCTTACCTCACCCCTTCCTTAGGTGAGAACATAAATGTGGATGATGTTGATGTTCACATTGATGATGATGTGTTTTTATACAGTATACATCACCACAGTTCTTTTGCTGTGGTAGACATGAATTTTAAGAGTAGTGTTGATAATTATTCACTTCTTCAACATGAGGTTTGGCATTAGGTACATCTGGTAGCCTTGATGTATTCACATGCTTGTTGTGGCATTAATATGAACAGATTAGGCTGCCAGTTATTAGATGAAATGGCCAAGTAACTGTGATGCATGAATGCCTGAAAATATAGATAGCCCCTTGTTGCACACTGATGTTGTCCCAGGCTGAAGTGTAACATACAGTACATTAATTTTCAGAAATCTGTGCCCACAACACTCTGAACCAGTGAACAAAGATGCAAGTCACTGGTAGAAAGCAACACAGCAGCAACTTCATGTGTCTGAGTTGAATTAATCATGTCTTGGCTTTCTTCCTTTGTATATGAAGCAGATCTGTAAAGAACAAGAGCAATCTGAGATTGCAAACCTCTGCCAAGGCAGAGAAGTTATCTTGTAATTTTTGTGCAAGCATTGTAGGCATTATTTATCGAGTTAAAAGCAAAAATGTTGAAATTGCCACTATCCCGCAATGGTAAAGAATCCTTTAAAAGATTCATGGATCCAGATGATGATCTGGATCATCACCAAAATCTAATGGATAGTTCCTTGGGCCATACCCAACCCTCTAAAAAATTTCAGCAAAATCTGTTCTTAGCTTTTTGAGTAATTCTGCTAACAAACAAACAGACAAACAAACCAACGCCAGCAAAAACATAGCCTCCTAGGTGGAGGTAAAAATAGCAAATAAATATGTGTAGATGGTGAGGTCATTTGCTTGTCACTCAGTGTAGAGCCACCTGAAGATAGCACTACATCAAGTTAGTAGATGGGGGACACCTACTCCTACCGTGACAAATGTCACTGAATTCTTTCAGTAGTAGCTACCTCTTTGATTGAATGCACTTTTTATTTTCAGGTAACATACTGCCGCCAGATCACATCCATGCCTGCATGTCCTACATATACCACGATAGCACTCCCTCTAACAAGAATTCCATCAGCATATTCACCACGGAAAATCGTGATACTTGGGCGTCACTGCGAGCGGAGCTGTTGGCTGCTGGGAATGAGGCGGCTCTCGATGCCATTGACACAGCTGCGTTTAATATTGTTTTTGATAGTGCGGAAGTTGACATGGACCCAGAGAAGATGTATCATACTTTTCTACATGGTGATGCTAATAACAGGTATAACAGTTGGTTACTTAATTCGGGTTTTTCTACCCTGATGTCATGCACAACAAATTTTTTTAATTAACTTATTTGTTTATTTAGGTACAGATTTTTCATGCTTAGTGTGTTTACTTTTCTGAAATAATTATCCATCAATGGTTGTTACATTAGATGCTGTTATTTAGTCTGGGGGAACTTACGGCAGCGAAGGGCTAAATGAAAGTACAGTAATCCCGCATTTTTTGCGGATTTTTTGTCTACGGTTTTGCCCTCTCGCGGATTTTCTTAGCATTAATAAGTTCAACAAAAATATCCTTGAATATACAGAAAAAAAAAAAAAAAATTGAAATTCCCGCAGCTTCCAATTGTAGCGCGGTAAACTCACGCCACCCTCTGTCCCTTTCCCGTGGCCCCTCTGCCAGTGTTACCATATCTAGCATAATTTTATTCTTTTAGCATAATTTTGATCAAATTTTCGAGTCTGGAATATTTTTTAGCATAATAGAAGTTTTAGAATCATTCTAGCATAATTTAGAATGGAATGGAATATTTTTAGAATAATTTTATAAAAGCTACAAATCAGAGAGAGAGAGAGAGAGAGACGAATAAGGTAAGAAGATGTTTGAATAGTTGGTTACTTTCAGTTTGGGCTTGGTTGGGTTGGATTAGGTTAGGTTAGGTTAGGTTGGAATAGGTTAGGTTAGGTTAGGTTTTAGGTTAGGTTCGGTTTGGTTCGGTTAGGTTAGGATAAGTTTGAGCTTTGTACTTTACCCATGAAACCTAGGTTTTTCCGATGGATTTTGGTATGATTCATTCGATTTTCAGCTTCATTTCAGTCGGAAATGACCATTTTCTGTGTTTCCCCCCCTCCCTATAACCCCCGATTCCCCAAAGATCCCTCATTATTTCAGGGGGATGGGGGGGGGTCATATCTCAAAATCTGGTTATTTCCGATGGAAATGATGCTCAAAATCGAACGAATCACATCAAAATCCATCAGAAAAACGTAAGTTTCGTGGGAAAAAGCAGTATGAGTAGATACCGATATTTATCCTCTTACTGTATGTAGGTTCATTTTAATATTTTCATAGTAAACAATATAATTAATATGTTACACGAATATGTATAGAATTTTATCATTTAGCTTCAAGTTAGCATAATTCATTTTTTACTTGGAACAAATATGCTCAATCTAGCATAATTTTTTCATTGCCCTAACATAATTTCGTTGTTTGGATATGGCAACACTGCTCTCTGCCTCGCATTCTTCAGTCCACGCCTGACTGCCTTAAGTGGCTGTTGTGGTTGTAACCACACTATGATATGAGCCTCTTGCCTCCCACTTGCTTTCCACATGGCCCCAGGACGTAAGCCAGCCTCACCAAAGGCTAATAATACAATTAGTAAGAACTCCAAAGTGACAAAACGATCAAGTTATGACCTTAGCAGAGAAAATTGTGTTACTGGACAAGCTAAGAAACGACCGTGCAGTGTTTGCTATCACCAGTTAATGCATCTTTTTATTTTATACTGTTTTGTTAATAAATGTGTAGATAATTGTGTATTACAGTACGGTGTTTACGTTTTCCTTCATAATGGAGTATGTGCTTTCAATCTTGTAAGAAGGTATTTCGGGATGAGTATGGAGGTTTCGGGACAATTCGCAGTCACAACAAACACAAAACAATTCGCCTTCATTAATGAAGATAGCTATGGGTGACGCTAGAATATAATTCAAAGGCGACTACAGCGAGGAAGAAACAAGTTAATTATTGACTAAAGGTGCAACTAATAAATAATATCCAGAACCTACGCTACTGAACGTAGACTTTGCTGGATCCCCCTGAAATATAGTTATTAAAGTATTGATTAATTAATAATAAGTATATTGATGAAAGTATTAATTAGTATATTTATAGAATGGCGGGGAATCGTCCAGGGTGCGAATTGTTCTGAAGGGGAATCGTCCATGTTTTGACGGGGAATTGTCTGACGGCGAATTGTCTCGCAATTAGTATGGACATGGACTGTGTGATGGGCAGCATGGTGGACACAAGTGCAAGTTTTCAATTGTTAATAGAGTATTCGCGGAATTGACTTTTCGCGGGGGTTACAAGAACGTAACTACCGCGAAATATGCGGGATTACTGTACCGTAATATCTAACCCCTAAATTTTGAATCTACGAAGCTAAATAAAACTGTTTGGAGATAACAAGAATTAACTAAAGAATGTCTCGTGATTCAAGTGGTTAACACCTGCTGGGAGGCATCCTATATCCTTATTAGCTTCCAGCTGGATGGAGAGTAATTAGCAGAGGAAATTTCTCTCATCTGTATACTAGATGAGGAAGGTGACATATCCACTCTGAGGTATACTGTACTGTACTTTTGTCACTGTAACTTGTCTTAAATTGCCATTTCTCCATCTTGTGTACTGAACTGTAGCAATAGATTAACACTAGAATATGATGCTAGTAATGAAGAAGTACTATTGAAGCGTGAACAACCATAGCATTGTCTTATTCTGCCTCTGGGTTATGTGAAATATACCACAAAAGGACAAAAATGTGGACCAAGTTACGATTAAGGAAGTTTATACATTTATTTATTTATTTATTTTTTTATACCCTCATAGGAGAGACGACCTATAGGCATTAGATATAGCGTCCATGAACTTCTTTAATACCAAAGAAGTCTTCTGTAGTATACAAAGACAAAAATGTATATGACTTACGAGAAAAAAATTAAAACATGGTCATCATACAGAAGGGGTTAATAGTTACTGCTAAAGCTTATCTGTCTTTTTTTTCTATCTGTGTATGTGTCTGTCTACCCATCCATCTATTTATTGTCTGTAAGTTTGTAAATCTGTTTGTCTAAACATCTGTATGTATCTGTATCCGAATATCTATCTTTCTCTCTGTTTCTTTATCTCTGTACCTCCTCTATATATTACCCAATCCTTTATTTCCCCATAAGGAGCTCAGGGTCTGGGGCTAGGCTATTAAGTCGCAGCATTTAAAGTGCGGATGACCAGTTCTTTTTCCCTGAGTGGCAGTATAGGAGCAGTCAATCTTGACCACCTCTCAGATTCAAAATCACCAGATATCTACTTAAACTTATCATGATAAAAAATAATCATGGTCTTTAATCTGGTTTTCTGGCTGTGTGGACCATACCTCACCCTATCCTTAAGTGGGAAAAGAGATGTGGATGATGTTGATATCGATAATGATGGTGATGGTGCTGCTGCTGCTGATGATGATGATGAGGAGGAGGAGGAAGAGTATGCAGATGAGAATTGTGAGGATGATGATGATGATGATTATAATTGTGATGGTGGTGGTGGTGATGATGTCGCTGATTTACAGGTGGTTTGACAAGAGTTTCTCCCTTATCTTCACCGCTGATGGCCAGACAGCACTGAATTTCGAACACGCTTGGGGTGATGGTGTGGCAGTTATGAGTTATTTCAATGAAGTCTCAAAGTCTGTCAAGGAGCAGCCTTACATTCACCCTGACAGCAGGCCAGCCAATATTGATGCATCTCAGCTTGTTAGGAGACTAGGTAAGCAAGGACTTTGTAACTATAGCTGTACTGTTGTCACTCTAACTTAGGCCTAAAAATTGCTATCCCTGTCTCGAATGCTGAATTGTAACAACAGATTAGCACTAGAATACAATTCTAGTCACAAAGAGGTACAGTGGAAGGGATGTAGAACTGTAGCATTACCTTTTTTCGACACTGAGCTGCAAGAGGATGAAAACCTGGACCTGTTTAGAATAAGTTTAGTATACTCTTACCTGACTGAAAAATGCAGAGTTGTTATAGGAGGTTAATAGTAAAATGCGGTGCCAACGTTGAAAATATGTAAAGGAAATTATGTACGGATGGAGTTTTATCTTATTCTGCCAGTAAATAGTAGGTAATTGGCTAAAAGGGGACACAAAACTCCTTCATTTATTATCACACTGGCAGTACTGTATTGTAATTTAGTGCCCCACCTTGTGGTGCAGGAGAGGAACACCTTTCATGTGGTGGTTCTGGGTGGCTAGGCTGTCCAGGTTCATCCTAACCCAGTGGACAGCAGGCCAAAGATGCCTTCTGCATTCCACCATCCTTTCAGGGGATAGAGAGGGAGTTGAGGGACGTTTGGTAACCAAGCAATGGCACTATTTGTTTATATTGGTGTCTCTGCAGCAAGGCATCTCTCTTCAGCACCTTTTATCTATATACATATTATTTTTATTTATTGATTTTTTATTTTTTTCAGAGTTCAAGCTGACCCCTAGTCTTGAGGCAGCCATACAGCGCTCCCAACATCACTACCAAACCAACACCTCAGCACTACACGTGGACGTACTTGAGTCCAAGGTGCTGGGCAAGGACCTGTGCAAGCAGTATAAGGTCTCCCCAGATGCCATCATGCAGCTTGGATTCCAGGTGAGATTATGGATGTTATAGGTGTCACAAGATGCTTTGTAGTGCTTCTTCCTGTACAGTATAATTTCACTGTTACACATTAACATTCTCTTGTTTGCTATTTTCATGAGGAGCGTAGGAGCCCGTGGCTAGGCAAGTTGGTCCTGACATTTAAGATCAGAGCGACCAGCCTCAATCATCCCTTCATGGCATTACGTGAACAATAAACCCCAACCACCCCTTGGATATAAGCTACATAGGCTCAATCCAATTAGAGCATGTTAATTACCCACTAAACCACCAGGCTCCATAATTTGGTTGTATGGTTACCACCCAGCATAGTAAATGGTTTCCTGGGTTACAGGAAACCATTTGGCTTGTCACTAAGTGTAGAGACCGTAAGACAACACTACAGTGTGTGAGTGGATGATGAGTGTCCCCACCTATTTATATCATGTTAATATTGACATAGGTTGCATCAGTAACATAAAAGAGGTGTAAAGTGCAGAATTAATCATTAAGGAAAAGGTGATACAAAATCGCCAGGGCAATGTAGAATATAGCCCTTGGATGTATGAAGTTGAGATAGATTTCGTTTCTGGAATTAGAGTTGGAATGATGATGATGATTTTGCCGGCAGACAGCATACTACCTGCAGAATGGCAAGTCAGTGGCCACGTATGAATCGTGCAGCACAGCGGCATTTAAACATGGCCGCACCGAGACCATCCGCCCAGCCACCCTAGAGACGACCCAGTTTGCTCAAGCCGTGGCCAAAAGTCAGCCGCCTAGCAAAGCTGAGCTGAAGGAAATGATAAACGAGTGCTCCAAGGTTCATGGCAATTTGACCAAGGAGGCAGCCATGGGTGAGTTTTGAGAAAGAGGGAGGAGAGGGGGAGTCACTCTAGTTAAAGAAAAAAAAAATGTCTCCCAAGCCTGATATGGCGATTACAAAAATAAAATAAGTATATTGCTCTGTGGTAACCTATACTTGTGCCCCTACACCTCAGAGGGATAACAGCAAGTTCATATTATATGGTGGTGATCTTTTCCATAATACAGTACAGCAATTTTTTCCATACACCTATTCTGCAACTTGAGGGAACTGGCATATTGGCTTTAACGGTTGTAACAAATCTTTAACTGATATTTTTTCTCCATCCATCCATCCATCAGCCAATCCTACATTGCCCCATGAGGAGCGTAGGAGCCCAGGGCTAGGCAAGTTGGTCCTGACAATTAAGATGAGAGTGTTTTTTCTATATTGTACAATACGGTAAACTTGATAGCATAAAAGGATGTTAAAATTGCTGCTTGTAGAGGGGACTTATTTTTGTATTATTGTCTTGTTTTCTTGATGCTGCCAAACCCCATCTTTACGTGTAATATAAAGTAATAATGATTATGATGATTTCCTGTTTACATCTTGATAATGATGATGATGTTTACCATTTATCTCCTGGCAGGCCAAGGGTTTGACCGACATCTGTTTGGGCTAAGGAAGATAGCAGAGGGCGAGGGTGGCCCACTGCCAGACCTGTACACTGATCCATCCTACACCAAAATCAACCACATCATCATATCCACCTCCACCCTGCCGTCCACTGCCATCAGTTTTGGAGGATTTGGACCGGTTGTTCGAGATGGATTTGGAGTTGGGTAAGCATTGTTATTTTATTTCCATTTATTTCTTATGTCTGACTGTTGACATAGACTTAATACTCCATTCCCTTTGGCCCAAGAGACCTTATGCATGCAGCAAGCCCTCACATGTTAATGTTTCACGGGTAATACCTACCATCCATGTTGAATACAGTACATGGTGGGACTCTCATTCTTCCATATTACCAAAACAATGATGATGTACAGTACCAGGAATTCCGGAGGAGGGGAGACGTTAAAATTAATGCCACAGATAATATAAGACCCAGAAATTGTCATCATAAAGTTGTGTGTTTGACATTTAAGGGTCAGGCACTGAAGAGCTGAATGAAGTGTGATTGACAGTGTGGCACTTGTTTGATAGTACCACATTAATAGTGTAGATTAAGGCACTCAAGTTTTGTAATTTCAGAGTCTGCATAAGTTATTATTTGGCTGTGAGTAAAAGATAAATTCCTTTACCAGTAGAGCATTGCAGTGTATGATTTTATTAACATCTTCAAGCTTTTTTTTTTTTTTTTTTTTTAAATGATGCACTGTCTCTTCTTCTTAGGCAGTACTTGCTTGGCTAGCATGGAATTTAGGGGGTTCTTCCATGAATTTGAAATGTGGCTGCTACCTTGGTAACCAGCCTGACAGTCATCACTCTTAGGTAGGAAACTTGGCCATAAGTAATTATTCAGAGTCCAAGCTGAGACTCTCATATTAATGTAGACCTTAGTATGCATCAGAGATTTTGTTTATCCTCAGTATTTCCCAGCAACTGTAGAGAAATATTCAGCTGGTTTTGGAGTTGGCTTGGCGTCCAGTCCATAGAAGACATTAGTTGAACCATGGCCAGCTCCAGTATGGGAATTCCTTGCTTCTTTATCTTTCCTTGTTCCAGATGATTTTATTCAACCTAAGAAATGCTTCTCCTGTTGAGAGGGTTTATTAATGCCATATCTGAATCCTCCAGTTGGAAAAGTCTAAGTTGAATAATATCATCAGGAAATTATGAGAAGCTAATGAAAAGTACTTCCCCAGCCACAAATAGTCAAGAGGATTTGCAACGTCATCCAGTGTGATATTCTTCATTTCTTCTCATTTGTTCTCCAGATACCAGATTCAGAATGACTGGCTGGGTCTGGTCGTGTCATCTTACCCACCTCATCGAGATGGCGCTGGCTTTGTAGAGTGTGCAGAAAAGGCCTATGAAATCATACACAGTGCCTTGTCATCATAACAAAAATTTGATCTGCCGCTATCCAAGGTATCCGTAGTATATTTTATTGAAGATTGCTTTGTGTAATTCCATTGTTGACCTGTATTATATATTTTTTTACTGTATTTTATTTTATTTTATTTTATTTTATTAAGAAATACTTTCAATAAATTTCCATTTAATTTTGATGTAAAATATTTGTTCATCATTCATTCATCACTCAATCCTGTGTTGCCCCATGAGGAGTGTAGGAGCCTAGGGCTAGGCAAGTTGGTCCTGACATTTAAGATGAGAATACGTTATGTTTTTTAGCTTCTTGAATCCAGGTAACATCAGTTTTAGTTTATTCCTGCTGTTACCCTGCAGTACAAAAGGCTTCCCCTAAATTAAACAAATTTTCTTGTGGTAGCAAGATTCAGTTGCAGAGTACAATAGATAAAAAAAAGAAATAAAGTACTGTACAGTAGGGCTCTGATGTTATCCAACTGTATCAAAGCAGCGCATTGCAGAATGTGCAGATAAATTTTTTATCCATTGTACTGCTGCAGACAAAAGAAATGGGACAAGTGACACTGTGACTGGTTGGTGAATGACGCTGAAGAATATGCGAGGTAAAGTTAAAGTTTATTACTCTGATGAAGCTTTCCAGTGAAACTAGTCAGGAATAAACTTAGATTCTACCTTGTGAAACAGACACCTCCTTAACCAAAACTTAGACTCTGCCATGTGAAACAGAGACATTACCTTAGCCAAAATGTAGACTTTACAGACTTTACCTTGTGAAGCAGACACCGCTTTAGCCTGGACACACAAGACTGGATCATGTTTGGCTAATGAGTCACAGTGAGGAGAGTAATGGAATGGTATCAGGTAGGGATAAGTGAGGGGAAAGTGCTACCACTTCTCAAATATAGTACATTAATAGTGCATTTTTAAATGAGTTGATTTATTGGTAGGTGTTGGATGTGTATTTATTAACTTTGTAGTGAAATACAAGTACAGTATGTACAACAAGCTTTAAAACAGAGCTTATTAGTTATGCAGTGAACTGTAGTAAGTTGTGCCAATGATATTTATATTTGATACTTTAGTGCTCAAAAGAGTGTTCAGTTTGTTGGTACAACAATCTCTTTGCCGAGAATATATATTGCATTTGATCTTTGTATTTTTAGTACTCATTCATTCATCATTCATTCATCCTCTAATCCAATGTTTCCCCATGAAGAGCATAGGAGCCGAGGGCTTGGCAAGTTGGTCCTGACATTTAAGATGAGAGTGACCAGTCTCATTCATCCCAGAGTGGCATTATGTGAGCAGTAAACCCCAACCACCCCTTGGATATAAACCTGCACCAGCTCAGTCTGATTGGAGCCCCTTAAATGCCCATTAAACCACCAAGCTCCATAATGTGGTTATATGGTTACTGTACTAGGTGGTAAACATATAACCAAATTATGGTGCCTGGTGATTTAGTGGGTAATTAAGGCGCTCCAGTCAGATTGAGCTGGTGCAGGTTTATTTCCAATGGGTGGTTGGGGTTTGTTGCTCATGTAATGCCACTCACAGACAAGTGAGGCTGGTCACTCTCATCCTAAATATCAGGACCAACTTGCCTAGCCCCGGGATCCTATGCCCCTCATGGGCCATCACAGGATTAGATGATGATGATATAGCAGTGCCCCTTGTCATGGTTCTATCGCAAGCAAACATTCACTGACACTTTCCTGCGGCTGTGGTCAGGGAATGTTACATGTAAAGTTTGTACTGTATGTGATAGCAATATGATGTACACAGAATAAGAATATGAGAAGGAAGGATACTCTCTGATGTCTGAACAGGGTTGAGAAAATGTGAATGGCAGGACATAGTGCTGGCAGGGGTTGTCAACTAACTTGTGCTGGTGGTAGTGTTAAGAGGTTGTTGTTGGCACCTAAAGCAGTGACTACCTGGCTGTCTCCTAGCCGTGTATGAGCCAAATGATTGTTTTCCTTTAACTTGGCCAAAATTGCCATCTATCCATATTGAGTGCTAAATTGTAAATCAACACTGGAAAATGATGTTAGTTAAAAAGACGTGCTATGAAAAGGATGTAGAGCTGTAGTATTATCCTGTTTTGCCACTGATATAAATTAGTAAGCTGCAAAAGGGCAAAAATCTGGGCCACATTAAGATAAAAGAAATATAGTAATCCATCATCCATCCATCATCCAATCCTGTGTTGCCCCATGAGGAGTTTAGGAGGTTGAGGAGCTTATAGTTTCAGCTTAACAATGCTGAAGTTAATTTAAGGATCATGGTGCTTTGCCTTGACTTTACAAGTTACCATAAACTTAGAATTGCCTGTAAGATTACTGCCAAATTTGTCACAGTTTTACAGACTGATTGGTATGCAGGAACTGAGCATGATTCAATCAGATGCCCAATTCTTTATTTCCTATTTTGTTGATGACATGCTTTTCTGTGACACCTCTTAATTTGTACATTCAATTCACTTTTTCTTGTGTCTACATTGAGTCTTTCTGTAAAATTTAACCACCACCACTGCTGCCCCTCACAATACCTGTCTTCACAGGGTTTACTCATCCTACCTTGCCCCACCACCCTTCACCATCTTGGCCTACCCTGCCTACTGTTCTCCCTCCACCCCATATTTTATTTTCTCACCCCTGCTGGACATTCATTTTCTCCACATCCATAAAACTAAAGAAACTGCATTCTTGTGCAAGGCATCACACCCCAATTACCCATACATTATGCTTGCCATGTATATAGGTAGGTAGAAGATGGATGTTTACATTGTCCCTGGGGAGGTACTTTTATGAAAATATTGTTGGGCTAAAAACCTGGTTGTTGACTCCTGCACAAACTTCCTGATATGGAATGCAACGACATGTACAGGTCAAAAGATACTGGAATGAATGTGCATTCTATTGCTGATACATTCCGGTGTCTTTCCTACACAACTGCAGAGTCCTCCTTAGGGTGGACTGGACTTAACATTAGATGGCAGCTGGGCTAAGACTAGGAAAACACATTCAAACATGAAACCCATGGTAGGATGGCCAGTAAATGCATACAGTACAGCCATAGATATGTATTAAACTTGCCGCAGGCTAATTGTTGGTGGCACACTGGTAGTGTTGGCACTGTGTGACATTCAGTATCACATAATTATCATCAGCCGTAAAAAACAAGAAGGGGAAAAAAAAAAAAAAGTTTACACTTGCATGCATGGTTTAGGCCTTCAAAAACATTAACCAAAGAGAGAGAAAGGGAGAGAGAGAGTGTAAAATTGCTTTCTCCAGAACCTTTTTACTGATATGGTTGACTCGTGGCACATGCCCTTATAACCTGAATTGATCTCCAGTATATTGAATGGATCTGATTGACCTTAAGGAATGTGAAGGACTTAAACTGACTGGAATGGCTCAGTACTGATCTGCTGCACTTATTTTAATACAGTGTGATCATTCTCTCATAATTCCAGGCTTCTGTAATGAAGGAATGCCTTGTTATTTATATAAAATGTTCTTCGTGTGCAAGGCTTTGCATCGTAACCCAATGAAGAAAAAAGGTTAGTGTGCCCAAGTGTATTGTTATGATATAACCAGATTCAGTGACCCCCTCATTCTTCATTCGCAGGGAGGAAGAGTGTCTTGTGAAAACTAAAAATCTTGGAATGACAGTTAGGTTGACAGGTATCCAGGGAAAACTTGCATGTTCTGTACAGGGATTCCTCAGTATAAGTCAGGCACCTATCTATTTATTGTCAGACACCTGAATCCTACAGGGGAGGCTACAAATAAATCCCTAATCATCCTGTCTTCTGCCATCAGGCACCCTCCCTTCTAGCTCAGGGCTGAGATATATTAAAAAGCATGAATGAAAAAAGAATTTTCACACAACTGGCACTTTAAAGTGAGAGAACTTGGCAACTGAGGTTTGAAGGAAGCAATGGAAGCTCAATATGTTTTTTTTTTTTTTTTAATGTGGATTTGACAGCAAACATGAATATTGATAAGGCAACTGATAACAGGCGCTAACTGTACATACTGAAAGTTTCCTTAGTGCTGTTAGGTTCACTGTAAAGTACAGAAAAACTTGCCATTAAATTTACATTGCTATCTCTAAAGCTGATATGCAAGTTTCACTGGTTTCATGGCTATCTCATATACCTATGCCAGCTTCACCAAACTTGCTATACCACTTGTATGCAAAATGTGATTTTTTTTTTAAACATACCTTTCTTATTATGATGATTGCCTGTATAGTTTGGTAGGAAATCAAGGGAAAATTTACACCTAAGAATTGTTATGCTGTGATTTCCTGCTGCACTTACAATAAATGCACTTATAACTCTTTGTATAACTTTCCCACAATGCTGCGTTGCATAATAACACTAGGTAGAGTCAGGATTCCCAGGGACTTGAATGGAGAGTGAATGAATGTGGCCTATTTAACTGGGCCTCAGAAAAGATGTAGGGGCCAAAGGGTAGCCTGCTGCAGTTCGGTAAACTTGTTACTGCCCCTATTTGGTTTTAAAGGAGATAACAAGGAGTATCCTTAATGCAGGTTGCATTATTTTTATAATTGTTTTCCATACAATTATCAGCCATAGACTAACTGCTGTTCCCCAGATACAAGTAAGCATGAGAGAAAGCACCTGCAGAATTGCTAACTGCAAGATGCACAGTTAAGAAAAGAAAAAAAAAAAATGGTTATGTAGGCAGGCTTCTGGTAGATAGAAAGATGGTAGACAGAGTAACAAAGGTATGGTTGGAAAGTTCTGGCCAAAAGTTATGGATACTTAAATAGGTGAATGTATAGACAGATAAGGTAGATATATGGGTACATGGAGTAACAAAGGCATAGTTGGAAGATTGGTCAAAAGTGGTAGGTTGATAGATACTGTATATAGATGTATAAATAGATGGTGATTAGATATGTAGATGGGTATATAGATAAATGATGAAAAATGGGTAGAATCTAGTCAGCTTTGGGAAATAAATGGGTAGACAGTAACATGGGTACCAGGTATGGCTAGGAAGGGTATGGCCAAAGGTGATAGATTGACGGGTAGACAATAACAAGAGTACAGTTGGAACAGTCAGGCCAAATTAAGGTGATAGATAGATGTATTGACATGGGTGGATAGATAAATGGGTAGACAGTAAGGGGTAGAGTTGGAAAGGTCCAGCCAAAGGTGATAGAGACAGATAGAAGGGTGGATCGAGTTACGGGTGTAGTTGGAAGGATCTGAGACTGACGTGATAGATAGATGGGTAGATATAATGCAATGTAGATGTAAACCCTTGGGCCCCATTCGGTTGAACGCCTTAGCCCATTAGACCTCTGCATAACGGCTTGCCACTCGGTGTAGTCACTTGAAGGTAGCATTGCATCAAATGAGTGTATAATCAGTGCCCTCACCAGCAAATATGTAGTATGAATAGGCAGGAGTTGGATTTTTTTTTTTCCGTATGCATAAATTAGCATTTGATCACTTCGCACCTATTGAAGTATTTTTTCTGACTAACACCGAATGATTTGATTCTCCATACCGAGGGGCTGAAAATAATCGGGATTATAAACATTATAACCCGGCACTCTGAAGACGTAGAGCATCATGGCGGACGTGTTGGATATCGAGAACGCTGAGGAATTTGAGGTGGACGAAGATGGAGACCGTGAGTAGACTTAAGTAACAAGTGCAGATATATGTTAGATTTCATGGAGAGTAGATATGCGGGAAAGGGACGCTGGAGTGCTTGTATTTAGGTCATTCGAATACCATGTTTTGACAGCTGGGTTTGGAGACGCCGGGGCTAAGTTTTAAGAAAATACGCTTCCTCTTTGCTCAGATATTGGTCAGAAAATTGTTAAACAGTGGTAGACTGTATTATTTTGAAAATGGGAAGTATATTTTACCCGATATGGAGTTATAGCTCAGGTTCATACGTCAACATGATGGAAGTGAAAGCAGTCCAAGCATTATTACGCTACCGGTAGGGCAAGATTTCCACACTTGACTGCACAATTATTTTAGAATGTTGGAATAACAGCTGTACAGAAGCGAGTAGTACTAGTTGTGGTAAATTTTTACAAGTGGACAATACACCCCCCAGGTAGTGCAATATATTTTTCTGGCAGTTTTTGATGCGATTCGAATGTTTCTGACCATTTTTGTCGGAAATGCCCCTCACTGAACACAATAAAACTAACCAAACCAAACCCAACATACCTAACCAACCTTAGGGAAGTAATAATCAATTTCCGAAAGGGGTAATGGGGATTATTTGTGATCCTTAGGGACTATACTATACGATAATGGTGCTAAAATTCCAAAACTGCATATTGTCCACTTGTAAAATATACCCTAGTTGTTTCACTTTTGTATTTAAATGATCAGATATATATCTGTTTTATTACAGCATTTCTTTTTATTTATTTGTTTTCAGAGGGTCTGGTTAAACTCAAAGAAAAGGCCAAGAAAAGGAAAGGGAGAGGATTTGGAGGAGATGAAAGAGCCGAGCGTCAGGAAATCATGTACGAGGGCATGGAAACGGATGATGGTGATGATGAGCCTGGACCACAGAGATGTAAGTATACGTTGAGGTTCAGTTTTCAGAGTTTGTTTTTTCTCACGTGCACAGTATTCTTCTCATCTGTGCAATATTTTCGTGTATCCAGGATGTGAGTTGTTTTTCTCATACATTTTTTCGTGTGCGATGTTTTTCTTACTGTGCAATATTATTCTCGTGCAGTATTTACTTGTGTGCAGTAATTTTCTGATGTGTGCAATATTTGAAAACACTCACATTACTCCTGCAGTCCAATGATGTAATCTGTGCTCAGTTTTTACTATCATTGTGGTCTTAATACTTTATCTACCTATCCGTCTATCTATTGCCAGACTTTGTTGGGCCAAATTTTCGTCCATTTGCTGTTTATTTCACATAGATCAGTGGCAGAAGCAGTACTATGGCTCTATATCATTTCCATAGCACTTCTTTGTAACTAGCACCTTATTTTAGGGTTACAGTAGTCTGTTGCTATGACTCAGTCTTCAAGATGGATAGATGGCAGTTATAGGCCAACTTAAGAGTAAAAAGACTACCATGTAGATAATTTTATTCACCTTTGGAGAAACATAGTGAATGGATTAATGAAAGCTGTGTGTAACCTCTTTAAGCTCAGGTTGTCTCTACTGAGGTGAATATGTAACTTATTCAAGTTTAAATAGTCTGTACCAAAGTGAATAAAAGTGTTTTAGAGGACGGGAAATAAACTGGAAGAGACATCATTGGATTGAAAGGGTTGATGCTCCTAAGGCCAATAGTGTTGTTATGTATACTTTGGGGTTCAGTTTTTCTCATCTGTTTATTGAAAACTTACAGTTTAATATTGGTATGACCAATAGAGTTGTGAAATTGATTTAAGTTCCATGATATGAAGGTTGTTCTCTTCCTCCTTGTCCAGTAGTGTACACTGTTCCAGTTGCATCTTTCACACCACATATGGCCCTTTTCTGCCAACAGTACTCCAAATCCCACTCACAAATTGGCTTTGGCTCTCAGTCTGCTGTATATTCATTCTTTGAACATCTCCAGGGTGCTGGAGAGAAACCTTCATGTGATGGCATTGATATAGCCAGGTAGCACTGCAGCCCAGGCATGCAAATGAACCTCAACACCCTTCCTATCCCCCAAAAGGGAGATGGGGGACTGCTGGGAAAGGGCTTATTCAGCCTGCAATATACTGGATTTACCTGTCAGATGAATCTGGTGCAACAGCCACTACCACTTCTGGAACGTCCATACTATCTCAATATATTTCTCATCATCCATTCAGCAGTGCCACATTTCGCCCCAGAATTCTCTTAAATTTTCATGGTATTTTACTTGTTTCTAATAGTCCTGGAGTGTTTAACAGTTTCTTTTTGCCATTCTTCTCAGCCAGTCATGCATGTTTTAGGTAGCCAAGGAAAAACGGTCAAGATGATGATCTATCTATCTATCTATCTATAGCCCGACGCCCTAATCCCGCAAAGGGTGGCCGCAGACAAAACGCCTCCAAGTCACTCTGTCACCCACCATTTGACTACCCTCCCCCCAACTCACCCCCCCCTCCCTCATATACCTCTCAACTCCATCCCTCCACCTCATCCTCGGTCTACCCCTCCCTCTCCCTCCCTCCACCTCACCCACATACACCCTCTTAGTCAGTCTTTCATTCTCCATCCTCTCCACATGTCCAAACCACCTCAGTGTATTTCTCCTAATCTTTTCAACCACATCCACATCTACCCCACAACGTTCCTTCACTTCTTCATTCGTCAACCTGTCCCTCCATGTCACTCCACATGCTCCTCTCAAGTAACTCATTTCCACTGCTCTCACTCTTGACTTATTCCCCTCTTGCAAGGTCCACGCCTCGCTTCCATACGTCAGGGTAGGGATCACAATACCATCATGCAGTGACTTCTTAACTTCCATACTCACCTCCCTATTTCTCATCACTGCTTTCAGTGTGCCAACAACCTTCCTTCCCTGCTGTACCCTTTCACGTACTTCATCCCCCAAAGTTCCATCCTTACTCATCACACTACCCAAGTACTTGAATGAACTCACATTCTCCATGATGATGATGTTGATATTGATGATGTACCTTTTAGACTATTTTACTCTCATCGTAAATGTTAGGACCAACCTGCCTTGCCCTGTGTTCCTACGCTTCACTTGGGGCGACATAGGATTGGATGATGGATGGATGGATAGGCTATTTTACTCATGGTTTTCTTGCTTGCATTGCAGCGGTGGAAGGTTGGATCCTTTTTGTGACTGGGGTCCATGAGGAAGCCCAAGAAGATGATATTCATGACAAGTTCTCAGAATATGGTGAAATAAAGAATATACATCTTAACCTGGATCGGCGCACCGGTTTTCTCAAGGTGAGGCTAATATAAACAAATTACCCCAAGTGTCATGGACAAATTCTTGATTTTCACTCATTATTTTCTCTCATTGAAGAGTCACAAAAAAAAAAAAAAAAAGCTACTTATTTTCATTAGCAAATAGACTTCAAGAACACATTTGTAGCTTATCATCGTGCTGTGGTAATGAATTGAAGTTTAATTTAGTATCTTTTGGCCATTGTGCAGGAATAGTAGTAATATTAGAGGTCAGAGGATATCTGAAAACAAACAGAGGCATTGCAGGCAACCCGTATTGCTCAGTGGCTCAGTCAACGCTGAATTGGATCACCAGAGAGCTGCAGTATATAGTGAAGAAAACAGGAAAAATAAGGGAAACTGTGCAGATCTGTCAAGCATTTTCTCATGGGTGTAAGAGTTAAGGAAAGATATTTGTTACAAAGTTTCAAGAGCCTAGGGATACAACAACAAAATCAACAAGCAGTCGAATGATCTGGTAGCATAACAGTCAGAAAACCTCCAGTCACTTCTTCCTACTGGATCTGGTTGAAGGGAATAGTGGTTGTTAAAGCTTTTTTTGTTGTTCTTGCTTTTTGTTGTTGACAGTGGCTTAGAATTTATACTCTAGGCTTGTCATACCAGTAACTGTCACCATTTTAACCCCCTTAACTCAGGTGATGTATTTTTCATTTTATTCTTGCTGCCTCCAGATAGTTTTACAGTGCTCATCTCTGGAGAGAGAAACTAGATAGGTTGGTTACAGCCTTCAGTTACCCCCATCATGACGAGATCTCCCCGAAGCTGAATAAAATAGTCAGGTGGTAGCAGGAATATAAAAGTATTTGTATAATGCATCACCACATTGAAGGGGTTAAAGGTATGCCTTGCTGACATATTCAACAATTGTGCAGGGTTATGCACTGGTTGAATTTGAGACGTTCAAGGAGGCTCAGGCTGCCCTTGATGGTCTCAACCAAGCCTCCATCCTAGGCCAGCCCATCTCCGTAGACTGGTGCTTTGTCAAGGGACCTCGGAAGTGAGTATCATTTTACCCACCGTGGTAGCTCCTTTTCTTTTTATGTAGCTATTTAACATGCAAAGTACACAGTTACCCACCATAGGAGCCTCCTGAGTGTGCAGACTTGACCTGCAGTCATGTTTAGCACAGCTTGAGTTTTGACTCACACTTGCCCATAAACACAACTGGAGGTGTGATTCACACTCTGGACTAATTTCTGGATTGTCCCTCACCCTATTCTGAGGTGGGGGGAAAAAAAGGTCAAGATCATGATATGTATATAAAATGCCTTTAAAGTATTAATTGCATTCAAGATTTCCCTCATCTCATATTTATTAGCTATTTCCATGTCCATTATAAGGTACTTTTATGTCAGCTTACTTTCTATGTTATTGTCAGAGAGAGAGTTTTTACCTGGAACCTACATCGGTATGGATGGAAATTTCTGTTTTGGAATTCAGCTGTGTTATATAGTTTACACATTCAGTACATGTATGTCCAATAATCCAGTTTTAGCAGGTTATCATTGTCGTTGTCGTCATCCTAACCTAAACACCTTCATTTACATAGCTCACTCATGGAAAGAGGGTCTCCTAGGAGTTAAGTTTGTGTGTGCATGCCTGTATGTGTACATGTAAGAAAGAGGTTCAGTCTTGTTCTTAACCATTGCATTTTATTTCAACAGAAACAAGAAAGATCATCGACGAAGAAGGTAGTGTTCCTTTCATGTCTCATGTGGTCTTCATTAATATGGTTTTAAAATTAAGATTTTTAAGCAAATCCCAATAAAAGAAATATATGGAAGCTGGTGTTTTTAGCTCCTTGTTGCTAATGTTAAGTATCACGTGGAGACCATCCCTTAGATGAGGTAATTGAGTGTGACCAAGGGATCATGGACTAAATAGGGAAGCTGCCAGAGATCAAGCAGCATGGAGAGCCGCCATTAGGTGACCAAAGCCAATGCATGCAAGCCTTCAAAAACGAAATGAAATGAAATGAATCCAGAAAAAAATTCATGATAAGAAAAGATGAAGAGAAGAGAAAATGGAGCAGTGTGATTTAAGTGTGTTCTAATTTTTTCTAAACTAAGGCCAACATAAATTTTAGCATAGTTCTGCTTTTATGGAGGTAGGTCACCATGAATACAGCAGCCTAGCCATGGTTCGTCAGTGTCTTGAAGAGATTAGTATGCAATTTTTTATTGTTTTTTAATCTTCCTTTAAGAACCAACCGTGGCCTTGTCTACTTGTCATTGTTTTTTAATCATCTTTTAAGTTTTTTCGATGTACTGTACTGTACTTTTATTTTTTAAGCATCTGCACTTTCATTTTACACCCATACTTTTTAATACATTTTTAAAAATGAATTATTCATGTCCCTTTTTTAATCTGACTATTTAAACCAGCCATATTTGCTTTCAACTTTTTTACCAGCTTCTTTGCCATCCTAAAATATGACTTCTAGAATAGAATTGATGGTCATGTCACACACTTTAACAAATGGTTTCACATCAGTCACAGTTTTTTATGTACCTCCTGTAAGTCTTTTTCTTGTATGTTATTTTTATTGTCATGTTTACAGAGTACCTACAGATACATTCAGCTTAAGAGGCTTGATATTGCCATTTCATATTTCAGTCAGGTCCCTGTGTCAAAAACTGCCCCACACACCTAAATTTCTTGTATAATATTCCACCGTTTTGCCTGTTCCTCCTAGAATGATTTGTAGGGTTCTTTTCAGGAAGAAATGTGGGGAAAGTTTTCTCACTTTAAGGCAGCCTCAGCAAAGACACTTGCTTTTTACAGGGACAGTATCAATACTTATTTTGAGAGTTGTAGGGGACCATTGCAGTTGCTGGTGAAAAATAATGACAGGTGCTTTTATTCATAAAAGTGATGTAAAAAATTATGTTTCATCCCTAATTTCAGGAAAAGTACAAAACACCATATTGTAGAGTGAGGGAAATGCCTGCTTGTCTTTTAAATGTTTCTTGTACAAATCCACCAGTCTATCATGACATCACTGCATATTAATTTGTTGGATGTGAAAGCTGCCTTTTTTTAAATGTTCCATACCAGTTGTAATGTACTTGTAATGTTTAGTGGAAATACAAATTAATGCTTCATACTAATACATGGAGTAGATGGTGTGTTGTGGCTTATTTTTGTATTTTACATCATATGCACATTCGTTTTATGTGCCATTTTTTTTTTTTTTTTTTTTTTTTTTTTTTTTTTTTACAATAGATGTGTGTCATAAGTTAGTCACTTGACCTTTTATTCATTCATTCATCATCTTTTATGACTTCATAAACAGAGGGAGAGGTAACAAATGCACTAGCCCTTTGCAATCAGGAGACATCTGATATGTATATAATAGTATAGGAACAGGTCTGGAAGACTACACATCATCATCAGCCAGATTTTTCTGGATCCAGAATCAAGGAAAAAGAAAGTACAGAAGATGGGGAACTATGAGCAGGATGCTAAATGAAATGGACCAGACAATCTTTCACATGTCTATCAAGCCTCCGTAATTTTAGAAGAAACCGGCGTTCAGGAATGTTAAGCTAAGCAACATATGACTGTAGTACTGCCATGACAAAGTAACTCATCTGCCTTGCCAATATCCTGCCTGGAAAATATGAAGTCATTTTCATATCTCATGACAAGTTAGATAAGGCTGCCATATTAATTTTTGTTTCAAAGTAATTTACACTATGTACTGTATATTTCCACACTCCCTCACTTGCATATTGTACTCATCATTTCTAATTATTTTTACACTGTGTATGTTTCCACACTACTTACTGTATCTGCCTGCATACGAGTGTTCACTTCTAAGTGTGAAAGAGGTAAGCAGAAAAGCTGTGATTAAATTCATAATCACTTTATTACATACTGTACACAATACTTAACTTCAGTGAAATGTGCTTTTTATTCCATCCATCATCCAATCCTATGTTGCCCCATGAGAAGCATAGGAGCCCAGGGCTAGGCAAGATGGTCCTGACATTTAAGATGAGAGTGACCAGCCTCACTCATCCCTGAGTGGCATTACATGAGCAATAAACCCCAACCACCCCATGGATATATACTTGCACTGGCTCAATCCGACTGGAGCGCCTTAATTACCCATTCAACCACCAGGTGCCATAATTTGGTGTACTGGAAACGATTTGGCTTGTCACTCAGTGTTGAGTCACCCATAGGCAGAAGGAAGAGGAAAGAATGAAGGAAAGAAAGACAGAAGAGGGAGTGTAAAGTCACCCGCAGGCAGAAGGAAAAGGACCAAACTTCCTGTACTGAATTTATGAGAAAAGTCAAATATGGACAAATGCTTATGACTGCTCCATTATAGATAACGACTGGTGTTTTATCTGACTTTGCTTTCTGTTGAGATGGAGGAGTGTCAAGGTCTTATTGAAGAATGCTGGAAGCTTTGCCCGGATGGTGACATCTCTCCCATCAGCCAACTCAGGGATGACAATTGAACGGCTGTGTAGGAAGAGAGGCAGCTTCCTCACCTGGCTTTGTTTCAGGCCCAGATGATCCAGTGTGTCCCCAGGCAGCCGCTGACAAACAAAATGGGTTATTTATTCACCAAAGAGAAATGCAAATCATCATCCCAACCTCTAAACAAATGACACAATGGAACTTAGAAATCCCTTTTCTGGGGTTGTTCATGGCATAGCTGATGTATTCTGTGGACTGGGAGCTAAACTACAGTAAGTGCCAAAACCAGCTCATTCCCAACAGTTCCGGAAAATGGCTGAGGGGGAAAAAAAAAATGTATTAACATTTGTAACAATGTGAGAGACTCCTCTTGGACTTGGACTTTTATTTACTAGTACAAACCTGAGGGGCCAGTTTCCTGAGATGGGAGTACTTGTGATCACCCAAGACTGGACACGCTAGACCAAAACCAAGATGGACACGCAGCTGATGCTTCACACCAGTCATGGGATGACACTCAACCAGGGCCGTATTGAAACATCCTGATAACACCTGGCACATGCTTAATGTTAATTTACAATTATGATGATTTATGATACACACTTGTAATGCACTGTACTCTGCTGTAGTGTGATAATGCAAGCAAATCACCCTGCATCTGAGGGGTGGCCACAATCAGTTTCAAATATCATCCTAATCCTATTTCCCATTAGCTAATATAAGATGGGTAGAATCCAGAAGCACAAGGAATACTTAGTATGATAAGTAGCAACAGTGTGCCAAGTGAAATAGGCCATCCATCCAGCAACATAAAACTATCTTACCTTGTAGCTGGTGACTGCAAGATGACTTTCCCTCGAGGTTGACTTCAGCCCTTTTATGTCTGGCTTTAAGACCATGCGCCGTCGCCCATCAATCAAGCCTTCTGCTATTGGAATATCAATCACCCCTGAAAGAACAGTACAAACTGTATAAATGATAACAACCAATTATCATGTTACTCTCTCTGAGGTGTAGGGGGCCAAAGTTTAGGCTACCATAATCCACATTTATGTGTACAGTACATGACCACTCTACTTCCTTTGATAGCCTGACACTGTAAAATACTGTACCTCCATTAACCTATTGGGGATCAAACCTATGCATGGCTTTCATTCCTACTCTGTTTTAATCACCAGGCACCGTCCCACTTTTTGGTCACTGGGTTAAGATAATGATGCAGCCTATCCTACTGCCTTATAGGAGATGACTGTACACAAAAGTATTCCACAGGGAAAAAGAGAAACTTACCTGTTAAAAGAGAAGTATGACACTAGCTTTGAATGCAGAAAAGTGATATCTTAACCCTGTAAGTATAATGTACAATTAATTGCTATGCTTATTACCACCATTGTCATCCTCATCATCCAGACCTATTTCCCACTCTAGGGCAGGGTGAGGAGTTGCGACATCCAGAAAGCCCAAGTCTGCTCAATTCAATGGGCAACATTTCCATTCACTCATCATTCAAGCCCCCAAAATCCTGGTTGTATCTGATATGCCTAAAACTTTCACCATATTCTGTAGCTTCACATAACCGTATCCAATACAATCAATCTGAACGCTGTCACATTAAAAAAGGGTGCCAAATCCCTGATCATGCACTTCTCACAATATTCATCCAGCCAGCTCAATCTCTTGTCAGTCCCCTAACCTCACCAACTTCTATGCTTATTACCTCCAGATTATTTTATTAAGGAATGACCTCTTGCAGAAAAGGGTTTCGTGAAAGCTGTATCTAACCCCTCCACTGTGAAAACCTTTTCCTACGCAGAAGTATGTCAGTGTATGGTAGTTATTCATGTTATGACTCCTGACTCATAGGGATGTAAACCTGGTTTACTGTGGGATGCTGGGCATTCTAGCTAGATACTTCCAGAGATTTTTTAAGGTTATGCTGAAGGGCTGTCTGTGTTGTGAGTGAGGTGCATACAGTGAAGTAAGTGTACTGTGCTGAGGGAGATGGAGTACTCTTACCTTAAGCTGGTTTATGAACGTCTGTGATTATTGCGCAGTAAGTTAAGAACTGCTTGTTTTGTGAGAGGTGAAAAAGTACAGTACCCTGTGAATTTTGGCGGTGGTGGGGACTGCATTGCAATGATTCTTACCTAAGGGTGGTTTAGGAATGCCTTTGGTTATAGCCCAATAAATTTTCTTCAGCTGGCGGTCCTTGAGCATTCCCTTCAGTGTGTTGGCCATGGCAGGAGTTCGAGCCAATAGAAGAACACCTCAGATGAAAGTATAAAAATTCAATATATTTAATGAAGACAGCTTAACACCAAGCACCTATAACTCATTCATCTGGCATTTAGGAGAAACTGAATACTCTAACAGCTAAACTGAATACTCTAACAGCTGACAATTACTTTCACGATTCTTTTAATCAGGAAAAGAGGAATTGGTTCAGCATACGAGAGACTTTGAACTGGAGGGCTAGATAAAGGCTTCATAAACCTCTTCCGTACTTGCTCATTCTCCAAACCTGAATAAAATCGTCAGTTTGGAGTACTGCATAACACAGAGGAAGTTAGGTCTGCCACTTATACCAGAAAATTGCACAGCCTATTTAATGTTCACCGTTGCCTATAAAACTGACCTGCCAGTGTCCCCTATTTACTGCACAAGTTTCATGGAAAAAGTTGTGATGCCGTATTTTGGAACACATCCCTGACTTTCAGTGGGTACATGGTTTATCAGGTCCAGATATATGTTTGATTGACTAATAGCAAGTTTGGGGGTAATTTGCTAGTTTATAAAAATCTTGGCATTATATATATATCAGTAAACCTTAAAAAAATAAATAAATAAATAAAATCTTTAGATGGGGGACAATAATTACCCACAGCCTAAAGGTCATTTTCAGATTTGTGGAGATGTAGTAACAGCTCTTCCTCAGCAATGTATTCTGCAGTTTACACCTTAATGGGGAGAGGGGTGGCTCAGTGGCCGAGCACTGGACTTAAGATCATAAGGTCGAGAATATGCTCCCTGTACCAGTAGCTGCCTTTGCTGGGAGGGATAGCGCTGTCCTGTAACCCTAGCAGGGCTATATGATCTATCTAGTTCTAGTCTGGGGGAATAATCCTTTACACCTTAATATCTTCTTGGATGTTACTGAAGGCACACCACATCAATATTAAAATTAATGTAAGCAAAACATATGGGGAATGTCAGGGTGTGATACTGAGAATGAATCTGCAAGGCCAGGGCACTTCAGTTTCCTGTCACCTACAATACAACCAATAATACTAATGTACTGGGTATATAAGAGCTGTAGCTACCTGTCGTGGTGGCATCCAGTCGGTGAATCGGGTACAGATTTTCTGCTTTTAGGAAGGTGGCCAGGTCTGGGAGAAAATCTGTTAAGGTGTGGTAGGCAGATTCAGTCCCAGGATGCATCACCACACTGTAGGGTTTGTATAAACCAATGACATCATCTGAAAAATGTTTGTATAATTACAATGTTGTACTGTATGTCGGGACAAAGCTACTACTATACCATACTCTTATTAATTTATCCATGAACATGGTAGGTGACAACCCTAATGGTTTCCTGTAAGCCAGGAAACAATTTACAGTGCTGGGTGGTAAATGTATAACCAACCCATACACGTTCCATATGTACCATGAAGTGGGTTGGCGGAAAGTTAGTACCCCTCCCCATAAAAACTTAAAGACATGGCCACCCCTTACAGGATTATGGCATCTGGCTATAAATAAACAGACATGGTAGGTATAATATATGAACTACGGTTAGGTTAATATATATGCTGAAAATAGTTTTAGCTGAAGTATTAAGCTTAATCAAAGTTTATACAAAATATAGAATATATATATATATATATATATACACACACACCAGTATACATACAGGTAGGAGCCTCTGTGGTACAGTGGTAGAGTGTGCGTTTCGTACACGGGTGAGCCAGGGTTCGTGCCCCGCCAGGGTAATATATATATATATATATATATATATATATATATATATATACTGTAAACAACTAAAAAAAAGTGCTTAGGCTGGATATTGAATGTAGACACCATTAAAAAAAAAAAAAAGTAAAAACTAGAACACAACTAATATACAATGAGTGCAATCCTGTTAACGGTCACTGCTAGCAAGACGTATACAGTATATAGCTATATGGTACTTACAGTTATCATATATGATGCTGTTCTTTAATACCTTTAGCATTTCATATTTTGTAGTTTCTTCTTTCTTCTGAGCATTCAACAAACTTAAAACCTTTTTATAACTTTTCTTTGATCCATCTCCAGATTTGATATCATGTTTTTTATTGTGTTCCTCTCTCCTCTTCTGTACTATATAATCAAAAGCAGATGTTGATACAGATTCTGCTACAGGTTCATTTTCCTCTTGAATTTTCTTAGCTCTCCCAGCCACAGTTTCCTCCTTTGCATCCAGATCGACAGACAAAGGTGAACTGTGAACGGTCTCATTTACTTTGGCTACTTCGTGTTCACTTACTTTTTTAGTTTTTGAGCAGGTTAATGATGCTTCTATTTCACTTTTAATATCTGAAAACTGTAAAGATGACTTCCTGTTCTCTGACAAAGCCTCCAAAGAACTGCCAAAGTAGTAATTATCTATAAAGTTCAGATCCTGATTGGATGTTTCACTCTTGGGTATCAATTGAACCCTGGACTTGCTTTTAATAGGAGGATTTGCTTCCTTTGAATCAAGAGAACCAGAGCTTTGGTATTTAGAATATGCTTCTTGAAATACCTGTTCATCGATATAATTCATTCCCCTGACATGAGATGAATCGCTGTCATTCAGAAAATAAAAATCATTTATGCTCTCATCTGTATCATAACTGTTTTCTTCTATGGACACCCTAGTTGAGTCTATTAATACTTCAGGGATAATATCCTTTACTCCATCTCTCTCCTGAGTCTCCAATTCTTGCTCCTCGTCAAACTGGCCATGAACTGTTGGAATATTCTCATGGTCAAATCGAATGGAACCAAAATTAGTTATATTAATTTTTTCTCTGACTACAGGTGACCTCATTTCATTCACCATATTCGTATATTTAAGTACAATTGGGTCCATGGTATCAATTGACCGTGTAACTCCCTGGGTCTTTCCAGGTTCAGCTGCAGAGACATTTTGGACAGGTGTTGCATCTGTCTGTGTCGACACTTGTTCTCTCTCAGATCTCGTGTACCCTCTTGGAGACAGGCACACGGAATGCGTATGAAGACATCGGTTCTTCTTTTCTAAAAGAGCCTGACATACTGTTCTCAGAGGCAAGTGGTTCAGTCGACAGTGGCACCACATTTATCACTGTTTTCCTTTTCTCTTGTTTTCCTTAGTGCAGTTTTATATCTCTTTATAACTGAACTGGAGTTGTTTGCGTTTCAAATTATTCTTTCTGAGGCATGGATAGTGCTGGGTGTGGTGTTCCAGGTTTGGTGTTTGAGGAACATGGGTTTGTTTACATTAAGTACGACTACAGGGGTCGAATATATAATGTGTACAATTTTAATTTCGTACCAATAACATTTTAGATTGAGTGGAAATAACGTATTATTTCAAATTCATGGACAGTGTAATCCATTGTTCCTAAAATTAACAAATAAAGCACTTATAGCTCTCTGGTCAGTCCAGGAAATAATGTGCAAACATTATTCGCCAAGTTTTCCTTTAAGTTAGTGTTGGTTAACGTGCTTTATCTCAAAGTAGGATCCCTATATCTGTGATAACATCTGAGTCGAACATAATATGCATACTGACAGTGAAAAGGACTTAACACTGGATCATTGTGAAGTGGGATGGCATTGTTGTCACTCAGCCTGTGGCATCGCTAAGTTCATAATGACAGGTGTTCTGTTGTTGTCAAGGTAAGATTAGGGAAAAATTCTTCAGCAAGATACTACTCACTGGTTTTACTGTATTACCACCAGAGTATTCATTCACCGTGGAGTGTCTACTGTATCTATCTATTGCCAAACGCCATAATCCCGTAAGGGGTGGCCATTTGACTTTGAGTTATTTGTTTTACGGGGAGGGGCACTAACCCTCCACCAACCCACTTGTTGGAACGCAGGGAGCACGTACGGCTCGGTTATATGGTTACCACCCAACGTTGTAAATGGTTTCTTGGCTTACAGGAAACCATTTGGCTTGTCACTCAATGTAAAGCCACCTGTAAAGGAAAGAAAAGCAATAAGAAGTGACAAGAAAGATGGGAGAAATAGGTAGAGAGGAGGGCAGGCACAGAAAAAGAATGGTAAAGGCTAAGGAAGAAGTAGGCAACACTACATCAAGTGAGTGGATGATGGTCGCCATCACGTACGTGGAGTATACTGGCATTTATTGTTTTGGCAACCTTTTCAAGTGTTCACTGAAAACGGCTAGCGGCATGCAAAAAAGAAATGTTTTCAGATTCTGTCTGCCCGTTAATGTCCACTTCTGAATTTTTAGACTGTTATCGAGTAATATCCATACTTCCATATCGAAAGAAGTGGATCCTGTTTAACCCTCTGTACCTTTTACAACAATAACTATTTCATTTCAATTCAATTCCTTTTCAGGAGCTGTCCTTGGCTGAAGAAGTCGCTCGTCAAAATAAGATATGTATGTGTTTCGTCAAGCTCGTATTCTCGTCAGCTAGCCTTTGTAGTACTTTATCGATTTATTTTGCATATTTGTTCTTACCATTCTGTTGCCTGCTATTAATTCGGTATATCAGTCACAGTCCCTGCCTCTGAGGCCAGGGCTCCCAGGTACTGTATACCTTCTCACAGACGCCACTGGGCCTAAGTGGTACTTGATTTCGAACCCATGCTATTGACAGGAGTTCTCACTTGTCCTTAACTTATCAATTTATTTGTACTTTACAACTTGATAGTCTCTCGTTTGTTATTTATATCGTATTAGATTCATCATAGTTTACATAAGCCACATACAAGAGTATTATAAACCTAGTAAATACAGAAATAAAGTGGACTAAAGAGGCTGTTTTGATGGTATGGGGATCTATTGTGGTAATTCTAGATGTCGAGACTTCTACCCATTTCTTTTAACTCCAACGATAAACCGAGGAGTGGGTTGTTAATTATTATGTGTCACTATGCAGTATGTTAAGTGAATTCTGAGTATATCTTTGCTCACACACTTGTTGAGGTGACTGTGCAGCTCGCGGTCGTCGCACTTCCAGGTAGCTACTGTGCATCTGCTTGAGGAAAAACCCTGACCGTTGTTTTAGTAACCCCTTTGGATATGTATGCAAATAACCCCCACCTTTTTTTTTTTTGGGGGGGGGGACAAAAAAGTACAGTTCTCTTTCATCCACTTCAGCAGGTGGCCTATAATCGTATTTCCATGTGCAACGAACAGTGCATGGATAACTGTGATGCTTTTGACCCGGGTAGGTGGGTGGCAGAGGCTAACATCCCGGAGTATGCAGCCACAGCATGTTTCTGGGTTAGGGAAGGTGGATACTCCTGCCCTACATAGTCCCGGGTCACGCTTTGCCGTTAGCCAGGCAAAAAGGTAGCAGGTGGGTGGTTGCCATTGTCCTGGGAGGTACTACCATGGGTTACGTGGGGCCAAGTTCTGGTATCTGGCCTTGCACAACACTCAGGGAACTCAGCTATATTTACCAGTTAATCAAAGTTCGGATTGGAAACTGTGACTCATACAAATCTTCTACTGTATACGGAGCACATCCTTTTGGGGGCTGTCTCAATTTTTACTTCATCTCGCCGTGTAGAAGAACCGTGTTCCAACCCTGACGAGGAGCGTTGGTCGATGGGTCTGCTGTACCAGACAGACCAGGGTAGAGCAACCGACAACGACATCCCATATCAACAAAACTCTTTCTCGTCTTCCGCTTCTGCAGGTGTGCGAGCAGTGTATGGGTAGCTGCATGTGATGGAGGGTGTGTGTGGAGAGTTGATACCCACTACGTCAACACCAGCAAGACGCACAAATCCTTCTCCTTTTTCCTTCCTCAGACTTATGGTATTAGTAGCTGTGACGGTGATGGCGGCTGTGTGGGTGGGAGGTGATGGTCGTTACGTCAACAACAACGTCACAGTAGCACTGCCAACGTACACTAACAAGACAAACAAACCCTTCTCCTTTTTCCTTCCGCAGATTAATGATATGGGTAGCTGTGATGGTAATGGCGGGTGTGTGGGTCGGAGTTGATGCCCGTTACGTCAACATCAACGTCACCATAGCACTGTCTGCATATACCAACGTGACGCGGACCATGACCACGGATGAAAAGAGCCTGGCTATAGTGGGACTCACGCCGGATAACGTGACTCAAGTGTTTGCCAGGGTGGACGCTGATGGTGAGGTGAGTGTGTCATCGTCGTCGTCGTCGTTGTCGTCATTATCAGCAAACAGAATCATCACTATTGTCGCCATTATCAGCAGCAGAATCATGACTGTCGTCGCCATTATCAACAACATAATCATCATCATCATCATCATCATTTTTCAACCCAAGAAAATAGAATTACTGCTTACACATTTATTCACTAACAGGGGTATCCGGCGTTGCCGGGCCAAAAAGGGGAACATTCTAATCCTATTTGTTCTAGTTCAATATTTCTTTCCTCCAGAAAGACTATGTACGTACCTCTTATGCCTTTGAAGAGGCATTGTAAGAGGTCCAGGGACTTTCTATTTCAGCATTCGCAGACTAACCCACAGTATTTGTGCACACTTATTTACTCCTCAAATGACCTCGGAGGTGAACCTCACATAGCCTGTGTCTGAACTGGAGGTAATGTGAGTCTCCATACCAAAAATTGGGCTGGAGAGTCCGGTCGTTCGAGCGTGCTTTACAGGTGACCTCAAATGACCTCCGACCTGTGACCTCAAATGACCTCGGAGGTCAACATCACATAGCCGATGTCCGAACTAGAGGTCATGTGAGTCTCCATGCCAAACTATGAGTATCCAACGTAGCTAGGGCCAAAAAAGGCGAACACTACAGGTGAACTCAAACGACTCAAGATCTGAATTTTGACCCCCCTAAAACTATCCTTGGGTCACCCTGATTCAGAATATATATATATGGGTTTGGGGGTCTCTGGTCCTTGGTTTGGTCGTGATTGAAAGGCATACAAACAACGTGGCTCTTTTATATATGTATTTAGATTATTTGTACTCACTGATTTCATTACAGGTGCGGGAAATTGTTGTCGGCGATGTGGAGGTTCCTGTACACTTGGAGGCGAGCCCGAAGTGGACCGAGCTCTCATACAGCTACATCACCGTTGATCATGGGTTTTGGACCGTCAGTAGCCGAAACTTTACAAACATTACCGTGGAGACTCTCAGAGGTGAGAGAGAAAGAGAGAGAGAGAGAGGGAGGGAGTGAGGGAGGGAAATGAATATGAAAGGGGGAGTGGGGGCGGATATCAAATTAGACGAAGAAAATTCTAACTCACTAACTGCCTTTCCACAGACGACCCCTGCCTAGAAAGTATTAAAGTGCCTCTAGATTGGTCGCTTCCCTTCATGACCACCACCACTACGACCACCACCACCGCCACTCTCACGTCATCACTCCGCCAGGCTGCCATAGCTATCAACAACATCACGGTCAGTTGGGAGCTAGAACTGGAGAATCATAATAATCACTTACCTAGCGATCCTTACACTGTACCCAACGTCTTCCTGTTTACTTAGAATCGAAACTGTACCTCTTGACTTTGACTTAGGAGCAAATTTAGGGTCATATATACTTTGATTTGAATTTTGAACTTTCCTTATCAATTTGTTGTTGTTGCTCAGCCATTTTCACATTAACCTTGACGTCACGGACAAGAAAATTTTGGCGCCAAAATCCTAGTTCAATTTTAAGCGTGAAAATGCTGAATAGACCTTTGATCGTATTTTACAGTAGGCAAGGTGGCATTGGATCTTCGTAATGCCTCTTCCATTGCGATTTATTTTATGTATTATACCTGAACATTCTTTTGTTTGCTATTTATATCTTTCTAATATCAATAGGGCTTGTATTAATAACATACTAGATGATTATTAGGGCATAATTTGCAGAATAAGTTGCTTAGGAAGAGGTGTCACGAAGCTCCAAAGCTTATCAATCGGTTTTATACTTTGGTGGTTTAATGAGAGAGAGGAGGGGGTATTGAAAGGTTTTTGAACAATATTGTGACATGAAAGCATTGTATCACTTCTTCAGCCATTTATTTTTTGCATTTTACACCTTAGCATTCTTTTATATGCTCTTCATACCGATTTAAAATCAACGTAATTTCCTTCCCTAAGACACGAGGGGATGTGGAGCTGTGATGTACATGATAAAGCCCTGAGGAAAGGGTGTTGCGAAAATCTCCAGTGCCATTTTCCTTCGCCCTTATGTTGACCTCATTGTAGGTGATGGGTGAGGGTAGAGGTGTGCCGTGGACAGGGGGTGGGACGGGCGTGTGGGTGGCCGTGGTTCATCCCGGCACCCCACATCACTCCGTCCACGTAGCCCACAGCCTGCCCCTTGCCACCCACCTCCGCGTCGACGAACCACTGGTGGGCGCGGAGCTGGTAAGGACATTGAGGAGTTTGAGGGAGGGCAGTGTGGTGCTGATGGCGTCCTATGTGAGTGTATTACTGTATTTTGATTTACGTAACATAGCATAGCATAGCGCAGAGTGATCTAACATAGCACTGTGTTATCTAACACAGCACAGTAGGCTGTACTCTAACAAAGCATAACGTAGTAGAGCATAATCTAACCTAGCAAAACATGGGACAGAGTAATCTAACATAGCATTACAGAACAGTACAAACTCACATAGCAGTATAATTTAACTTAGCAGGACATAGAACAGCATAATCTAACTTAGCATAACATGAGAGAGCATAATCGAATGTCACCTGACTTTGACTCAACTTTCCGCCCTTTTGCAGCCAATTTCACGTAGCTCAGTGGCAGGAGTGAATAAAGACAATACCATGGCTATACGAAGTATATCCTTTTTTTCATAGCACTTCTTCGTGACTAGCCGTATATTCAAGTGCTGATATAGTGTTTCAACTCAGCATTCAAGATGGACAGAGGGCAATTTTAGGCCAAGTTAAAGTAGAAAGAGTATCGTAAAAAAAAAAAAATTAATAAAAATCGATCTTCCTCAGCACAATACATGGTCTGGTCTGGAAGTTCCTGTCAGGGCGGCCATCTCGTCTCTTGGCTCCCACGCAGCCGCCCATCTTTCCGCCCACGACTGCTGGGTGTGGGCGTGGGTGGTGGGCGGCCCTACGTTAGCTGAGGCCCTCCTGCCCCGCCCACACCCACACCTCAGCGCACAAACCCTCACTTCACAGCTGCATCTTGATCTGCCACTGCCCTCAGGTTAGAGATGGAAATGTTGTACTTACACACACACACACACACACACACACACACACACACACACACACATATTCATAAAAGTAGGGATAGAAAAAGAGACGATGATACTGAACATAGGTTGACAGATAAGTACTTTTGATCACTTATAAACAAAGGTATTATGTACAGAAAACATTTTATCAGCGTGACTCTCTCTCTCTCTCTCTCTCTCTCTCTCTCTCTCTCTCTCTCTCTATCTATCTATCTATCTATCTATCTATCTATCTATCTATCTGTATCTATCTCAGCAAGTAACAGTGTGTGTAGTAGTGAATGGCCAGAGGGCTGGAGTAAGAGACAGCACTTCTGCCACTTGTACGACGGGTATAGTGATCTGTGTTCCTGCCATCATCCCTTCTTGATTCCACACACCACCAGCAAAAAAAAGAAGAAGAACAGTAACAACAAGAGTAATATGAATAGTAACACGACTAAGAACAGTAACGGCAATAAGGAAAACAGCAAAAACATTAACACCATTGCCACCAACAACGACAGTAGCAACAACGATAGCAATAACGAGAACAGCAAGGGAAAGAACAGTGACAAAAACACCACTACTATTACCTTCAGCACCACCGCCACCAGCATCAGCACCATCAACAATCATCCCACCACTACTAGAAACAACAAAAATCCCGCCACTACTAGCAACAACAACAATCATCCCACCACTACTAGCAACAACAACAATCGTCCCACCTCTACTAGCAACATCAACAGTCTCACTACTTCTAGCAACAACAACAACAACATCAACGACAACAATGTTACCACTGCAGCTACTTTTACATATACCATTACTACTGTTACTACTACAACGTCTGCAGCTGCTAATTCTACTGGCCAGACCACAACCTTCAGTAGCATCGCTGCCTCCACTGAGAAGCCACATCACACTTCAGTAGTGGTTAGTCGCTTGCCTTCATCTGTCTACCCCTTACTTTTATAATGATAATAATAATAATAACAACAACAACGACAACAGTAATAATGATGATGATAATAATAATAATAATAATAATAATAATAATAATAAAAACAACAACAACAGGAGTATGGTAGTCTCTTGTGTTGGTAGTTCATTGCACCATATGCATTGCACCGTGTCTCTCCTCTTCTTGCTCAGGGAGGTCTCCATACCGTGGGGACCTTGACGGACGACGATGTGCTAGGAGAAAAGAGAAATCTGGGAGGTGGGAAACGCCTGGGAGGGGAGAAAAGCCTGGGAAGAGAGAAACGCCTGGGAGACGAGAAAAGCCTGGGAGACGAGAAAAACCTGGCAGGTTCTGATGTGATGGGAGACCTAGGAGTGGTGATACTGGCCAGCGCTCGACCCCAGCTTTTGTATAGGTAAGTGAACTGGCCAGAGGTTGCATTGCACTCGACTGGAGATAGGAAAAAAATAATATGGAGATTTTCAAGTACTAATAAGATTAATAATAACTTTTAGACTGAAACAAGAATACAGAGGCGTCAGAGTAATAATATTCTGAGTAAACGTGCAGGCTGGTTCGTGAGCTGGTGATGCAGAGTGGTGGTGGTGTGGTGAGTCATCTGGTAATCAGCATAGACGGTCCTCAGCACTTGGAGACGGTGAAGCTGGCAAACTTGCTGGGCATCACCTACCGCGTACACCAGACGGAAGGGGAAGGGTCACCACGCATTTCTAGGTGAGTACCTGTTGAATCATATGAAAGGACTTACGTGATGTGTAGCGTATAATTCGCTGAGTGCAAAAGAGGCAAATGTCCAAAAGATGGCCTCTTAATATAGGACCATTTCCTCGTTTTTTAACAAAACCAGCAAAACTTTGCAGCCCCACTGTATAGGAGGACAGGCTATAAAGCCTACACGCTCACAGCAAACGTAAATAATGCCATGGGTAACCCTAAAATAATTTCCGTAAGCAATAGAACAGTTAGCCCTAAAACTTTCTGCACCCAATAGATAACGCTCTCTGACGCTCCTAGTTGCTAGGCAACACTGTCGGTTAGAACCACATCCTGGTCCACCTCCGCATTATCATCCGCCTCTTGGAAAAAGGTCAGTCTTTGTTCTCTCTTTTGAGTGAGAAAGACGAACAAAAATAAAGATCAGTAAGTGAGTTCCAAGTTACTTTATTTCCTTACACCAGTGGAAGAGATTGACATTTCTACCACTACAATGTGTGCCAGTCTCCTCCATTGTTGTATGGGTATCTAAGGGCCATTGGGGTGTCATATCAGTCTTTTTTTTTTTAGGACAAAAAGGGCCAATAAGCGTTAGCTAATATAACTACTGAACTGCGGCCAATAAGCATTAGCTAATATCAGTACTGAATTGCTTGTTCATCACATTGTTTTGTAGATTATCTGTGCATTTACTAACAAGTGTAAGGACATACTGCTGCAACCATTTAAATGTTTGTCTAGGCTGGAATGAAATCCAGATCCAGATGATTATCAGTTAACTGCCCATTTAGCCACTGGAGGTTTCTTATATATATATATATATATATATATATATATATATATATATATATATATATATATATATATATATATATATATATATCTGTAATTTAAGGCTACGTTCGTAAGTATGGACACAAGATCTCTCAAGAATAATATGATACTCGATACTTTGAACCACTATATATTGTGATGTTCGCAGTAATTAACATGATAATTTGTCGCACCAGACACATGCGATTCGCCCTGTTCCAAGCGCTGAGGGTGCTAAGTGCTGACAAGATCATAGTGCTGGAGGAGGATCTCATACTGGCACCCGACTTCATCACGTTAGTCAGCATGAACCATGTTGTTGTTTGTTAGATTAGCAGACTTCGTAGCACATCTTCCATAGCAATTTATTTTACGTATTTTTTCTTAATGGAAGAAATTTGTTTTAGTTTTACAAAGATTCTTTGATCCTTTCATTCTCTTGATGGACAGGTGTAGTCAGACTTAAGAGTGGATTTGACTAGTAACTAAGGAGACTCATTCCTGCCTCATAACCAAGAGTCGGGATTTCATACAACTACGACTTTGTGTACAATTTATGACAAGCTGACGATACTGAAATGTTTTGTTCACGCGGCCATCACAGGTATATGCGTCAGGCGTCAGTTCTGCTGGACCAGGACCCCTCCTTATATGCCGTGTCCGCCTACGCCCATTTCGCATACACCCACACTGCCCACGACCCAGCCAGACTCAACCGCGCCCACTCCTTTCCGGCGTATGGGTGGATGGTCAAGAGGAGCTTCCTGGAAGAGACGCTGCCGAAGTGGCCACCTGCTTTTGTGGTAATTTGGATTCCCGCCCTCCTCTCCCTCTCCCCTCTCTCTCTGCTTATCTGTATCATTGTATCTATCTGTCTGTTTTATGATGCTTGCGTTGCTGTTGCCGGTGCTGATGAAGATAATGATGAAGGTGGTGATGATGATGAGAATAATGATGATAATTCTAGTGCTGGCGATGATGGTAAACAACGCCCACTCCTTTGTACAGGCCACAGACTGGGATTTCTGGATGGAGACGGGACTGGTGAGGCGGGAACGAGAGGTGGTTGTGCCAGAGCTACCCCGCACGGCCCACCACGGCACTACTGGCGCACACACACTCGGCCCGCACCAAGCCAACGCATTCACCAACAAACCACTATCTAAAGGCATCACTACCACCCTTAATATTCACCAGTATGTACTATAGTTCTTGCACCTTGGCCCAGATTTTCATCCTTTTGCACTCTATTTTCCATAGCTGAAATGGTTGAAAAAGGCAATACTGCGGTTCTGAGTCCTTTCTATAGAACTTTTTCGTGATTAACGCCATGTTCTAGAGTTAATTTCTTGTTCTAACTCGACATTAAAGATAGACAATTCAATATTTTTGTCCTTTATTTGGCTCAGATTTTAGTCCTTTTGCCGCATATTTCACTTAGCTTAACGGCAGAAAAAGGCAAGGTTGTGACTGTACATCCGTTCTCATTATATTCTAGCATAATATTGCAACTCAGCATTCAAGATAGAGAGACGGCAATTTAACGCCTAGGTAAAGTAACTGGAGTGTAGTAGTATTTATTTGCTTTAGACGCCACGGCGTTTATCAAAAGACAGTATTGTGTTTCAGGGTGCTGGAGGAGGCATACGAGAGAACGCTGAAGGAGGAATTAAGTCGTGCTGAGCCTCTGAACGTAACAGACCCCTTCACCTACGCCTTCCCCACCCACCGTGTTAGTATCATCCTCTTGTCCTTCACATACATGGCTTAAAGATCCGAATGATTCCTTCTTATTAGTTTATTTGGTGCTGGAGAGGGACGCCGTCATATGGTGGCACCGATGTAACCAGGCGGCCTAACTGCTTGGTTGTAGAAACGTCCCTCAACTCCCCTCCTATCCCTACCAAAAGAGGAGGATGAACTGCAGGAAGAGGATAGCTTCAGCCTGCAATCTACCAGGTTCACGTTCAGATGAGTCATGGGGTGCAGCTACTACTACTACTGCTATAGGTGGCATAGGAAGGTTAAAAGTAACTCTTCCGTATCAGCTTATTTTTTGTGCTTGGTTTTAGTGGTCGGTGGGGGCGCTCACCATCCACTCACTCGATGTAGTGCTGCTGTCGGGTGTCTGCCCTTTCCTTTCCTCCATCCTTCTTTCCCTCCATTCTCTTCTGTTTTCCTTTACTTCATTCTTTCCTTGTCCTTCTGTCTACGGGTAACTTTTCACTCCCTCTTCTGTCTTTCACTCCTTCATTCTTTCCTCTTCCTTCTGCCTGTGGGTGACTCTACACTGAGTGACAAGCCAAATGGTTTCCTGTACATCAGGAAACCATTTACTACGCTGGGTGGTAACCATATAACCAAATTTTGGCGCCTGGTGGTTTAGAGAGTAATTATTGCTCTCCAGTCGGATTGAGCCGGTGAAGGTTTATATCCAAGGGATGGTTGGGGTTGATTGCTCATGTAATGCCACTCAGGGATGAGTGAGGCTGGTCACTCTCATCTTAAATGTCAGGACCAACTGCCTAGCCCCGGGCTCCTACGCTCCTCATGGGGCAATGTAGGATTGGATGATGGATGGATGGTACGTTAATATGTTCTTGTCTGCTAATTTTTTGTTTCAGTTTGTGTCGATATAAAAGATATAAAGAGCGTGCAAGAAAATAAGTTTCGGTGCACAAATTAAATCAGTAAAGGAAGTGTAAGAAATACAACTGTACTGACGATAATGCACACCGTAATAACTCGGATCAGACTAAATCCTTCGTTGAGATGTAGCCTTTTCCGCATCGTCTCAGTTAATTGATTTCTGGTTTCCTTTGTTGATATTTGTAGGCTGTTTAATTTGTCTCTTAGGTTCCACAGAGCACAGTTTCTACTATTCTTCGTCTTCTTCCAGGGGGCGATATATGCAGTGTGCTTTAGGATGGACTATGGCGGAGACAAGAGCACTTTCAGACTCCTTGCACGGGTTAGTAACTTTCTCGCCTGCTTAATATTTGAATATTTTCAGTTCTGTAGCCCTTCAGTTGTTTTAGAATTTTTGAAGGATTATTACTGGGGCATACGTCTTTGTTTTCTGTTGCTCTTTGGCCATGAAAGGAAGTGTTAATAATAATAATAAAAATAATAATAGTTAAACTTCTGCATAGTTTCAGTCCAGGTAGCTATAGCGGTTTTGTTCTGACCTGACGGAGACACAACCTCTTTAAGCTCAGTTGATGGCATATGTAGTCAGATTGGAGGATTGATTTCACTAGTAACCAAGGAGATTCATTCCTGCCTCTTATCTAAAGCTTATCGAATTTTCATGCAAACACGACTTAGTATTATGGTTGTGGCAGTGTCCCAGTCCCGTCAGGTGAAAACAGAACGACTATAGAAATGATTTGTAAAGACCGCAATGTTGTTGTTGTTGGTTCAGGGTCTGGGTGTGTGGAGTTACGATGCGAGGGAACACCACTATGGGATGTGGAGGCTGCCCTACCACCACACCGTCATATTCATCATAGGTGTGCCGTTCTCCAAGTACAGGTATGTTTACTTAGGTATTGCTTAATAATTGTTTTGGGTAACCCTGGTTCGTCTGGCCAAGCAGACCCATCAACCGCAGCCAAGCAACCACCCTTGCAAGGTCGTCCCTTGCAATGAACCGATGTTCCCTTGTGGCATATAGCGCCTCGGTGTGGCGAGGTGCGGGTAAGTGTATGGAGGTTTGGTTTCCGGATTGACGCTGTATTTGCGTCCCTCCACCCAGTGCGGGGCACCATAGTATAATCCACATCACCCCATTTTTTTGGTAATATGGTTATTTCCCGGTGTTGTAAATGGTTTCTTGAGCTACAGGAAACCATGAGGCTTGTTACATTGTGTAGAGTCACCTGAAATGGCAAGAAGAGTAACTTCAGGAAGGATGGGAGAAATCGATTTATAATTGAAGAATGTTTGTTAGACAGATAACGATCCTCAGGTAGGCAGGCAGATACACAGAAACACAGAGAGATAGACAAATGGATTTACTCTACTTCATCTCCTTTTTCAGCCACGGGTACCTCAAGAAGAAATGTCCCATCCTGCAAGGAAATGAAGAGCTGTATTCCCGCCTGGACGGTGAAGTAGAAACCAAGGAGACTGGCCACACCCGTAGCAAAACCCGAGACCTCCTCACACTCATGGATCTTCTGCCTAACCGCACTAGCTAAGCTCTTTATTCTTTCATCACAAACACACAAACACCACATTAACCACACACACAATGAAAAGAACATCACACTAGCCAAGCTTCATCCTTTCACCACACACACACACACACACACACACACACACACACACACACAATAACTAATTAAATTCCATCTGCTCACTACAAGCACACAAACACCACACAAACCAAACTGAAATATACAAACACCTCATAACGTCAGCCAAACTCTTCGTCCTTTCATCACAAACACACAAACACCTTCATACTTGCCAAACTCTTCGCCTCTTCACCGTAACACTTCTGATCACACTCAACACTACTATACTTGATCACCGTATCTCACCATAACGTCTACTTCTGCAATTTTCTTTTTTTTTCTATCTATCTCTGCTTCTGATATCTATATCGTAACTAATAGGCTTTCATTTTAGTCTCCTGTGCTTCTGATCTATACATCTTTAAATAAACTATGTCGTTATTATGGTTGTAAGCAATCATCAGAGTAAAGCATATAAATAATGTCCTTTATTATGAATGAATAAAAATAATTACGTTCGTTATATACAAGTGAAATGAAGAAAATGTAAACAGTGTGCCCGTTTATATTTAAATAATGAAAAGAACAAATAAACAGGAGCATTTATATCTGAATGAAGCAAAGAACAGATGACAGTGGCAGTAGTCTATCCTCACGAAGCAAGGAACAAATAAACAATGGCTTCTATAAATCATCATGAAGGAAAGAAAAGGTAAACATTGGCCCCTGTAAATCCTCACGAGAAAGAGAACAGGTAAACAGTGCGTTCTTTACATTCACATGAAGCAAAGAACATAATAATGCAGTCTTTATATTCACTTGCCAAAGCAAAGAAGATAAATAAATAAGAGTTTTACATTACTGAGGCAAAGAAAAAATAGACAATGGTTCTTTTATACTGACATGTAAGCTTTTTTGCGCCAGAACCACCCCTAAGATTCCTATGATCCTAAGTAGCCTACGTTGTGTCACGCCGCCATTGTGCTGACCAAACTGACAGTTCCCGGCGCCACTCCTCCCCGCGTGACGTCAGGGAGAATGGCGGGTGCGTAGTGGCAGTGATGGCGATCTGAAGGTGACAGACGACTTTACCCTTATCAGACACGGCCATGACGCCAACCAAGGTCACGTGAGCGCTTTACCCCTTATATGGATAACGAGCAGAAAGGGGGAGGTTGAGTACATCCACAAAAATACCTAAATACGTGCATACCTCTTTTGCTGTAGTGAAGGTATGCCCAAAGGTCATTTCTTGCATCTTGTGTGTGGTATTCTGCGTTAGTTTATTAAATAGTTTATTGATATTCCCTGGTCGGATATATTTGTCTTTTTGCTGCTTATATCTCAGCTCAACAGCTGAAAAAGACAATGCTGTGGCTCTAAGTTACATTGTCTCCGTAGTACTGCATCGTGACTAGCGTCATAAGTCTATACTCTTGCCATATCTTGACATTTAAGATGGAAAGATGGCCGTTTAACGGCAAGCTAAAGTGTCCAGAGTATGGTTGTAGGAGATCAACATATTGTTTCCCCACCCACGGTATATCAAGTCCATTGTGAATACATCAAGGTACACCATTCGCCTAGGACATTATCGTCATCAGTCACTCTGACACTGAACCTTTTGTGATATTCTAAGATTTTTATGATGCCTTGGTTTTGTTCGTGGCCACCTGCTCCGAGATTGAAGAGTGTTATACAGGTATATTGGCAAACAGATTATTTGGATTGCCCGAGTATTTATTCACGTAAAACTAATAATGTGCGGTGATACACGTTTTGTAGGTGTAGATTTGTAATAAAACATTTAATGTCAACGTGATAGTGACGAGGGTATGTCATAATCGTAATTATGTGTAGGTTAAACTTATAATATAAAGATTAATATTATAAAACTGCAGCATCACGTCAAATGTTTATACCATAAATATATGTTAAATGTTTAGTTTAATTATTGTATATTTGGGTACATCTTCTTTTAATTTTTCAGTCATCAGATATCTTTAGTCATCTGTAGTGGGGTTTATAGTTAACTTTCCAGTACTACTCAGAGCAGAAGTAGGCTATCGAATAATTTTTATGAAGTTTCAGTTTGGTTGCGTTGCTTACTTAGGTATTTAGCAGACTAACACAAGCAGAATATTCCAGTTGACCATTCCTTGAGCTACAGCTTGACATAGGTATCCTGGGAATGCTTTTAAATTAAGTTGAAGTGGTAGAAGCATTTTGCTGCGGGAGAACTAGACTGAAATCCGCTGAGGGAACGTCCGCTTACCCAGACCCATCTCGCTTATCGTCCCTTATATTTTACCCGCCCCAACCCCACCACCATTCCCCACCTTTACCCCCACCCACACTCCACCGCCTTCCCTATCCCTACCCACACCACTCGCTTCGTCACATCCACAGAACTTTGGCGTTGGCTGCTGTTATATCAGGTTTAATTTTGCTCCTACACTACTGATATCCATGCAGTTAGCTTTATACCTGCTGAATCGCGTATGTCAGTAGTCTATTTTTACCTGAAGGAATTTGTGTGAATACTCAGCTTTGGATATTCTGATTCTTGGTATGTTTCTCTGCCCATGGATGATTCTTTTTTATATGCATCAGGGAGGAAAGTAACGGATATGCTCTAAGTGTGAAGTAGACGCAGTGGAATACAAAATTAACTTTTCATCTATTTTGCATGAAGTGACACATGATCTCAGTGTGAAAGTAGGCTCGGTAGCACAGTAGAATTTTTTTACCCAGACTCGACACGGTGCCACGGACTGTGTGTGTGTGTGTGTGTGTGTGTGTGTGTGTGTGTGTGTGTGTGTGTGATCTGCGCCTTGACGTTTATATTCAAGGGTAGAGAGTTCATCGCACGCTAAACAATGGTATTTGTCTGTGTGGAAAGTTTTTCTGGTGGTAAAGCGCTTGGCTGCTAGGGAAACCAAACTGATGATGATGAGGAGGAGGAAGATGGCGATATTGATGTTCATAATGATGGATATGATATTGATGCTGATTTTGATAAATTTGACCATGACATGATAATGATACCTATGTAAATTCTGATGATGATAAACAAGCTGATAGTTTGGTATTTTACAGTACGTGCTTATATTTCGTCCAAGATTCTATTAATATAGATTGTATGAATGTTGGAAAGTAACCTAGTCTCTCTCTCTCTCTCTCTCTCTCTCTCTCTCTCTCTCTCTCTCTCTCTCTCCTAACAGTTATTTTAGTCATATTTCACATGAATGTTTGTACTTCATACCGTCTACATATTTTGTATACCAGTTTTCGTCAGTGTAATGGAGTGTACAGTCAAATGTATATATATATATATATATATATATATATATATAGAGAGAGAGAGAGAGAGAGAGAGAGAGAGAGAGAGAGAGAGAGAGAGAGACTAAAGGTAAGGCCCAGACTAACCTTCCCTGGTGACATATCAGTGAACAAAGACACTCCTTGCAAAACAATACCCCTTTTCACCTTCCCCCCTCCTTATCTTTCACAAATAACATTATTTTTTTTATCGTGTCCACACCACGCATTCCTTACCCGCACTACACACTCCACATCCACAAAGTATTCACCAATAATTTCATTTCCGTTGGTCTGACTCTGATATCTCGCTTTCATGCCATACCGTCTTCCACGTATACTTCAATCCTCTCATGGCCAAATCAACAGCTCAGGTCCAATATTCAGCTGACAGTGAGATGTAGGAGCCAGAGTTGTATTGATACCATTAACTCACTTATCGTCGGGACAACTCTGAGGCCAGATTAAAGTAACGACTCTAGAATGATACTACTGTAGTCACGACGAAGTGTTACGGAGAGTAATGTTCAGCCGCAATATTGTCTTTGTCTGCCACTGAGCTACATGTAATAAGCGGCAAAAGGACGAAAATCTAAATCAGGTTGGGTGAAAAGAGTATAGGTGGGTGAAACATCAAAACACTATAGCTCTTTCACCCTAACTTGGCCCAGATTTTCGTCCTTTTGCAGCTTATTTCACGTAGCTCATTGGCAGAAAAAAGACATTGCTACGACTTTGCCTCCTTTTCGCAGCGCTTCTTCGTAACTAGCACCATATGCTGCTGTTAATCAATTGTTATATTAAGTCAGCATTCAAGATGGAGAGATGGAAATTTTAGGCCAAGTTTGAGTGAGAGGAGAATAGTGATGTAACCGACCCCACTGTGACAGAACGTTGACCTTACCCCCCTCTCTCTCTCTCTCTCTCTCTCTCTCTCTCTCTCTCTCTCTCTCTCTCTCTCTCATACTCATCTTTGTTTGATAGGGAAGAGTGGAGAGAAAGACAGAGGGAAAGGGAAGATTAAGGAAGAGTGAGCGAGAGAGAGGATTGGTAAGGAAGGGGTAATATATACAGAGAAGAATGGAGATAAGAGGATGGGAGGAATTAAGTGACTGAAGGATGTAGAGAAGGAAGAGGAAGAGGGGGAAGGAGGAGAAGGAAGAAGGATAGGAGAAAGGAGGAAGAAAGAGAGAGGGAAGAGAGGAAGGAGAAAGGAGAACAGAGAGGGAAGTAGAGAAGGAAGAAGATAAAGGGAGGGGAGGAGGAAAGAAAAGGAAGAAGAAGAAGAAGTGTGAGGAGAAAGGAGAAAGAGAGGTCAGGAATTGATAGCATATACAGGTAGGGTGGTGCATACGAAGGAGCTAGGGAGGTCACTGCCCTGTATTGCACTTAGGAATAAAGTACATAGGAGGTATACAGACAACATGAATTCTCTTGGACCAGAAAAAGGTAATCTGTTGACAGTAAATGAAATGAATCACACGAATTAACTAACCTGTGTGAGGAAAGGGATGGAAAAGGGAAAAGTTTTCTCCTTCCTTCACTCCATCCCGTTAAACAGCTGAAAGGAAAGAGAAAAAGTGGCATTATACAGAGAGAGAGGGAGAGAGAGAGAGAGAGAGAAAGAGAGAGAGGACATGTAAGGAAAAGGTGGCATTTATAGGTAAGGTACTGTACCCCAAACAGGGATGGGGAAGTGAGTGTCCCGTTTCACAAGTAGGCGAGTCTGAGGGGTGAGAGGGCTGGAGGGGGTCGTGGTGGGGACTGAATGCGGTCGTATTGGGGGCTAGAGGGGGTTGTGGTGAGGGCTGGAGGGAGTCGTGGTGGGAACTGGAGGATCCAGGGGTCGTGGTGCGGCCTAAGGCTAAAGAGGGTCGTGGTGGTGACTGGAGGGGGCCTTGGTGGGAACTGGAGAGGGTCGTGGTGGGAACTAGAGGGGGTCGTGGTGGAGGCTGGACGGGGTCGTGGTGGGGACTGGAGGGGGTCTTGGTGGGGAGGAGGGGATACTGGTGGGGACTGGAGGGGGCCGGGATGGGAACTGGAGGGGGTCATGACGGCTGGAAGGAGTAGTGGTATGGGTCTTGGCGAAGGTTGCAGGGGTCGCCTAGTATAGCCCCTTAACATTCCATTGTATACTACTGTATTTTTATCATTGTAATATCGATCCAACTTTCCATCATTAACATTACAAGACGATACAAATGTGTAATGTGCAAAGTAATTCGCAAAAAAAGAGGTGTTACGAAATCTCCCAAGTCCAGTAAGAAAACATGACATGAAATCCAGTTGCATGGCGCGGCGCGAGTCAGTCAGGCACACCACAGCAGCGGGTGCGGACGTGGCTGTAGCTCTTCTCGTATTTACCTCCCGATTTGTGTTGCCTGCAAGACTTGTTGACACTTTCTCTTCAGCAGTTCTGTTTTACACTTTACTCCGTCTTATATCTTTGTATGTTATCTACGAAAACTATGTTGATGTTAAAAAGATGTAAATCGCTTGCAAGATACTAATTAAGATGTATTTCCAAAAAAAAATATTAATTGAAGAGGTGTTACAAAGTCAGAAACTGCAACAAGAGTGCGAATCTAGCAGCCATGTACTTGGATCATGATGCTGCTCCTGTCCCTGAAAGTTTTTTCACGTATGACTCGGTGATATTCTCTTGTGTGTCTTTATATCCAGAATAATACATAGTTTGCTTTGAATAACATACTAATGAGCTGTCAACAGAAACAAACTAACCGGGAAGAAATGTTAGAAAGGCTTTTAGGCCAACGAAAAACAATCATCCCACGTTCGTTTAGTCATTAAGTTGATTTGTTACGAGGAGTGGCCAGCGCTTATAAGGCGACTAAAAAGATGTACGGAATCCGTCATTTTCCGACTTTTATTATATAACTTTCAGACCACGAGCTTCCTTTCTCGATCTTGGGAAGTTTGTAAGTGGCGAATAAAATAATTTGGCGGTAGAGTTAAACCAGAATTATGTATAGAGCGTGTTTGCTGTCTTTATCTCATTGGTATAATAATAATACTGTTTATTCGGTTTGGCATATACAATTAGTGTGGCACATTAAACATTGAACAAGTGTTAATAAGTACCAGTCATGCTTGAAACCAACCAAGGATAACCCAGTCAGGCCTCTGCGGCTTATTTCCAGTAGGGTCCTTCCGTATTTTATAATGTAACTTGCAAGCTAAGCACATTTCACTCACATATGTTTGATAACTATTGACACGACACTAAAAACTTGAAATCCGATTCGGTTTTAAGAATACAGGTGTTGACATCACCATGGCAACGGCAGCTCCATCCCTACTTCAGCGACACCTCCGGCGGGTGATGTCGCAAGCGAGAACATCGCAGCACAGACATCGCGCTTCCCTCATCTCCGTGGACCTGAAACCCACACCTGATGTCACTAAAATAAAGGACTACGATGTAGGAAAAGACAAAAATTACGATGCCGGAGAAATCAAGAATAGCGATATCGGTAAATCCAAAAGTCACGGTGACGAAAAGGTCGAGAATTACGACTTTGGGAAATTCAGAGGCTACGATGCTAGAAAATTCAGAAGGTACGATGGTGGCAAAGTCGAGAGTTGCGAGGTCGGAAAAATCGAGAGCTGCGACGTCGGCAAGGTCAAGAGTTACGACGAGCTACCTACTCCACGCGGGTACCCGTTGCTAGGAACGCTGCCGCAGTTGCTACGGTCCGGGGGAACCCAATATTACCACCAGTACGTGAGCAGGAGACACCGGGAACTGGGGGGCATCTACCGGGAGACGCTAGCGGGTGCTGAGTTGGTGTTTGTGTCTGATCCGTCAGCCATACGTCAAGTGTTTGCTTCGGAGGGCCCGCACCCCAAACACTTCATCCCGCAAGCCTGGCTCCTCTATAACAAGGATCGTAAAGTGACCAGGGGGCTTTTCTTCATGTGAGTCTTTAATGTATGCTTACTGAAACCACTTTGTGGAAGGAAGAAGCTGGAGAGGGACGCCTTCATGTGGTGGCACCAACATAACTAGATAGCTCAACTGCCTGGTTAAAAAGTCGTCAACTACTTCTCTCTCCACCGAAAGAAGGATGGTGAACTGCAGATCAACTTAAGTCTGCAGTCCACCGAGTTCACGTTTCAGATAAACATGGGGCTACAACAACAATAACTTCTACTACTATTACTACTACTACTACTACTACTACTACTACTACTACTACTACCACCACCACCACCACCACCACCACTACTACTACCACCACCACCACCACCACCACCACTACTACTACTACTACTACTACTACTACTACTACTACTACTACTACTACTACCACCACCACCACCACCATTGCTATTACTACTACTACTACAACTACTACTACTACTGCTACTTCTTCAAAATATCTTGACCTTTTTTTTGAAGTCTTCATTATCAGGCACGGAACTGCCGAAACTCAAGATGAAAGCCAGTGTCGACCCAAGGTATTTTGATCCTCTTGAGTTATCTTGACTTCACTGTATTGACATCTCTTTAATGACTTCCCTATATTGACTTCTTTAACAGGGTGGTCCACATATAACGCCTCTCTTGCACTCTTCCAGGTGATTTTTCGTGTGTTGTGGGGGCAGCTTAGCGTAAGCAGTCTGTGCCTTGCATCTTGTATTCATTCCACTCCCACACCCACGCCTACGCAAGCAGACTGATTCTCTCTCTCTCTCTCTCTCTCTCACACACACACACACACACACACACACACACACAGTGTTACAGCAGACAGAACAGGAGATATCGCTGTCAAGGTGAAAGATATCAGTCAGGTGAAAGTACAGGTATACATATACACGTGTGGCTGAATAATGCACTGCATGTATGTGTGTGTGTGTGTGTGTGTGTGTGTGTGTGTGTGTGTGTGTGTGTGTGTTTTACTCTGTCCAACTGAAAAAATATAATCAAACTGTTTCCTTCCCTAGCCTGTCTCAAACCCATTCACTCTCCATTATTCCCTCCATCACCCTTCCTTATTCATCAACAGTTTCCACTCTTTACTCTCAGGGAAGGAGAGGAATGGAAGACAAACCGCAGCATCCTGAACCGTCGACTCCTCCGCCCGGAATCCCTCTCGCCCCACCTCTGCGCCTTCTCCAGAGTCGCTGACAGCCTCGTCCAACGTTGGCTTACTCTGTTTCCAGGGGCCATTGTACCGGACCTGGAGAGGGAGTTGTACCGGTGGGCCATTGAGTGTGAGTAGCGTGTTGGACCGTGATGATGGTGATGATAGTGGTGGTGATGAAGATGATGATGATAATGGTGGTGGTGTTAATAATGATGATGATTATGATGGCAGTGATGGCGGTGATGATGATTCAGGATCTGGAGAGAGAGTTGCTCCTCAAGGCCACTGAGTGTAAGATTTTGGACCGTAATATTAGCTCACATTCTCGCGAGTCAGGGCCAAACATAGAAAGCTTCGCAGCAAATATTGTTCAGCGATTTTTTCTGCATATTACACCTAAACGTTCTCTTGTATGTATTTTAATCGTTCTAGTAACGACATAGATACATAGATTTAAAAAACGCTCTTAATCTCCACCTCTATTAATCTTCCGCTCTGTTATTCTGCAGCTCTAGGCGTGATGGTGTTTGGAGAGCGTCTGGGGCTACTACAGAGTGGAGGGGCGAAACCCAGGGTGGGAGGAGATATGGAAGAATTTATACACGCCATACACGGAATATTTAAGGAGACCAGGTAATATATTTGCAAACTTTTTCTTTTAGCCTTGAGTTGGGTATAAAACTGCAAGGTTTTATTTTTCTCCACACACATTTCACACCTGTACTAGAATGCATATAATTTGAAAAAGCATGATCAGTCAATAAGGATTATGGAACTGACACTTCTATGGCACCAAAATTATCCAGTGTCCTTAATGAATACTTCCCTTGGTCCAGTCACAGAGCCAGATGTTTCCAGTGTTGATCGACGAGTATTCAGAATTAGCCAAACGCATACGGGTACACTCTTAACTTGGGCTAATGTATCAGGCGGCTATACTTTTATGTCATGTATTCATCAAACCTCACGAAGATACTCCATTCCCTAACTGTATCACATTCGCAAAATTTCTTTCCCTGGATGTTATGTTTAGAACTGCTTGCTTATACTTTCCCAATATTCTTCCAGCAGTGAAGTGTAAAAGGCTGCTTGTTTATACTTTTTCACTGCTACCCCCCAACAGTGCAATGGGAACGCTACCCCCCAGCCTGGCTCGTCTCTTGAAGCTGCCTGTGTGGACCCGATTTACGACTTGTGTGGACAGGGCTCTGGCATCAGGTCGGTTATAGTCCATTCACCTTACCTTGGCCCAGATTCTCGTCCCTTTGCAGCTATTTCCCGTATCTCAGTGACAGAAGAGGACAGTGGTACAGTTCTACAATCTTTCCATGTTATCCAGAATCAAGGAAAGAGAATGTACAGAAAGTGGGAGAACTATCCACACTATTCCAGTGAAAGGGTTCACACATTTATACACACATCATTTAGGCTTCTGGAATCCTAGCTTTGTCTCACGAGCCTAAACATCTGCACAGTTTTTTCTTTGTAGATGCCCGTTTCCAAAATTAAGTTTTTTTTTTTTTTTTTTTTTTTTTTTTTATGTGACCGACTCTGGGCATAGGCTTCACAGCCTGCTTTCAAGGCCCAGTAGTCCTCCTACGTATTGGAGTTTGATACTGGGAAAAGGTGTGATTGTACCCCAATAACCTAACTTTCCTCCTTCCCCCTTAGAACCTCCCCTTCGCCCCTTACAGCCTCCCTTACCCCTTGACAACCTCCCTTACACCCTTACGGCATCTCCCTAAACTCCTTCCAACCTCACCCTCAGGCCGTGAGTTGGTAGAGGGTGGTGTGGCATCGTCCTTAGCCAGACAGAGGGCAGGGGAAGCACCTCACACACTGCTGGATTACCTATTGAGGGAGCCCCATCTGAACCACGAGACAATAATATCCCTCATCACTGACCTCTTCCTTGCTGCTGCTGATACTGTGAGTTGTACCAATCATCATTCACTATCACCACCTCCAGTTCACCAGACACCACTGTCTCAAGCACACACCACCACAACCACACACCACACATCGCTACCACATACAACTACCCGTATCTACACCACTTATACTGCAAGACCACGTCCTTAAGGAGCCCCATCTGACCTACCACACCATAGTCTTCTTCATCACGGACCTCTTCCTTGCTGCTGCCAATACTGTGAGCTGCATAGACCCATAGATCAGTATCATCGCCACATCATACACCATCACCACCACCACCCAATCTGCACCACACACCATCACCACCACCACCAACCAGTCTGCACCACACATCACCACTACTGTACTTGCAGCACACACCATCACCCTGCACCACACAGAACAGCATACACCACCACCGCATGTGCAGCACACATCGTAACCCCACACAACACAGTCTCCAGAACACATTGGCACTGTCACAACTACACACTACCACCATCACACACACACACACACACACACACACACACACACACACACACACAGGGGGGGTAAGTGTGGAATGAGGCTGGGTGCAGGTGTGGAGAGACAGGTTCGTGCACAGGGTAGAGACTCAAAGCAAATGAGGAAATAGTCTTCCTTTATAGCCTCTTAAATTTGTACCAATGAAAACTCTTCCTCGCCATCTTCTCTCCTCCTCCTCCTCCTCCTCCTTCTGTTCCTACTCCTTCTTCTTGTTCTTCGTCTTCTTGTTCTTGTTCTTCTTCTTGTTCTTCTTCTTCTTATTATTATTATTATTATCATCGTCATCATCATCATCATCATCATCATCATCATCATCTTTATCATTCTTCCTACAGACGTCCCACACAACAGTCTGGTCACTTTACCTCCTGGGACGTCACCCTGAGGAGGCCCAACGCGCCCGTCAGGAGGTGCTGGAGGCCACGGGAGGCTCAGGGGAGGTGGAGGCACGTCACCTTTCCTCCCTGCCATACCTGAAGGGCGTGGTGAAGGAGGCGCTGAGGCTGTACCCGGTGGCGCCCTTCCAAACAAGAGCACTGCACCGAGACGCTATCATCCTAGGCCACCACATTCCAGCCGGGGTGAGTCAGATCCTCTCTCTCTCTCTGTCTGTCTCTTTCAGAGTTAATTTTCGTCCTTTTGTAGTTTACTTCACGTAGCTTGGTGGTAGAAAAAGACAACAGTACGGCTCTACAGCATTAATATAAAACTAATAAAAATAAACCAACTATAAAAAGAAAGCTAAAATACAAACTAAACTGTATACCTCTTTGGGAGCTCACAGAAGAGATAATTTAAACCAATGGTATTTTACGTTCCTGGCAGTGTTTGCATGACAGAAGCATCTTTGGCAAGTTAGCACATGGCATCATCCGACCAAAACTGTGTATCACCGAGGCGTCCAAGACATTAACGAAATAAACTAAGAAACTAAAAAAGAATTATCTATGTTATAATGATCCGATTTCTTTGTTTCGTGGTTTGTTTGTTACCGTAACACAGCAGAAACGGCGCAGTGTAGCGCAATTTTTGTTAGAGCAAGGTACTGTGAAAATCTTCTAACTTGAAGAATAAAATAATTTCCAGTCGTCTCAGGCCACCAGTTCCCGAGTTGTGACTCATTTCTAGCCATCTGACATCGAGCGGAGGCCCCCGAAGGCGGCCAGTATATGTAAAGATTCTAATTCTGATCCTACTTTCCCGCTACAGACGATGGTGATCTTGTCAGTGTACACGACTGGCCGCGATCCAGCCCACTTTCCCAGCCCACACCAATTCTGCCCTGAGAGATGGGTGAGGGAATATTGTCAACCCACCACTCCAAGCCCTAATAAGCCCACTGAGGTCACCACGTCAAGCCCTGGTAAACTCTGCACGTCAGGCCCTAACAAGCTGCACTCCCACGCGTTCCTCCCCTTCGGCCACGGTGTGAGGTCGTGCATAGGTCGGCGTGTGGCAGAAACTCAACTTCACCTCCTATTGGCGAAGCTCCTGGCGCGTTCAAACCTCGCCGCCGTCAACGAGGTGGACATGGTGATGCGTATGGTCGGCGTCACTTCTCAGCCCCTCCATTTGCGCATTGATGCACTCCCAGCTGAATAAATCGTGACTTTAACCGAAATGTAGAATGTCAGAGTTGTGATACTTTTCTCCTTGATTAAAAATTCGACCTAGGTCCTTGGTTCCGACATTTATGCTGAATGTTTTAGTGTTTACATCGAGCATGGTCCAAACACCGCTCTTCTGTACCTGGCCTAGAGGTTTGACTTTTTTTATAGTTTATTTCACGTGGCTCAGTGGCAAAAAATGATAATACTACAGCTCAACATCCTTTTTTTTTTTTTTTTTTTTTTTCAGCGTCTCTTTCTGACCATCACCTTATTCTTGTGCTAAATCTATTGTTACAACTGAGCGTTCACGATAGACAGATGGCTATTAAAGGTCAAGATAAAGTAAAAAGTGAACAGAACTCACCTGGCGGTATTAGAGTCTTGCAGGAACGGCTCAGTCTGCTGGTGTGGTTGTGGGTGCGGCAGTTTGAGTAGGTAGTGAATAATTTGATGCAGGATAGACACAGTTAACCTTGACTGGAATCGCCCTGCGGAGTGGAAGAGAGAGAGAGAGAGGGAGAAACGTTGCATTTTTGTATAGTTTAAGGACAGGAAAATAGTCATAGTAGATGTTATATATTTTCCCCTGTGTAAACCTGCCTGCCCCTTCACTACGAGAGGCCTTCAGTAAAATCCAGCCAGAAATATGTAAATAAAATCGCCATGGGGTACCGGGAAAAAGAATAACCGTAGTGAAGGGGTGGCTGATCCTATAGCCTTCCATGCTTTGATTTATCCTCAGTTTGGTTAATAAAAGGGTAAGTTATGTATTTTTATTGCAGCATTTTATTACAGTGAGTCTTATTTATTTATTTTTTTATGATGATGATGGTTATGATGGTGATGAAATATTGTTGATGATTATTGCTGTTATTAATTACTGTTGCTGTTGCCGTTAATGATGGTGTTTATTATTATTGTTGTTCATGATGATGATTATTGGTGTTGTTGTTGTTATTGGTGATGATGATGATGATGATGATGGTTGTTGTTGGTGGTGGTGGTGATGATTGTTGTTGGTGGTGGTGATGATGATGATGATTGTTGTTGGTGGTGGTGATGATGACACCGATGATGATTATTGTAGTTAGTGTTGCTGATGCTGATGCTAATAATGATGATGGCTTGCAGTGGACATTATTATTATTATTATTATTATTATTACTTTTATATTACTAAAGTTGTCTCGGCCATGAGAGGATTAAATGACATGAATCAAAGGGAAAAATGTGAGAAAAAGAAGGGAAAAAAGAGATCCTATTAGACTATAAGAGTGAACTGGACGAGCCTTTGAAGTTAGAGAGAGAGAGAGAGGGAGAGAGAGAGAGAGAGAGGGGGGGGGAGGTTTTTGTGATATGCAAAGGATATTTTTCTTTTGCTTATAATTCTTTTTCTTTTCTCGTTGTCAGTATTTTCACTGGCTTTTATAATGCAAAATAAATCGCCATGGAAGAGGCGTTACGGTCTCCAGTCAACGCCAGTAATTATGGTTCGCGGACAGTCCTCCGTATCCTCAGCGGCGTCAATGGGAGAATCAAGAACACCTTTTCCTAAACGATTTATTTTTCTTATTATACATTGATATTGTATGTTATTTCAGTGGCATATATGAGAGACATCGTAACACCTCTGCCTTAGCGATTTATTTTTTGATTATACATTGATATTATGTCAGTGGCATATATGGAAGACACCTTAACATCACATCCTTAGCGATTTATATTTCTTATTATACATTGATATTGTATATTATTTCAGTGACGTATATGGGAGAAATCGTAACACTTTTTCCTTAGCGATTTATTTTATTATACATTGATACTGTATGTTATTTCAGTGGCATATATGGGAGACACCTGAACATCTATTCCTTAGCGATTTATTTCTCTTCTCGTACATTGATATTGTATGTTATTTTTATCTTTACAGTAGTATGGACAGGGTTTACAGTGGGCTCCTATGACTCACTATCAGCTGAATAAAATCGTCTGGCGTTACATATTGAAGGTGTAAAATAAATCGTTGCAAAGGAGGAGTTGAGAAATCCTCCCCAAGGCAGCAATAATACTGGTCAACACTGCCTCATCACTATTGCATATTTCTCTCTCTCTCTCTCTCTCTCTCTCTCTCTCTCTCTCTCTCTCTCTTACTGGAGTCAACAAGGAGGAAAACAAAAGAAAAAAAAATGCTTTGATGTGAAACGGTTATGAGAAACAGGAGGGTGATGGATATTGTTACCCGGACACACACACACACACACACACACACACACACACCGCTTATGCAGTCAGGAAGAGGGAGGGGATCCGGGCCCTCTCCCCCTCCCCCTTTGGCTGCTCGCATGGATCCACTGGTCAGTGCTACAAACGTCCCTCAACTTCCTCCCGTCACCATAAAAATAAATAAATAAATAAATAAGTAAAATAAATGGTGGCTGTAAGAGAGGGTCAGCTTTAGCCTGCAGTCCACTGGGTTCACGTTCAGAAAAATCATGGCGCCACAAGAGCATCAATCTTCACTTTAACCTTGTCACAACCATGTATCATACAAGGTGGTGCATATATAACATTACACTTCCACCCCGCCGGGCGATATCGTTTGCTTTTATTTTTCTTCTCTGTGTGTACCGTAAATTAAATGATATTGGAGCACAAAAGGTCTGCCCAAACACCGTATTTACTGAGAATAAAAAGGTTAATTGATTCCTTTCTCGGTGACTGGAGGAAAGGCCACTGAGAAATTGTGGAATCAGTCTAATGAGTGGCGCTTCGATAAGTTTTGCCGTCCTTTTGTCGTATATACAATAGGAATAGAAGTACATTTTTTACCTATACCCACACCTGCACATTATTGTTAACCAATGTGATATGGCAGCAGCATGACGGAAAACAATGTGGGTAATAAGAAAAATGGCAAAAACTTAATTCTCCTTTTTTTTTTTTTTTTTTTTTTTGAGTGAGGTGGCATATAGTTTCTGGTCTGGCTTACCTGATCAATGGTCTAAATTTGCCTAGTTTTCCTGCCATTTGTTCCGACGACAGTTGTCACTATTGCTGCTGCTGCCACCTGCAAAGAGTAAGTAGTATTAATAACATGCCAACTATTGTATTTGCCTTTAGTGGTGATGCAGGAATGTGTCAGAATCACTGCAGGTGGGCGTGATGCACAGTAACGGAACAGAAAAAAAAAACAGAGAAGCAGACAGACACAGGTCACAGAGAGGGACGGCAGTGGTAGATATGTTTTTGACCAGTTTATTATGGCTGTCATCCCTAGTCGTTTATGTTGACCCCTTCGTCCTGAGGATGTCTGTTTCATGCTAATCTATTTTCAGACGATTTCGGTAACTTCCTCACTGTCGAGCAGTAAGCTACTGTAGAATTAATAAAGAGTAATGTGCGCTCGGCCAGAATATTGATCACCCTTATGGAGTGCATGTGGGGAGGTTGCAAAGCAACTAGACAAAATTCAGAACAAAGCTGTTGGAATTATTAATAACCCTGCTATAACAAATAAACTACCTCCCCTACAAGTAAGAAGGAATGTTGCCTCTCTTGCATTATTTTACAGATACTTTCATGGCAAATGCTCAGACGAAGTTGCGTCCACTGTGCCACCTCTCCATGCTTTCCCTCGTGCGACATGGGCATCTGGTAGCGCTCATGATTGGAATGTCACACAGCCATATTGCAGAACTTCTGCCTGTCAGATTTTTTTTTTTCCCCTTCCGAACTGCATTTCTTTGGAACTCGTTTCCCCGTAGTTGTTTCCCCTCAAACTTCAACCTACAGTTGTTCAAGTCCAACTCTTACATTTTTTGTTTGAAAGGAGGACGCCAATAATCTGGTGTATGGATTATTCTTTTTATTCACTTGTTTTTCCTTCCTCTTTTGTTATTAAAAGAATAGAATTAGGAGTTTATTTTTGAAACTAGTGGGAATAAAATATAGCTTTCATTAGCCCCTTCACCCCGAGGACTATTTTAAAATTTTGAATCATGGTACTCCATTTTTCGAACGATTTTATTTTAGAATTAGGATGGAGTCTTTCGAAATGGTGGGATTAAACTATTGCCTCCAGTAGCCTCTTTAATCCATGAGATTATTGTGCTGAAAATAATCGTCTCGAAGTGCCATATATAAACTGAACTAATACGTCATCGGAGTGAAGGATGGAATGATGACTTTGGATTAGGATTTTGCGTCTTGGGGTTAATTTTACTTTATTTATTTTTTCGCATTTTTTAAATTGGTTAATAGCGCATGACGTTACCTAGATTTTAAAACGTCTTCAGGCTGAAGTGAATATATATTGTTTTCGGTAATCTAGTGAAGCGTTATACTACAACTACTACTACTAGTACCGTACTTCTACTTCTACGACTATACTTAAACTGCTGCTGCTGCTACTGCTACTACTACTACTACCACTACCACTACTGCTACGACTTCACTATGCTACTGCTACTACTAGTACTTTACTAACCTACCGCTTTACTACTACTGCTGCTGCTGCTGCTAATTAGAGTTAATTTCCCCCGATCATTGTTATGTCGTTTGTCATCGGTTGTTAGGCTGCCAAGTTTTCTCGACTTCATGGGGCATCTATCTTCAATACAGTGACGTCATTTTCATTTTACTCATGCTAACTCCAGGCGACTTTAGGAGAGTGCCCGAGTAGCGAAGGAATAAAGGACGAGGTAAACACTCTGGAGGGTGAATATTTGGCAAATATTTAACGCTTAGAGAAATCGAGTATTCTGGAGTGTTTTTATACCTCTCCATTTGCTGTCACTTTTGTTTTATGACTTGCAAATTAGGTCCCCTCCCTCTCTTTGGGTCATTAATCTCCTGAGTATTTGTGATGCGTGTCAAAAGAGTGTTGGCAAATGGATGGGGCTCAAACAGAAAGCGCTTCAAAATACTTAAAGTTGCAGTTGTGACCTCTAATAAGTATTATCCGAAAATTCGACCTATCACCCAGGTGGATAGGAATGCTACGAGTGTTGGAGATAACTCGGTGAAGTTTCTAGTTTCTGTGAGATCCATTTTTTTCCCCGATAATGCCCCACAGGTATGAACAGATCTGCTGATGTTCTACGAAGGGAAATATTGATCTTTAGTTTTGGTAGTACAATGCGTAGCACCAAGTATAGGTAGGGAGGCTTTGCATCCAGGGAAGAAAATGCTAGTCTTCGGATTGGGAGTTACTATTTGTAGTGTATATGGTCAATCTTCGGTTGTTAACATTTTGAAATGTATTTGTATTTGTGTACTTGGTGACGTGCATCTAGTTATTAGTTACATATTTAATGAGTTTTTATGGAATCTAAGACATTTTGGAGGTCTGTCCGAGTAATTTTGAAAAATGTGTGGAAGCACTGCGGGGGTTCAAGAAAACACGCGGAAACAAGCGGACTGTTGCATGCAGTGTGCGACAAGATGGCGAAGTGTGAGGTTACTGTTTTTTTTATCTCCCTCCACGGCTGGAATTTATAAGCTTATAAGGCTACTACCTTTTTTACGACCATGATCCGAGCGTCTAGGAAGAAGCAGGGAATATTGCAGTGGCAAATAACAAGGTATGTAACCAATGAAGTAGAAGAGGAAAGTCGCACCATACCTCATGATAAGCCTAGCCCTTTGCCCACTGCTGTGGTTCAAGTATTGTGGTATGGAGTTGAGTAATATTTGGATTCACCCTGTAATTCGGCTGTCGTGCAAATATTTTAGGAAATAAGTACGTGGCAGGTTTAGATAAAGAAATACAAAAGTAAGAGGGAAGATGACTTTGGAAGAACTTTACAACACGGAGGCGGCAATACCACCTGTCTTCCATTCTTATTCTTAAAGAACGTAATTTTAGTACTATATGCAACACATAACTGCATGTTGATTTTAGACTACAAAAGGTACAGAGAAAGAAGTTTTACCTATTTTAGGGATTTGAATGATGCTGTCTGGATGCCCGCGGCAACTTGTTTACTGACGGTGTCGTCAACAACCTAACAAGGGCTTCGTCTCCCAGACTCCTCAAGATTTTAACCATCAAAGATTACCACTAAAGCTAACGTTCGAAGTCCGCAATATACGTTTGACTAAAACTTCTAACCTAATCTATCCTAATCAGTGTGTGAAAGACCCATTTGACTAGGAAATTTCGGAAGACGCGCCCGCATGGTAAAGAAATGCAAGTTTGTTACTGAGATGCATGAAAGGACAAAAATCTGTACAGTTAAGGTACAGTGATTATACTACTTTTGTTGGCTATATGCTGTATTATCAAGCCACCCAAAACCAATAATTTCGGATATCCATATACGGAACACCTGATCTTCATAAATCATCTCTACACCAGACTAATAGTAGAGCAACCAAACGCAAACTTCAACTCGTGTTTTCATTTATATTTTTATGTGTAATAACTCAGGCTGTTTTGTATGGATTATACTGGTCTCATTTTAATCTTCAGTTTCGTTGCTCCATTTTTATGTGGCAATATTGTGCTGCCTTTGCTTCCTTCCCACAAGCACATTTCTATAATCATTTCAGCGTTTTCAAACTGAAGGGCCTATAGTAATTCTGATATCGTTTCTGTTAGCAGTAATCGGTTACCCTTTAGCAGAATAAAGAATATAGGCCATCACCAACAACTGCATTGATATAAACCATTCAATATAACCAATTTTTAGTGTGTCATTTAGGGAAAACACTATTAACATATTCTTCTGTTTGAATCTAGACGTTTATATATTCCACATGCCATGACAAATATATACTGAGTCCAAGTTTCAGATTGACAAATTGATTCAGGTGCGGTCGCAAGTAAAGGTCGACGTAGAGGCGATTTGATTGTGGCCACCTTTTGCGGGATTAAGGCATCTGAGTAATTTAGACTATGCCCTTAAAGAGTGCCCGCTAATAGTAAAGGAATCAGTGAAGGTTATGTCTAACCCTTCCAGTTTGAAAAGCCTCTCGTGAGTTGAAAAAAAAAAAAAAATAAAAAAAAATCATCAGGAGATAACAAGAACGAAGTATAAAATATGTCCTTGGACTGAAAACGTTATAAATTCCCGTCTTAGCGTTTTCATTCTCTCTCTCTCTCTCTCTCTCTCTCTCTCTAGCCTAATCCTGGGTGTTCGAAATATAACAGATCCATCAGTTTGTATACCCATTTTCCTTTTAACAGCATAAAATTGCAGTCCTCGGAGTCCCCAGGGGGGGGGACCATAAATGCCCCCGCCATTTGCCCCTCTCCCGGTGACGACTCGAGGTGCCTGGAACCACTGTCTGACTCTCTTCTTCTTCATTTCTGCAACATTCGCGGCCTTTCATCTAACTTTCGCTCTGTTGAGCACCACCTCTCCTCTAAACCTCACCTTCTTTTTCTAACGGAGACTCAGCTGTCTGAGGCAACTGACAGCAAACCCTTTTCTGTATCCTCCTACTTTCTCTATACTCATTTCAAAGCCAAAGGTGGCTGTTGTGTATACATACGCAACGACTTATCTTGCTCTCGTGTTCCTGAACTTGATTCTTCTGAATTCTCCACTCTCTGGCTTCGGCTTTCCTGTCATTCTCTGACTAAATATATCTGTGCTGTTTACTTATCCCCTAATTCTACTGACTATCAAAAATTCTTCGACTATCTTACTTCTACGATGGAACACATTCTGTCCATTTCTCCTTTCTCTGAAATCTCCATTCTTGGAGATTTCAATGTTCACCACCACCTTTGGCTCTCCTCTCCTTTCACGGATCCACCTGGTGAACAAGCCTACATCTTTTCTATCCTTAATGACCTAGAGCAGCTTGTACAGCACCCTACCCGTATCCCTGACCGCCTTGGAGAGAGCTCCAACATACTTGACCTCTTCCTCACAACTAATCCTTCAGCTTACTCTGTTAATCTTTTCTCTCCGTTGGGCTCCTCCGATCACAACCTTATTACCTTAACCTGTCCTATCGCTCCAGTACGGCCTGCGGACCCTCCAGGGAAACGTCGTCTCTGGCATTTTGGAGCTGCGGACTGGGAGGCCCTCAGGCAGTACTTCTTTGATTTTCCCTGGAATGATTATTGCTTCCATGGCCGTGAGCCATCTGAGTGTGCCTTGCGCATTACGGAGGTTATTCTCTCGGGCATGGAAGCATACATTCCTTTCTCATATCCTTTGACTAACGCAAGAAAGCCTTGGTTTAATCACGCTTGTTCTAATGCTGTCCGCAACAAGGAGAAGGCCTACAAAAGGTACCGGAGCCAACCCACCCCTGAATCACATAATCTTTACGTTTCTGCCCGGAATCGTGCTAAGTCTGTTCTTCGCTCTACTAAAAATAATTTCATCCATACTAAATGCTCTCAACTCTCCAACTCGAATTCTTCCCGCTCCTTCTGGCACCTTGCCAAAAATCTTTCTAACAACTTTACCTCATCATCCTTCCCTCCTCTTTTCTACTCTGATGGTTCTGTAGCTATTTCTTCTACTGATAAAGCAGATCTCTTCGCACAGACTTTCTCCTCCAATTCCACCTTAGACGATTCCAGTGCTGTTCCTCCATCACTTCTGCCCTCTGACTTCCTCATGGCTGACATTAAAATTTCTTCAGTTGATGTATTTTCTGCCATTACTGGCCTCAGTACTAACAAGGCATATGGGCCTGATGGGGTCCCTCCTGTTGTTCTCAAAAACTGTGCTTCTGTGCTTACACCCTGCCTAGGCAAACTATTTCGCCTTTGTCTGTCAACTTGTACCTTTCCTTCTTGCTGGAAGTTTGCTCTCATTCAGCCAGTCCCAAAGAAGGGTGACCACTCCCAACCCTCCAACTATCGTCCAATTGCTTTAACGTCCTGTATTTCAAAAGTTTTCGAGTCAATTCTTAATAAAAAAATTTTAAGGCATCTTTCCTATCACAACCTTCTTTCCGATCGTCAGTATGGGTTCCGTCAGGGACGCTCCACTGGCGATCTTCTCACCTACCTTTCAGACTCCTGGTCATCCTCCTTTCGGGACTTTGGCGAAAGCTTTGCCATTGCACTTGACATCTCAAAGGCTTTCGATCGAGTCTGGCATAATCTTTAATTTCCAAACTGCCCTCCTACGGTTTCTATCCTTCTATCTGTACCTTCATCGCTAGCTTCCTTTCTGGTCGTTCTATAGCTGCTGTCGTAGACGGCCATCGTTCTTCTCCTAGATCTATCAACAGTGGTGTTCCTCAGGGCTCTGTCCTATCACCAACTCTCTTCCTTTTATTCATCAATGATCTTCTAAGCTGTACATCTAACTCTATCCACTCATACGCTGATGACTCCACCCTTCACCTTTCCATTCGGTTCCCGCAACGCCCATCTCAACAGTTACTTCAAGAAACAAGGGATGAGGCTATGGCACACCTAATGTCTGACTTGGCTCATATCTCTGACTGGGGTAAAATAATATGGTTGTCTTTAATGCTTCTAAGACTCAGTTCTTACACCTATCAACCCGACAAAATCTTCCACAGGTATACCCACTAATGTTTAATAATATTCAGATTAATCCTGCATCATCCTTGAACATGCTTGGGGTTTCATTTACTCGGGACTTATCTTGGAAAGATCATATTGCATCTCTTGTAAAATCTGCTTCCAAGAGATTGGGTGTGCTAAGCCGACTCCGCTCTTTCTTTACCCCTGCACAATTGTTGACTCTATACAGGGGTTTTATCCGCCCCTGTGTGGAGTACAACTCTCATGTGTGGGGAGGCTCCCCACATACAGCTCTTCTCAATAGGGTGGAGTCAAAGGCTTTTCGTCTCATTAACTCTCCTCCTCTTACTGACTCCCTTCAACCTCTGTCTCTTCGCCGCACTGTTGCATCTTTATCTCTTTTCTATCGCTACTTTAATGGTCACTGCTCCTCTGAACTGTCTGCTTGCATTCCTCCACCCCTACGACGGGCGCGTAGCACCCGTCTGGCAGCAAACTCTCATCCCTTTTCTGTCCAACTCTCTAATGCAAGAGTTAACCGTTACTCCCAGTCTTTCATTCATGCAACAGGTCAGCTCTGGAACTGTCTCCCTCTGTCTGTATTTCCTCCTGCCTATGATCTCCAGTCTTTCAAACGCAGTGTGTCCAGGCATCTCAAAATGATCGGATCTTGAATTTGGCTCTCTATTGTATTTTGTTTTCTCTTGGAGGGAACTGTTACTGCGGGCTCATGGCCTTTGGTTCCTTCTTCCTCGCATAAAAAAAAAAAAAAAAAAAAAAAAAAAAAAAAAAAGTCCCAACACCTTGAACACTGAGTTGTAATAGTAAATTAGGCCAACACGAGAATATGATGCTAGTCACGAAGATGTGCAGTGGAAAGGATATGTAGCATTGTCTTACTCCGCCACTGAACTGCATGAAAAAAACTACAAAAGGGTGAAAATATGAGTCAATTTATAGTAAAAGCAAAATAGTAGTGGGAAGCTGACAACCGAGCCTGAAGACGTCTGTTTTAGTCAGTTCTTGCTGTTACTGTGTCATTTTACTCAAATTGGGGTAACTCTTGTAGGGAAGGGTTAATGAAGGCCATATCTAACCCCTCCAGTTCGATAAGCCTTCCTAAAGTTGAATAAAATCGTCCGAAGAAGGCAAAGACGTTATGAAAATAGCTACGGTACATCGTCAGAATGAAGTCATAGAAACCTGCGAATGATGAATAATTATGATAAAGATATGAATATAATGAATGACAGGAACAATTAATAATTGTGAATGAACACCAGTGGAACGAGGGAACTAGTTAAGCTTCTCACTGTTGTCTGTGCACGTACCTATTTTATTTAACGTACTCCAGACGATTTGCCAGCGTTATATAATTAGGGACCTGGATGTAAACCGACTAGTTACTCAACACGGGTTGTTTCTAGGAAAATACTAAGAAAAAAAAGTATGCCAGGAGATAGAATAAAACTAAAATGACGCTATCGTAATGAAGAGATAAATCACTAAAATGGCAAGTTGTACAGTCTAACATTAACTGATAAATGACAAGCGAATGAAGGAAAACGGAATAAAACTCATAGAGGTAAAATGTTGCTGATTCATTTTTCATTCATTGCCAGACGCCATGTATCCCAGACAGGGTGGCCAAGGGCTTAGAGTTAATTGTTTTACAGGGAGGGGCACTAATCCTCCACCAACCCCACATGACACGTAGGGATGCCAACAGCATCTGGTGTTCCCAGGCGGTCACCCATCCAAGTACTAACCAGACCCAACGTTGCTGATGCCGCTTATTAATGACCCCGTGGAAGGCTGTCTGTATCTGTCTATCTGTATATCAGTATGAGATTCAGCTTGAGAATTCTAACAAAGGACGAAGAGCGAATTTGTGTGCGCAAAGTTCTAACTCAGACGATTTTACTCAACGTTTGGAAGATCTATTCCATCAGTGGGTATAATGATAACCATGTACCGTATAGGGTATGTAGTCCTCTACTTCGGAAAGGGGTTAAATGTAAACTTCGAGGGATGCCAGCTACCCATTAAAATCTAGTCTACAAGTAATCCACGCACACCCACAACTGCCATCCGCACACCCACAACTGGCATCCGTCTCTTTGGGTCCTGTGTCTGTGTATCTGATTCTCATATCTTCCTGCGTTATCATACAATCAAAATTCAATAATTGACTTTATTAAAAATCAATACAACTTGCTCTTTGCAGGTGACAGGAGCAAACAAGGTGACAACTGTGATCGGAAGAACAAGGGGCGGAAAAAACCAGCACCAGGTAAGCCAGAACTGCAAGTGGTTTATAATACCTCCCCCTCCTCACTCCAACAAAAAACGAAAATTCAGATTTTGCTGTTTTCCATATTAACCATTTTATTTTCCGCCATGCTGTTGCCAGCCCACATTAGTTAACAATAATGTGTAGGTGTGAGCATAAGCAAAAACTGCGCTTCTGTTACAATGTACGAGAAAAAGCCGGTCAAAATTATCGAAGCGCCACTCAACAGATTCCTCAACTTTTTGTCAGTGGTCTCTTTTCGAGTCGCCGATAATGGAATCAAGTAACCTTTTATTCTCTGTAATTGGGGTGATTTGGTAGACTCATTGTGTTTCCAAAAATAGCACTTAATTTACCCAGTACGCAGATTAGTAACATTAAACTAACATTAACTAGTTGTCAAAATCTTGCGTTAATCCTCGAGGACGAGGTTCTGGGTAAGGAGAATCCGAGGGTATATAAGGGGTGGGGAGCAATAGTATCTGGATTGAAAGTGGCCAGTAACAGTGTTTTGAAAGAGTCTACGGGATTTGCACTCCAGGATTCGCCAACGAATCTTACACTTTGCAGCGGGAATACAACCATGAGTCACTAACTTGGGCGAAGTGTCAGGGTTAAGTAGCTGAGGGAGCTCACTTATCCAGTTAAGTTCATTTAATGCAACGGACAGTACTTTGAGCTTTATTTAAACAGTTTCAATAATTACTACATAACTTTCATTGCTTCAGTTTGGCTTGTGAATAGTAGCCTTTCTTAATAATGAAATTGGTGACTTCATGACTAACACCTTCCAAGTGAATCTGTAGCAGGCCCAGTTCTTTATCCTTAGTTGTAGTGTGTAGGGGATTTATTGATTGCAGTCATTTATTTTTCATTCCCATAACAGTTCAGAGCTCTAGGTTTCCTCTTCAAATTTACGAAGGTACAAGAGGTTATTTAAAGGAATTTGTACCATATTATAATGACAAGTATAGTCTTGCTGGTTCTCCATTGCCCTTTATATTAAGGTGTAACTTACCAAGATGGAGATAAAGTGATTCATATAATTCCCAGGCTGTGGACATCATCATTGACGTCATTGGCATCATCACTGTCAGCATCAATCATCGTCTTTGTCATCATCATTCATCATTGTCTTTGTCATCATCATTCATCATTGTCTTTGTCATCATCATTACCATCATCATGAACAATGCCAAAAAAAGATGCATACCAGAAGGGACTGTAATAAACACCCTAATAAAAACCAATTTATTCCTCATATACACAAGCCATGCAGGGACAGCTGGCGATGTGTATATACAACACAGCACAGTAATGAACCCTTGAATTCAGTGTCATATTTTGTTTACTCTTCCCACCTCCAGGGGATTTTACTCAACTTAGAAAAACTCTCACACAGAAGGGGCATACGAAGGCTGTATCTTACTCCTCTAGGTCAAAAAATTTTCTGTAGCTGAAGGCTGTAGTGTAAGTAAGATGGGGAAGGAAAGGAGAGACCAAGGATGAGATGGGGAGACTGAGTGGAGAGGTACATGTATATGAGAGAGGGGCATGTGAGTTGGGGGAAGGACAGCATAATGGGAGGGGACCGGGCAACATGGAGGTGATTTGTTTGTGGCCACACTTTACAGGTTTAAGGCATCTGGCTATAGATAGATAGATATAAGGCTGTAGCTTACTCCTTGAGGTTGAAAAAAAAATTAATAGAGTTCATTAAAGAAAGTATGATTATAATAAAAAGGGGAGGGGGGGGTCATTGGATTGCAGTGATTAGCCATTGAGACCAGGGATTTCAATTTTTCATTTTGTTCTTACCAATTTCTGACAGTTTTTTCAGTTTTGGACTTTCATTTTTTATTTTTTTTTTATTTTTTTTTTACTGTAGGTGTTAGATACAGCCTTAATAAGCCCTTTCAGTACTAGATACCAACCGAAGTTAAATACAGTCATCTGGCAGTATATACTAGAAATAAACAAATATATGTCACCCAGATTCAAAGAGTTAAGAAAACAGCTCCACTGTAGGAAGAAGGACTCATTGTTTTAAAAGCATTGACTTAAAGCATTCAGCCCAAGGACATAGCTTTTGTATTACTCTTGCTACTTCCAGTTTTGCTTAGTTACAGAGAGACTTTAAAATTAGAGAGGTTAGACGTAGCCTTTATTTTAATGACCCCTTCATTTTGAGAAGTTTCTCCAAAGTTAAATAAAAATATCAAGAGATTGCAAAAATTAAAGAGAAAATAGTAGTACATCATCTTACTGAAGGCTCTAATAAAAAAAAAAAAAAAAAAAAAAATCTTTTATATATTAACATGGAGTTCTTACATTTTCCTTCACATTTCAAATACTGTTCTGAGTAACTGTGCAGTACATTATCTTATACAATAACAACATATTTCTATGGTGATTCAAAACCAGTACAAAAAGATGTGAAACTTAACAAGCATAAAGAAGATTCACAATAGAGATCTATGTCACCAGAAGCATCTACTTTCATCATAATATTAACCCCTTCACTCTCATGATGCATTTTTACATTTCTCGCTTTCACCAAAAGATTTCCATTTGACGATTTTATTCAAGTTTAGTAACAAAGAAATAGTTGCTGGAAAGGGAGATATAACCAAGTTACTCTAATGTTTGGTTATATAAACATCCGTCCAGTCCCTTCCTGTCCCCAAAAAGGAGTATGGTGCACTGCAGGAGTAAGGCAGTCCACCAGGTTCATGTACAAATGAATCTGGGGTTGAAACTATAGCAATGCTACTACCAGAGAGGAATTTTGGGATGATAAGTCTATCCTAAATTGAATAAAATCGCCTAACAATAACTAAAATGTAATAAAGTTATGTCACCAAATTGAATGAGTTAACTTCATACTTAAACATAACTGGCTTTCTATTCTTACCATTACTGGATAATTTATTCATCTTAGGAGAATTTTTGGCCTGGTGGGGTTAGAGAGTCATCACTGACCCATTTGGTATGAGAGCCCTTTACTTTCTACCTCTCTGTTGCCAGACGCATGACTCCTCTAATAGGTATCTACAAACAGATCATTTCCAAGTCGCCCAGTCCTCTGCCATACATCTACCTCTCTCCAGATCACTCCCTCATCTCTCATATAGCTATATCTCCTAGGCTATATAAAATTGTATCCATGTAGCAAGAATAGGCTAAAAAAGACTAAAAAGGCATCACCATACTGAAGGGGTTACAATACACTTTGTGTACAAGAGATTCCTTTGTTGGTAATATCTTAAATGAACACCATAAGCCATTCCAAGCATAATACTGCAAACTGATAGCCATGAACGTTAAGAAACAATAGCTACATGTAGACACAAAGAATTGTTTTTCAGTTTATGTACAGGGAAACAGGCCTATAAAATAAAGTTCTAACAGTGTAAACATAATTGGAAGCTAACATCTGTTTTCATTCTAACACCATAAACATAGTCTCAAGCTAATGTCTACTGTATTTTCTTCCTATACTTTTTCTCAATGAACATGAAAGGTCGTACAAAAAGCTTGCTCCTCGTATGGTAATTACAGTATTACTAGTAATGGTCACCCTGATATAAATTCACATGTTTAAGCAAGGAACTGTACAAATCAGTATGCCCCTCCCCCCCCCCACACACACACACAAAAAAGGCCAACTCACTCCATGAAGCTTCACAAGGTCTGAGTATGCTGCACTGTTAAAACTTGCAGTCTCATGAATGCACCTCTGCATAGACTTTTGTGCATCAAGGGCAAAATTCACAGTGCTTGGAGTGTTGCATCTCTAATTCCAAACTTTGTCTAGGTATGCCTGTGACCAATAACATTGTATAGGCTATGCAAGTCTGAAACTTGCAATGTGCGCTATCGATGTAGTGTTAAAAAATTGGGGGAATATATAGGATACAGCTGATCGTGACTGAAATGCTAAAGGATACATCAAGATTATTTTTGCTTTTGGAGACACAGCTTATAGTTCTTCCCTGTCTGTAAGAGTAGTCATAATTCAGGCAGGCTATTACCACAACTGCTGTAACAAATACCAGGAGCATGACAGTATTTGATCCATATTCTTGATGGGTTAAGAGGCTGTCAAGCACCACTTCCTTACCAATGTATTACCGTATATGGCATGTTTACATTCCCTTGTATTTTATATAAGTTTTGCAGTCTATATTAATGCTAAAAAAGATACAGACATCATACAAGACAACACTTAAAAATGTCTCATGTAAAACAGACCACAAAGGAAGAGGTGATAGGGAACCTCCATAACCAACAAGAAAATGGCCCTTAAACGGGTACAGTACTCGAGGGTTTGTGCTAAGGCAGTAATATGTTACACAGAAATTATGGTCCTTCTACACTGTCTCATAGTAAAGACAAAACTCATGTTCCCTCTAAATTGTCCCACGGTAAAAAAATAACCTAGTTAACATATGCTCTGCTATTAGCAATGAAAGTCCTGTTGTCTCTCTTGATTTTTTCTCCATGGACTTTGAAAATTTGTCTCCTAAGTCCTCAAAAATGAACACAGATGACATTGCTTTGTGGCCAAATAGTCATCAGTGTCATTTACTGTGGATTTTTATCTGTTACCCGTCCACACTCCGGAGGGGTTTGGGGACGGTTATTGTGTTCACTCAGTTTGTCTGTCTGTCTGTTAACAACTTTATGCAAAAACTACTGGTGTGATTGTAAGTAAAATTACAGGCATGATGGGTTATGATCCCCTGATCACCTGATTAAATTTTGGGCTGATTTGGGCCAAAGCCCAGGCTGTGGGGGGTGGGGGGAAATAACTCCTTTCAAATTTGTCATATCAACATGAAACCAAAACCTACAGGTGCATCTTTCAAATCTGTGTCCTGTAACATGCCTCATTACATCAGGGGGGTCATTCCCCAGTTAGCAGTAGGGGGATCATTGTCAGGTGGGTTGGGCTTAAAATTTCAAATGGGCATAAAATAGTCAATTTTCATCCGATTTACCTCAAATATGATTGTGACATCTTCAACTAGATATCCTGTTGAGTTTATATGTCAGCATGAAAATGTCTGCCGGGGACGGGTTTGCGTGCCTTGGCACCGCTTCTTGTTTGGTTATTTATTTAGTTTTTAAGGCTGATCGTCAGAGTCCAAGGAGAAAGAAGCAAGAGAATTTACAGGAATTTTGTTACGGTACTTATTTTACCGGCAATTCTTCCTGGCTGCTGCTGTGTAACAAAACAAGTAGCTGTGGTCTGACATCTACCCACAACAATCCATATCACGAGGATTGCTGAAACTCTATGTACAGCATTTATCACACGGCAACATTCAAGTGCATTCATATGCATCAGACACAGTCTCATTAGCGACTACATCTGCAGTCAAACTAAACTATCTAAAACAGTAACAGTACGGTACTTAAAATACCCTAATAGTACCATGCAGCATTGTACCGGTATCTAGAGAAACGCCCACAACTACTCATACTAATTATAACAGTAATAACATCCTACATCCCTGTGTTCCTTTATTATTTGTTAATATTCTCTTCAGTCCACCTAGCCTGTAAATCTTGTGTACATATATTACTCTACATCAACAGAAGTATTAGCTAATCTACAGTGTATAACTGATAGGCCTACTCAAATACAGTCACTCCAGATACAGGTACAAAATACATAAACAGATAATCAACAAGTATTAACACAATGACTAAAGTGCTCATACAACATAGCCTACGGGTACAACAAAAGTGCCTGCAAAACGCACTTACCGGTTCTTAAACCTAGCTACAATATGAGGTAACTGAAAATTACAGTATACTCTCATTTAACCTACATCAGAGTCTCTTGAACTCTTCTTACTACAGCATCAGTCTGACAAAAATATCTGGGAATAAAAAGAATGAGGAAGGGGAAGGGAAATAAAATTTTTACATAAGCACAATTTGAGACCCTTGTGCCTAATTTTGCCACACTGCCTGGCAGCACTATCTCACCACCAAGTAGTGATATGGTTATTCATTGTGCTGTAAGTACTTGTGATTTGGTAATTGGCAGTGCAGTGCCACTAAGTGTGTGACTTTTGAGTAAAAGCCTCTAGTAGTGTATCTGCAGTATGGTACAGTACCTCGTCTCTCACCCTTTGCCAGCATCTAGTCTCCAGTTTGAGCATTAATCATATGCAGCATTACTGAGTGAGTACTGTACCTTTGTTCCTCAGAAATTGTACTGCACACAGTAATTTGTGTATGTTCCTAAGTGTCATTTTCTTATTTAAATGGTTTGGATATATGCATAAGAGAGCCATCACTTCTGAATGTATCACTATCCAACATGATTAACTTCCCACCAATTTGGATTAAAGAGAGTATACTGTAAAAGTTGCAGTGTGTGCTTTGTTATATATAAATGTGCATAAAGGTGGAAGCTGGAAAACCATAAATGACAACCTAGCAGCTGGTAAAATTGAAGAGTGGATTTCTTGAATTTTGTCAGTGAGGTGGAGCCAGGATTACAAAGCCTTGAACAGTGTGAATGATTGTGTGGCCCCATTTACTAGGCACACTGTTGATAGTTCTCCCACATTTATGCTTTTATGTGTGTTTCTGGATTCTTCTGACTTAAGTATTTCTCCACTCCTTGTAAACAAACACAAAGCTGATGAAAATTATATAAACATTGCCTATTTAAGATGCATTGTATCTGCTGTGAAAATTTCATAAAATATCTACAAAAGCATAAACCAGTAATGGCAGGATGGTATTGGTGTGTGGCAGTGTCTGGTATTGGGTAAGTTCATTCCAGAGGAGCACCAGGAAGTGCAAAGTCAGAGCAGTCTTTTATATGAGTAAGTCCTTACCTGGCAGTGATATGGTCCAAAATATAACAATTTTTCCTTACAACGGTTATAGTAAAGTGGAGGAAACTGGCTAATCAACTTTATAGGTAAAAATGGACCTTTAGACCAGTTTTTCTGTAAATTACTGTGAACCTAAAAGCTAGAGGTATGTAAATAAAGGTGAAACAAGGACTTACTGCAGTATACACTCATTCTAATTCAGTAATACATATACCTGTCTTTAAAAAGATAACTAAATCTGGTGTAGCCTCACAAGTTACAATAAATGGCCAGATTATTGTACTGTATCTTAAATTCATGTGGTATCCCAGGGACAGTTCTATCACAGTCCCCACTAGAGGGAGGTTTAAGGAGGGAGTAAGGCACCACAGATGATGAAGATTTAACCCTTTGGCTGCCATGAATAAGCCGACTAAAACTGTCCTTTGGAAGGTACAGTTATCAAGTTCTGTAGTTCATTATTCTCAGCTATAACATTAGCCTAATGGATATAGTTTTAATGTGCAGTAATATGCATTCTCAAGGTTTCTCATGAGCATAGTCAAATAAAAATGCAAATAGATAAATGGCAGCCAGAGGGCTAAATAAAAATAAAACAAAAAAATCCAGTGCTTTTCTAACTTATCATTCACTAATGCCACACCAGTCACTGCTGCCATCACTGACTAATGCTAATACAGTCGTATTTAGAAATTGTGGATGTTTTTATGTAGATAAACATTACATGCTATACAGTATTTAAATATTACATGATCTGAAGTTTACCAAATTCTATACACTAATTATACACTGATTTTTAGGAACACATTCTTCTGTATGAGAAGAATTTCTTGTACCTTCGTGCAGACAGACTATACTGTAGGGTGAATAGTGAAATATTTAATAACAAAATGTCTGCCATGTTTATATTTTATGCAAAATGTAGGATAACCTCAAACTCAAAACAGAGCTGTATCAGATTAACTCTCAAGATTTTTTTTTTTTTTTTTTTTGTTCATACTACAACAAAACTTTACTCAGTTTAAGACAAGACTTTTCAGTCTGGAGAGGGTGGACACAGCCTATGTTATTCCCCTACACTATGAAAGGTCTTACCTAAACTAAATACAAAACTAGAAAGAATAAACTTGAAAATTACATCATCAGATTCAAGTTGATCTTAAACTCAGAACAGAATTATGTCTGATTAAAGTACCATTAGTATCAGCATTAAAATCAGGGCACCAACAAATTCAAAACACACAGCATGCACATGCATGCATGCACACACATGCAAACTATTCTGTAAATGAAGAGATGGATGGAAATGGACTTGAGGGGCAAGATTCTCTGTTGAATTACCAGTATGGCATAACACCTGTCTTACTGTAATACTGAAGCTTATTTGGAGCACATTAAAAAATATATTCTGTTTGCAATATATTTACTGCCAGCTAATGCTTGATAAATGTTACTATTAAAACAGCAAGTAGCATCTATCATTTTATGGCTCCACAGAAATAAGAGTGGAAGTTATGGGAAACAGACAAGTAAAGGACTACGGTACACTGAAAGAGTCTCCATTGTATATAGAGAAACATCACATACAGTAACCATACAATATTTCTCATTCAAAATGAAGAAATTAAATTGCAGCTGAAGACTAACATGCTGGTCTTCCTTACATGAACATAAACAGTTGACTTAAAAATTTGTGCCACATGATGTAAAGAAGGCAAGCCATTTGGCTTCCTTCTGTGCCCTTGTAAAACTACAAAAACTGAAAAGGCTCGAGTACCAATATGAGAGGAACAGTTTACCCTACAAGATTCTATTCATACTAATTACACCTATGGCTACACCATCAATGAGTATTACTAAAGTACAATAATTTTCTGATATGTTGTGCAGTTTGTCTATTATTAATCTCTCCAGTTCCCCTTCAAAACTGAGAACTCTGGAATGCATCACATAGTAAGGCAATATACACATCACCCATCACTAATAAATAGTACACAACACTACAGTGCTACTATGAATGCATAAGACCAGCAGGATTTTCACAGAATATACGTAGTCAGGGGGAATAATTATTTCCACTAGTGAATATGTTGTTCACTGGAAAGATGCAACAGTTTTGACCTGACCTGAACCCTCATCAGGTATAAAGAGAGAGGAAGCATGCACAGTACAGTAATAGCTAGGCTGTGCATACTAGTAGGGTACCCAGCGTTGCCTGGGTAAAACTCTGCGATCATGCATACTGGCATTGCCAAGGATCCTGGATAGTCAATTCCCCTGTGGGAGCAGACACCTGGGGCCTCATTTTACCCACTAAACCTTATGTTCCTCCCTGGGCTCATTTCCCCGTGGATATACCCCAGAGACCTATTTTCCACTACCCACCAACCCACCAACCCTGCCTCCCAACCCTAACAATCCATCCACCCACTGCAGTTAATAATGATATCGCTGCTGAAGTAAAAATTTTATGGTAATTGGCTGCCATGCTTCCACACTACTGACATTTCTAATTGGTTCTAATCATGGCCATCAGTGGTGCCACTTTAGCAACTGTAATGTACACATATAAATAGATCATAAAAAGTTACACCCGTTTGAGTGGCTTAGAGAGATCTATGTGTATCCCCCTCAATTTCCACAGAGCACAGACAGACATTCCCCTTTATATTTACAGTACATGGACATGTTCCATCTGTATTCATATGCACTATACAGTATAAACAGTATGTGCAAATATTCTCTTTAAAGAGGGTCCAAGTTGGACCAAGACTGTTACAGTATCTTTCTAATATATAAACATCACATCCATATTTTGGTAAAATTCTTCCCACTGAACAATCCGCAGCACTGTGATAGCAAGACACATTATACATAGGCACAATAATATTCACATTTTCCAAGGCTGGAATTATCAGTGACTAATCTTTCATCATCCAGGTTAGTTCTAATTTATGAGCTTCCCCCTCCTATCACATATGTGTTGTACAGAAGTATATGTATGGCACTGTATTTAACTAGCCATTACTGCCTACCAATGTGTTTCTTATCTGCATCACATGTTATATAAAACCTTTGTACATACAATTAAATAAAAAACATATACTGTACACAAAATAGATCCTCTACAACATTACCATAATGGCTAAATACAGTAGGACCTCTTCAACTCATAGCTATTACTTCAAGCCTTTCTTCAGTGAACACATAATGTAAAGTTTCAGTAAATTTTCAGACATAATTTTGAGGGGACACTAGCTAATATATCCTACACTTTAGCCACGTTTTTGTTGTCCAAGCTGACGGATCGGATTCGACGCCATCTTCGGTGAAACCAAGCTGCCCTGTTTTAGTTGGCCAAAGTGATACGAAGCCGGCCCAAGTGTTTGTCATCGAAATCAAGACCGTCTTCGTATCTCACCCAAGCGTGGTCGGGAGCAGTCTTGGTGTAGCTTGGGGAGAGTGAGATTTGCCAGCAAGGACACGTAAATGATAAATACAATAAAATTAGTAGTGTACTATGTACTTAAAATTAGGGTGCAGGTGGCTAATATTAACAACATACAGAGCCAGTTCAGCACAAATAACAGCTAAATGTAAGTTGCATATTCATCAGAAGATCTTCTTCGGCGAACCCCTCTGTTTACTTTGCGACTGGCACGTAATATTTCGGTTCAACGTATCCTGGACTGTTTTTGCGGACAGAAACCAAGCACCCCAAGACGCACTTTGAATCCCAAGCTCCAGCTTGGACGACAAAACCATGGCTTTTATAAAGCACAGTCAATCATCCTGGATAGTTACACATAAGGAATTACTAACTTCTTTCATGGTATCTTATCGAAAGTAGTACCCATGTACTGTATATGCAAGTGTATTAACATGACTTGTGAGAAACTGAACTAAACACTTCAGAAACCACACAGCAAAATTATGGTCTAATGATATGATCTGGTATGGTACATAAATTCCAAGACATTAGCTATAGCGCTTGTGTTCGCCAGTCATAGCTAAAAGGCACTGAGTTACTGAGGTTCCACTGTATGCTACACAGTACATGCCATATATAATATATATATAAAGCTTGTCTAGATGCCCTAATATTATGACTATTAAAGCACAATCACTGGAATTATGCGTGGTCAAAATTAGACTAACCTCACTCACTGTTTTCTGAGATTATAAAGAATGACTGCATCAACAGTCTGTATTTCCATGTGCTGGTAAACACACAGGCTACTATGAATACCTATTTTTAGCTTTAGTAGCTACACATAAAATAATATTACATCATGACTTCCTAATTTTCAAAGAAAATTCACATAAACTCAGTGATGTACTGTACTATATGCTTATTGATAAGTTTAACATTCTTGATTTGGATACAAATTTGGTTGAATACTGTACAAACATGACCTTATTCTTCTGCATGCTGCTTTCTCAAAACAGGAATATGTTGTGTCCATGTAGCCTATATACTGTATATTCACATACACATAAGTGCATCATGTACTACATTGTTATTATAGTGCAGTATTTCAAGTACTATACTGTATAACAGTCTATTACTTGGCAATAATTGGTATGAACACTGATTCTTTTATTACTAAATTTTTACAGTCTGTATGGAAATTTTATTGCTAAACTCTCATCCTGCATTTGCTACTCCTTATACAAAATGACTTGACAGTATAGTTCCTATATTACATCAAAGTGCAAGCATTTCTCACTTAACATCTTGGGTGTTAGTGGGCAGTTGCATAAAAAGAACCTGTTTTCAGTGATCCATGTAGTACTAGATCATGGCTTTGTGGCAGCAAGCACAAAAATATTCTTTCTGGCTATAAAACAACTTTGTAGTGAATCATGATGAACATACTGTATACAGAAGTAAAAATAATGTCAGTTTATGAGCAGCATAATAATGAAACAGGTGTAAGTGAGGAACACCAGCACTTTTTGGCACTTACAGTTCAAGTGGGTTGTGACGGCTCTTCCTGATGGACCTGCCCTGTGGATGGTGACTCTGGGGACCTATCAGGGGTGGTATGGTTGGGGTAACCGTCAGGGAAGAGGGTGTCATAGCTGGGTGGGAAGTCCGGGGCACTGGGGGAGGGTGGAGCACTGTTCTTGCCGATATCAGCCATGACCACTGCCTCATAGGGGGGCAGGGTGTGTTGTCGCTGGATGGGTGGGGCGGCAGCCACACCTCTTCCACCTCCCACAACGCCTCTGCAAAACCAAGATACGTCACTTAAAAAAAAAAAAAAAAAAAAAATCATATACTGTACATGTGACAAAATAAATATGCCAGTATTGCCCTAGAAGGAAGGTAGAGTCCCGGAGGATTGGAAGTCAGATATAATTATTCCCCTGTACAAAGGAAAAGGGGAAAAAGAAGCATGTGGTAATCATAGGGGCATTTGTCTTCTTAGTGTAACAGGAAAAGTATATGGTAGGATACTTATTGACAGAGTTAGGGAAATAACAGGAATCAGCTGGAGAAGAACAGGGAGCATTTTAGGAAGGGAAGAGGCTGTGTAGATCAGATATTCATTCTTGGATCTTTAGTGGAAAAGCTCCTAGAGAAGGGAAAGAAGTTGTATGCGGCCTTCATGGATTTGGAGAAAGCATATAACAGGGTGGATAGACATGGATTATGGAAAGTATTAAGAATATATGGAGTAAATGGGAAGTTGTTGAAGGCCGTGAAAAGTACCGGTATTTATGAGGGTGCTAAGGCTGCAGTGCATGTGGATGGTGAACTGAGTGAAGTTTTCTGTCAGAAGGTTGGATTGAAACAGGGATGTGTCATGTCTCCATGGTTGATCAATTTGTATATGGATGGGGTTATAAAAGAGATACAATGTAGGGCAGTGGATGTTGGAGCGGCCCTAATGAGAAAGGGCAGTATTTGAAAACTCCCTGTACTGTTGTTTGCAGATGATACAGTGTTGTTAAGTGAAGATGAAGGGGAGATGCAAGGCTTGGTGGATGAGTTTGGGAGAATGTGTAAGAAACAGAATCTAAAGGTGAATGTAGGGAAGAGTAAAGTTATGGTCTTTGAGAGAAATGAAGTCACTGAATGTAAAGTGAGGTTGGATGAGGAGAAACTGGAAAATGTAAGTGCATTTAAGTACTTGGGTAGTGTGATGAGTAAGGATGGAAGTTTAGAGGGTGAAGTGCTTGAAAGGGTACAACAAGGAAGAAAAGTTGCCAGTTCCATGAAAGCAGTGATAAGAAACAAGGAAGTGAGCATGGAAGTGAAAAAGTTACTGCATGACAGGATTGTGTTACCAACTCTAACATATGGAAGTGAAGCTTGGACTTGTTGGAGGGACGAAAATCAAGAGTGAGAGCAGTGGAAGTGAGTTATCTGAGAGGAGCATGTGGAGTAACATGGAGAGACAGACTGACAAATGAGGATGTGAAGGAGCATTGTGGTGTGGGCGTGGATGTGATGAGAAGCGTTAGGAGAAACACGCTGAGATGATTTGGCCACATGGAGAGGGTGGAGAGTGAGAGATTGATAAGGAGAGTGTATGTGAGTGAGGTGGAGAGGGAGGGCGAGGCCAAGTGTGAGATGGAGGGATGGAGTGGAGAGGTATATGAGAGAGGGAGTGTGAGCTGGGAGAGGGGCAGTGAAATGGCAGGGGACAGGATGACATGGAAGCAATTTGTTTGTGGCCACCCATTACAGGATTACAGCATCTGGCAACAGACAGATAGATTCTGTTAACTGCTTTAGCCTGATGATATATTTTTTTTAACCCTTTCATGCATGATGATGCAAAGCGTGTCAAAATGGTGTTAGGCTGAAGAGTAACTGATGAAGCACTCTGCATCACTATCAGTGTTGGTATGAAGGGATACCGATTAGGCAGTTTTGGGCAAAAATATTAATCAAAAATTGTTTTAGCATGAAGTGCTTCAAACCTTGGTGTGTCAGAGAGGACGGTGTTTATGTCAAAGCCAACACTTTCAAATACTGTACATACTTGGATTTCTCTCAGTTTTTGGTGCATATGTTTGGCAGTTTACTTGAAAACTGTTGGTCGTATCAAAATTCCGAAAACGCCACTAGAAAACTCATGAAATTCTGCATCCAGATATATGCTTAGCTCTTGCTCGGTGTGGCCAAAATTTTGCACTAGGATGTTGGGAAGTTATTTGAAGCTATTTTTATTCTTGAACAAGTTTATTCTCACTGCATTTCATTGCTTTTACTTATCAGTATTGTATGTTTTTATTAATCAGTAGAATAAACATCAATAAAGATGATGGTATACAATTTATGCCAGTACGGTATAGTAAAACCAATTTCCATCATCCACATCCTCATCATTATCATCCGGGCCTCCTTTCCCACCCTAGGGCAAGGAGAGGAGTAGCAATGTCCAGCCAGCCCAAATTTGCCCAGTCCATTGGGCTATGCTTCCATTCACTCATCCTTCAAGCCCCCAGAATCCTGGCTCTGTCGGATTCGCCAAAAATATTCACCACGTTCTGTAGCTTCACACAAACGTATCCGACAGAGTTAGTCCAGACGCAGCCACGTTTAAAAGGGATGCCAAATCCCTGATCATGCACTTCTCCTCACAACATTCATCCAGCCAGCTCGATCACTTGTCAGTTCCCTAGCCTCACTGACTTCCAAACCTCTCTTCCTCACACATTCATCCACCAAATCTCTCCACCTTCTCCTTGGCCTACCATGCCTCCTCCCTCTTTCAAATTCTCACGGATATACCTTTTTCACCACTCATTTGTTATCCATTCTCTCCACATGACCATACCACCTCGGTACACTCTCTTTGATTCTGGTGTCCACCGACTTCCTCACTCCACATCTTTCACGAATCACATTATTTCGTACCCTATCCACCCTCTGTACTCCACATACTTTCCTCAGCAGACCCATCTCCACTGCTCTTACTCTTGACTTTGTTTTCATGCCACACCATAGTCTCACATCCATATGTCAAAGGTGGCACTAACACTCCTTCATGTAAGCCTCGTGCAGCTGCAGCACTCAAGCCTCTGTTTCTTATAAAGGCCCTCATTGCACCAGCTAGTTTTCTTCCTTGTGTCACTCTACTTTCCACTTCTTTGGCACATTTTCTTCTCTTTTCTATCACTGTACCCAGATATTTGAACTCTCGCCAATTCCAGTCTATCTCCATTTACTGTAACATCACACTGGGAGTCACCTTCTCTCTCAGTAACCATTACTTTACTCTTTTCTACATTTACTTTCAAGGCACGACGCACACAGACATCAACAAAACTCTGCATTAGGCTACCAAGTTCTTGCCCAGTACAGTATTTGCAAGCAGTCCTGCATCATCAGCATACAACTGATTTGAGATATTCCATCTATCACCATTCATTACGAACGCCATCCCCCTCTCCATTACTTGTGTTTTTACTTCTCTCATCACCCCATCCATATATACGTAAACAACCATGGGGACATCACACAACCTTGTCGCACGCCCACACTGATCATGAACCATTCACTTAGATGCCCACAAACCCTTACACATGCTTCACTACCAATATAAAAGCTTCTGATGGCACCTAGCAGCTTACAATCTACATTGTACATGCACAAAACTTTCCACAATCCTTCTCTGTCCACTTTGCCATATGCTTTTTCCAGATCCATGAATGCCATAAACCAATTTCCGTGGCAAATAAATCCATGGAAATGTTTTCCTTTGTGCACAAGTCCAGGCTGCCTTGCTGCCATTCTCCCTGATCATGTCGCACAAACGTATTGAAAACTTACAGTGCATGAGGTGGTTAACTTTATCCATCCATCATCCAATCCCAGTCTGCCCCATATAAGCAGGAGCTTAGGGGCCAGAGGCTAGGTTACTCAGACCTGACATTCTGTTTAAGGCAAGGGTGACCATCCTCAACCATCCCTAAAAGGTGATAAGTAAGCAAGAAACCCCAACCACCCCTCATATGGAAGCCCATCTAGTTGGAATGCTTAACCCACTAGACCACCAGGTATCATTTGGTTCTATGGTTAACATCCAACTTACTGAAACGGTTCCCTGGTGACAGGAAACCATTTGGCTAGGCACTCAGTGAAGTCACCCAGAGAGATTTTTCATAACAGAAAGAAAAACAAACGAGTGTAGAACCTTTCTGTGTATCTTGCTGTTCCTGCAAAAGCAAATCTTGTTTGTTGTTGTTGTTGCTGCACCAGGCTCATCTGAACATGAACCCAGTGGACTGCAGGAAACTGGTCACTTTAGCTAGGCACTCCCAGAGATGTTTTATTGAGGCTCTAGAATGATTATGGGTTGTGAAAGTGAGGTGCATGAAGTGTGTTGTGGTATGAGGGCAGTGTGGATTGAATGTGGCTTGTATTGAGTGTTGGTGCTGGAAAAGAAAGAAAGAAAAGAAAGGCGACAGCCAAGGTGTACAGTAGTCGGACTAGGTAAATTGCAAGTCTCTTTAGTTGTGATGGAAAAGTCATACATTTATTTGTGCATCTGGCCCCTGGGTTGTAACTTACTCTGTGCGTGAGGCGGCACGTGACCGAAGCTTTCTGAAGAGAGTGAGGAGGATGCCGAAGACCAATCCAGCTCCGACAATAGCTGCAAGGACTGTGATGATGGTGGTGGTGGTGGAGAAGATGGGGTGGTAGATGCGCCCAACTGGAAAGAAAAATACATCACATTCAGGGCTGTATTGTAAGTGGTTCTGGAGATTTTGTAATATATTTTCACTGGTGATTATTTTCTGCACACTGCTCCTCAATAACCTCTTGTATGTTTTAGCTGCAAACTAGGTCATATTGTAAGTTGTTCTGGAGATTTTGTAGCACTTTTTCCTCAGCAGTTTGTTTTGGACATTACACTCAATTCCCCCTTGTATGTTACTGATGAAAACTATTTGATACCGTGTTAAATAGAGGCTGTTAAGATGTAATATGCAAAATAAACTTTAAAAAAAAGTGAGGGGAGGAGGATGAAGCCTCCTATGCCCTAGCTAAAGACATTTGCATTTTGTATACTGATACATTAGATTCCATCCATCCATCGTGTAATCCAGTGTCGCCCCATGAGGAGCGTAAGAGCCTGGGGCTAGGCAAGTTGGTCCTGACATTTAAGTTGAGAGTGATCAGCGTCACTCATCCCTGAGTGGCATTTTGTGTGCAATAAACCCCAACCACCCTTGGATATAAACCTGCACAGGCTTAATCTGACTGGAGTGCCTTAATTGCCCACTAAACCACCAGGCTTCATACTTTGGTTATGGTATATGGTTACCACCCAGTGTAGTAAATGGTTGCCTGGTGTACAGGAAACCATTTGGCTTGTCACTCAGTGTAGTCACCCGTAGACAAGGAAGAGGAAAGATTGAAGGAAAGGAAGAGGAAAGATTGAAGGAAAGAAAGACAGAAGAGGAAGGATGGAAAGAAGGAAGTGAGGAAAGGGCAGGCACCTGAGAGCAGCACTACACTGAGTGAGTGGATGGCGAGCACCCTCACTAACCACGCATTCTTGTATAATTTTACTTTGTTGAATTTTACTTTTGTATCATTTTGTTTCGTTTATGAAGGCTCCAATATGCTTGCATGAGTTGGCCTTGGTCACTTAATGGTGGCTGTCCATGCTGCTCGATCTCTGGCAGCTTCCCTATTTAGTCCCTTATCACTGAGGTCACACTCAAAGACCCCATCCCAGGTCTTTTTCGGTCTGCATCTTGCTTCCATACCCCTAACATTAGCACTTCTCACTTTCTGCAACCAACTATCATCCCTCATCCCATCCACTTGCCCAAACCATCTCAATCTACCTCTCATCACAAAACCAATACACCCCAGTCCCATCCTACCTCTCAACTCTTCCATCCTAAAGCTAGCACCCCCAGGCCTCATGCTCAGGGATGCACTGCACATCCACCTAATCATTGCCATTTCTGCATATTTAAGCCTGCAAATATCCTCTTTCTTTGCTGCCCATGTCACACAGTCATACAGCATTACACTTCTAACACATGCTGCATACAGTATAAATATATATCACCATCCACTCATTCGATGTAGTGCTGTTTGGGTGTCTGCCTTCTCCTCTCTTCCTTCCTTCCTCGTCTGTCTTTCTCTCCTTCCTTCTTTCCTCTTCCTTCTGCCTGCGAGTGACTTTACACCCTCTTCTGTCTTTCTTTTCTTCATTCTTTCCTCTTCCTTCTGCCTATGGGTGACACTACACTGAGTGACAAGCCAAATGGTTTCCAGAAAACCATTTACTACACTGGGTGGTAACCATATAACCAGATTATGGCACCTGGTGGTTTAGTGGGTAATTAAGGTGCTCCAATGGGACTGAGTCTGTGTAGGTTTATATCCATGGGGTGGTTGGGGTTTATTGCTCACATAATGCTACTCAGGGATGAGTAAGGCAGGTCACTCTCATCTTAAATGTCAGGACCAACTTACCTAGCCCTGGACTCCTACGCTCCTCATGAGGCAACGTAGGATTGGATGATGGATGGATGATATATATATATATATATATATATATATATATAGATGTATATATATATAGATAGATCAATAGCTATGTATGTATCATCATGGTGAAATTTTTTTATCCACCTAACAATGGGAGGAGGTAGGACTAAGCAATATGTACTGTGCCATAGGCCCTTAACAGTTAACCCCTTTATAATGTGTCAGCTATCCCATACAAAAAGTTATTATGACACAACTTTGATATTACTGTTATTGTGACCCCACACTCGACATGACCCCCAGCGGACTGTAGTCTGAAGTTGCTATTCCCTTGCACTCCAGCATCCTGTTGGAGGACAGGGAGGGAGATGAAGGATATTTTTATAACTAGGAAGCTAAGTTACCCAATTAAATGAGGAGTTTACGACTACATAGGGACTGTATGACTAACCATTGCAGTGGACTTCATCACCCCCTCCTCCTGGAAAGGCACAGTTGGGGTGTCCGTCGCAGCGGTACACTCGGCCGACGCAGTAGTTGGTCATCCCCAGGCACTTGTACTGACCCTGGCAATCCTCTGTAAACACTGAGCGTCAACACAACACCTGCTGTCAGAGTGCAGAATAACTACAGTCCAAGGAGATGGAGAGACAGAAATGCTGAGGGAGGAGGAGAGGAGACTGAATGGAGAAACAGAAACACAGAGGAGGAGGAGGAGAGGAAATTGAGAGCAGAGTGAATGACCTACAATTATATTTAAGAGGAGAGGAGACTGAACTCCTGTTATTAAGTTCAAAAGGAGAGGAACTGAGAGGAGATGAACAGTCTCTTATTACATTCAAGAGGAGATGAGCAGTGAGGAACCTGATTGGACTACTATTAGACTGAAGAGGAAACAAAACTGAGAGGAGAATAAATAACCTAAAGGATGACTAAATTGAAGAAGTGGCTGTGGATAAGAAGAGAGGGGACTGAAAAGCCTATTATTAAACAGAACACAAAGTAGAGGAGTGTTCAGAGGAAAGGAACCTGGATTGCCAGCTTAGCCCGTACTGCGCTAGCGACGTAGATCTACGTCCCCCTCTAAAACGTCAGTGACAGATTACATCCTGCAGCACTGAGAAGTCATTGCAAGCAAATGGAAGGTAATAACATATCTCGCTAACTTTGGACATTTCTCTGCTAAGCTTACAACACTGATTTAGGAGCGCGGGATGCGAGTGACAGTTTTCACAGGCTCACAGCCGGTCTGCTGTCTCAGTAACCTTGAAGATTTCAGAGGTAGAGTGGCACCAACCTGACTTGATTCAACCAACTTTCTGACTTTGGTGATTACTTTTATTAGTGCCAGGGATTATATATTGATGTATGAAGCCCATTTGGCCACAAAAAAATCCAAAATCAGTTAACAGACTAAAGCTGCTCTGCCCTCTCAGTAACCTTGAAGATTTCTGAGGTAGAGTGGCACCAATTCGACTTGATTCAACTAACTTTTTGGATTTAGCAATTACTTTTATTAGTGCCAGGGATCATATATTGATTTATTAAGCTCATTCAGCCAGGGAAAGGAATCCAAAATCAGCCGGCATAGAGGGGTATCAGCTCCCCCCCCCCCCCAGCATGGCACAGGCTTACAAAAGAAGGATGAAAAATATCAGTACAGCCTATGGATATGGGTACAGAAGTGCACAAGGAGGGAAGAAGAATGCCTTGCTATTAAAATGAAAAGAAAGTGACTTTTTTTTTTTTTTTTTTTTTTTTTTTTTTTTTTTAAATGCTACCTCCAGAAGATTTTGTTAACTTTGGAGAAATTGTCTGTAGTGACAGGGTTGGAAATACTCTCCATTAACTTATTTACAACCTTATTTCACTTTCAAGGTTAAATAAAATCATCTACGTGTAGCAAGAATGAACTTAGAAATACATCGCTGGACCAAAGAAGTTAAATAAGGGCAAGAAGATGAAAGGATGAGGGGAAGCAGAGAAACATGAAACAGCTGACAAAATGAATAAATAGAATAAATACTGGAAAAATGTATTAATGGAGAGGACTTGTTAATATGAAGCATGGGCATTAATTGGGCACAGGGAGTCTTGAATTTGATGTTAGTCTGGTAAGTATAATAAAGAAAAAAAAATGCACTGTACTGAGGAGAGAACATTACTAAGTTGAGGAAATTACTGAAAAAAAAAAAGGTGCATATACAATAAAGAAGAGGAAGAAAGTTTAGAAAGAATGCCTGCTGACTGCATGAAGGTCATTGAGGAAGACAACCAATTTTTGCCAAGTCCCAATCTTTCCCAATAATACAACCGACAAAAGTTAAGTGTTATATCCAGGTCCCCCTTTGTATTGCTGGGCAAAGAGAAACGCGGGAGAATCAACGGGATGGGAATGTACTGAGGAAATATCTGCTCCTGAGAACATGAAGGGACTCTAGTTTTGACTGGAGGGTTTGGTGGGTGGGGGAGAGTCTTCATGTTTATTAACCATGTCTTACTTTAGTATTCTATACTCCTCTTACTCAAACTTGGCCTAAAATTGCCAATGCTCTAACACTGTTGTTGAATTGTCTTAAAGAAGTGGTAGAGAAATAATGTAAAGCTGTACCATTATTTTTTTCTGTCACTTAGCTACATGAAATAAGCTACAAAAGAATGAAAATCTGAACCAAGTTAATGTAAATATATATATATATATATATATATATATATATATACACACACATTTACACAAGCTGCCTAGCATGTCCAACCAGCCTACAGCAGTTGTCCTCTAATGTATTTATTTATTTACTGTATTTATTATCTGACTGCATGTGAATATGTACCAAGGCAATTTAAAATCTTAAATTAGGAGTGACTGGAGATGTGGCACATTTCTCGGGACATTCTGTTGATAGTTCCTGTTACCTGCCTGTTTTCCGTATCAGATTTCAATCCACCCATTGTTTGATGCAAAGCTGCGACAGAATCTGGGTGATGATGATGATTGATGATGAAGATGAGAATGACAGTGGCAATGGTGACAATGATTATGAAGATTATAATAATAAAAATCCATCCATCCATTGCCAGACATCACAATCCCGTAAAGGATGGCCATTTGACACTGAGTTAGTTGTTTTACAGGGAGGGGCCTTTCCATTCTTTAGTCTCTTTACTGTATTCTTAACCTCTGCCAGTGTCACAATTTTTGGCACTACATGTCTTCATTTTGTACCACCAAACCCAGTTTCAGAGTATGTAATACAGCATACCTGTCATCAGGTAACTTGTCAGTTAAGTCCCACACCCCTCCTGAAGTTCTGGCCTCAAGTCTACTGTCTTCCATTCTATGGATGGTGGGTGAGAGGGTAGGGCTAAAGAGACAAGTTGCCAGGTGATGGGTACAGTATCTCTCACTTCCTATGTACACCCGAGGAAAGTTCCGTGTTATACACTCGCTCACCACTTCGAAATAGTAAATGTGAGATGAGTGGTAGCGAAGTAGTAGCCAACATTCATCAGTCTGGTAACTGTGTGAGAAGGATGGGGATGGAAGAGGGAGGGGTAGGAACTATCAGCTCCCCCAGCCTTCCTTCTCCCTTAACCTCTCCCCTCCCACACAGTGTTACCAGACATTTGAGTGTCTGACTACTGCTTCACTAGTGGTTGTCTCTCGCATAAAGGTCCGAACTGGCAGGGAGGTGTATAAGGCAGAACTTTCCTCAGGTGAACAAGCAGTGATGTAGCAGAAGTTACTAAGTCATAATCTCTGGCAAATCCGGGAGAAACTAACATTCACATTAAATACATATACTGTATCAACTCTTTCAGTCTGATGCCAGGTAATTTTCTTCTGCTGAGGGAAGGCCCACACGGCAAACGAAATAACTGACTATTAACTAAACTACCGGTACTAGATGTTACAACTGCTAATTAAACAGACATAAAGTTTTAGGCAAATCACTCAACTACACAACTTCAAGCCAGTTAAGAGATCAGATAAACTATGACGTGATAAAGAACATGACTGAATAATTTATTTAAATTTGTAAGCGTGCAAGAAAATTAAACATCAAGATGCAATGCACTTCAAAAGCAATGCAATTAAACAAAATATTATGTTACCAAAAGCTCACTGAACATGCAAAAGAAAGTTTTTTAAAAAATGCAAAAATGCTATCTTCATGTACAGTATACACCATGTAATGAATATTTTTTCCTTATCTTCCTTATATATTTTTTTCTTGATACTGTATTGCATTAAATCAGCAAAACAACATCAACCCACTTAACAATTCATGGTACTAAAGTGCAGTCTCAATTATCCTACCCACCCATCCTGTTTTTTGGGAGATATAGGGTTTTGATGATGATAAAAATGTTAATCATTTCCAGGGGGCATGATAGAAACAATGCCTCCCATTTGTTCTCTTTGACAAGAGTGAACACAATACAACAAGTCATTACATATCACCTTTGTTATGTTCTTGTTTACTATTTTCACCAAAGTAAATGTATTGGCAGGTCTGATAACAGTACCTATGAAATGGTATGTTATTTTCTGTAATCATGTGTGTAAATGAACTGTGTTGTATATGATTCATACAGGTGTTTCAAAGGATTCATGAGCAAATAGTAATTCATTGCTTCAAAGCAAGTGATTGCTTTGAACCTCATGTGTAAATGAGTACTGGATGATGCCATGATGGGGATGCTAGTTGTGTGGTTGGCGAGACAGCAGCAAGACTTCTTATCCTCACTGGCTTTATAGTGTAGGGATGGGGCAGCTGTCATGGGATTATATCTATATAATATTATTGTTCAGTTTGCATGAGGACAAAGTTGTGAGTATTAGGACATGTTTTATTGTACTTATTCTATTCACATAGTTTGTACCAGAAGTTCTGAGGTGCTGTATTATGTACAGTGAGGGCCAAGTATTTGGAATAGTCAGTGTTGCCTGCCATATGTTCAGACTGGAACTAGTGTTTGCATGCAGGTTGGAACTTCAAATCAACCTGTTATGATTACCTCTGGTTTGGTGGAGCCTTCCAGTACAGTAAAGACCAGAGAAGTTGCCTATCAAACATCCATTGCAGCCTCAAAAGCTCATATGCAAGTGTCCACACTGACTTACAATACCAACTGCACGGAAAAATCTGTTCAGTCTTGGAGTACATACCAGTACCTCCCTTATACTGTAATAAGGCCTGCCTGTATTGTTGCAAGGATAATAATAAGGAAGATGATGATGATGATGATGATATATGAATTGTTGTCAAACTGTGACTGTCGCTATGGGCTATTCATACTTAAACAAAATAATTATTATGATACTAGCACATTATGAAAATAAAAAAGGAGGCATTTGGGTTAAAAAAACCGAATGAATCTTCTTGCTAGCCAATGATAAGCTTCAGTCATAACTTTTAGTTATTCAACAGCAAATACAATAAAGGGGGTTCAAAATTCAGCATATCCATCACATCCCTTCTAAACAGTAAGAAGAAAAAAAAAAAAATCCTTACACATCCTTATGCACGTTATCTTGGGAATGGCATACCCTTTAAATTTCCATCTACATCTACTTGTATGGTATATGAAGCTTCATGCCACAAAAAATGTAGGCATAATTGTTTCAGAGCCAAGATCAAAGAAAAGAGCAGGAATAGCGCAGCAAGCTTCATGCATCACTACAAATGCAAGGCAAAACTTGTAAAGACTGGCAGAGGGAAAATAGTGACTGTAGTTATTCATACCATTTGTGTCTCTTAGCTTACTGTAGGGAAAAAAAGATATCACACTAAAATAAATAGGTCATTAGTTTTAAGCTCTGATGATGCTTATATATCATATTACTTTTTTAAATTATATCAGCTATACTTCAGTATTATTCAGTATTAATGACATTAGTACTGTAGTGAACGTTTAATACCGCTTAAGTTAAACTAAGGCAGCACTAACCCTTGACAGAAGTTACTGATAGCAAAAGGTATATTACTGTAATGGTAATACAGTACAGTACTTATGGGTATAACAGTAACTGTATTAATTATACAAACTGATCAGACTATCAAACCTATATCACAGTCAAACTTCCCAGCATCCGTTACAATATATGATCAGAAATAGCTGCTGTAATAAACTCTTCAGTGCACCACAATCATGTTAAATTTAATTCACCCTTTACAATTTGCACATGAGTATTAGGATCAAAATTTCTTACTAAGTCAGAGAAGGTGCTTTAATAATTCAAACTATAACTGACTGACTCTCAACCATGCAGCAAGACTCATTTAGGCAAAAGAAAGACCATACCAGCCTCCCTGATATGCTTGAAGGTGGTGATGACAATCTGGAAGTAGTTGTTTATGGGGACACTTCTCCGTTTGCTTTGGTGGAAGAACACCTCTAGGTTGTCAGCCAGAGTGGACAGCACATTGGCATTGGAACCAACCTCTGTAAACCTGCAGTGTAGAAATACACAGTCAGTTTTAATCATACCTGACAGATTTGCATCCTCTTTTAGCCAATTAGCTACCTGTTGCCTAATGGCAGAATAAAATGATACTACATCCATACATCATATCCTTAACATTTCTTCATTACTAGCAATGTATTTCACTACCCATCTCCTACAAAAGCTCAGCATTTGACATTGAAAAGCAGTGGTGTTCTGTGAGGTGTTAGTAAACAAGTGGTAGCTGGTATGTTTTCACCTGACAGAACTGGCTCACTGAAATTTTATGACCCTTTGTTATGAGACAGGAATGTCTTCTTGGTCCATCCATCCATCATCTAAACCTGTGCTGTCCCATGGGAAGCATTGAAGCCCGGGGCCAGGCAAGTTGATTCTGACATTTAAATTGAGTGACCAGCCTCACCCATCCCTGAGTTGCATTTTGTGAGTAATAAACCCCAACCACCGCTTGGATATGAACTGACACAGGCTCAATCCAGTTGGAGTGCTTGAATTACCCACTGAACCACCAGGCGCCATAGTTTGGTTATATGGGTACCACCCAGCATAGTAAATGGTTTCCTGGTGTACAGGAAACCATTTGGCATGTCACTCAGTGTAAAGTCACCCGTAGGAGAAAGAATGAAGGAAAGAACGACATAAGAGGAAGAAAGGAAAGAAAGGAGAAAAAAGGGCAGCCACCCAGGAGCAGCACTACACCGAGTGAGTAGATGTTGAGCGACCTCACCTACCTTGGTTACTAATGAAAAAAAATCAACCCTCCTGTCTAACAATAGCAGGCCTTCAATCAAGCTGAAAGGAGTCAAGGATCTTTGCTATGTTAGAATAAATGCACATGGGTAAATATCTGTGAAATGAATAAGGGGAGTATGCTGGAGTATACTTGGTCCTTAGGTAACTATTTGAGACTTTTTTTTTTTTTTTTTTTTTCTGAAGATGATCCATTATGACAAGTAGAAATGTTGTGTGGGAGGAAGAGAGACAGATTGCAGCTTGAATTTTTTATGCTTTATATCATTTCGGGTTCAGTGCAGCCCAAAAGGTTAGGAAAATAAAGAATTCAAGCTTTACCCTGCGTCTCTCTCCCACCCAATGTTTTGTCATTATATTCTTGCCATATCCTGATGATTTTTTCAGCTTAAGACAAATGTTTCAAACTAGAGGAGTCAGATACAACCTCAATAAACCCCTTTAGTACAAGATGCCATTCGTAAAGTTGAGTGAAATAGTCTGGCAGAACTGTAAACAGCATCATGTCACCCCAGACTGAATGGGTTAAGTATGAGGTGGATAGAGGGCGTGTGCTGTAGAAAAACAAAAAATGTACAGGCCTATAATCATTTTTCACAGTGTCCAGGGCCTCTTTTCTCATCAGCTTTGGAAACCTTTCCTGTACATTTCTGCATATCATATCACACACTAATATTATCTTACATTATTTATGCAAACTATGTCTGTAATACAAAGAGTCAGCAACAGACAAGGGAATAATGAGGTTTAAAAAGCAAAATAAATAACCAAAAAGGAGGTGTCTGAGAGCCTTATAAACTGATGACAATACAGTCTTGGGAACTGAGCAGGTAAAATGCTTGGATCATGAGTGAAGACGAATGTATATACAGGACAACTTATACACAACTTAAGCTTAGGAGAGTTTATAAATGTGACCCCAGAATTATAAATAAACATTAAAAATATGGCTTGATGAGTAAAGTACGGTAGAGAAACTCACAAGTTTCGTTTTGCTCTGATTCCACAGAGCTGTTCCGTCTTCTTGTTCTTGAACACATCCCCAGGAAGGAGGTCTAGGATTTTTGAAATAAAAGTAGACCCAGCAGTACTAAGCTGTAAAACAAGAAATACCAGTAAATATTCCAACATCACAATGTTAATCATACTGTAGAGTACAATATATCATACTTACACATGGGTCAGCATCAGTATGCAGCAGAGGTCTGGCTACACTTTCATGTATAAAGTACATGCATTACAGCTACTTAGTCGTTTCAGCTAAAGACTGACAACATTTCAGTCACTTTATCATCCCCCCCCCCCCAAAAAAAAAAAAAAAAAAAAAAATCAAGGTTGTCTGGTGTACCAAATGTCCGGAGCTCTACTACATACTGATACTGTCCCAGGTTTGATTGTGGTGTACTGTACAAGGGTTCCATGAAATTGTACTTTCAAAAGTAATACCAGCATGTCTTTTGTATCTTTTTTCTGTATAAAGTGCAGTTAAAGAATACGGTAAACCCTCTATAATTCAGATTAACTGGGTGGAACCCTATGTCGAATTATCCGAAAATCCAAATTATTGGAGCTCATGCTTGCCCCTATCCCCAAATCACACCCACACTCACTAAAACATGGCTTTTTCTCAAAAACATTGAACAGAACAGTATATTATTACTTCATACTCAAAGAGTGCACAATACAATAAATAAAAGTGTCAAACATTGATAATGAAGTCTTGCAACACAGTAGTAAAGTACAGTACACTTAACTGTACTGAAGGTACTGTACAGTTCTTAAAAATTACATTTATTACTACACTTGAAACTACAAAAACTGTTCACATCCACTTATCACTGGAACCCTTTTCAGACTTGTCTCTCTTAATTTGAATTTCTGTCCAAATTAAAATATTTATCTGGTGGTCAAAAAAGATCTGAATTAACCGATGTCCAAATTATTTGGGTTTGAATTAGAGAGGGTTTACTGTACTTATATGACTCCTGGAATACAGTATTGAAGCCCTTCCTTTCCAAGAAAATTGACACTGGAGAAGAACTGTTATCACTGTTGCACCAGTATAAATGCTGCCTGGTTATGCAAGTATCTCTCAGTGCCCTATCCCCCAAAGGAGGATAATGGACTACAGGACTTACAGGAAAACTTTATTTTTCATCATCATCATCATCCAGACCTCCTTTCCCACCCTAGGACAGAGTGACAAGTAGCAATGTCGAGACAGCAAAAGTTTGTCCAATTCAATGGGCCCACACTTCCATTCACTTATCATTCAAGCCCTCAAAGTCCTGGTTCCATCTGATGGGCCAAAAAACTTTCATCACGTTCTGTAGCTTCACATATGTGTACCGTATAATATGACAGAGCCAATCCGAACACTGTCACGTTAAAAATGGGTGCCAGATCCCTGATCAGGTGCTTCTCTGTACAAAACTCATCCAGCCAGCTCAATCTCATCAATAACTTAGCCTCACCAACTTCCATACTTCTATTCCTCACACACTCATCCACCATATCCCTCCACCTTCTTCTTGGCCTACCTCACCTCCTCCCTCCATCAAATTCACCCAGATATAACTTTTTCACCACTCTGTTGTCATCCATTATCTCCACATGACCAAACCATCTCAGTGCACTCTCTTCGATTTGGGTGTCCACAGACTTCCTCACTCCACATCTTTCACGAATCACATTATTCCGTGTCCTATCTACTCTCTGTACTCCACACACATTCCTCAACAGTCCCATCTGCACTGCTCTTACTATTGACTTTTCATTTTCATGCCACACCATAGTCTCACATCCATATGTTAAAGTTGACTTTAACACTCCTTCATGTTGCCTAAGCCTCACACAGCAGCAACACTCAAGCCTATGTTTCTTATCCAGGCCTTCATAGCACCAGCTAATTTCCTTTCTTGTGTCACTCTATTTTCCACTTCTTTTGCACATTTTCCTATCGTTTCTATCAATGTGCCCAGGTATTTGAGGTCTTTCACCAATTTCAGTCTCGCTCTCCGTTCACTGTAACATCACACTGGGAGTCACTACTGGTATCACTCTCAGTAACCATCACTTTGCTCATTTCTACACTTACTCTCGAGGCACGATGCTCACACACATCTACAAAACTCTGCACTAGTCTACCAAGCTCTTGTTCAGTATTTGCAAGTAGCACTGCATCATCAGCATACAACAAATTTGAGATATTCCATCCATCACCATTCATTACCAATGCCATTCCTTTCTCCAGTGCTCATGTTTTTACTTCTCTCATCACCTCATCCATATTTATATCGAACAACCATAGGGACATCACAACCTTGTCACACACCCACAATGATTGTGAACTATTCATTTAGATGCCCATTTAGGCTACCCTTACATATGCATCACCACCATCATAAAAACTCATGATGCAACTTAGCAGCTTGCCATCTACACCATCCATGTGCAAAACCTTCCACAATCCTTTCAATTAATATATACATTTCAAGAATACAAAACAGTAGTCTTAATGTGATTGTGACTGTGCATAATAAATCTATCTAACCTATGGCTTGATGCACTGTGTAAGCCGATGCAAAGTGGCTGAAATAAAAAACAAACTGCAATTCCTAAAGACTGTTACATAACTTATATGCTAAATGCATGTGTGAGGGTAGCCTAGAAATAACAGATGGTGGATACTGAGAAAACCTTGTGCAGTATACAAGACGCTATCTATCTATAGCTACGGTAAATGTCTCAATTCTGTCTTTTCACCGCATCCTTAGTGTTGCTCTCCCCTTCTCCCTTCACTTCATTCACATATATACATACTCTTTGTGAATCTTTTAACAAACCTACCTGCACATAATCTCCATCACAGTTCCAGGCATTGGTTTCCTTGTCAACTGAACCTTGAATTCTCATTTCCTCTATCACAGCTGCCAGACCAAAGCCCTCAGGAGATTTCACTGATACCTGAAAATAACCAAAGCAATGAAGTCAAGTGGTACAAAATTAAAGGGGCCTAGTTCATCCACTGGCAGTGGTGAGTTACTACTAGCAAAGTTAAATAATCTTCCATGCAGTGGAGCCCCTCAGATAGCGTTTTTTTTAATTAGGGAATCCACGGATAGTGAAAGAAAAGAAAATTATCTCATAGCGATTAATGCTGCATGGTTAGCATAAATCTGCTAGGCATTTAACACGTAGAGAGCAGGTGGGCAGAGACCCTGGTAACACTGACAGTGAGTGCGAGTCTACCCTCATTCAGTTCATTGACCCACTGTTTATCCATGCGCCGCGCATTCATTCAACTCGTCGCAGTTTTGCCATTGTTAAAGTTTTTTGTGACCTTCCATTTATTGTCTGGCTACTGAGTGTTCTATTATCATGGCTTCAACTTCGGGGGCTGGCCCAAGTGGTGGTGGTGGCCCAGGGAAAAGAACAGGAAGTGCAGGTAGTGTAAAAGTGACAAAAGGCCAGAGAATACATGTGTGGCAAGCCAAAGAAACAATACAGCATGGAGGAAAAGAAAAAGATAATCCAGATGATTGACGACGGTGCAAAGACATGTGAAATTGTTAAACTGTTGAATGTGCCAGAATCGAGTGTAAGAAACATAAGAAAGAAAAAGGATGAGATAAAGGCAGCAACAGAAACCACAACAAGTATTTTTTGGGTGGTGCAGGTGGAGCTAGATGGGCCATGCACGACACTACCGAAAAAAACAGAGTCCAAGTGGTGACTGAACATTAAGTAATGAAGAGGTTAGCAAGGCAATTAAGAAAAGGAGCAAGTGTTGATGGACCAGAAATTCGTGCAAGGGCAATAGCAGTGTACCAGGGACTATGTCCAAAAAAAATATATCCAAAATCCTGTTCCTTTCAATGCCTCATGTGGGTGGCTACACAGGTTTAAAAAATGTTGTGGGTTAAAGCTGTCTTTCTACCAGGGCAAGGTTGCATCTGCAGACACTACATCTGCACAAGAATTTCCCCAAATTGCTAAGGCTATTATGGAGGAAGGAGGGTACACCCCAGATCAAGTTTTTCATTTTGATGAGACTGGGGTGTACTGGAAGAAATCACCCAAGTCCACCTAGGCCCACAAAAACCTTCATCAGGCTGCTGGAACCAAAATGGCCAAGGATCACTTCAGTGTCCTGCTTTGCTGCACTGCTTCTGGGGTCTTCAAAATGAAACCCGTTATTGTCTGTAAATATGCCAAACCACATTCCTACTGCCACAGGGATATGAACAAGCTCCCCAACTGTGTGTGGTACTCAAACAGCACTGGATATATGACCTCAAGCCTCTCTATTAAGTGGTTAGACGAGATTTTTGTGGCCCAGACTCGCAAGTATTGCAAGAAAAAAAATACTGACTTGAAAATATTGTTGCTCCTGGATAATGCACCTGGGCACGCTCGCATCATGGTAGACCGCAACCCTAGCATACAGATTGTTTTTATGTCTCCCAACACTACTGCCAAAATTCAACCATTAGATCAAGAGTTAATTGCTGACACTAAACTCTTCTTCTATGGCAAGCTCCACAGCAAACTGAGGGAAAAGACTGACAACTTTCGAGAACTGAAGGAGATCCAAGAGGCTAATTCTAGCAACAGTGAACCTGATTAAGAGGCAAGTCAAGAGGAAGAGATCAAGAGGAAATGACCATCAAGGCCTTTTTGAAGTCTTTTAAGATAAAGCATGCAGTGGATTTATTCTGTGAAGCTTGGGGTCAGATCAATCAAGCCACCATTGCACATGCTTGGGCCCCCCCCCTGATTCCACATTTGAAACAGGCGGGCAAGGCAGCCAGGCAGGAGCAGCAGGTGGTGGCATGTGAGACTGCTGATGTCATCAGAACTGTGCCGGGACTCTCATGTGTGTCTGACAAAGAAATTGTGGACTTGGTAGGAGGTGAAGATCAAGAAGAAACTGCTGAGGAGATGCTGAACCAAGATGAGGAAGAGGAAGAGGAAGTGCAAGAAGATAAGGAAGAAGAAAAGAAACCAGATGAGCTAACAGTGAAGCATTTGTCTGAAATCCTGGCTGTACTGTCCGAAGTTCAAGACAAGGTAACCTCTCTCCATTTTAACTGTCGAGACCAAGCCCTAGCGTATTTCCGAGATCTGACGAAAATCTTCACTGAGAACCTGAATGACAAAATAAACGCAAAGCGCCAAACACTGATCACATGATTTTTAAGTCATCAGCAAGAAAGGTTTGAGACACAAAGACAAGCCATTTTGAATGCCTCGTCAGATGAAGAGGACGATGTCAACATGCCCCCTGTTCAGCTCGAGGAGGACCTATATGATGGTTGGGAAGATGAGGAAACAGAGGCCCATTGCATCGAGAATGAAGTTCGTTTGCATGTGTTACAATGTGAGGGACAAGAGGAAGACTAGGGACAAGAGATGGAGGGTGAGCAGAGACAGGGCCGTGGTCACTAGGCTGCTGTGGAACAGTAACCACCAAGCACGACAGTAATATTAACAATAAATAGTAAAAGAGATTTAAAAGTTTGTTTATCCTTTTGCATGTTATGTGTAGGCCTAAGTTTATTTTATTAGTGTTCACAGTAGGACTATAGGGTTTAGTTGAAGTGCATGCGGTATTTATATTTTAGCGGCTCTAGCAGGTTACCACGGTACAATAACTACAATTGATAACTATATTTATCAGTAAGAAGCACTCAAAACAATTAAAATGAAGTTTGTTAATCTTCTTTGAATATGTAGTATACATTTATCTTATTACTGAAGAAACATGACGTGATATTAATGGTTAATGTTGGAAATTAGGGGTATAGCTGACGGAGTCCAGGACCGTATTAATTTTTTTAGGTTAGAAGTTTGGCCATCAGATAGCAATTTCATGGATAGCGGCCATTTTGGCGGACTAATAAGGTCGCTATCCAAGGGGCCCCACTGTAAACTGGAATAAAATATAAAGCTCTTCCTTCTTGGGGAAAGAAAATAAAGTTAATAAAACATGTAGCTCTTTATTCTTGGCCAAAACATTTACTGTGACAGTTTTTAAAATTCTGGGTGCTCTAGGTTTCTCTTGAGCTCTGTAAAGCCATCTGATTTTAGGCAAAATAAAAACAGAAAGTAGGTATTGTGATGCTGAAGGGTAGCTGATTCATTCCTCAAACTTGACCAACACACATTTATTCTTCGAAACACCTTCAAATTTTATTCAGTTGAGGAAAACATCACAAATGCAGATGCTTAAAATGCAGTACAGCGCAGTAAATTTATTCCTATGTCTGACAATGTTAAGAGCTGTGTAGATCATCATCATCATCATCATCCCAACCCTGTTTCCCACTTCAGAGATGCAGCAAGGTAGGATGCAGAAATAATGAGAAAGCACAAAAGTAAGAGAGCTATAACACACCACACCCAGTTAAATATGCCACAAGATTATTGATACTTCATTAACCCTTGCCCAGTTGAGGACCTCATGTGGGGCACAATGAAGGTCTGCACAGGTCAAGCTGCAAGCCTCATTTGATTCATAGGTACAATTTACATTAGTAACAATGACTCAGGGGAAGTAAACTACCTTACAAAGAATTAGCCGAGCAGGGGTTAAGCTTTGAAATCCTGGCATTGCAACAAGTAAACCATTGGTGCATACTGAAATACATATACACAAACCACAAACACTCTAAAACCTTGACTGCAGAAAGACATATATACACACAAGCCACATACACACACACTCTTAGACCTCAGCTGTAGAGACACATCAAACCTGAAATGTACAAAGACATTATAAACACAAACCAACCCTGACTGTACAGACACATACACATACCAACAGACACTCTTGAAACATAAGTGTACAAAGAAACACACACACACACACACACACACACACACACACACACACACACACACACACACACACCGCTCACTGGTGCAGTGGTAACGTTCCCACTTGCCAACTGGTGGACGGGAGTTCGCGCCTCGCTCAGGTTGCGAAAAGTTTCACTGACGAAGTGGGTGGTTACTGTCCCCCTTGAGCAAGGGGACGGGTGTGTGCATGTGTGAAGGTCACAGCCTTGCCCTTAGATCGGACTATATGAGCTCTCAGCTCCCTTCCGGGAGGGTAAAAGCTGACCATCACGACCATCAAGTGATCCTGACCGACCCGTTGAATTACACACACACACACACACACACACACACACACACACACACACACACAATCATCAAAACACATCTCACTGTGCACTCATGGAGGTCACGGTTGAAGGGTGAAGCGATAGTAGCATTTGGATGGCCAAATTTCACAATGGCTGCCTTCCAAGGTCCAATGAAGAGCGAACTTTTCTCTTGCCCATGGCCACACATATTGATGGAGCTGAGGTCATCTGTGAGATGAAGAACATAACATTAAAACTAAATAGAGGTAGCTAGTCATTATAATTATCATTTGTCCAGTATCATCATCATCATCATCATCATCATCATTATTATTTAGAAATACTGTACACTGACACAACCAGCTTACTGTAATTAATCTGTGCTTTCATAAACACAGATTCTAGAGATTTCCTTTTGCCAGTTGATGTTTCTCACATTAAAGTTTTTATTCTGTATGAGATATGCTCACAAGTGAATATTAACAATGGTGAAAATTACATTGAAATATGGTACCTATATTAGCCTACGGGGAAAAGGATCCAGACAGTAGCCTAAGTAAAAGGCAGAGAATGGATGGGGAAGAGAGGAAGGGATGAATGTTAGGGAAAAGAAGGGGGGAGAGGGAAGGGTGGAGGGTAGGGAAGAGGGGGGGAGAGGGAGGGGTGAAGGGTAGGGAAGTGGGGGAAGAGGGAGGGGTGAAGGATAGGGAAAAAAGGGAGGGGGGTGGGAAAGGGAGGGGTGAAGGGTTGGGAAAAGAAGGAGGAGGGAGAGGGAAGAGTAGAGTAGGGAAAGAGAGAGGAGGAGAGGGAGAGATGAAGTGTAGGGAAAAGAGGTGGAGGAAAACGAGGGGTGAAGGACGGAAAAAAAGAGAAGGGGGAAAAGGGAGGGGTGAAGGGTTGGGAAAAGAAGGACGGGGGAGAGGGAGGGGGGTAAAGGGTAGGGAAAGAGGAAGGGGTGAAGGGTAGGGTAAAGTGGGCAAGGAAAAGGAGGAATGAAGGGTAGGGAAAAGGGTGAGGAGGAGGAGGAGTGAAGGGTAGGGAAAAGAGGGAGGGAAAGGAGGGGGTGAAGGGTGGGGAATTGAGGGAGAGGAATGGGAGGGGTGAAGGGTAGGGAAAAGAGGGGGAGGAGAGGGAGGGGTGAAAGGAAGGGAAAAGAGGGGAAGGAGAGGAAGGGGTGAAAGGTAGGGAAAGGAGGGGAAGGAGAGGAAGGGGTAAAGGGTAGGGAAAAGAAGGAAGGGGGAGAGGGAGGGGTAAAGGGTAGGGAAAAGAGGGGGAGGAGAGGGAGGGGTGAAGGGTAGGGAAAAGAGGGAGAGGAAAGGGAGGGGTGAAGGGTAGGGATAAGGGGGAGGATGAGGAGAAGTGAAGGGTAGGGAAAAGAGGGAGAGGAAAGGGAGGGGTGAAGGGTAGAGAAAAGAGGGGGAGGAAAGGGAGGGGTGAAGGGTGGGGACAAGAGGGGGAGGAAAGGGTAGGGAAAAGAGGGGGTGGGGATGGAGGGGTGAAGGAGGGGGAGGAGAGGGAGGGATGAAGGGTAGGGAAAAGAGAGGAAGGGGTAAAGGTTAGGGAAAAGCAGGGGAAGAGAGGAAGGGGTGAAGGGTAGGGAAAAGAAGGGGAAGAGAGGGAGGCTTGATGCATTCTAGTGAGTTATACTAATGTATTCACATTTTACCTTTCAGATCAGTGGGGTTCAGCCGACACCTATCAGTAAGTAATGGCTTCCTGGTTCTAGTGGCAATTATTTCTGATCAATTGAAACGTGGTTGGCAGAGTGATGGTTGCTCTTAATTATTATGTGGTAAGTGCTTTTAATCAATAGATCTGTGCACTAATGTTAATACTGGTGCAGTATTGTAATCATTTGTTACCTGCTCCATTGAAAATTGAAGGTAGGTACAAAGTGATATTTTATATTGACTACAAAAACGAAGTTACCAGATTCCATAGTTGTATGAATGCACAGACTAACCATCTGCCAAGGAACAATGATGAAATAATACAAAATATGGCAAGATGAAGTTAGTACTGTGGATATCTAAATTAGCTTGCATTTACTGAGGACCCTGTTGCATTTTTGGCCAGGAATCCACTGAATAAGAAACATAAGGACAACAGCCACAACATTTGCTGCACATGAAAGCTTCGTTTCAGGCAATTATGGTGACATCCTAGAAACCAGTATTGCACCAGTGTTGGAACCATGTCACAGAACACCATAAACTCTAAGCTTCAGTTTACTTACATAGAGCATAGTTTTCCGTGGAAGCTGCAGTCATTAAAAACACACTGAGTAACGATAAACATTTAAAAATAATCTCCATTTTCCTGTACGTGTACAACCCCTCTGAAGTAAGTCAATTTCCTTAAGTCAACATTCCTTGGAACGTCATTCTTAAACTAACTTTTAGACCATCTTCACCACGGGACATTTTCATCATAACTATGTGCTGCTATTGTTCATATAGCAGGATGTTGTGTAGAATGAAAAAATATAATATTATTCAAATATTCGCATTATAATAGTATTACTTAAGTACAAATAATTAAAGGTCTGTCATTCATAAACCAATCAAAGTCCAAGTTGTGTACTGCTTGTTTATATTTTTGTCTTCCATCATTACAGCTGCCTAACCCTTCACAGTCAAACTAAATTAAATATTTACTTAAAAATATGGAAAAACAAAATGATCAGGCTACTTGTAAGAATAAAAGGATAAGAAGGCTTCATTTTCGGGAAAATTGATTGAGATCCTTTATAACTATGGCTCCAGGGGCAAGACCAATGGAAATGACTCTAGGAAAAGCCGCTGTGGCGGGGCAGGATTATAGGGGGGGGGGGGGATAATACTGGTGCTATACAAAATGGTCCCCCGCAAAACAGTGAAAATGGCTGTACAGATTTTAGAAATTTCATGCCCCTTAAATACAAAGGGGGCACGGTGGCTCAGTGGTAGAGCGTCGTACTCGGGACCGGTGGGTCGTGAGTTCGAGCCACGCCCTGTAGTTGCCATGCCTGGAGGGTTGGTGCCCTCGTGCCACCTAGCAGGTCTAGCTCAGAGGGACATTTCGATATTTCCCTAAAATACAGAAACAGACACTGCTGTGTGTACTGTATAGGAATACCCCTGACTCTAGCCTTTTGCCTCACATCTTTGTCACTGCTCGGCCCACTAGGAGGCCTCCACAAGATACTGTGACCCAGGTCCCCTACAACTGTTAATCTGTGCCAACCGGATTAACTTCTTTGGGGGCCCTAGGCAAAGCTGGGTATGGGGACCCTCTGCCCAAGGTAGGGGTCCTGTTATGAATATTTTAATGATCATCATCAGAAATTGTATGATGTCCGCCGCAGTAAATTTCATCATTTATCCATGTATTTATTTTTTATTTCCCCTCTAATTTTTCATTAATAAATGGGGCCCCTTCAAGGGTGGGGGCCCTAGACTGCAATCGAAGTCAGCCAGTTGGTTCATCCGCCCCTGAGCGTGGGTTGCAATAAGATCCTCTCAAATAAAGTATGGGTCCCTATCGCTCACGATTCAGGGGTGTGTTTGAAGGTGACACAAATATTGATATCATGTGTGTTTACTATAAAAAGAATGTTCATGATTAAATGGACCCTAATGTATCATGACACTTTGAAATATGTTTAGATATCCTATGCCTATGATTTTTTTTTTTTTTTCAGCAACCAGCTATAAAAGTTTTCTCCCCGGTTGAGGGGCCGATGCTATCGAGGGTGATGACCTCCCCGTCCACACACTGTCGTATTTCGAACCCTGCCTTTAACTAGCTCAGTGTATTTGGCCAGACATCATTCACATACGGTTCAAGCCCCATCACCGCAGCCGGCAGGAAAGATTTTTTTTTTTTTTATTATTGTTATTAATAACAGAATCAGTTTATCTCACCCATTCGTTTGGATGAATATGAAGGAATAAAGATTGTTGGATTAAGGAAGGAATAATGAAGAACTAGCTTCAAGCCATAATATGGCTGTTTGGCACTAAGGCTGGCGGTGAAGTGGTGTTGACGTGAAAGTAGTGTAAAGGAGAAAAGGTCGGTGACAATGGGAAGAGCTATTCATGTAAAAAAAAACAGTTGTCTAACCTGACAGGACTAGAGGGAATATAAAGACCGGTAGAAACACGGAAAAATCAAGAAGAGAGGTAGGACAGAAGAGAATTAGAGGACAGTAAAAGGAGAAAGATAGGAGACAAAAAGGCCCTTTTTAGTCGCCTCTTACGACAAGCAGGAACACTGGAGAAATTTTCTTCCACCCCTCCCCAGAGGTTGGCAGCTCTTGGTTGTTCCCTCACTAGCGACGTGTCCGGTACCGTAAGCTCCCCCACCGCGACTAGAAGGCTGCCACGGGGGAAATTGTTGGATAAAGTATCAGATAATAGATGGCCAGTTAACCAGGACTGTATAGATCCTGACTTTTGATGTAAATAAAAGCCCGTTGTCACCACCTCACCACCACTATCATCCTCAGGAAAAAAAAAAAAAAAAAAAAAAAAAAGGAGACTGCTTAATTTTTTTCTATCACCGGCACTGAAAGATTGCCATTATTTTACCTGGTTAAAGTGAAAGGGTAATCACGCCTGGTTAGAGAGAGGGTAATCACTCCTGGTTAAAGTGAGAAGGTGATTATTACTGGATAAAATGACGGGGTGATTATTACTGGAAATTGAGTGACTGTGGTCATGCGTGGGAAACTGCAGAAGATTTGTTTTGCTTTTTTAGGCAGCATTTTTTGGACTTTGTTTTCCTTAGCCATCCTTTTAGACGACGGCACTTTGTCTTTCTTTTATCCGGGACGACTTTTTCCTCTCCCTCCTCCCCATCCTCCATCATTTTATCCTCCTTTATTTCCCGCTCGATCCTCTACCGTTGACCACTGATTTTTTCCACAGCTCTTCACATTCTCGCACTAACTCCTCCTCTAACAGCTTTTGTCTCTCCTGCCACCCCCTCCTCCACTCCCAACCTTCAGTCCTCTTTTGCTGCAGCCACTCTTTTGTATCTTCGAATAAACTCTCCTAGGATTCCATCACCGGTTTCGGGAGACGGCGGCGAGTTTGACGCGGGGAAGGAAGACAAGGTGGAAGGGGAGATGGAAATCGGATTGGCCTGGGAGGAGGGGGGAGAGAAAATGAAGGGGAAGATGAGGGAGAAGGTGAAGGAGATGAGAGAAGGTGGAGATGACGGAGAGGGTGTAGGAAGTGAGACAGGAGATGGAGAAGGTGAAGGAGTTGGGGTGGAGGGGGAGAAGGTGAGGGAGAAGGGTGAAATGGGGATGGAGGGGGAGGAGGAAATGGGGAGGGGGGGGAGTCAGTGAATGCATAGTTTTTGTACTTGAATGATTTGTAAGTCCCTGCTTGACTCGACAGAGGTACTCTGTCCTCCTTTTTATCTTTCTCTCTCTCTCTCTCTCTCTCTCTCTCTCTCTCTCTCTCTTTTGTCAAACTGAGGCACAGCAACGTGTTTTGTATCGAGTTTTGATTTTGAGCAACGTTTTTTTGTCTTCCGGAGCTATTTTCTGAGATGCGTGCATTTTGCCGTTGTTTTCTCAAGTTTCATCACTTTCATCACCTGTTACTTCTTTCTCCTCATTTTCGAATAGGACCTCAGTTTTCTTCGTGTCCACTATACAGTAGCTTCCAGTGGATCCGCTGAACCTCAGCTCACATCCTTCTCCTTTCCTCATAGCATTCTTTAACTATGCCGTCCTCGATTTATTTTTTTTTCCTCTTGGCCTAAAATTGTCATTCCCCTGCACTGAATGCAGAGTTCTAGCAGTAGATGAGCAGTTGATCAGTAGAACTGCTTAGTCAGGAAGAATTGTTATTGAAAGGATGTAGAGACGCAGCACTGTCTTTTTCTGCCACTAAGCTGCGTGAAACTTCAAAAGGACGAAAACCTGGGTCAAGTTAGTGTGAAATGACTATAGTTTAAAATTCATATAGTATGGACTCCCGCACTCAGCAACACCTCGGTATTTCTTGACTTAAAATCTCTTGGTCAAGGGGAATGAAAGAGTAATATTCAACTTCAGTTTATATTTTACTACTCCGTGCATAAGGTGAATAAGATACCTTTGTTATTTTTATTTTTTATTAATTTTTTAAAACACTTGCGTGTTATTGCCTTAACTCCCTGTTTATGGAGTTAAGCCACTGTCCTTCTGTCATATGTTTATACGAAGTATGACATGTTTTAATACACACACCTACTCATTATTAACTACGGTGGTCTGACAACAACGTGGCGGAAACGTTTGTAAGTGATGAGAAAAAGGGAAGGGGGAATGAATCATCTTTATATATATATATATATATATATATATATATATATATATATATATATATATATATATATATATATATATAAAGTGTGACTAATGTGCGTTACCGTGTGACCCCATTGCACAGCCACGAGAGGAGGGAGAGATGCCTAAGAAGCCGGACTCGCCCCAGGAAAAAGTCGTGTGGGGGGGAGGAGGTAGGACGTTAGGACGGATACAGGGCACAGACGATGAAACAAAAGACAACTGAAGCAGACAGTGCCACAGTGGTATGGTGTAAGGGTGGTTATGTGATTGTTACGGAAAAGGCGTTTGTTTGTAAAAGTCCACCCCACGAACCTAGTGGAAGTCGGTAGGGCTCGAACCCACCACTCTTGAACATATTTCTTTTGACCTTGCCTCCAAGTGCGATCATCAGGAAACTGACCGAGCCACAGAGACGCCCCGGCCTCCCCAGTCAGACTCATGCCCTCCCCGTCCCATTTGAGACTTCGGTATATTTAATGTGTAAGCGATTACCCTCTCACCTCAGGCTAGTGGTTGGCCCCACCTTGCCCCTCCCCCAGCATCCCCACATTTCTGAAGGCCTGGCTACGCCTCTGAGGACTCCCAGAGTCAAGTGGTTTTTGGCTGCATGGAGACAGTTTTGGAACTTGAATATTTAGAGTGTGACTGAAGATTCCTGATATAATCCAGCTCTGTGATATGCTGAAACCTTATGCCCGTAGTATATGCTTTCCAGTAAAGCGAAACATCCATGACAATATAACCATCAGTTACAAGTTGCCAAGATGTTTATATAATCGTAATAAAAGAAGTTTACCATGATCCACATTGTTTCATTATCCAGTCAGTATAGGCGTTTATAGGGGAGAGGGGGGTTTCCATGTAAACTGTAAAAGAGTTTCCCCTCATATTTTGTGAGGGCACTGGGGTGGCTAGGGATGTCAAATATATCAGGGTAACTAGTCAGTGTCACTGCCACTCCTTTGGCTACGCCATTGTTTCTCTAAAAGCTAGATACAGTAACGCGATTTTGTATATGGAACATGTAACAAAAGCCCTACTGTATTTATCAGTTTGATATCTTCACTCCTGTTGATTAAAGTTCACACTGACCTTTTCAACTACTTTCAATTTTAGCGCTAAGATTTGTCTGGGTCCTCATCTCTTCACCTTTGTAACACTCGTTGCTTGATGATACAAGTCCCTCTATTTTCTGCCCTGCCAACAGATTGTCCTGAAAACGTAATATACAGTAGTGCTCTTACGCTGCTACCTTGCGTCTCGGTCATCATAGGATGGATTTTGCAACTTTAATGGTCTTCCAGAAGTGTGTCTTCAATATTTGTCAAGGAGCAAGTGCAGATGTCCTAACCAGGGACACTGATGAGATATAAAAAATGTGGTGGCCAAGCATAATTATGTGGTAGCCTAAGATATTTGGGTCCGAGGGGGTTTCCCTGTACATTTGGGGTACAGCGCTTAGCAAGCAGCCTGACCATGGGAGGAGGTGAAGTATTACTATATATATATATATATATATATATATATATATATATATATATATATATAGTGGTAGGTGGTGGCGACAATCATCCACTCACTTGATGTAGTGTTGCCTACTTCTTCCTTAGCCTTTATCATTCTTTTTCTGTGCCTGCCGTCTTGTCTTCCTATTTCTCCCATCTTTCCTGTCACTTCTTATTGCTTTTCTTTCCTTTACAGGTGACTTTATATTGAGTGACAAGCCAAATGGTTTCCTGTAAGCCAATAAACCATTTACAGCGCTGGGTGGTAACCATATAACTAAACCATATGTGCATCCTACATGTCAACAAGTGGGTTGGTGAAGGGTTAGTGCCCCTCCCCGTAAAACAAATAACTCAAAGTCAGATGGCCATCCCTTATGGGATTATGGCGTCTGGCAATAGAGAAACAGAGAGAGAGAGACTCCTAACTCGGTCTCTTTTTTTTTTTTTTTTTTATACGATATATCCACTACTTTCGGTGGGGAGCATTCTGATTGGTTGTTAGCCTTTCCATATGGAGTCCAGGTCTAACGCATGGATGAGCTGATATCAGAGCTCGGTGAGTTCCATGCGCAAAAGGGGTAAGCGCGGGACAACGCTGCTTTATTAGAGGTTCCAGGATGTTAGAACCCGAGATGACTGTGGTTGTTCAGTACTCGTGTAACCAACTAGTGAACCCTTTCGTTGCCATGGACTGAAGCACATGGGCCGGTATTTTATTTAGACTGATTCCAGATTATTTTGTTCAGGGGATGAAAAATCGAGCATTTTAAAAGTTAATCGAAACATTTTGAATCCCTTACGTATGATACTGGAGTTTCCTCCACCTAAACCAAAGCGTCCTGTGGTAAGGCGGATATTGCGGCCATAGATTTATAAAGAATAGATAGAAACATGGCGGTGGAAGAATATCTGTTTGAAAAGGGTATTGGTGTATCTACTTTCGATATTCAACGTCAGTATCTTCTAACATATTATCAGTGCATAGTTTGTCGATGTTTAAACGAATAATTAACATACGAGACTAAATTTAATGCACAAACATAAATATAGCTAAGGCAGAGGTGATTCGAAACCTCAAATACCTGTTAAAGTTGTGCGATAAGGGTGTAGATGGCGCCGGCGTGATTGTACGAGGTGACGACAGCAAGGAGGAAGAAGCTGCTGCCTATTTTGTTCTTGGTTTCGGATGCGACGGTTCTCTTTCTCACTTCTGGTAACTGGTATTTTTGTTTTGAATTATGAATTGTTTCTGTGTTTGATATTTACGCTGTGGATAATGAGATCTATAACCTTCCCATAGTCACGAGTTTCTTGTCTGGTGACATGCTCATAAATGTGAATTGTTCAGTGGTTGTGCCCGTAATGGTGTTTCTTGGCCAGGGATGGCGGAAGTGGCGTGTGCCGTGGCCAGGGATGGCGGAAGTGGCGTGTGCCGTGGCCAGGGATGGCGGAAGTGGCGTGTGCCGTGGCCAGGGATGGCGGAAGTGGCGTGTGCCGTGGCCAGGGATGGCGGAAGTGGCGTGTGCCGTGGCAAGGGGTGGCGGAAGTGGCGTGTGCCGTGGCCAGGGATGGCGGAAGTGGCGTGTGCCGTGGCCAGGGATGGCGGAAGTGGCGTGTGCCGTGGCCAGGGATGGCGGAAGTGGCGTGTGCCGTGGCCAGGGGTGGCGGAAGTGGCGTGTGCCGTGGCCAGGGGTGGCGGAAGTGGCGTGTGCCGTGGCCAGGGGTGGCGGAAGTGGCATGTGCCGTGGCCAGGGGTGGCGGAAGTGGCGTGTGCCGTGGCCAGGGGTGGCGGAAGTGGCGTGTGCCGTGGCCAGGGGTGGCGGAAGTGGCGTGTGCCGTGGCCAGGGGTGGCGGAAGTGGCGTGTGCCGTGGCCATGAGTGGCGGAAGTGGCGTGTGTTGTGTCCAGGGGTGACGGAAGTGGCTTTTGCTGTGGCCAGGGATGGCGGAAGTGGCTTTTGCTGTGGCCAGGGGAGGCGAAAGTGGCGTGTTCTGTGGCTGTGGGAGGATCTCCACTTTGGCCTGTTACCTCTCTCAGGCTGGAATAAATTTGTGGTAATGTAATTGTGCATGGTAGCCGCCATCCCTTCAGCCTGAGGACCTACATATATATATACAGGTTGGTTAAGTGTTCTCTCCCTCGGTTCACTTTGTTTCATGTAACTTCACGCTGTCTTTGGTAAATTGATAGCATGGTTTACACTATACTAGTTTTAATCCAGCTTGGCCAAAAAATTCACTCATTGTGAACGCTCGTTGTGGCAGGAGATAAATGCTAGACTGTAATCAGTCTTGGAGTACTGTGGAAAGAATGTAGAGCCATAGTCTGCTGTCATGGAGCTACGTGAAATAGGCAGCAAAAGTACAACGCTGGGTCTGGTTAAGAGAAGATTACTATAGTTGGAAGAGACGAATCAGTAGTGCCAACAAGAGCTGTTTCTGAAACACGATAGTTCAAAAGCTGAATGGCAAGGTGGAGCAAGGTATATGAACCTTGTATATAATGATATTTTGAATGCTGAAAGGTGACTAGTGGTCTGATTATTAATTTGAGCGAATCCTTAAGTGCATAGCTCATTACATAAAGCCTTTTACTGATTGCACACGGCAATTTTGATTTCATGCAGCACCAGGTCTTTTCATATATTTGGTATTTATTTTGTACTGCTTTCCGTTATACTGCATTTTTAACTTTCCATTTAGTACATTTACATGCCTCCGTGTGGACCCCTGCCATGGCCAAGAGTGTCTCCCTGTGGACCCCTGCCATGGCCAAGAGTGCCTCCCTGTGGACCCCTGCCATGGTCAAGAGTGCCTCCCTGTGGACCCCTGCCATGGTCAAGAGTGCCTCCCTGTGGACACCTGCCCTGGTCAAGAGTGCCTCCCTGTGGACCCCTGCCCTTCCCTGGCCAAAAGTTCCTCCCTGTGGACCACTGCCCTTCCCTGGCCAAAAGTTCCTCCCTGTGGACCCCTGCCCTTCCCTGGCCAAGAGTCCCTCCCTGTGGACCCCTGCCCTGCCCTGCCCTGGCCAAGAGTCCCTCCCTGTGGACCCCTGCCCTGCCCTGCCCTGGCCAAGAGTCCCTCCCTGTGGACCCCTGCCCTGCCCTGCCCTGACCAAGAGTCCCTCCCTGTGGACCCCTGCCCTGCCCTGCCCTGACCAAGAGTCCCTCCCTGTGGACCCCTGCCCTGCCCTGCCCTTGCCAAGAGTGCCTCCCTGTGGACCCCTGCCCTGCCCTGCCCTTGCCAAGAGTGCCTCCCTGTGGACCCCTGCCCTGCCCTGCCCTTGCCAAGAGTGCCTCCCTGTGGACCCCTGCCCTGCCCTGCCCTTGCCAAGAGTGCCTCCCTGTGGACCCCTGCCCTGCCCTGCCCTTGCCAAGAGTGCCTCCCTGTGGACCCCTGCCCTGCCCTGCCCTTGCCAAGAGTGCCTCCCTGTGGACCCCTGCCCTGCCCTGCCCTTGCCAAGAGTGCCTCCCTGTGGACCCCTGCCCTGCCCTGCCCTTGCCAAGAGTGCCTCCCTGTGGACCCCTGCCCTTCCCTGGCCAAGAGTTCCTCCCTGTGGACCCCTGCCCTTCCCTGGCCAAGAGTTCCTCCCTGTGGACCCCTGCCCTTCCCTGGCCAAGAGTTCCTCCCTGTGGACCCCTGCCCTTCCCTGGCCAAGAGTCCTTCCCTGTGGACCCCTGCCCTGCCCTGGCCAACAGTTCCTCCCTATGGACCCCTCCCCTGCCCTGCCCTTGCTAAGAGTGCCTCCCTGTGGACCCCTGCCCTGCCCTGCCCTTGCCAACAGTGCCTCCCTGTGGATCCCTGCCCTGCCCTGCCCTTGCCAACAGTGCCTCCCTGTGGACCCTTGCCCTGCCCTGCCCTTGCCAACAGTGCCTCCCTGTGGACCCCTGCCCTGCCCTGCCCTGCCCTGGGCAAGAGTGCCTCCCTGTGGACACCTGCCCTGCCCTGCCCTGCCCTGGGCAAGAGTGCCTCCCTGTGGACACCTGCCCTGCCCTGGCGAACAGTACCTCCCTGTGGACCCCTGCCCTGCCCTGGGCAAGAGTGCCTCCCTGTGGACCCCTGCCCTGCCCTGGGCAAGAGTGCCTCCCTGTGGACCCCTGCCCTGCCCTGGGCAAGAGTGCCTCCCTGTGGACCCCTGCCCTGCCCTGGGCAAGAGTGCCTCCCTGTGGACCCCTGCCCTGCCCTGGGCAAGAGTGCCTCCCTGTGGACCCCTGCCCTGCCCTGGGCAAGAGTGCCTCCCTGTGGACCCCTGCCCTGCCCTGGGCAAGAGTGCCTCCCTGTGGACCCCTGCCCTGCCCTGGGCAAGAGTGCCTCCCTGTGGACCCCCTACCCTGCCCTGCCCTGGACAAGAGTGCCTCCCTGTGGACCCCTGCCCTTTACTTAGGCAAGTTATAATTGAAGCTTTAGGAGAGCTATCATTCATGTAAAACTTAGACTACCAAAGTAATATTTGAAACCAGAAAAGCAAAAAAAGATTAAAGTCTGTATGTGCCTTCCTCTAAGTCTGTCCAGAACTGTAGAAAATCTGGAGATAGTAAGACAAATAAGAATTGTCACTGGACTGAAGTTTAGGTACTGGTTGCCTTCAGCTCGCAGTCTTACTTGCTACCATATTAAACTGTACTGCATTTCACCAACTAAGGTACCATCAACAATGTCGTTAATGCCTGTAGTGTTGATGTACGGTAAATCTTGTGCATTAGGTGAACCTCTATTACCTTGACAACCAATATGAAGGCAATACAAATAGGTATATTGAGACCTCCTGTCTGCTGTCTGCTAGTGATGGACCTCTTGTCTGCTGTCTGTTAGACTCCTCCAGTGATGGGCCTTCTGTCTGCTGTCTGCTAGACTCCTCCAGTGATGGGCTTCCTGTCTGCTGTCTGCTAGACTCCTCCAGTGATGGGCTTCCTGTCTGCTGTCTGCTAGACTCCTCCAGTGATGGGCTTCCTGTCTGCTGTCTGCTAGACTCCTCCAGTGATGGGCTTCCTGTCTGCTGTCTGCTAGACTCCTCCAGTGATGGGCTTCCTGTCTGCTGTCTGCTAGATCCCTCCAGTGATGAGCCTCCTGTCTGCTGTCTGCTAGACTCCTCCAGTGATGGGCCTCCTGTCTGCTGTCTGCTAGACTCCTCCAGTGATGGGCCTCCTGTCTGCTGTCTGCTAGACTCCTCCAGTGATGGGCCTCCTGTCTCCAGTCTGCTAGACTCCTCCAGTGATGGGCCTGCTGTCTGCTAGACTCCTCCAGTGATGGGCCTCCTGTCTCCAGTCTGCTAGACTCCTCCAGTGATGGGCCTCCTGTCTCCAGTCTGCTAGACTCCTCCAGTGATGGGCCTGCTGTCTGCTAGACTCCAGTGAGGAGTGAAAGCGTGTTAAACGAGGAATTACAGTACGGTACATGCTGTGTCACTGTACATGCAGTATATCTATCTGTATTATTCTGCTACTGATGATGTATCAGCTGAGTGATCTGGGAATACTGGAGAGTGGTGCGCCTATATACTGGCACCAATATAACCATGGAGTTCCACTCACTGGTTATACCTGTACAAACATCCTTCATCTTCCTCCGTATCCCCTAAAAGAAGGATGGAGGGCTGCAAGAGAGGGGCAGCTTCTGCCCAGGGGTCGTTGAGTTTACATTCACATGAACCAAGGGCTGCAACAACGAGAGATCAAAGAAAAGCAGACTAGGCTGCCTTCCATTCAAGCATGACGAAGAGAAGGAGAGCCATCTCACTATTACGGGATGGCAGACAGGGTACTGGGCTGCTGCTGTGCTCATCCTTACTTCAGAACTGTTCATCCTATTTAACCCCTAGCGGTCGGTCCCCGTTCTCGAACGTGTCATGGGGACGTCGGTCCCGATTCCAGAACATTTAGACACTATTACGTTCTCAACCATTGCTCTAAAATGTAGGACATTGGAACACCACTCATTTTAAAGGTTTAATAGTTTCATAGGAGCTATTTTTGAAAAATATTTTTTTGCACAAAAAAAAAAAAAAAAAAAAAAGCCAGCTCAGGACAGTCGATTTTATAAACAATGCTTCACCCCAAGAGGTTAATGCATCCACAACCTGTTCAAGTTGCTGGAGTGGCCCAGTTCCATTAGATGAAAACAAACCAATTACAGGCCATGGAAACAGACAACCTAGCTCGCATCTCCAGTTGGATGTGTGAAAAACACACAGGAGTTGGAAATTATATAAACTTCAGATGAATCTCTATTACTAAACATATGACCACACCTCCAAATCAACACACAACACACCAGCACCACACTGCTACACCACTCACACATCAAGCACACCACCAATTTACCAAACAACCACTTCCCGCATCACATAAATCATCATTTTACCCAAGTTACCACCACAGACACCACACCACATATTCTCCACTCCTACACCACCTCATCACCCACATTACCGTCACTTTATCCACAACACCACACCATACCATCCTCATCACCACTACATTAACCTCCCCACCACAACACATGGCAACCAACAAACCACAATAGCTGTAGAATGTTTTAATAGCAGATTCAGTCCTTGTGATGCTCAATTTCCTCACTCACTGTCAATAACAGATCGCAAGTGTGTTGTTTATTTCATGTGGCCTTGTAGTACAACCAACCGTTAATAATACACAAACAAAAATAATAAATGACATAGACATGAAAAAAATCCAATGGTGAAATATGTCCAGCCTCCATAAATTTCTAGGAAAGTTCTTAAAACAGGGTGATTCAAATCTTTTTTTAATTACTTACATGAGTTCTGGAGTGAATCAGGATGCAGTGTTGGCCACTTTGTACACTTGAGGTAAGGAAGTGTAAGTTAATTTAGTGTAAGGTATGGCAGTGTCGGACAAGGTATGGTAGGGTTGGGTTGGGTGAGGTGAGGTAAGATTAGATAAGATAAGATAAAGTAAGGAAAGGGGAGTTTGACTGACAAGAAGAGGTTAGGGTAGGGTAAGGAATTTATGAAGGGAGGGGAGGGGACTGGAGGGAAGGTCAAGACTGACAAGAATAGGTTAGGGTAGGGTGGGCTGTTAGATTTGGGTAGAGTAAAAGAGGATAGGACAGGATAGGGTAAGGCAAGGTGTGATAGGATTGGGATGGGATTAGTTTGATGTGAGGTTGGGTCGAGTGGGGAAGGGCACATCAGGCTAACGTGCGTAACAAAACAACGCTTGAAAAAAAAAAAAAAAGTATAAAATATAGCCCCACTACCTTTTCTGGTCACCCTGTAAGGCTTCTGTAATTCTTAAATCCATATCTTCTCTGCTAAGTGAAAACAAAACTCTCAAAATTGAGATTCTGTAATGGCAAATGCTTGACTGAATTCACAGGGGGGGGGGGATCCAATCACTCCTGTGTTCTTGACTTATATACAAATAACTGGTTGTTTCATTGAGTTTTTAAAATACTGAGTTCTTATATTTCGCAGTGATATCTAAAACTATGCAAACTTGGAAATTTACATATTTTTTGCGTCATATGAAATCAGATCAAGATGATTTGCTGTTGAATCGAAGTTGAGTCTAAATACCTCTTGCCTTCCACTGATTTATCCTCAGTTTGATTCTTTTCCTTCCCTTTCTTTGCCACCACACGTTTCTTTTCCTATTCCATTTTCTCTTCCTCACCCTGTCCCTCTCACCTTACTGCTGCCTTTCTTTGAATTCCTTCCCTCTCTCCTCTTCTCAGCCCCCTGGGGAGGGGGGGAAGAGGAGTTAGAATGCTTCCCCATTATTCCTGCTTGTCGTAATGGCGACTAAGAGGGGGATTTTGCCTCCAGTCTCTCTCCTTCCTGTCCTTTTCTTTTCTGTCCAATCTCTGCTTGTTATTTTTGTCTTCCTTATTGTCTTTATTTTCCCTCTGCTCCCATCAGGTTAGATGTTTGATTTCATAACTTGCAAACTTTAAGGACCCTCATTGATTTTGACCCTTCCTTCCTCCCTGGGTCAAGCCTTACAACCAACTGATCAACCTAGCTACTTCATTGCTATGCCGCTTCATCACTGTGTTGCTTTGTCACTGTTACTTCAATGTCAAGACCACATCAGCACCAGCCCTAGTGCCATAGAGCCCAGCCATATTATGGTTTGGTGCTAGTTCTCCTTTGTTCCTTTCTTCCATCTCCTCTTCCTACACTCCTTCTCCTCAGTCTTCTCTGGCACATAATTCTTTTCTCTCTCTGTTTACCATAACTTCTCTTTCTCACTCTACTCTCTCCCTCTCATCACCATCTGACTTTTTAAATCTCTCTCTCTCTCTCTCTCTCTCTCTCTGTTTTCATCTACTTCATTCATTCCTCCTTTCATTTCCCTAAATCCCTGTCTTCTGCCTTTCACTTCCTTTCACCCTCTCTTTTACAGCAGTCTTACTCTTTTTTACTATTCCCTTCCTCTTCCACCTCTTTTCCTCTCTCCTTCATTACTACCTCTCCCCATACATCTCACTTCTTCTTCCCGTCCTCTTCCTCTTTCCCTCGCTCCCTCACATCCTGCTGTCTCTCTCCCACATCACCTTCCCTAGTCCAACTGTTATCTTCTCTCCCTCTTACATATTTAAATATCTAACCTAATACTCGTTCTGTCTATAATTATATCATCATCATCATCATCACCACCACCACCCTAGGGGGTGGTGAGGAGTAGCAACGTCCGGACAGCCTAAGTTTGCCGAGTTCAATGGGCCACACTTCCATTCACTCATCATTCAAGCCACGGAATCCTGGCTCCATCAAATAGGCCAAAACAAATTTCATCACGTTCTGCGGCCAAAACAAATTTCATCACGTTCTGCAGCCTCACATATATCTATCTGATAGTCAGTCTGACTATATCAATATTAATGCATATTAGCAGCCTATTATATATATTTTTTTCTAATATTTGAGTGTATAATTAACTTCAATGATAAGGGGTTGAATAGGAAGGCTGCCAGAGATCAAGCAGCATAGTGAGCTGCCATGAGGTGAGGAGGCCAGTGCATGCAAGCATGTTGGAGCCTTACTAAATGATACAATACAACAATACGAGTGTAAAATCTTATTACGGAAGCGTAGGACTCATTTAGAGTAGTTTTCACTTCATCATGGGGCAGTGTAGGATTGGGTGATGATAATGATGATGAATAACTTTAATATAGTACTGCAGTTTATGAACACATGGATAGTGTTAATGTATTTAAGCTGGTGACATTGTTATTGTTTTTGTGCTTTTCTCCAGACGATTTTATTCAGTTTGTGATTTTTTCAGTTGGGAGGATTAGAGGTAGCCTTTATTAACTCCATCAGTACAAGACATCCTTCCTTTGATGAATAAAATTGTCTCTAAGCAGCTTGAATAAAGTGGTTAAATGTCATCAGAGTTAAAGGGTTAGAATGGTATTAAAATAATTAATTACTGTATTCTGTTAGGTTGGTCCCTGTTTTATCCACTGTGATGTGTAGAATTATTAGTTAGTTATTATTTAGTGTATTGTGTTTGTATTTTGGTCAGCTTATGTTTTTGCTTTTATATTTTGTAATATACGTGCCAGTTTATTTCTTGTTAAGCAGAATTAATTGACGTCAGTTGAATTTATTTGTAAGAGGTGGCATTTGTATAGTTATTATAAGTCAATGGCTGTGGCAGTTTATTCACACTATCTGCTGTACGGTACACTTTGGTTGTGAATACTTGGTGCTTCCCCTGGTTCATGGGGATGTGAACCCAGTGAACTGCGGGCTGAAGTTACCCTTCTCATGCAATCCGCCATCCACCGTTCAGGGGACTGGGAGGAACTTCGGGGATGTTTTTATAACCGAGCAGCCAAACTTACTAGATGCATTGGTGCCAGTGTTTGAAAGTGTCCCTCTCCATCACCTGTCTTAATATTAACTAAATGAGATTTTCAGAAATCCTTCATCTTACCCAGCTCACCCCTCCCTCTCTCGTATACCCTTCTCCGTCCCTTCGTCTCATCCTCGGCCTTTCCCTCCCTCTTTCCCCCTCCACTTCACTCACATACACTCTCCTCGTCAGTCTCTCGCTCTCGATTCTCTCCACATGACCAAACCATATCAGTATAATTCTCCTAATGCTTTCTATCACATCCACATGCACACCACAATGCTCTTTCACTTCCTCATTTGTCAGTCTGTCTCTCCACGTAACTCCACATGCTCCTCTCAGATAACATATTTCCACTGCTCTCACTCTTGACTTGTGTCCTTTCAACAAGTCCAAGGTTCACATCCATACACTAGGGTTGGTATCACATTACTGTCATGCAGCGACTTTATTGCTTCCATGCATACTTCCCCGTTTCTTATCACTGCTTTCAAAGAACCAGCAAACTTTCTTCCCTGTTGTACCCTTTCAAGCACTTCACCCTCTAAACTTCCATCCTTACTTATCACACTACCCAAGTACTTAAATGCACTCACATTTTTCACTTCCTTCTCATTCAGCCTCATTGTACCTTTAGTGCCTTCATTTCTCTTGGAGACAATAACTTTATTCTTCCCTACATTCACCTTGAGATTCCATTTCTTACACACACTTCCAAACTCATTCACAGAGCCCTGCAGTTCCCCTTCGTCTTCACCTAACAATACAGTATAATCTGCAAACAACAGTACAGGGAGTTTCCAAACAGTGCCCTCTGTCATTAGGGTCGCTCCAGTATCCACAGCCCCACCTTGTACCTCTTTAATAACCCCATCCATATACAGATTGAACAACCACGGAGACATGACACTTCCTTGTTTCAATCCAACTTTCAAATAAATTTTTTTACTCGATTCACTATCCACATGCACTGCAGCAGTAGCCCCTTCATACATACTCTTCACAGCATTCAACAACTTTCCATTTACTCTGTATATTCTCAATACTTTCCACATTCCACAAGGGTGACCTATATAATAATTTGTAACTTTCTTTAATATACTGAAAAATGTGCCATAGCTCCAAACTGTAAGGTTTGTGACCAACCCCATAAGTAGGAATATGGTCACAATGATGATTTTGATGTTAGAAAAGACATGTAAACGTATAAAACGTTTTAAAGTAGAGTGGCTCAAAGACAGAAAGTGGCCAATAATGTGAATTCCCTGATTAAAAAAAAAAAAAAAAAAAAAAAACTGACTGCACAAAGGCTACAGAATAGTTGCATGAAGGAAGTATGGAAGACAAAGAATATGTTCAGGTAGGTTATACTGTACTCCTTTCATTTAACTTGGCTGTATATTGCCATCTTTCCATCATGAATACTGAGCTGTAACAATAGATTGGCATTAGAATGTGATTTTAATAATGAAGAATTGCTATGGAATGTATGTACAGTTGTAATGTTGTCTCATTTTGTCTTACATCTATGTGACTTGCTACAAGAGAGATTATTTGGGCCAAGGTAAGGTGAATGAACTTTAGTACTTCCTCTTACAGCGTGGGCAGTAGTCATCCACAAAAGTCAAAGCATCGCAACTTGTACTTCCACACTCAGGCCCTCACTTAGAAAAAAAAATAATCATGGTTGCCTATGAGGCTTTGTGGTGCCCCTTCTTAGTGATTTATTTTGCATATTGCACCTTAACGCTGTTGTATATACAGTGTGGGTACAATGTACAGGGCATATACATTTATCTTTGTCATTAGAGCATCAATTTAGTTGTTCATGTTGCTTTTGCTTAACCCTGTTTGCTGACTACAGGCTAGCAACTGCTGTGGACTTATCCTAAAGGTACAGTATTGTACACATATACTGTGCAGGGAACTGGCGCTCCCTTGTGATAGCACCTCACCAGGTTCCTTCCCACAGGGACATACAGTAGTTTGCATGAACAACAAAGAAGAGGATTTCGAAGTGTAATGAGGAAATAAATCACCAACGTAGAGCTGTTGTAAAATCTCCAAAGCCACGTGGAATATGAGCCATACCCTTGCTTACACTGTTACCAGAGAATTGCTGCTCTCTGCTGTTTTGAATTAACTGTCCTGTGTTGATTAGGCACTTGGGAGGGTCTGATGGTTGAAGTGTCTCAGTTTGGGTAAAGGTCATCCGTGGGTTCAATACCAAGAGGTGACTGGTGGATTTTTTTTATCATGTAATCCTACAGAGGGATGTAGGCTGGTCATTTATCAGTGTGCAGTACACTTCTATACTATGGTATCCTAGCCTCCGACCCCTGCACCTGGAAAGGGGTAACCTGGATTAAGCTGTTACCAGTATAGTTTACATTGATGGGGTTCACAGCAGGTTAAGTCCCGTCCAGACGATCGAGCAATGCCCGCGGGCACAAGCGAGCAGTTTGCCTGTTGACGGGCTCACCGCTTGTGCCCGCGGGCAAATGCGTAAATTGCCCGTGGCAATTTACACATTTGCCCGCGGGCACAAGCGGTGAGCCCGTCAACAGGCAAACTGCTCGCTTGTGCCCGCGGGCATTGCTCGATCGTCTGGACGGGCCTTTAGAATCAAGGACACGACTTTAGTGGATGACTGCTTGCCCCTCTTTGTCCTCCTCTTCCTCTCATTCACATCAGTATCTTTATTTTATGCTACCCTTCCTCCTCCTCCACCTCCTCCTCCTCATCATCATCATCATCTCATTTCCCTATATACTCGTATCATCCTCACGTTGCAGCCCTTCCTCCCACTCCTCTGCTTCCTTCTACTCTCTTGCCTCCCATCCTCATCCTTGTCTTCCATTCATTCCCTTCTATATCTTCCTCTTTGCTGCCCTTTCTCCTACTCTACTTCCTTCTATTCTCTTACCTTTCTTCCTTCTCATTGTCATCCTCTCATTCCCTTCTATATCTGCCTCTTTTTGCTGTCCTTCCTTCGACTCTCATGCCTTGCTTCATCGGCTCAGTCTTCGTCTCATGCCCCATTCCTCCTCCTCCTCATAATTCACTCATGCTCTCCCTGCTCATTTATCATGTTGTCATTCCTCACCTTCTCCTCCTCATCGTCCCTGTCTTCCTCTGGTTCCCCACTATATCTTCCTCTTTTTGCTGTTCTTCCTGTTTTGCCTTCATCTCTCATGCCTCTTTTTCTTGGCTGTCTTCCACTCATGCCCCTTTCTTCCTTCACCTCCTTCTCATCATCATTTGCTCATATTCTTCCTCCTGTCTTTTTATCTTGTCATTCCTCCTCCTCCTCCTCCTCCTTGCAGCAATGTGCCCCCTCTTCCTCTTACCTATGCCTCATGTATGCCCCTCACTCCGTTTCCCTCTTCCTATCCTGTATCCCTCTTCTTCCTCTCTTGTGCTCCTCCTCTTTCTTTTCCTTTCCTGTGCCCGTTCTCTTCCTTTCCTGTTCCCCTCCCTTCCTTTCCTTTGCCCCTCATCTTCCTCTCCTGTGCCCCTCCTCTACTACGTACCCCCCATCATCACATCATCATCATCTGTGTGTGCCCCTATTCCTCTTCCCACTTTCTCCCCTGTACCCCCTCCTTTTCCCTCTTCCTCCTCTTTATCCCTCCTCCTGTTCTCTCATCATCCCCATGTCCCTTTCCCTCTTCCCTGTGTACCTCCTCCTCCTCCATCTTTCTCCCCTTCTTCTCTGTATTTTTCTTCCTCTTCCTCTTAGGCTGCTTCTCCTCATCTTTTGTTCCGCTCTTCCTCTTGTGTCTTTTTTTCCTCATCCTCCTCCTCTTATATCCCTTTTTCATCTCCTCCTTCCTCACATCGTTTCCCTCCATCCAATCGCAATATCATCTTCATCTAATAGTATACACCTTTCCTTCTTCTCCTTATCTTCCTCCCAAGGAAAATAAAGAGGAAGAGAAATTTGATTTATAGGATTTAGTCGGTTAGTCCTCTATTCCTCATTATTTTCCTGTCATGCCTCCCTCCCACTACTTCTTCAACACTCCTCTTCCCTTACATAACCCCCTCCCCTCATATCTTCCCTTCCTTAGTATCCTCCCTTCCGAGTTTCTTCCTCCCCCGGTCCTCCTGCTCTTCATACCTCCCCATGCCACTTTTCCTCTCCAATCTTCTCTGTCTTTCCCCTCGTCCTCCTTTGATGTCTCTGTCCCTCCAGATCTTGTCATAATCACATTCCTCTATATCATCCTTTTGTTCTCCTCATTCATCTTATGTCCCTCTCTCATTCCATTTAACTCCGTCATCAATTAGTAATTATAAAATAAAGTTATGCATCTACATTTTTTTTTTTTTTGTATCCTCTGTGTATTCTAAATACAAGGTAAAAGGTACATGCAGTCAGAATATTTTTAGTCCTAGTAAAATGATGTACTGTATTATAATATTTACTCGATACAGTCTTAGTTTTAGGTATGTAAGGAGAACCCTCCCGATAGTCGGCGAATGAATGAAAAATAAGTAGGGGATACTAATAATGATGCTATGCCATCTACAGACAAGCATTTTAGTGCTGCCATCCACCAGGCTTTTTATCGTTGGGTTCTCAAAACAGGTTATCATAAGCCCCTGTGTGGACGAAGTGTAGTTCAAATGTTGCCCACTAGGTGGCAGCACCAGCGTATGAAAGTTAGTGGTGCTGCCATCTAGTGGGAATCTTCGAACTAAGCTCCGTTGCACAGGGAAGCGGGTCTTCGAGGTGTAGGTCAGATGTTGCCCACTAGATGGCAGCACCAGTTTATGAAAGTTACTGGTGCTGCCATCTAGTGGGAGATCTTTTAACTAAGTTCCCTTGCACAGGGAAGGGGCCTTATGTTTTGCTGTTCCTGAGAAGACTGGTGCTGCCATCTGGTGGAAAATATGTGAACTAAAGTTGTTTTGGAGATCAACTTAAGACCCACTAGATGGCAGCACTGGTAAGACTGGTGCTGCCATCTAGTGGTAGATTTTGGAACTAAGTTCCCTTGCACAGGGAAGGGGCCTTATGTTTTGCTGTTCCTGAGAAGACTGGTGCTGCCATCTGGTGGAAAATGTGAACTAAAGCTGTTTTGGAGACCCACTAGATGGCAGCACTGGTAAGACTGGTGCTGCCATCTAGTGGTGGATTTTGGAACTAAGTTCCCTTGCACAGGGAAGGGGCCTTATGTTTTGCTGTTCCTGAGGAGACTGGTGCTGCCATCTGGTAGAAAATATGTGAACTAAAACTCCGTTGACCAGGGAAGGGGTCTTATGGTAACCTGTTTTGATAGTCTGTACCTTTGCCTGTCATTCATTACATATCTTGATACTTACTCCTTCGACAGTGTTTTGGTGTGCTACGAAGTATTATAATTCAGTATTAATATGTGAATAAAATAATACACTGTCTACCTCTGAATTTTAATTATTACTTAGTAACAATTTCTAATTACAAGACAACAAGTTCCTGGTAAAATATATATTTACAATAATGCTGAATGGAGAATAAAGTAAATGAGAACTGAGAAGAGGGGGAGGGAGAAGAGGGGGAGGGAGAAGAAAGGGCTAGCAGAATGTGGAAAAGGAATGGAAGATGTGAGCAAGAAAAGGAAGAGCATGAAAGCATTAAAAGTAAGAGGAGTAGAAGCAGGAGGAAGATGAAAAGTAAGAGGGGCACTGAAAGATGGGTTGAGGGTGAGAGGGGGTTACAAAGGGGGGGGGGAAACAAGGGGAAAATGGAGGGTAGAGCCGAAATACAAAGAGGAAGAGGAGCAGAAAGAGGAAGAGAAGGGGAAAAGGCAATGAGAGAGGAGGAACACAAGGGTACAAAGAGAAAAGGAGGGGAGAAGAAGAAAACGAGGACAATGAAGATAACAGGCACAAAGAAGATGAAGGGAGGAAGAGGATGTGTGCTGGGAGGAAAAGTGGGGAAGAAGAGGAAAAGCAGAGGAGGAAACACAACAGAAATGGGAGGAAGAGGAAGAGAAGGAGGGAAGAAGACTGAAAAGGGGAAAGGAGATGGAACAAAAAGAGTATGAAGAAATGGCAGGGGAGAGGAGATCTAGAAGAAAATGAGGAACACCAATAGGAACAATAACAGGAAGAGGAGGAACACGAAGAAGAGGAGGAGGAACAAGAAGAGGAGGAGGAACATGAAGAGGAGGAACACAAAGAGGAAAAGGAGGAACATGAGGAGAATGAGGAGGGAACAAAGAGGAAAAATATATGGATGAAACGAAGAATGGGGGAAAAACAAAGAGGAAGAGGAGGGGCACAAAGAAGAGGTGGAAGAGAGAAAAAAGGAGGGAGAAGAGGAAAAAGAGGAAGATGAGGATGAGGATGGAGGGAGATGAAGAGAAATTTTAAAAATCACTGAAGACAAGGGGCAGCTACGAACTGAATGAGGTAGGGGAACCAGGGTGGAGGAAGGGGAGGGTTGAAAGGAAGGAGGAGAAGCATATGAAGAGACAAAAGAGAAAAAGAACAAGGCAAAAGGAGGAGCAAATGGGAAGAGGTATATGGCAAATGGAGGAGCAATGGAGGGTGAAAGACTGACGAAGAGAGTGTATGTGAGTGAGGTGGAGGGGGGAAGAGGGAGGGGGAGGCCGAGGAAGAGATGGAGGGATGGGGTGGAGAGGTATATGAGAGAGGGGGGTGTGAGTTGGGAGCAGGGCAGTGAAATGGCGGGGGACAGGGCGACTTGGAGGCGATTTGTTTGTGGCCACCCCAAACGGGATTGAGGCGTCTGGCAATAGATAGATAGAGGAGCAATGGGGAAGAAAAAGGCAAAAGGGGGAGCATAGGGGAAGAGATGCAGTAGGTGGGAAAGATGAAAGGCACACATGACAAAACGAAATGGAGGGAGATGGAGGGCAAGGGGAAAAGAGAGGAGGAGGGAGGGGAAGGGTAACAGAAAAAAGAGCAATAAAGGAAGGGAAGCATAAAGGTAGGAAGAAAATAAACACAAAGGGAGATGGAAGGAGGAGACAGAGCACAAAGAGAGGATGAGAAGAAGCATAAACAAAGCAGGAGGAAAACGTGCACAAAGGGAAAACGAAGAACAAAAACTAAGGACAAAATTATAAAGGGAGGAAGGAGAAGGAGCACAAAGGAAGGTGGGAGGAGGACAATGGGAGGAAGAAAAGGACAAATGGAAGAGGAGGAGCACCAAGGGATGATAGAAGGAATGGAGAACATAGGGAAAAGGAGGAGGTGGAAGGTGGGGAAGTGAAGAACAAACATAATGTGATGATGAAAAAGAATACAGACGGAGGAGGAGAAAAAAGGGGGAAAGCAATGAGAAAGATGAGGGAAGAAGTACAATAAGAGGAAGAGGGGTATGAGGGGAAGAGGAAGGGAAGTAGGAGCATAAAAGTAAGAAGAATGTGAAAGGTGGGTGACTACAACAAAAATTAAATAACATAAATGAATATAACCCAAAAGGGAACAAAAACTGCACTACAGAAATGTTAGATCACCTCTGAGGATTACACTGAAGAAGTTAGCTAATTTATCTTAAATTTTACCCAAGAGATACATCTGAAGAAGTTGATTTACTTGATGAAATTAACCTTAATGACGTTAGCTCCCCAAAAATTACACCTGAAGTTAACCCACCACAAAAAAGCCAACTCTAAAGAAGTTACACGTGATGAAGTTAACTCAAATGAAGTTAAGCGTGGAGAATTTTAACCTACTGTATTCAATAAAGTTTCAACGAAAGCTTTTCCAATACAGTATTATGTAGTTGATGAATTAAGAACAATATGCTGAAAGTTGTCATGATCCATTATAAAGCACTTCCAAAGGAAAAAAATTACTGTATTTTGTGCCTTTCATCTTTTAATGGAGCTGGAGAGGGGCACTTTTACAAGGCAGAAGTGATATGGCCATGTATGAATAGATCCGCTGCCTGGTTATACAAATGTCCTCATCTCCCTCCTTATCCCCCAAAAGGAAGATGGTGGACTGCAGGAAAATGACAACTTCAGCCTGCAGTCCACTTAGTTCACATTCCAATGAACCTGGGACCTAAACAGTAACAACTATAGCATTATATGAATGCAAAAAGTTATGATATTTTGCAAAACATCCCTGACATACAACAAGAATCACCTGTGTCATGACAGGGAACAACTATCAGTCAATAAATACATGATTCCTTGATTAAACCACAAATTCCTTGATGAGTCTTGCCAAATGCTTGTTTACAATCAAATCTCTGCATCTTGATCCTCTCTCTCAGGATACAGATAAAAAAAACAACAACAGCAAAAACAAATCCCATTTTGCCCCTGAGGTGTGTAGGAGTCTAAGGTTAGGCTATCAGTACATTAAAGGGTAAATGAAAGACCTATTTTCCATGATGGCATTACACGACCAATAAACCTCAAGTCACAATCTGGGGACTGAAGTTAAGCACAGACCACCACATGTATAAATCGAAATTCCTCTCTTGCATCCTTCCTCTTCTGTCTTTCCTTCATTCTCTCCTCTTCCTTCTGCCTACAGGTGACTACACTCCATCTTCTGTCTTTCATTCCTTCATTCTTTCCTCTTCCTTCTGCCTATGGGTGACTCTACACTAAGTGACAAACCAAATGGTTTCCTGTACACCAGGATACCATTTACTACACTGGGTGGTAACCATATAACCAAATCATGGCACCTGGTGGTTTAGTGGGTAATTAAGGTGCTCCAATTGGATTGAGCCTGTGTAGGTTACATGGGGTGGTTGGGGTTTACTGCTCATGTAATGCCACTCAGGGATGAGTGAGGCTGGTCACTCTCATCTTCAATGTCAGGACCAGCTTGCCTAGCCCCGGGTTCCTACGCTCCTCATGGGGTGACACAGGATTGGATGATGGATGGATGGATAAATTAAAATGTTTGGCTTGTGAGGTGCTGCCAGGATTCTAAGGGCTTAAATATATGATTCCTTGTGTGGAGTCTCACTGGGCATGCAGCTGGTAGTTATACACTTTCCTACTTTTTCCCTGTTCCTGGATGCTACCTCACGCCATCCTTAGGTGAAACAAAGGATCATAGTATACTTGAGAGTGTGTGGGTGTAAGCATGCCCTTAATCTCTGATTATTAAATGCAACATTGATGTTATCAGCCTGCATTCCATACTACTGAGAGCAATAAATAACAATACAGAGAAGTCAGATATGTTCAATCATCAAAACATGCTTCAGTAACTGCCAATAACAAATGGGGTTTTGTCCACAACTTTGCACTCTCGGTTTTCATTATACAGTCCAAAAGGTAACGATGATGAAGAAAAGGACGAGGACTGTGAAATGAGGATGAGGACAAGGACAACGACGACGAGGATGATGAGGACAAGGACAAGGATAACAAGGAGAAGGATGTGGCTGAAGCTGCTGCTTACTATGATAGTGGCTGACTGGAAACACCAATGAACTGACTGAAATTACCATAATCTGAACTACTGCAAAGAACATAGAAATTCTATAAATTATTCAAACAAAATTTACTTTTCTAGTCTGAAGTATCAGCCACCAACACAACACTTTTCAATTTTTCCTTTCACAAAGCTAAAGAGGGAGCCTTCATGTGATGGTACCAAAAAAACTGGGTGGCTCACTGCCTGGTTATACTAATGTCCATCAATTACTTTCCAGTCCCATGCAAGGAGGATGGGGACTGTAGGAGAAAGGGAACTCCAACCTGCAGTCTACCAGATTCACTGATAAGTCCAAAGTCACAAACACAATGGTAATTCCTTGTATCCAATTGCAACAATATTATCCAAAGGAGGCCAGAGTGATGAACAAAAATTTTTCCCCTGATGGCAGTGGAGGCAGCACCAATGTTGACTTTTTTCCTAGAAGCCCAGCAATCCTCCATGTCACAAATCTTCATGTGTCAGCATTAGGGCACTATTACCATACTGGATACATGGAGGGACTGCATCTGCCACTTCTTCATCGTAATCATGGTGGTCATCTCTTACACATCTCCTGTTGAAAGAATCTTGTAAAGTGTTCTAAACCCTGATGGAGAAATTATCATCTACTGAATCATACAACCGCAAAAAGACAAAAATCTGGGTGTAATTAAGGTGAACGAAGCATATTTTAAAATTCAGAGTTCAATACAGAATATGTAGCTTCACAATGTAGAGGTAACAGCCAAACCAATTCCATATTACCCAGGATATCTCTCCTAAAATGAATAATTCCATTTGCCAGAATAAACCGAAAGAAATCCTAAGAATACCCATTCAGCACATGGACCTAAGCTCAACAAAGTTAACTGATCACAGACAGAATAAAGTACAAGACATCATTAGGCTGAATGGTTTAATCAAGACTTTCGGTTGTATTATCGCTTCAGCCAAAAACACAATTACGAGATTTTGATCCACTTTTTGGTATTTTAGAAAATTCTCGACACTTGTCTTCTATGGCATTTTTATTGCAAATTATTTTTATTTTACTTTTGATGGTTATGTCAGGTTAGGTTAGTTTAGCTTATCTTCCAGAGTTAAATAAAAATAATTTGTGTCAAAAATGCCACAGAAGAAAAGTGTCTTAGAATTGTCTAAAATACATAAAAAATGGATAAAAATCTCATAACTGTGTTTAGGGTTGAAACTATAATTTTACCACTGTTTCTGACCCCTTTCACCCAGGAAAAGGAGGATATCTATCTATCTACTGCCAGACGCCTTAATCCCGTAAGGAGTGGCCACAAGCAAATCGCCTCTACGTTGCTCTGTCCCCCACCATTTCACTGCCCTGCTCCCAGCTCACTCCCACCCCCCCTCATAAACCTCTCCACTCCATCCCTCCATCTCATCCTTGGCCTCCCTCTCACTCACATATACTCTCCTTGTCAGTCTCTTGCCCTCCAACCTCTCCACATCGCCAAACCACCTCAATGTGCTTCCCCTAATGTTTCCTATCACAACCACATCCACATCGCAATGCTGCTTCACTTCCTCATTTGTCAATCTGTCTCTCCATGTGACTCCACATGCTCCTCTCAAATAACTCATTTCCACTGCTCTCACTCTTGACTTCTGTCCCTCAAAGAATGTCCAAGCTTCACTTCCATATACAGTATTTAAATTGGTATCACAATATTGTCATGTACTGTAGTAACTTGTTCACTTCCATGCTCACTTCCCTGTTTCTTATCACTGCTTTCAAGGAACAGCAGCCTTTCTTCCTTGTTGTACACTTTCAAGCACTTCACCCTCCAAACTTCCATCCTTACTCATCACACTACTCAAGTACTTAAATGCACTCACATTTTCCATTTCCTCCTCATCCAACCTCACTGTACATTCACTGACTTCATTTCTCTGGAAGATCATAACTTTGCTCTTCCCTACTTTCACATCTTTACATATACATCCTAGTGTTAAATAATAACTCTGAGCAGAACTACCAAAGTATCACTGAACTCTGTAATTATGTACGGTACAGTATTAAAATTCATACTGCTGTAAACTACCAGTGTTGATCCATAAATGAAATACTGTATAGCTACAGCACACCGCTATATTTGGCATTTTGTATTCAACTAACCTGATTTTGCCAAAAAGCAGCAAACAGATTGGGACGGGATGAATCAAGATACAGTATTGTTGGATGGTAGTTCTATGGGAGTATGACATCATCAGGTTTTCTGCTTTCGGTGCTGCTTTCATCCACACCATGGACTCCACTCCCAACATCCCATTATCACTCCCTGCCATAGATGTTGGCTTGATGGAGGATGGCATGTTTCACTTTGCGCTCATCTCCACAATTCTGGAAAAAAAACAACTAACATTAACCCCTTGAATTATATGAAAAAGAACTTAATGTGTTCACTTAACAATAATTTGCTCAGCAATACACTCTGGCAACACAATCCTATCGCTAAGCAAGGGATGCATGTAACATAAAACATGACAACTTCAGGTACAAGCTGTCATATATTTGATCCAGGTATACATCCAGATACTGGTGCTAGAGAGGGACGCCATCATGTGGTGGTAAGGGTATGACTGGCCAGTGCAGCTGGTTATACAAATGCCTTTCAGTTCCCTCCAGGTAAACTGCAGAAGCAACTTCAGACTGCAGTCTACTGGGTTCATTCTGATGAACTTTGGATTGCAGTTACTACAACCCAATTTTGTGAAGCCAAGGTAAATCCTAATAGCATTGCTAGTCCATCCATTCATCATCCAATCCTATGTCGCCCCATAAGGAGCGCAGGAACCCAGAGCTAGGCAAGTTGGTCCTGACATTTAAGATGAGAGTTACCAGCCTCACTCATCCCTGAGTGGCATTACGTGAGCAATAAACCCCAACCATCCCTTGGATATAAACCTACACAGGCTCAATCCGATTGGAACACCTCAATTACCCACTAAACCACCAGGCGCCATAATCTGGTTATATGGTTACCACCCAGTGTAGTAAATGGTTTCCTGTGAAGCTGTGTGTGAAGAAACCCATGCTTTGAAAAATGAAATCATGTTAATGGGCATATCATTCATCACGAATGTCATCATCATCATATTGACCCACTTTCTCACCTAAAGATGGGATTTCGTCTCAATCCAAATAATATTCAGTATCAGAATGCAGAATAAGAAAGTAAACTGTGAGGGGCAATAGTATGCCATACATGGGGTCATTAGCAAGTGGGGACAGATGGTAAATACCTAGGTATACCTGGTATGTATATAAACACAATATGTACCATAATTTCTCACTTAACACTGTATGTGTTCCTAAAAACTACAGAGTTAAGTGAAAAGTGCTTAACGTGTAGGTGTGGTTCCTGCACCAATGACAATCTTAAATAATGAAAAATCATATTCAAGGCTGCAAATACATATCAGAAGTTGTAAAAAGGTGTATTTGCATTTATTATATGTTAAAATTTATAAGCATCTTTAAGAAACATATGATACAATGATATAGCTACAGTAGCTGTATGCTGGTGTAAGTTATTTCCACCCAGACACTGTACAGCACTTCCTGACTGCTTAATAATGAACAACTGCAAGTTATGTGAAATACTGCTATTTGTTTTACAACTTTATAGTAAAAAAATGTGCTACCGTAGGTGAAAGAATACTGGTCCATAAGAAATTACTTTAGAAGCAAATTCTTCATAAGAATGATGTCCTTTTTATACTTTATCCTTACTACACTGCCACGAAACTTTTAATCTGTTCAGGGGATACATCTTGAAGTGAATGCATTAATAAAACCTTTATGTTTAAATTTTCAATTTATCTACACTGACACTGAATTAAACTTGTCTTGGAATACCACTTTTAACATTTCTTTATTTTTAATACTGAATAAGCTGGACTGGATTTTTACTCTATCCCATTTCTTCACTTTAACAACCGAAAACTTTAGAATTGTCTCAGGTTGCCAATTTTTTTTTTTTTTTTTTTTTTTTCCCAATGTGTGTATATCCTGGGCATAGGCAGAAACTTCCTAAAAGTTATGCAATTGTAATGAAATCATTGTGGTTTTCCATTTCAGTGTGCCAGGTTGTTACCACTGGTTAGTATAGGTTAGATAAGGTTAAGTTGGGTTAGGTTATGTTAGACCAAAAAATATATTTTTGTTTCGAAATCGAGCGATGTGAATTATCGAAAACTGACCAAAAAAAGATAGCAGGCTGTAATCAGACTGAAGGAGTATGTTATTCTGTAACGAGCACTCCTTGGCCTCTCGAATATTAAATCATGCACACCAAGTAACTCAAGGGCTGTAGCTACGAAGGAGGCTGTTAATGGAAGTACGGATAACTTAAGCTAGCGGTAAGTGTTTTGCCCATCCACCCATGAAAAACACCCCTCATGCAAGCCAGAGAAATGACTGGACACCCTACTTTGCGTTCTGTATGATGCTCCTTCTTACTTTTTTCTGCCGGGTGCGGGTGGAGGGAGAGCTGCTTTACCATGTTCATCTTATTCTTTAGTCTAGTCACATTATTATTGGTTTCTGGTGAGATTCCCGAGCGCTTCATCCTTGGAAGTGGAACTCGCTGTTGTGATGACGTATTAGTGTGCTAAAGACCGCCCGGGTCCTTGGAAGCAATGGGCATTATCAGTACATTAATCACGTCTAATGAGCACTTAGAATGTTGCATTTGTTGGCTCATAGGTGCTAAAAAATGTTAATTCCAGATAGGCCGTTGCTGTATTCAAGAAATTTATTCCTAATATAAACTAAGAAGTAATAGATAAGTTACCTGTCTCGTTCGTTGGATTAAAAAAAAAAAAAAAAAAATTGGTTCAGTGTTTGGGGCATATATTCCTAGTCTAAAATATTGATGCTATTTTAGGAGGCGCCACTACTGCACCCTGGGATTTTGGATGAAGCCTGAAGTACCGGGAAAAAGGCCAAGATATCAAAGCCGTTACACGGAGATCGACGCGAAGATGGAGGAAGCGACGAAGAGCTGCAGCTTGAAGTCGAAAAGAAGAAGAGTTGACCCAAAAGACGTGCACAAGAAGCCTTCAGCAGCTTCAACAGATCATCCAGCATGGATTTAAGGCCACTTAGGTAAGAAGATGTATTGATTGTGTAAGATAATTGAACACCATAAGTCATGTTTGTTTCCTCGGCCGTGCAAGGGATCTTCTGTATCCTAACTTTTCGGAGACATCGGAGTTCAGATTAGATCGTTGACCGTGCCAGAATCATCTTGAATATTTTGTGACTGACTTGAAATATGTAACAACTGTGCTGGAAGTATCTCAGTGGAATTATGATCTGTTGTAATATACCTCTACCCCAATCCCAAAATCTGTTAACGGATTTACAGGGAGATTGCATTGCGTGTAGCGCAAAATTCATGCTGGAAGCACAGTTTGGATGCTGTACACATGTTGATTCTTCATTGTGACACCCATCAGTGCAAGAAATGACCGTAGGCTTTGAGTTCGGTCATGGTGCCGACATTAAAATCTCCAGCCACGTTTGGCCAGTTGCTCCATCAGGTAAGCTTATAAGGTAAATTTGCCGTTTCGGACAGCTCTTCTTTGGAAGGCGAAATCCTAACCTAACCAAACAAAACAAAACAAAAAATTAACTTACGGAACCAAACCTAGGACTCTATATTAATCTGAGTCGAGGTTACGAATAAAAAAAAAAAATGGATTTGTCCGAAAACGCGATAATATCAAATATAAATGTGCCTTTTTCTCCTGTAGCTAAATTATAGGGAAAATATTGGAGCCTTTGATGCCCAGGAATTTAAGATGTACTCTGTCGGACTCGTATTCTTGAAGAGCTTGCCCAGTTTCCATGATAAGCAACTTTATAATTAGAGGTTAGGTTTCATCAGGAATATATATATATATATATATATATATATATATATATATATATATATATATATATATATATATATATATATATATATAATAGTGACGCTGGTTTGATTGTAAGGTGTTTGGTAGCTACAAAAGGAGCTAAATGCCTAAACAATTGTGTTAGTAAAAAGTTAGACTTAAGAATGTTATAAATATTCTGTGGCCTTTCAGAGAGAGAGCTTACTGTGATGTAGGAATGGTATTGCATATGGGCTGAAATTCTCATGTGGGCTCAAAGCTAATATTAATCTCATGTAAGCTCAGAGCTAATAATATTCCTCCCTTATTCCTTAATTATTAACCTCTTTAATCCCATGACATCATTATCTGTTTATTCGTGGCCTGGAGTGTGTGACAGAAGGTTTTATTCAGCTTAAGACGCCCTGGTACCATCAGAAGGTTTCATTCAACTTAAGACGCCCTTTTCAGGCTGGACAGATATAACTTTCAATAGCCCCATTACCGTCAGAGGTTTGGCAAAGTTTAATAAAATCGTTATGCAGAAGGAAGCCTAAAACAAAAGGTAACTAAACTGAAGAGGGAACATAATTCACAAGTCACGAATCAGATGCATGCTGACTTATTTCCTTTATCATTATTATTACAAATTTTGGAAAGTTGAGTCAGATATCTAGATCATGAAGTGTCCTACTTATTAGTTATATCCATTATAAAAATTTCATGTAGGAAATGCCATAGTTGTCAAGTGAATTGTAGAAAGCCTTCCAGAAGTAGAGTGAAAAAAAAAAAAAAAAAAATGTGGTTGATATGTGTAAACCATCACCTTGTTAGGAAAGGACTGCTAGCTGGCTTACCCAACAGATTCACTATGTAGGCACGGTAGATGGCCCTGGAGGTAGTGGGGCAGGCAGGGTTGTAGAATAAGAGCAGTTTGAGGCCATTTTCATAAAAGATCTTAGTCAATTGGTATGATATGCATCTCCATAAGTTAATTGGTTTTAGGAATAATTATGTTTGGATCCTTCACTTTATAGTTAGCTCTAATAGTTAGGCTGTGGTAGTTTGGTTAAGAATTGTTTGGGTAACTTAATGAGTTAAAGAAAAATATGCTTTCTTATACATCTTAAGCTTAGGACAGTTCATAAATATTACACCAAATTGTACTCTGCATTGTTTATATAGATAGATAGATGTAATGCATTCCACTGTCCCACCACTGTATATGAAAGTTTGCTGGTTATTAGTGTTGGTGATTGGAATTTAGCAGCTATGACTTTTTATGTCATTTTATGGGGTCAGAACAAAAGAAACTTTATAGATGAGTCAAAAATGGGATAACAAATTCAGTGAAAATGTCAAAAAACAAAACAAAGATGTACCTCTAAGTAGTCATCATTGTGGAGATACTTAACCTCTGTGATATAAATTAGGCAACTTAGTATTAGTTATTTGTAGTTCCTTTGCAAAATCATGAGGGGGTAATTACAGGCCTGTCTTTAAGTGAGTCACTAACTGTGCAGCAGAAATGAGTACACTTCCATCTCTATTTACAGTTTTCTGATGTGTTTGTGGAAGTTTAGAGACGAGATAGTGAAATTACTGCAATCTCTCTGAAATATGGAGATATTGTGTCGTGTACATGTTCAATAGAAAAGAACAAAAACAGTATTGAGCAAACAAATCCATTGCTCATACAGTCCATGTGGTTACATCAGTGTTATATTTAGAAAGAAAATTGTTTTGTTGAAGTTTAGTGTTTATTATCCTTTTTCAATCTGGGGACATCTTTTTATACACTTCATTCATGCCATCTTGATTATGTTATGCAGTTTAGGGTTGATTTTTCTAACTTGAGGGATTAAATATGGTAGCTATAACCTTTCATTAAATGCACAATACAAGATGCCCATTAAAAATTAAACCAAATTGTCTGGCAGCAGTAAGAATAGGATGTCACCTGGATTAAAGGAGGTAACAAAGTTTTGTAAGGTGGTGGGTGAACAGAATGCTGGTAAAAATGTCTGATTCACGATGTCTTTAGGCAGTGCGAACACAGTGTTATTAGGTTATTGACAAACATAAAGATTGTTCCATTATTGACATCCAGGTGCTTCATTTGTGGTGTTTATGGAGAGGCAAACATACATAGATATACCTATCCCGTATATGCTAAAAATATGCTATGGGTGTGGGCAGTGAGTGAGGTGGTGTGAGGCAGATTGCTGCTGTTTGTTTGTTGGGTAATCACTTTATATTCTTTGATGCAACACACTAGATATTTTGGTTATTTTTGTTCTAGATGCAGCCAGTTCACCCAGGTCATGTGCCTTTCTGTATGTTTTAGTCTTCAAGATTACTATGTCATAAGTATTGCCTGACCTTGGGGCTTGGTGAGTCTGGAGTTTAAATGGAAGTACTTGTATATGTTTCAGGGTTTTATTGTGAAATGTAAGAATGTCATGTTGTAGTTGCTGTCTTCCAAGACACTGCAACCCACCTTAAGTATGCAATTTTGGTAGTGAGAAAGTGAGAGGAGAGAAGAAAAAGTACTTGTTGAGTTGCATAAAAAAGTACTTGTTGAGTTACATAAAAAAGTACTTGTTGAGTTACATATACTGTTGGTAGCAGGCTACAGAAGAACAATGCCTCCTCAGTCAAGGCCTTGTTGAAGCGTATTTCACCAGCTTGGTGTGCACCTAACCAGTCACGTGTATTTTGTTTGTATGCTCATGTGTGTTTATGTGTGTACAGACCCCATATGCCGTACAGGGGTCAGAGGTCGGGTTTTGTCGCATGTGATCGCTTAGTCGTGGCCTGGAGTGTGTGACATGACCCCCCTCTAACAACGTAGACCTTAGTTGTGATTTATGTAAAATAATCCCTCGATTTTCTGACATACCGGTAATAAAGCCAAAAGCATGTCTGGGTAATGGACTTCTCCCCTGGCCCCCAATCGTACACAACCTAACTTTGAAAGCCAGTGTAAAAGGCCACTACAGTACGTCGTACAACACTTGCTTCTGTTGTTTGACACTACTCTGTCTGGTCAAGAACATCTATAAACCACAGCCAAGCAGTTAACATGATCAAGCAGACCCATCAACCACAGACAAGTATTCAGCACTGGGCACACAAAACACAGTGGCAGAATGGAATAAAATCATGGTAAAATAGAATAAAATCATGGTTCAGTATAGTAAGCTTGAATAAAATCGACATAAACACTCACAATTCCTCACTGGGCATCTTGCTGACAAACCCACTACCTCCTTGACTCTAACTGTTGTACTGGGGCTGGCAAAGCTGTTGCACTGTACAGTAAATCCCATGTCTAGTGGCATAGCCTGAAGAGCTTAGTTGGAGTCAGAGTCAAGGAGGATCTCCGGCAGTTGGCTTAGGTGAGCGGCTATGGTACATGATGGACTGCCTGCTTCAGGTGACTCTGAAGACAGCTGTAAACTCATTTCCAGGGGAGACACAACAGCTGATGACGTGGTAGGATGAGGCTCCATCATTGAAGGCATGGTTGGACACAGTGGTGGTGGCATAGCAGAGATGGACAGGGTGGGGTTCAGAGGCCTGAAAAAGGAGTCGATCTTGAACTGGCAATAGGTGCAATGATTCAGGCATCAGATAACGCTCTCCTGCACAGAACGCAGATCCTCCACAAGACGAAGAGGCATCATCTCTCTGTCACATTGCGGGTGCCCTACTTACTCAAGCACCTGCTTAAGGTGTGCCCGGAATGCGCTTAGGCAGGGGTTGGCTGGAATACTGCACTTACTTTGGGTCATCCTCGTCGTCCTTGTCACTCTTCTGGCTGGGCAGCAGCAACAGAAGTGGCAATCTTGACGTCTGACAACACCTTGTAACTGGGATTGCCTCCATCGTTGTTTAACCACTCTTGCACGTCATTGACATCCACAGCCTTGCCTGCAGTACAAAGACAAGTGTGGAAGTAGTCCACATCAAAACCCAGAAAGTTGTGTCTGCTTTCGTGTCCTTGAAGGAGACCAGACCAACCACTCTTGAAGGTTTTCATGGAGACTTCCATGTACTCACCCAGTTGTACACAGCTGACTTGAGGTTGTAGTGCCGCAGGTTTTCTGGTGTCCTCTGCCTTCACATATCCAGCCCCTGATTCTGCTCGTCCTTGTCCTTGAGAGCAACCAGCACCTCATCCAGGAACCTTCATTGGTACAGCCTCTTCACTGCCACGATTACACCCTGGTCCATTGGCTGAATCAGAGCAGTGGAATTAAAAAAAACGGCAAAATTGTTTACCAAATGCGACTGTCATCTGCAACCAGTTCTTTCTAGGAGGGATGCACGAGGCCATTGTCCAGGATAAGAAGAACCTTTACCTGGTCATGAGGGATTCAAAGTTCTCCCTTTGATAAGGGATGACACCCTTGACGAAATGCCTGTGGAACCTATCTTTGAAGATCATGCAGGTAAACCAGGCCTTCACAGAATGGTACCTCACAACAGGAAGGACATCCATTAGCCCACGAAGGCAGTGGGGCTGTTTTGCACGTCCAACAACAACGGGTTTCAGCCAGTGCGACTCGTTAGTATTGGCACAGCACAAGACAGATACACAATGCTTAGACAACTTGTGGCCAGGCACACGCTTCTCCTCATCTGCCAGGGTGTTGGTGGGCACTGAGTGGTAGAAGAGCCAGTTTCATCAGCATTATAGACATGACTGAGAGTGAGGCCCTCCTTCTCAATCAAGCCTAACAAATTCTGACGAAATTCCTCCACTCCCTCCTCACTGGCGTCCAAAGCATTACCATGGATCTTACGATAGGTAAGGCCATGTCGAGCTTGAACCTGAACAGCCAACCTTCGGATGCCTTGAAGTCTGATGTTGTGAAGGTGGGCAAACTTCTCAGCAGCAGCCTTCAACACAGTTCCTCTCACTAGCATGCGTGCAGCCCGTTTTTGTCGATACCAGATCAATGTCAAATGGTTGACTTCAGCATACCAGGGTAAACTCGTGGCCTTCCTTTCAGTATTGCATCTGTTCTTCTGGCCAAAGCCTGCCATGTACTGGATGAGTTTGCCACATGCTTTCCTGATACCATGTACGGTTGAGTGGGCCAGGTAGTACTCCTTAAGGATATCGGAAGTGGACCATCCCACATCAGTCTTACTCAGGATCTCACGCTTCTTCTCCAGAGTCAACACTTCTTTTCCCCAGGTGGAGGGGCCATCATCACACACCCTAGGAAGAAGCATGCAAGGAATAGCAAAGCCCGAAACAGGTAGGGAACCACCACGAAAGCTACCACGTACACAGCCATAACAACTGACCAGGAAGAGCTGCTCACTGAGGAGACGACGTGTGGGAACTTAGGGTGAATGAGGAGGGTCTCTAGCGGATGTTGGATGAAGTAACTAGCACTGCTGTGGGGCCATTTCTGCCTGGCCATGGTGCAACCATAATTTCCAATCGGATGCTAAAATTTCATCCGTATAGTGGGATAAAATGGTCAATTAATGGTTTAATATGGCCAGACTATAGCGTGCGGTTAATGATTGGTCTGGGTAATCGAGATTACTTAAAAAAAGAAAAAAAGAAAAGTATCCTGGTTACTTATACTGATGCTGACCTTTGAGTGAGGTGTCTGGTAACATGCTGGCACTTTTTTTTTTTTTTATGATAGGAAGAAGGAACCAAAGGCCACGAGCCCGCAATAATCGTTCCCTCCAAGAGAAAAACAAAACATGAGAAAGCCAAATTCAAGATCCGATCATTTCGAGTACTATACTTATAAATAAGTAATTGGTGCACTGTATGTCGTACCTACGAATAAAGAGAGGTGGAAAGGAAGGACACACTGTAAACATACAACAGGGAGCATCATCCTATATATCCATGGAGTGCTGTGTGTCACACCACATTAACTCAAGCCTTGGTGAGGAACCCTGTAGCATAATGTTTATGCCAGGTCCATTACTAGTCAGGTCCAAGGAGCCTTGGGACCCAGCAAGCTGACACCATGGACATCTGGAGTTTGTTGTGGATGACTTCATGGATGCACTTCTGGGAGATACAGTACCTGGTGTGGTAGCAATGTAATGCCCTGTCACCTATCGATCTGCCATGATGATGACAAATTTTGGCAGTGGTCTCATGTTTGGCGACTGATTGGCCTTCCTGAACGATTGTCTTCCAGGCTTTCCCTGGCATGTTTGAATTCAGCAGTTCACAGTCTTCGGCATGCAGCATGAAGGAACATCCTCTCCTAGTGTGGCTACCATGTCCACATGTATGTCTCTGGTTGTTAAGCCCTTGATACCAAGGCAGTTGATATAGTGTAGGCTGTTGTTTTCCATTTTCTTGGGAACTGCTGATATTCAGAGTTTAATTATTTGCAACAGACAAGGCAGTTGATATCATGATGGCTGTTGTTTTCCATTTTCTTGGGAACTGCTGATATTCAAAGTTTAATTATTTGCAGCAGAAAAACAACTAAAATACAGTACTTCCAAGTTTATGTGTAATCATTCAACAAATTGAACCGCATGCACGTTCAGAGGAAAAAATATACTGTATAGCTCATATCCTACTTTAGGCGATGAACTTATCAATCAATCCTCGTATGTAGAGTGCTTTACACTACTTTGTTATGCAGAACAACTTGGCATCATAAATCCCAAGATCCAGACGCCTTCATGATATTATCTTAGGGGAAGCAAAAGTAAAGCAGTATGAATTGAAAAAGTCCTTTCCACACATCAGTAAGGTGTCCTGAGAATGGTAAGAGCACCCATGAGGTAAAAAAAAAAAATGCCATAATACAGGTGCTATCTTGTAGATTTATCTTATTTTTATAGAACATTGTTGTAGAAGCTGTTTGGCATTGACCAGCCAGCCAATTGCAATTATCCTTTCCGTTGTATTTTCTGTAAGGCAGATTTTCTGGCCATTGAAGTCCTAGGTTATTGGCAGGTTAAATTATGTTGTTAGGTTATGTGATGACCCTACATCATGATAGCCTTTTCTTCTTTCTGGAGTTGGTTTTTAGGTCAACCACGTCATAATATTGCCTTCCTACTAAAGAGAAAATAATGAGACAGTCAATGCACTGCTTACAATAGAGGGAGCCAATAAGAATGCAGTGTGAAGAAAATCAAAGTTCGTTCATTTTTGATGGCTCCAACATTTTTGCATGCGTCGGCCTTGGTCGTCTAACCGTGGCTTTCCATGCTACTCGATATCCAGCAGCTTTTCTATCCAGTCCCTTATTCTTGAGGTCACATTCAACGATCTTGTTCCGGGTCTTTCTCGGTCTACCTCTTGTAACCTACCCCTAATTAGTGATGAAAGGGAGTTCTCTGTCTGGAACCTGCCCTGCCAGCATGAGGGCACATCCAATAAACGGCTGCACTGCGTTTGATATACAAATATAACCTTCAGACATGCTAACCATCTCCACATCTCATGCCATGGAGCCTTTCTCAGTTAACATAATACATTACATCTGCTTATTCTCTTGACCCAAGTTAATCCCACCCAGAGGTAGACATTTAAGAAGGTACATTAATATTGTATGTCCTTTCGTTTATCATACGTTTGTATCCTGTCAAAGTTTCATTGATGACACACTGCATAGACTCCTTTACTCACCTTTTTCTTCCGTCACACAACCACAGTTTCTACGTGCCTTTCATCCAGCATTCCAGAGTCTTCCTCACTCCTGCTTGAAGCACTGAGTGGGGATGGTTCACACTGCCAAATGCAGAAACTGGTGTTTCAGCTTTACGGATCAGTTGCTCTTCACGACCTGTGAAACATTAAACACACTTAGTACAGCTGCTCATCCATGTCAGGCATGCCTGTGCAAGCTGGCAGCTACAATATGTATGTCCATTACTTCATGCACATGCACAAATTTTCCTTTATCTTTTTATTTCTCAGAATGTTTACTTTTATATATGTCCATTACTTCATGTCATGCACATGCACAAATTTTCCTCTATCTTACTTTTTATTTCTCAGAATGTTTACTTTGAATTTTATTTCTTTTGTCTTATTCCCCTCTCCATTCTGTTTTATAATCCAGGTCCTATTCCAGTATCTCCTTCCTGCTTACATTATATTTCCCCCTTTTGACTTTTCCTCTAAATCCAACAAAAAAAAAAAATATTCCATAGCCTAATCATCCTCAAACTTTTCCCCATTTACTCCATCCCAAGTCATCTCCATCTTTAGTTCCCCCACTATTTCACTATAGGCTTCTTGCTACCAAAACATTACAGTTTCCTTGATAGCTCTTCCCCCTATCCAACATTCTTGACAAACCCTTTACCACTATACCACCTCCAGGTTGTTATTAATGTTCTCATGCCTTCACCCATTTTATTATATGCCTTTTAATCTCAGTCCTTGGTTTTATAAATATTCCTCCGTTAGATCTTTCTGTGATTTTTAGGCACAGTACCATCGTTTCTATTTGTCTTCCATTGCTACTTTTCTCTTTGACTGTGCCATCTCAAAGTAGCTAGATTATGCTAGAAATTTTACTTGAAACGTTTAATGTCAGGAAGGTAACTGTGGTACCAGTACAGTAGTGGCTTTGAGTACCACATCAATGAGCACTGAGTTGTGTACCTCAGTTACTTTCCTCCATTAAACTATAACCCAGGAATCTGTTTCCTACATTGGGTGGTAACCTTATAACCAAACACAAAGTCCACTTGGTGGTCTGCTGAATTAAGATAACCCAACTCAGTGTCACCCATAAAGGCTGAAATTCAAGGGATGGCTGAGGTTTATTGTTCACATATTGTCATTGAGGGAAGAGTGACTGGTCATTCTTGCATTAAAAGAGTATGTCTGAGTAGCATAGTCCCCAATAAAAGGTGTGATGCAGTAATACATTTTCTGCTAAATTTAACAAAAGAACATAATTACATAATTCATGCGACTCGACAAATCTGATACAGTTCAGGCCATATATTACTAAAGTTGTTTTTATACATACAGATTACAAATTTCTAATAAGGACTCTGCAAAGACACAAGGTCAACAAGAAAAACTTTTCAATACAATAAAAGTATTTATTCTGTAAGAAGCCAAACCAAAATGTACACAGGAGCATGGGACAACCCTGTGCCCTAAGCTCCATCCATTGTTTGTACAGTAATACGAAACCCTATCACACACGGACCTTAATGACGCGTCTCGCCTCTACCATGATATTATTTGTGGCCGTAAGGGGAAGGGGGAGTGATACTAGGGAGGGGAGGGGGGTTTGCTCATCCATGGCCAGCATCAGTATAAATAACCAGGATACCGTAAGTGTTTTTTTATGTTTTTCTTTTAATAAGACAATCACAGCTAGGGTCTACATTGTTAGAGGGGGTCATGTCACATCACACTCCAGGCCACGACTGAGCAATCACAGGTGACAAAACCTGACCTCTGACCCCTACACGGCATGTGGGGTCTACGCACATTCACACACACTTGCATACAGACAAAATACACATACAGCTGGTCAAGTACACACCAAATTGGTGAAACACGCTTCAACAAGGCCTTAACTGAGGCGGCATTGTTCTTCTGCAACCTGCTATTAACAGTATAATATGTAATTCAACAAGTACTTTTTCTCCTCTCCTCTCACTTCCTCACTACCAAAATTGCATACTGTACTTAAGGTGGGTTGCAGTGTCTTGGAAGACAGCAACTACGACATGACATGCTTACATTTCACATTCAAACCCTGAAACATATACTTCAATTTAAACTCCTGATTTACCAAGCCCCAAGGTCAGGCAATACTTATGACAGTTAGCTTGACTAAAATGCCATACAGAAAGGCACATGACCTGGGTGAGTTGGCTGCATCCAGAACAAAAATGGCCAAAATATTTAGTGTGTTGCATCAAAGGGTTTAAAGTGATTACCCAACAGACAAACAGCAGCAGTCTGCCTCACACCTCACTCACTGCCCACACCCGTAGAATATTCTCAGTAAGGGATATGTATATCTATGCATATCTGTGTGTGTTTGTCTCTCCACAAACACCACAAATGAAGCACCTGGTTGGCAATAATGGAATATGTTTTGCATTGCCTACGAATATACTGCATCAGACATTTTCACTGGTATTACATTGACTGACCTTTTTGCAAAATGCACACTTTAGTTACTACTAATCATTATCAGACCTGGCAAGATCTACATTGCTGTTCTCATAACACTGGCCCATTTAGCTAGTATATATGTATATATATATAAAGACAACAAATTACTTTAGCTCAATGCAACTTTTCTTCACTATGGTGCATATTTTACACTACATATAAGAAAATCCGAAAATTCAAGTGTTTGGCTAAACATACCAGTAATCAAAATAATTTTTGGCATAATTCAAACATACATTCAGTATACATGTTAGATTATGTATTTGCCTTTTCAATTCAACATTCAGTTTCTTTGCAAATGGCAAAAATATAGCAGCTACTATATTAATATTAAAGGTTCTTTTAAACAACACTATACAGTAATCAAACAGCAAAACCTCTACTGAAATATATAATACATGTTGGATAATTACAAATTGAAAAGAAAGTATAAAATTTCTTCCAATAAGATTTTTATATAAATTAATTTTGTCTTTAACTGAGGTGCCGCAATATTTCAAAACTTAACTGCAATTTCTTGCACAGTACAAAGTAACAACCTTCTATAATGAAAAGTATTAAGTCACTTGAGAATATTGTAAGCAAAATTAAATAGAAAATAACTTCCTGCAAATGAGAGGTGTGAGACTGCAGAGCAACAGCACAGCTATTCCTGCTGCAGCCTGGAGGATAGCAGGGAGGATAAAGGGGCTCCTTCTTATTCATGGAATGATGACTACAACTGGAATGACTAACACACTGTTTCTGGCTGGTCAATGCAATACTTTCTATAAAAGACAAGAAAGTACATGTGACTCCTTTCCTCTTCAACTAACTTTCCTCATTATTTTGCTCTGCTCAGTCAAGTTCAAGTCTGTATGTGTACTGATTAAATTTTACAATAAGTACAACCCTTCATAACCTTGTATGCTGATGACAAATACCTCACCAAAAGCAGACATCTGAAACCATGATTGTAAATAAGTAATGAATACTAAATACCATACACATACACACTGACTTTAATGAAGTGACTTTTTTGCTGCTGTTACGCATTTTCTCCAAACTAGCCTGACTGAACAGTGCAATGACACAACTACACAATATCTGGAACTCATTTAACAACCTTGTACACAGCAGTACCATACTACACTTCACACACACATCTAAACATTCTGGGTCCCAGTCAACGACAAGAGGTAAGGACAAGATGCCTGCCTGCTTCTTTTCTGTAATAAGGAACCTTATTAGCTTTCTACCCTACCTGAGCATGACAGCACTTCACTTGGTATCCTGCACAAGGCTCCTGGAGTGAACACTGATGAAACCATCAAACCTACATACATACATACACACACACATTCACACTCACTCCAACAGTTCAATTACTTCTGTAATGAAAGACACCAATACTTCATTTACCAATTAGCTAGAAAAATAAGGTAATCAAACAGTATCATGAAATCACAAGCACATTGCCTGTCCAAGTTTCATGCTCAACTCTATTTAATTATTATCACATGAGGCAGAACCACACCACCATAGGATTCACACACATTTCTTCTTCACAACTGGAACTTCCTCAGCCAAAAGTCTGGAATACTGTCCAGTCACAACAGACCAGCAGTTGTAACAACACAACACCACATCACCACCTCACTCTTGACAGAACTTTTCCAAGTCTAATGAGTACACTTTTGTGGCCTTTCAGCACAAACTAGATTCTCCAATTTTCATAATTAGAATGTCAATGTTCTCTAATTAATTTTTTTTTTCCCACAAAAAATTAAAATTGCCAATGTCTTCCACCATCACATGATCATTTCTATGCACACTTATTTCACAATGTCTTTTCAGGTAATGTTCACACCACATGGGTTCGGCTCCCGCGTTTACACGCTCAGTCATCACTTCTGCCCGTCATGCCTTAATAGCCCTGGAGCTTGAGCAGCATACCCCCTAGGGATGCCCATGTCCTCTCACCGCCCACTATGTCATCTTCGAGTGGTGGTGGTGGTGGTTGCAGTAGTTGTGGCAGTTGTAGTAGACCTCATTTGGCTGGAGGTGCTGCCGCCGCTGCTGTTGTTGCTAGACCTGAGGGAGCTCCCACTGCCACTGGCGTCTGTCCCGCCTGCAGTGCTGTAAACAATAATAGTAAGTTAAATCTCTCAGTCCCTATGTATGCTCCCTACCATCATTTCCTTGGTGATTTATTTTCTGGATATGGTGGTTAATCCATAGGTTATTAATGAAGTGTATGATAATATTAGGATGATTTAAGTGTCACAGCCATATGTAATGCAAAATAACTCACTTGGGAAGAGGTGTTAGGAAGCTTTTGTAATAATATGGGCCTTGGTAGCAGCGTGGGTAAATATATAATATGTAAATATATTGTAAAAGTTAATGGTGACATCAACCCTTTCTCTATATTCAATTCTCATTACACTTTACAACCCTTACTATTTGGCTCAGTTTGTCTAATGTGGTTTTCAAATGGAAGTAATCATCCTTACTCCAATCACAGTAATAAACCTCTCGCCATGCTTTTACAGCATCAGCTAATTATCCCAAAGCCACCTCACGTGTTTAATGCTTTCAATGTCCGATGGTATATTCATAAATTATGAATGTAACTTCCGAACAGTCTTGCCATGTTATGACATTTGTTTTAATGAGTTTAAATTGTAGGACCATCTCTCCCAGTGTCTCAAGGAGGAAAGTTACATCCTGAAGCAGGTTCTCAAACTGGGAGCCATGGTTCCCAAGGGGGCCACAAAGGATTGTAGGCAGGCCATGGTGGGCTAGATTTTTTTTTTTTTTTTTTTGGCGAGGGACTGGAGAGAGAACTGAAGGGGGGCCATGATGACCTTTTTTTTTTTTTTTTTTTTTTTTTTTTTTTTGCTGCGAGGGACTGGAGAGAGAACTGAAGGGGGGCCATGATGACGTAAAGATTTCCACAACAACAGAGGTGAAAGAGGTTGAGAAACACTGCTCAAATGTACAGCAAATGAAGTGCAGTAGTGGGTGGAAGTCCATACTTGCACAAACAGTCCTTTACTAATCAGAGAAGGATGTTGGAGTGGTGTGTGTAATATCAAGTTAGCCAACAGTCACACTAATACATGGCAATGACTGAGCAGGATTCACAATTGTCCAAAACAAAAATGTGTGGAGAGAAGTCTGAGGTAAGGAATTTAAAGATGGGACATAATGAGACAGAGGCATATATTACCCCCTTGAACAGCACATGACACAAAAAGTCTGGAAGTAGAGTTTTTAATAAAATTTACTTTTGTCTACATGGTCTTCAACAGGTAACAAAAAGGGAACCACAGTATTATCAAACATACATGATATGTCAATATACAATATGCACTATTGATGCATGCACTGCTAACACATGAAACAGCTACACAAGAAGTATTTATGTTGTGAAACAGACTCTATTAAGCAGAATAAGGGATAGAGGAAGCTTACCTGCATAGTGGTACTGTGAGGGTGGGAAAGAGTAGGGTGGGAAGCCGTCATGCAGGTGGTGTGTGGGGGGTCGTGCTGTGGGGGGAGACCGCCCCTCTACCCCCCCTCCCACAGGCCCGCTTCCCCCATGGGTCAGGGAGGAGGAAGAGGATGGAACGGAGGTAGAGGTGGAGGTGGAGGAAGAGGCGGTGGTGGCAGCAGGGGCCAGAGGTGAGCCATCCTTGCTGGTAAGTGGAGATACAACTTTCTGTGGGGTGGTCATCAAACCAGGTGGGGCCAAGCCTGAGGGCAACGGAGACTTACGGGCACGCTCCTGCAACTCGTGGATCTTGTGGTTGGAGTATAAGTGTGTGTGATGGATCATGGGGACGCCCGACCCACCTCGGGACAGGTCCTCAGGCGTACTGCTTACTGGGGCATTGAGTGGAAAGCGAGGCACCATGCCTGGTGGTGCCAAGAAGTGAGGTGGGGGATAGATGGCTGGCACCATGGGCCGGTAGGTGTCATATGCCAGGGGATTAAATGGGCTGAAGGGGTAGTATGTAGTGGAGGTAGGGGGTGGTGGAGGTCCTGTAGTTTCCATTGTAGGTTTAACTCCCTCGTTCTTCCCCTCAGGCTTTTTGTCCCCTCGGTCATCTTTGCTTGCAGCAGGGGCGGTGGGTGGTGTGGACACCACTCTGGGACTAGAAAGAGGTGCCGGTGGGGAAGGCTTGGCTGCACCCAGGTTCTTGTCTCCGGCTTTTTCCGGTGGCTGTGTCTGCAGTGTCAGGCGTTGCTCGTAAGGTGGGTACCTGTAGACCAGTGGGGGGTCCTCAAAGGCACGCTTATCCACTGCTATTTGACCTTTTAGTTCATGGCCCTCCTTTACTATGGTATGGTTGTCTGCTGGTTTGTCCTTTACAACCCCAAGCTTGTCTTTGGTGATGGCAGGAGAAACCACAGATACCAGTCCTCCTGGCCCAGATCTGGACAAGTCTGTGGGACCCTTGTCACCATCCCTCACTCCAATTAACTCTTTCCCTTCACCTTCTTTGTACATTGGTGCTTCTCTCATGAATGGATGATCAGCATAACCTGGAGCATACATGAAATGGGAGGCATAGAGGTAGTGGGGGGGAATCTTACTAAGAAACTCACTACTACCAGGTGGAGGTAAACCATCTCGCTTTTCACTATCACCAGGTTTATCTTTTAAGTCTTTAACATCCCCTTCCTTGCCTGGTGTGGAGGTGGGTGGTGGTTGGATAGGGGGTATAAGGAAATGGGGAGGCTGGCCATAAGGATTTGGGTAATACATGCTATATGGGGGATATGGTTGTGCACCCAGAGGTAATTCGGGTTTTTTATCATCCTGCAAGTCTTTATTATCACTTTCACCGTCCATTCCTGGGGCAGTGTCATTGGCATCAGATATGTCGGAATAGGCAGGACTGCGTGCATCCTCCCGACCAGGTTGCTCCTCCTCCCGACCTTCCTTACTCACTACACCATTCACTAATTCTTTATTTTTATTTTTATCACTGTCTTGTAATGATTGTTTCACAGATATTAAACCTGGAGAGTTCCCAGGGAGGCTGGAAAGTGGAGTGCCCTGTGGTGGGCCCGAGAGGGTGGGTGTGACTTGGGTGCCAGCTGGCAGTGAGGTCGGTGGTCTTGGTGCACCCGGACCTACCCTGACCATCATTTCCGGCCGAACTTCTGGCCTCACCAGTCCAGGTCGAACTTGTGTGAGGGCAGCAGCAGGTACTTGAGACACACTTAAGGCTGGAGATGCCACCTGGGGATGCTGGGGACTCACCACTCCACCAGAGCCAGTGTACATGTACACTGCTGGGCTGGCCTGAGGAACACGTGGCTGTATGACGCTTGGCTGACTAGTGGGCAGTGGAGCAGAATTCTTGCCTGACTCCTCAGTAGGGCCAGCATTCTGGGTGGGTCCAGAAGCCGGGCCAGGGCCTGAGCTGGGGCTTGGGGGTGCTGGAGGGCCACTGTACCTTAATACTGAGGGCTTGACCACGTCCTGCGCAGTCTTGTCCACAGGTGTCTCAGCCACAGGGGCAGGTGAAGACGGTTGGCTTTCCTCCACCTCACTCTCAGCTCGGCCTTCTGTGCTGGTTGTCTCATCATCATGGGCAGCACTGTTGTGGGCATGGCTCTGGTGGTACTTCAACCCATTGATGTGTTTGTACTTTTTGTTGCAGTTGGGTTCAGGACATTCAATCAGCTGAGGTGAGGCAGGCTGCTCTGGGCCGGGACTGCTAGCGCCACTGGTTGGAGTACCTCGTGATGACACCCTGGACCGCTTCCAATTTTTGTTGTTGTTCTCTGGAGTTTCTGATTCTCGGCCCTTACGTTTAGTTCCGCCAGGCTCAGACTTGACTGGACTAGGAGGGGGGTTAAAGGTAGGGGTGACATTCCCCCTGCGACCCTTGACATTGGCATTGCGTAACTTGCCACTGCGCGTCTCTGCCACGCTGAGGTCAGTGGTGGTGGTGGTGGGGGTGGTAGCAGTGGTGGTGGTGGTGGCAGCCCGCCCCCTCTTGCCCCGACCTTTTGGCGTCCGAGACTCTATATCACTGGTGGGCGAGTCACAGAACCTGGCAGGAGAGAGGGGAGAGGCGGGTCAGTCGACAGTACCCACTCACCCCACACACCACATTACTATCCCACTACTCACACCTCCCACAGAGAGAGAAAAAGCAAGTAAGAGAGAAGAGAGCAGTCATACACAGCCCTTCAGTGGCACTACACCATAATTCCAACAATGGAAAATAAAAAAGGCTTCATTTTATCTTTCTTTATGATCAACAAAAGTACTAAAATCATTTCCTCAAATCCTGGCTGATCAGAAAAAAAACTCAGGAAATGAAAGCCAGGTACATCCACTAATTATTTCAAAGGAAAACTTGAATGTCATATTCATTAAATGAAACAACTTTTTACTGCAAGTCTTGCAATTCCATTATGGTTTAATAGTTAGTAAATATATATAAATAAATAAAAATAAAAAGTGCTCAAATACAAGTGTGCTGTGTCTCCTCCAGGCTGTGACTGTAACAAGTGATGCAGTACACAAAACACGGGGTGGACCTACCTTGGGGGTGCCCAGTCATGCCTCGTACAGTCCAGCAGTGTACCCACGTACGTCTTGCCGCGCCACGTTACGTTCACTACCAACACACCTGCACAGGGGAATATAGTTTTTTAAGACAGAGAAATATAGTAATCTCGCATAACACCAGATGTGTTCCTAAAAACTGACACACCACAAGCAATATTGTACAGTGATTTCCTACTTGGAATTGAAATTCATTCCTTAAAGTGGAGCTTGCTTTACACGAGGGCTGTCTGCTTGTCTATCTATGCATATATCTCTATATACTGTACAGTATATATCTTGCCAAATGCCGTAATCCCATAAGGGGTGGCCACAAACAAACTCACTGCCCTCCATCCCCCCCTCTCTCATATACCTCACCACTCCATCCCATCCTTGGCCTCCTTGCCCCCCTCCACCTCACTCACATACTCTCCTCATTAGTTTCTCATTCTCCATCCCCTCCACATAGCCGAACTGTCTCAGTGTATTTCTCCTAACGTTTTCTATCACATCCACACCACAGCACTCCTTCGCTTCCTCAGTTGTCAGTCTGTCTCTCCATGTAACTTCACATGCTTGTCTCATTTCCACTGCCCTCACTCTCGACTTGTGTCCTTCGAACAAAGTTCAGGCTTTCCTTTTCATATGTTATGAGTTGTTCTGCAAATACTATCATGCAGTGACTTACTTCCATGGTCACTTCCCTACTTATCACTGCTTTCCAAAAACCAGCAACCTTTCTTCCCTGTTGCACCTTTTCAAGCACTTCATCCTCCAAACTTCCATCCTTATTCATCACACTACTCAAGTATTTATAAATTCTAGGTAAAATATTTTCTTGTAAGCAAATGAGGGTGAATGCAACTGCTGTTTCTGCATTATTTAATTTCTGCATGATGCTTTCAATGCATTGGGCTAAGCTACGTTGATTTACACTTAGATTTTTGTGTTGCTGTCCAAAGAGTATTTGGTGACGTTTCATTCCTTCCTGAGAACATCTTCAGAACAATCTGATGGCAGGTGGAGCAAGACCTCGTTATAATGAGGACGCTGACATGTGCTACCGTGTGATTGGTTAGCCAAGAGCGTGCAATGGAAGGTATGTGGCTATCTCATTAGTGGAATGAGTTAGCCCACGGATGTCCGTTATCTTTTGTATGTTGGAAGGACTTGCAAATATTCCACTTGTGAGTTTATTGCAGGTTTCAGTTTGGAAATATAAAGTGGTTCCAGAAACACGAGTCTACGTGGGTCTTTTTCACATTCAAATTTTTCAATGTCTTTTTTTAAGATGCTGACGGGTGAGGGGGATGTTTAGTTCATTCGTACTTTTTTACTCATCTCTTCTGTAGATGACATGTGAGATGCCTTGACAGTTTAATCCTTGTCATTCCTGCATAGGTAGGGAGCCCATGGTCCTTACTGGTGCATGTATGTTGGTAAATGACGTGGTCTTCTTGCATGAACGTACTTTTTATGGCAGGGCTGTTTGTGAGTAATAGATGGGAGGTTTCGTGGATCTTGAAAGTGATTAGTGTAAAGCTTTCAATCGGATACACTTATTTGGGATTTTTATGTATGAAAATTTTCATTATTATTATTTTTGTTTAAATTATTATTATTATTTTTAAAAAAACTCTCTGGCCATGTAATTTCGGTACGACAAAGTGATTTTTTTCATTACTGAGAGAAGGGGAGCTGTAGCTTGGGTACCATTTGTTAACTGCCTTCTTGACTACATTTTCCACATTGTTACTCCGATATCCACTGTTGAGGAGAACTTGCTGTCTTTCCAACTCCAAATGAACACTGCTCCATGAGGAACAGTTGGGTGAGGGCACAGCAGATGTAGACACTGATGGTGGAGTGGAAGTAACTCTAAGGGCATCCTTTTTTTGGTGTTGTGACACTGTCCTTTACTGGATGATTTTACATAGACTGCAGCTGTGAATTCAGAGTTGCAGGCGTTCACTAGGACGTCAAGGAAGGAAAGGCGGCCTTGGGTAGACTCTTCGAAAGTGTAATTTAGGCCAGAGGTGATGTGACGTCTGAAGTTCTTGAATGTCCTTTAATGAAAATGCCATCGACATAGTGGCAGTAGATTGAAGGGCTGTTAGTCAGTAAAACAGCCTTGACTGTACCCACAAAAAAGTTAACAAAAGGGCTCCTAGAGGGCTGCCTGTGGTAACACCATCCATCCAGCAAAACCTATTTCCATGGTGCCAGATGAAGGTGGCTTTTTTTTTTTTTTTTAGTACAAAGTTACAACAGGGTGCGAGTGCAGGTAAAATGACTTTTGACATCCAAACTGTAACAATGTGGTCTTCTGCAGGGGATGCATCCTTCAGAATCTCGAGGAACTGGCTAGCTGATGACAGGCAGCAGTCGGCAGGTACGTAGAGAGCAAGCATTTTGTTCAATTTCTCTCCTACGGAGTAGATAACAGTCAGGATCTGCGAGATGATGGAGTGAATCGGGTAGCCTGGCTTGTATGTCTTGATGTTGCCATGCACATAGCCAAGAGAATATTCACCTATCAGTTTAGGGAAGTGGAGGCTGTTTACAGTGGTGCTGGTAGCTTCAGTCAAAACGTTGACTCCTTTCTTAATTTCTTCCATGGGCTTACGAGTAATCATCATAAGCTTGGAGATTCCTTCAAGGTCTTATGTTATGAAAACAAAAGGGATTATTCTCACCACCTCCTTGTGTCTCTGCCACCCCTTACCTCAATGAACTCATCTGTGGAGAGTTGGTCAAGAGTGGCTGTCCAGGTCCTCTTGCACATCATTGACCTTCATATCCTGCTTCGTGTGAGAGTCAAGGATTTCACAACGGATGTCCAACCACTTGGAATCCTGTAAAGTGCACACATTATGGCCATACTATGCACCAGATGGTGTTCAGTGAGCTTGACTTCACCTCCTTCCACACTGCTGTGATGTTGATGGTGTGCTTGATGTTATAATTTTAACTGAACCACAGCACTGCATCACTCACCCTCACCAATTGCTCCATGGTGTGGCAGAGGTAGTAAGTAGGCCTCGAATGTGGTAATGACGCCCTGGTCCATCGGCTGGAGTAACTATGTTAGGTTTCCAGGGAGCAGGAAGACCACTTTGATATTATCCACCCAGTCCTCCATGCCCTCGGTGACTCAGGGCGTTGTCAACCAGAACAAGGAAATGGTTGGCAAGATTACTCCAGCTAGTCATGTAAGTGGGAGGACAGGTATCCTGCCATGTGAAAGCAGCTGGGTGCAAAGGTCAGCCATGCCCTGAAGTTAGCCCACTCTTCCAAATAACCCCTTGGTTCTTCACGTACCCTGCCAGAACTCTGGGGTTCTTCCAAAGATACACGAGGAGTGGTTTGTGCTTCAGGTCCTCCTCTACATGCACACCATGGAGGGTACGGCAGTCCTTGGCTGACTTAAACCTTGGCGCACACTGTTCTTCCTTGCCTATATACATCCTCCAGGAGGTACATTACCAAGACAAGCCTGTTTGATTAGCTGCCATGTGGTCAGCACAAACTGGCTCATCACACATGGATCACATGTTTAAGGTCAGCAAAGCTTTACACCACTCAAACCAATCTGTACAGGTCTTCAACTCCTTAGCCTCCATACCTTGCTTTATCCCTGAGATCCTTCCCCAGATCGAGAGCCTTAGTGTAAAATAAAACTTCAGTGAAGAGGCAGTTTTGCTCAGTTCAGTTCATAACCCACAGTGACAGGAGATGCTCATCTCCATTTTAAACTCCTATGTTCTGGTTAGTAGTCATTTAGCAGTCAGGGTAGGTACATTCTGTGACGCGACTAGTACAGCATCTAATTTCTTTTTACCATTGTGACCTTGGACTGGGGCTGCTTTATGGCCTCAATGATCTTGCTTATTCCCTGCCCTTCCTTATGGCACTTAACAATGCTAAGTTTCACATCGAGGGAAAGGCTATGCATTGCCCTCAACAACATCAATAGCGCCAGGCTTCCCACTGGGGGTCACACCAGACATGATTTCTAAGTTATGAGTTTCAGTTAATTCACACACTCAATGTTATCTCTCTATTTACTACTGCATGCAGCACCAATTATTGCATACTTGTACTATTATCTGGTGATAGCAATGGTGTTTTGCTGGCCTTTCACAATCAACATGCTTAGGTAGCTTGGAGAACACAAGGGAGATTATGGCGGGCACAGGACACGTGAGGAAGTGAGATGGGGGTCTTCAAAGGAGTGGTGTGAAGGAGGTTGTCTGAGCTGAGGTCTGAGATGGGGATTCTGTGCAGGTAAATGCTGGGGGGTCATCTTGGGTCAAATGTAGGACTGTCGGCTTGCGTGTGTCGCGTCTTTGCACATTTCTTGTAAGTAGCCATTGCAAATATCATTCTAACGAATTGAGATTTCACCATCGTTATTCCAAAAATGGGTCTAACTTTTAGTTCATTATAGTAGTTTATCGTATAGCGAAGAAATGTGTGGCAAGGCTCAACTCTAACTGGTACTTTGAATGAAGACGCAAAAATATGTTACCAGAGGGGGGCACCTTTAAGTGGTGCCACCAACATAACCAAGTGGCTTAACTTGTCTGTGTTATACTTCCTTATACCTCAAGAGGAAGACGATAGATGGTATAAGAAGGGCAACCTTGGCCTTCAGTCCACTGGGATCATATTTCAGATGTACAGTCACTCATAAAAGAAGTGATACCTCGCTAGCCAGCCCTTCCTCATTTTGTGTGGCAACACTGTAACTTTCACAACTTAAGGTGATTCTAGTAGGGCTTTTAGATACTATGCCTGAGTGAACCCCAATTCGAATTTAGCTTCACTTCCTGATGAATTAAAGTAGCTGGGCCGTGTGCAGAAATGATCTTCATAATATTGCTTTGTATATTACATAATTGCATCATAGTGCAAGCAGCAAATCCTTTGACCTCAGTAGATAATCTAATGTTGAACACTTTCACAATGTGGCATCTATCATTCACATTCAAACATGATGAGTGGATGCACAAAAAAATTACAATGTCGTATCTGCTAATGATTTTCAACTACAGTATTCCCCACACAAATCAAAGCTTTCCGTTGAAATGATTATCATAACTTTCACCTCATAACCTAACCTGTGACATTCTATCTATCTATCTATCTATTGCTAGACGCCTTAATCCCATATGAGGTGGCCACAAACAAATCGCCTCCATGTCACCCTGTCCCCCGCCATTTCACTGCCCAGCTCCCAACTCACACCTTAATCCCATACAGGGTGGCCACAAACAAATCGCCTCCACGTCGCCTTGTCCCCCACCATTTCATTGCCCTGTTCCCAACTCACACCCCGCTCTCTAATATACCACTCCACTTCATCCCTCCATCTCATCCTTGGCCTCCCCCTCCCCCTCACTCACATACTCTCCTCATCAGTCTCTCACTCTCCATCCTCTCTACATGGCCAAACCACCTCAGTGTGTTTCTCCTAATGCTTCCTATCACATGCACACCACAGTGCTCCTTCACATCATCATTTGTCAATAGTCTTTCCATGTGACTCCACATGCTCCTCTCAAGTAACTCATTTCCACAGCTCTCACTCTTGGCTTGTGTCCCACCAACAACATCCAAGCTTCACTTCCATACGTTAGAGTTGGTGTCATAATACTGTCATGTACTAACTTTTTCACTTCCATGCTCAATTCCCTGTGTCTTATCACTGCTTTCAAGGAACCAGCAACCTTTCATCCTTGCTGTACCCTTTCAAGCATTTCACTCTCCAAATTTCCATCCTCATTCATCACACTACCCACGTACTCACATTTCTATTTCCTCCTCATCCAGCCTCACTGTACATTCACTGACTTCACTTCTTTCAAAGACCATAACTTTACTCTTCCCTACATTCACCTTTAGATTCCATTTCTTCCACACTCTCCCAAACTCATTCACCATGCCTTGTAGCTCCCCTTCGTCTTCACTTAACTAAACAGTATCACCTGCAAACAACAGTACAGGGAGTTTCCAAACACTGCTCTCTCTCATTAGGGCCACTCCAACATCTACTGCCCTACCTTGTATCTCTTTAATAACTCCATCCATGTACAGATTGAACAACCATGAAGACATGACACATCCCTGTTACAACCCAACATTCAAATAGAAAAACTCACCCAGTTCACAATCCACATGCACTGCAGCCTTAGCACCCTCATACATACTCTTCACAGCATTCAGCATCTTCCCATCTACTCCATATACTGACAATATATTCCACAATCCTTGTCTATCCACCCTGTCATATGCTTTCTCCAAGTCCATGAAGACCACATACAGTTTATTTCCCTTCTCTAGAAACTTTTCCAGTAAAGATCTTAACAATGAATATCTGCTCTACACAACCTCTTCCCTTCCTAAAACCTACCTCTTCTTCTCCAACTAATTCCTGTGTTATTTCCCTAACTCTGTCAGTAAGTATCCTACCATATACTTTTCCTATTACAGTAAGTATCCTACCATATACTCTTCCTATTACACTAAGAAGACAAATGCCCCTATGATTACCCCACACTTCTTTTTCCCCTTTCCCTTTGTTCAAGGAATAATTATACCTGACTTCCAATCCTCCTAGACTCTACCTTCCTCCCAGGCCAAATCTTCCACTTCCATTCTACTATTCACCCCCATGCTGCAGCATTTCACCACACACTCCATCAATTCCTGGGGCTTTCCCCATTTTGACATCCTTCGCTTCCACAACTTTCATCCTACTGATTTCTTCCTTCCTTCTCCCAGCCACTTATACTCGCATTACTTTCATTCTCTATGTTCAAGAGTTACTTAAAGTTTTCCTTCCATCTGCTCACTTTTTCTCCCTTCTCCACTAGTAATGTACCATTCTTATTTTTCACTCCCCTACTAACTTCACTGCCACCCTGTCTAACTCTCTTTACCTCTTTCCAGAACACTTTCTTACATTCCCTCTACTGGTATGTGGTAGGGTAGAGAGGAGAAATTATTGATATGGACTGCAAGCTCCAAATTCAGTGATACCTCCACAGTTATTGGACATTAAAATAACAGTATACATATTTGTGAAAGACAATAATCTATGAAATTCGGGCACCAAGCTGATAAAGGAAGTACTGTATTTGCATTAGAACGCAACTCTGATAGTGATATGTAACCTAGATACTGCAAAAATTCTTTTCATACTGCATGATCGTTACTGAACTAACTGTGAAATGCTAAAATTTTGTGTAAGATATTCAGAAGATGCATTACCTAAGACTTACTGCACAAATAATTATGTAACACTGTTGTAGTTACACATTTCATATTATTTTTCTGGAGAAACATGAGATGCATAACCACACGCATAGGAAAATATCAGTAAGTGAACGATAATGCAGAAATTCACTTTCTATGAAAATGTCATGCGGCACATAATGCAATATTTCTACAGAAGTGATCTGGAACTCTTAGCCTAATGGAAGTACAGTATAACTTTCATCTTTATTTTAGTAATAAACTGCTGTTGTAGCTGTAACAGTATCATTCCCACAATAATGTACTTTATCCAGTAATGTCATAAAATCAGATGTAGATTATGCATCAAAGAGAATTTTTCTTCTGAAGTGATCATCGAGATCTCCGTTAGTTTACAAACCTAGTCAAAACAATGAAACCATTATCATGTTAGAGGTGTCCCTATTTCACCATGGTGTTTTAGCCTACCTCGAAATTACATATCATGAAGACAAGCTGCATGTTAAATTAAGCAGCCTCATGTGAATGACTTTTTCTTTTTTGATAGCCTTAAGAGGTTTATAATATAAGCATCAGTACAAAATTAATTATTGGTCTTGCCGGGACATGTACCAACACAGCAACTCCCAGTCAGTAATGTGACATTAAATTTTTATATGTAATGTCACAGGATAGGTTACGGAGTAAAGTTATAATAATCACTTCAACGGAATGCTTTGAATTGTGTGGGAAATACTGTAGCTGAAAATCATTAGCAGATACAACATCGTATTTTTTTTTGCACATCCACTCATCATGTTTTAATTAAAGTGAATGAGACGCTACATTATGAGTGTTCAACAACAGATTATCTACTGAGGTCAAAGGATTTGCCGCATGCACTATGAGGCAATTATTTAATATACACAGCAACATCATGAGTTTCACACATGGCATAGCTACATTAGTTCATCAGGAAGTGAAACAAAATTCAAATTGGGGTTCACTCAGACATAGTATCTAAAAGCTGAACTTTAATCACCTGTGGTTGTGAAGATTACAGTGTTACCACACAAAATGCGGAGAGACAGGCTAGTAAGGTATCACTTCTTTTGTGTGTGACTGTACCTGGGGTTACAACAACAAAAGAACAAACTAGACTTAAACACAGCTTCACTAAAGAATGTTTGGCTATGAAATGTACCATAATGGTTATAAATGAAGAGAAGATTAAACGAGCAATAAATATACACTACTCAACTCTTTGACTGGGGTGAATTTTCCATGAGCTGCATGAATTTGCCCATTTTCTGTTGGAATAAACAAAAGCTCTTTATTCTGGGCTGAAACTTTATTAACAATAGGCTGGTCACTTTTGGTGTCTGTTGTTATTCTACCAGTGTTGTAAAACTGTCAGTCATAAACCAGAATAAAATGCAGAGTACTGATACATATATTGCAGCCATAAGAGTCAAGGTAAAGGTTCTGTACCATACCTCTCAAATTTCAATGACTGTAAATTTCATCAGAACAGAAAGTTTTCAAGCACCTCTTCCTTACAAACTTATTTTTCTATAGTGTCCACTTTTATTTTGTGCATTACCTATGCAATGTATTGATAAAAAAAATAAAGCATTGAAAAAAGTGATGCAAGTATAAAAATAAAGTAACTTAGGAAGAGATAGTATAATAGGAAAAGTGTATGGTAGGATACTTATAGACAGAGTTAGAGAAAGAACAGAGAAATTAGTTGGAGAAGAACAGGGAGGCTTTAGGAAGGGAAGAGGTTGTGTAGATCAGATATTCATTCTTAGATCTTTAGTGGAAAAGTTTCTAGAGAAGGGAAAGAAGTTGTATGCGGCTTTCATGGATTTGGAGAAAGCATATGACAGGGTGGATAGACAAGGATTGTGGAAAGTGTTAAGAATATATGGAGTAGATGGGAAGTTGTTGAATGCTGTGAAGAGTATGTATGATGGTGCTAAGGCTGCAGTGCGTGTGGATGGTGAACTAAGTGAATTTTTCTCTTTGAAAGTTGGTTTGAAACAGGGATGTGTCATGTCTCCATGGTTGTTCAATCTGTACATGGATGGGGTAATAAAAGAGGTACAAGGTAGGGTAGTGGATGTTGGAGTGGCCCTGGTGAGAGAGGATAGTGTTTGGAAACTCCCTGTACTGTTGTTTGCAGATGATACTGTGTTGTTGAGTGAAGATGAAGGGGAGCTGCAAGGCTTGGTGGATGAGTTTGAGAGAGTGTGTAAGAAACGGAACCTAAAGGTGAATGTAGGGAAGAGTAAAGTGATGGTCTTTGAGAGAGGTGAAGTCAGTGAATGTATAGCGAGGTTGGATGGTGAGGAATTGGAAAATGTGAGTACGTTTAAGTATTTGGGTAGTGTGATGAGTAAGGATGGAGGTTTGGAGGGTGAAGTGCTTGAAAGGGTACAGCAGGGAAGAAAGGTTGCTGGTTCCTTGAAAGCAGTGATAAGAAACAGGGAAGTGAGCATGGAAGTAAAAAAGTTACTACATGACAGTATTGTGATACCAACTCTAACGTACGGAAGTGAAGCTTGGACGTTGTTGGAAGGACACAAGTCAAGAGTGAGAGCAGTGGAAATGAGTTATTTAAGAGGAGCTTGTGGAGTCACGTGGAGAGACAGGCTGACGAATGAGGATATAAAGGAGCGTTGTGGTGTTGATGTGGATGTGATAGGAAGCGTTGTGAGGAACACACTGAGGTGGTTTGGCCATGTGGAGAGGATGGAGGGTGAAAGACTGACGAAGAGAGTGTATGTGAGTGAGGTGGAGGGTGGAAGAGGGAGGGGGAGACCGAGGATGAGATGGAGGGATGGGGTGGAGAGGTATATGAGAGAGGGGGGTGTGAGTTGGGAGCAGGGTAGTGAAATGGCGGGGGACAGGGCGACTTGGAGGCGATTTGTTTGTGGCCACCCCAAACGGGATTGAGGCGTCTGGCAATAGATAGATAGATAGATAGGAAGAGATGGAGAGATGAAATGGAGGGGTATATGAGAAAGGTATACGAATTGGGGGCAAGGGATTAAGGCATCTGGCCATAAATAAATAGATGGAAGAGGTGTCTGTAAACTTAAGTTTGTTGCTGTTGCCTCAGACCCATCTGAATGTAAGCTTAGTGGGCTACATGCTGAAGTTAAATTCTTCCTGCGACCCAATCACTCCTAGGGAATGGCAGGGAGGTAAAGGATACCGTATTGTATAACCAGGCAGTGGAGCCTCCTCATTATATCAGTGCCACCATGTGAAGGCATCCCACTCCAACACTTAGTAAAGTCTTAATCCCACACAGATACAGTCTCATGAACCCCGTGGACTCACCACCCTCTGTTTCGTGCCACACAATACCCTCGAGCATGACGGAGGTGCCCGGCTCGCAGGGTCCCAGGCACTCGGGCTCTGTCAAGGTGGCAACGCTGGTCCCCACACACACGTCACGCCGCCCACCACCACCCTCTTCACCCTGTAAGAGGTAAGCACACAGTAATACCTATCACACACAAAAATACACAATGAGACCTCCCACGCAAAAAATACAGACTAACACTTCTCCACACAAAGATGCTAAGTAACACTGTACCCGTGATATGCAAAAAATGTATATACTGCACTTCACATGCACACATTAACACCTCATACACGTAACACAAACACCTTCCACCTACAATGCACATCAACAGGTCTTGTATAAACAATATTACACCATGCAACAACGAAAATGGATATCAATCATTCAGACAACACTGGAACACAATACTGTATACTGTAGTCACATATTTCAACAAAGTACAGTAATCCCTTTAAGATCCGGACACCCAAGTCAAAGTACAGTAATCCCTTTAAGACCCGGACACCCAAGTCAAAGTACCGTAATCCCTTTAAGACTCGGACACCCATGTCCCAGACATTTTGGGCTTGGGTCCCAAAATGCCCCCTGGCCAATGTGTTCATCCCTACTCAAAATTTGCTGTGTGGTGACAAACAGCGGTGTTTTGGCGTGTAGTTCCAGCAATGGCTGCTACAGCGCCCCTGCATCCTCCCCAGTTCCCGACTACCTACCGTCGTGACTGCACGTTCATCACCATGGCTGCCCACGTGCTCGTTTTTGTGAATAAACAGTGAATTATCTGCAATACCTCGCCACTAGACCACATGGGAATCTACAATGTTGTGCAGTGTTAACAAATCAGAATTCAGAGTGCAAAGGATTAAGTGCAGCTGGCATGCTGCAAGTAAGAACAGACTATGCAGTGTTAAATTGTAATTCACAATGCAGAGGATTAAATGCAGAGCAACACTGGATTAATGTCCGTGCTTCAAGTGCACCTTCACCACTGTCAGAGCCATAGAGGGGGCAGGTTAACCTTCGCGACAGTCATGGACATGTCGTAAGTACCCTGTACACTGCTAAATATATTCCATACCCACTTCTAATTTCTCATCCTCTGATTCCTTTTCATATATTTTACAGTTTCTGTCCCTCATTTGTGTGAATAGGGTCTTAAATAGGTGCTGTGCATGTCAGGTAGGGAGTTATTTAGGTGGCTTTCAAAGTTAGGTTGGGTTGGGGTCTACAAGTACCTGTCCAGGCGCATTTTTCCCAAGTCCTGGGCATGCATTTGGCTCTATTACGTCGGATCTTGGAGAGGTTACTGTATTACAGTACTTTATTCACTTCCTCCTTCATTTCTGTATTAATGTTAGCCTATTGCAGCAAAACGAGGAAATCCTGACATAACAAAGAACATGTATAAAGTAACAGGCAGGAAAGGGGTTACGGAGAGAAGTACAGTAAATCCTCGATAAGTTGACCCCACAAAAGGCGGAATTTCTGGTGAGTCCAACTCTGACTGAGGTATAACTTGGTGTTTATTCAAAGGGTTACATTTTAGTTCTTATATTCCAAGTGCTAAATTTTAGTTTATCATATATTAAATTTTAATCAATTGTACTGTAAAGTGAAGGTAATAAGTGCACAACTTTACATAATTATGTGACTGTTGCACCCCTTCACCTATACAACCTCCTATCCTAGTCTATGACATGCACCAAATTGTTTGTTTATTTTTACTGCTTTATAAATACTTCTTTAGTTGTGTTAATAAACAAGTATTCACATAATTTGCAATTATATATATATATATATATATATAATTTGCAATTATATATATAATATCATCTCCGGTTAGTTGGTAAATCTGTTAAGTCGAACTACCCATGAGCCCCATAATGTTACATTTATGAGGGGTTTACTGTAGTAGGAAGGGGGGGGGGAGGGATTGTAGGTATTGGAAATAACAAAAAACGTGGAGGAAAGAGAGTGGGGGTGGGGGATCATGGGGGAGAGTAGTGGGAAAGGTGATGAAAAAGAAACAGGAGGAAAAATGGGAGAAAGTAAAACAGCTGGGGAAAAAAAAAAAAAAAAAAAAAAAAAAAAAAAGAGGGAACTGAAGAGGGAAAAAAAGCAAGGGAAGAAAAACCTATAATCAGGGGGGAAAATAAAAAGTGGAAGAAAGTTTGAGAAGAGGAAGGGGAGAGGAGCACAATGAGGAAAGTGAAAAATATAAAACGATAATAGTTGAGAATGGAAGAAAACGAATACTTGAAATAAGAAGTTGGGAGAGAGGACGTGAGAATTAACTGGGAAAGCTGTCTCGAACACTTAAGACCCCTGGAAGAAGATCATGAAATAGGGAAAGTAATATCTGGTAAGAAAAATCACAAGGAAGCTAAAGGAAGGAAGGGAGGATGAGGGGTGGGAATGGGAAAGGGGGATGGGGGGAGAAAAGCAAAATAGTTTCCCCTAGATGTGAGGTTGGTAGCAATAAAAGAGAACGAGGGTGAGAGAATCATGTTAAATGTCACCATACTGAAGGGGTTATCTACGTGAGGCAGTCTGGATGGAAAAGGGGTGGGAATCAGTGACCAATAATTTTAACAACTTACAACACACACACACACAGGCAGGGAGATTAGTTTGATACCATAGACACCACTCTTTAGCACTCGTCATACCACATTCCATCCACACCATACCATACCACACTTCCACCACACACACACACACACACAGACGCAGGGAGATTAGTTTGATACCATAGACACCACTCTTTAGCACTTGTCATACCACATTCCATCCACACCATACCATATTTCTCTCAACCCCCCCACCCCACACACACCACTCATTCATCTTATACTCTTCTCATTCCACACATACCACTCTCACTCACAACTGACAAAAAACACTCCTCCCCAAACAGACACGACTCACTAACTTCATCACAAACATAGCCAACCTTCAACATACACAGTCCATACACAAACACTGCTATTCTACACTCATACATTCAATTCACACATTATTCGTACATACATGTACGTAAAATCATATACTGATAACATTCACTTCACGCACACACCTTCAAACATGTACATGAATTATACACACTGATAACACTCACGCCCACATCTTCAAAAATACCTACATGAATTAGACACTGATAACATTCACGCACACATCGTCCATTTCGCTGTTCTGAACTAACACCTGTGATCCCCACCCCCCCTTTCCCTCCATACACACACGCTACACCGCACTTACCACCCTCACACACACACACACACCTAACCTATCCACCACCCACACTACCACACGCCCCACCTACAGAAAACTTTTTTTTTTTTTTTTCATGAATGGATTACAATACAAAGGCCTTCACCACTCATCCACACGCACGCACACGAACCCAGGGCTGGCGTGAGGGAGGATGGGTTGCGTGCGTGTGGGATTAAAAGGAGTTGGTCTGGTCACTATTTCCCTTTCTGTGCCTCATAACTATAACCCTCCCCCCCCATCCTATATCTTCACTAGCCAAGACCCCTTCCCTTCCCCCACCTCTCTCTCCACATCTTTCGTACATCCCCTCCCCTCCCCCTTCTCTTTATCCCTCCTCTCCACTTCCCTCTTGCCTCACTCTCCAATTTCTCTCTTCCTCCTTCTTCTCCCCCCCTTCCCTTCCCCTCTCTCTTTACGCCCCCACAGGCAACACCCACACCTCATCTCCACCCATGCAACACTTCCCTTTCCTCGCTCTCGACTCCTAGTTTCCTCCACCTTCCATCTCAAACACACTCCATCTTTACTTCCATCTACTGAAGCACCCATTCTCTCCACACCAGCCCTTTCTCTCCACGCCGACCCCCCCTCCCTCTCTCTCTCTCACTCCACATCAAAGCACGGGACACACCATCTTCCTTTATCTAACACTCGTCTTACTCCACCCTCCTCCACCCGCACCAAGATCCAGAAGGTGGAAGACCCGTCACTCCAGCAGGTTGGGTCACGCTCCACTGCCCCTTTCTCTCTCTCTCTCTCCACCCACTACTTATCTAACTCCTCTCTCTTCCACTCCACTTGCGATTTCTTTATCCCATCCACTGTTACCTCCCTCCCTCTCTCGACCCCCCTCCCCCTCCACTCGCTACTTTTCCACTCTCCTCCCCCTCCACTTCCTCTGCCTATCCCCCATCCTTTCCCTTCCCTTCCCCCACTTCCTGTATGCATTCCTCTCTCTCTCATCCACTGTCACCCCCTCCCCGCTCTCTCTGGCAGATGAGAGTTGACAAAGCTTAAGAGTATCACATGGGCAGAGAGAGAGAGAGAGAGAGAGAGAGAGAATTGAAGAGTGCGGTCACGCACGGTCCGCTATTATGCTTACTCCGTGGGCTAGGGAAGAGAGAGAGGAGAAGGGGCTAGGGAAGACAGGGGGAAGGGGAGAAGGGTGGGCAAGCAAGAAAAGGCAGGAAGCAAAAGAGGAGAGGAGATTGAGGGGAGACGAGGACACAGGAAGGATGGGAGAGAGGGATGTAGAAGGGGGCGGGAAGAAAAATATAAAAAATAAAAGAGAGGGATGAACTGGAGTATTGGAGGGATGCAACAGACAGGGAAGGGGGAGGGGAGGAGGAGGAAAGAGGAGCAATGCAGGAAGGGATAGCAGAGCAGAGAGGAATGCACGATAAGGAAAAAGGAAAGAGGGTGGAGACAATACGACAGAAGTGGGGAGACATGAGGGGGAAATGGCAAGAGATGGAGAGGGACGGAAGTACAGGAGAAACAGGAGGGAAATAATAATAATAATGTGAAAGAAAGCGAGACAAACAGGCAAGAAAGGGAAAGGAGTGAGGGGGAGGGGGAGAGTAAAGGAGAGAGGGGGAGGAGGAAGTATGACAGGTAAGTGGAGAGGGGAGACAAAGGAAGGTGGGGGGAGAGAAGCACTGAAGGGGAGAAAAAGAGGAAATAAGAAAGTGTAAAATAAAATATGGAGAGAGGTAATGTGGATGGACCTAGCGTAGATTTTACAAAACTAAGTCAATTTACTGGTTATTTACACGTTTTTTTTTAATGGGAAGTGTAAGCATTCCAATACAGGTAGGGGTGCTCTCTCTCTCTCCGTGCCCTACAAATCATGTTAAATATACTCTTAAGAAATACTATAAGTCAATAATTTCCACAGCCGATATCAACTACCAATCCCCCCCTCTCCTTTATCACTCACCCCCCCTCCCTCCCCTCACCCTCTCCTCCCGGTCTGCCAACCCTACAGTTTGTCATTCTCTCTCTCTTTCTCCCAGACTTTCTTCTTCCCCCCTCCTCTCTCCATTCATTCTTTAAGACATCCCCCCCCTTTCTCTTGCTCCACGCCATCCTCCCCCCTTTCTCCACTTATTCTTCAAGCCGTCTCTCTCTCTCTCTGCATTTCCTTTCTCCCTTTTCACCTCTCCTCGCTCACCACACATTCTTCTCTTACTTCATAATCTGAATACACATCAGATACACCCTTCCTTGTGTGCATTACAACTGAAGATACACAATACACAGAAATACGTGTTCTTATTCTGTATTACTCTTTTTAGGCTACTGTATATAACAAAGATACGAAGAGGTAAATACATCCATAGGTAGGGTATACATGGCTGGGATATGGATGATGATGACGGTGGTGGTGATGATAATGACGGTGGTAGTGGTGATGATAAAGACGATGGTGGTGGTGGTGATTACGACGGTGGTGGTGGTGAAGATAATGATCTATATCACTCACATGACTATACTGTAAAAGATAAAATAAAATGATAATTTCATATACATATTAAATTTAGTAATATTATTTTGACAAAAGAACTGATTATTAACCCTTTCGTCTTGCTGTCTGAATCATAATCAAATACACACCTATCTGGGATCAACCTTAGCAAATTCTAACTACCGGTATTTATTTATCTACCTAGGTATCTATCTATCTTGTTAGATACCTCAATCTCGTATGGGTAGGCTATAAACAAATCGCCTAATTGAGAGAGAGAGAGAGAGAGAGAGAGAGAGAGAGAGAGAGAGAGAGAGAGAATTATTACTGCGTGTGTGTTTCGTTCGATCATCCAAGGTTAGAATTAGGGGCATGATGTAGTGTGTACGTGTGTGTGTGCCAATACTTTGTTTACTGGCCTGTGTGTGTGCGTGTACGTGTCAGTATGTGCGTCAATGGGTGCATGCTTTTGTGTGTGTGTGTGTGTGTGTGTGTGTGTGTGTGTGTGTGTGTGTGTCTGTGTGACATTTACAGAAGTACTTTAACGACTATGTGACACTCGAGGTAGCTGTGGTCAGAACAATGGTGGTAGTGATTGTGGTAGCAGTGATGGTGGTAGTTTGACTGGTGGTCCTGACTGTAGCTGTGTGGTAGTAGTGATGGTGGTATTTGTGGTAATGGTGGTGGTGGCTGCGTGTTGGTGGTGGTTATTTAGATGTGGTGAGGGCTGTAGCTGTGGTGACTGGGTGCTGTCGATATAGTGATGATGGTAAAGGTTGTGATGGTGACTACTCACTAAAACTGGGCCACTGTTAAAACTTGCATAGTAAGTGTTAAGAGGCTGGAATGAGTCTCCTTGGTTACTAGCCAAATCAACCGTCCAATCTAACTACACAAGGACATCAACTGAACAGAAAGGAATTATGGATCTATGCTAGGTGAAAAGTCTCTCTCTCTCTCTCTCTCTCTCCAATGATTATAGATGGTGGTAATTGTGGTAGGCAGTTAGCTGGACGGTGGTAATTGTGGTAGGCAGTTTGGTGGATGATGGTAGTTATGTAAATGGTGGTAATTGTGGTGGTTATGTAGATGGTAATTGTGGTTGATTAATACCCTCCTTGTCGTTCATCATTTTCCTTCCCAGCACCATCACCCTCTCCCCCTCCTTTCACTCCCAATTTTCTTTTCTCTTAAACCTACTATAGCCTACACTCCCTGTTTCCTCTCTTCTCCCCTCTTCTCTCCTTCCCCCCCACCCTCTCTTCTCCCCAACCCCTATCTACCCTCCCCCACTTCATCATTTTCCCTCACACATACTCCCAGGGTGCCCTTCCCTTCCCCCCCCCCACACAACCCGTCCCATTTCCCCTTACACGTACTCAGTGCCACTTCCCTCCTTCCCCGCCTCCCTCTTTACCCCCCTCCTCTCCTCCCCCCCTATTCCCACGGTGCTGCAACAACAAGGCAACAGTGTGCAACATGGCTATCAACATTGCCATTTGCACTTCGCTAACTCATTATCTCCACACACAATTTCCTTTAATGTTTCTTCGCTTTTAACGGTTTTCAACTTTCACTTTTTCGGTTAAACCATTAATTATACAGCACTACAACTATATTACTACTATACTACAACTACTACTATACTATCCTATACTACTACGACTACAACTACTACTATACCATACCACTACAACTACTACTACTAAACAATCCTGTACTATACTACTACTATTACTGCTAACATCATATTATTTTAGTAATTCTGACATATCATTCCCGCACTACATCCAAGTATTTCCTGTGTTGTGTGTGTGTGTGTGTGTGTGTGTGTGTGTGTGTGTGTGTGTGTGTGTGTGAGAGAGAGAGAGAGAGAGAGATAGAGAGACGTAACCTTTTATTTATGCCCAACTGCAAAAACCAGCCCAGTGTCGATTTTTAAAAAGTTGCACACACACACACACACACTGGCAAGAGGAAGATAGTACATGACCCAAATCTAAACCGCACTGCAAAACAAAGGTGTGTGTGTGTGTGTGTGTGATTTCCCGCCAAACCATCGTGCTTTCCTTGCCAAAACATACGCACGCGTGACCAATCACACACACACACACACACGGCTATTCAGTGAGCACACATACAAACTTATAAGCAACGCACATACGCAAACGACCACTAAACACACACACACACGGAGGGGGGATGGGGGAAGCTGTTTTTCTCCCTACAACATCTGGCAATCCTTCCTCCACTCTTGCCATACCGCTATCAACATTAATTTCTCACTTCCACTAAAACAATAGCTTAAGTATTTGTCAATGGATTCTTTAGTTTTTAAGTACTTGAGAGTAAAAAAGTAAATTGTTCTCTCTCTCTCTCTCTCTCTCTCTCTCTCTCTCTCTCTCTCTCTCTCTCAGTACGTGGGTTAACAGTATGGAATTATTATTATTATTTTTCTTTGGAGAGTAAGACTTCCGAATATGTACTCTCTCTCTCTCTCAATATGTGAGTTAACAGTATGGATTTTTTTTTTGTTAAGACGTAAAAATATGTAATTCTCTCTCTCTCTCTCTCTCTCTTCGTACAATAGCTTACGTGCCAATGGATTTAGTTTTTATCAAGTACAAGTAAAAAATGAGTACAGTACAATAACTCTTTCTCAACTAAAGAGAGGAACCCTTTAGAAGCCACCCCCCCCCTCTCACCAGTCCCTATCAATCACATAATCTAAATAAACCAGACCGTTATCTCTCAACTAATCTGAAGCAAACTTACACAATCAACTCAGTCACCTATTTCTACACACACACACACACACACACTTATCTATCTGCATCTATCTGTCTATCGACCTATATCACATCATTTATCTCAACTACACAAAAATATACATAGCTGTTTCTCTCCTCAGCCGTGGGAAGGCCTGAGAGGTACCGGCTGCCTTAAGGGTCACAGCACAACACTCAACCCTGTGATTTTCGCCCTTAATGCTTCATCCCTTCTTCTAGTCCTTTCCTTTCCCTCCCTCCCTCCATTTTGATTGTCGCGTGGAGAGAGAGAGAGAGAGAGAGAGAGAGAGAGAGAGAGAGAGAGAGAGAGAGAGAGAGAGAGCAGTGGTTTTACGGGAATTTCTAATATTTCACCAGGTAATATTTTACACGCTTACTATTCTTTTCAAATATGTGGGAGTTTTACCTAGAATTCTTTACGTGGTAATATTTTGTATTAAAAAAAAAAAAATCCACGACATTGCATAACGAAATTAGTTCGGAAAAAATTTATTATTTATGGCCTTAACATTCTTTGAAATAATCCAGAAGGTTGGCAGCAAGTGTAATATTTAACAAGGTAATATTTCTCTAAGTAGCCTACACTTTATTTTCTCCATAACGACGCATTTTTTCTCCTTTGTATAACAGCTCAGGACGGCGAACTTACACAAGGGACTACTGACAGTATTACTTTATTTTTTTAATCACTTTCAGACGATTTTAATAATTAATACTCAACCTCAGCTGGAGGGGTTAAAGATCGCCCTATTTAACACTTGTTCTACTAATTGACATGAATTATGTAAATTTAACAAAAATCATCGTGGTGAAGAGGCCAACCTAAAACCCAACCCGATAAGAGGAACAGGGAGGTAAAACAGTGTGGGTGATAAGCAGACAGGAAGCTTTATAAAACAGGGTCTGACTTAAAGTATTGGTGCCAAGGTAACGCACTCAAGCAGGCGCTAGTGCTGGGGGGAACTGAAGGATTTATGAAGTTATATAAGTGACGACCATAATCCACTCACTTGATGTAGTGCTGCCTACTTATTCCTTATATCGTTGATTTTCTGTATTTGCACCCTTATGTCTCCCATCTTTCATTTTCTGTGTCTGCCCTCCTCTCTTCCCATTTCTCTGATCTTTCCTGTTACTTTTTATTACTCTTCTTTCCTATTCTGATAGCTTTACATTGAGTGGCAAGTCTAATGGTTTCCTGTATGCCAAAAATGATTTACAACGCTGGGTGGTAATCATTTAACCAACCCATAGGTGTCAACATGTAGGTTGGTGGAGGGTTAGCGCCCCTCCCCGAAAAACAAACTCAAGACAAACGGCCACCCTTAGGGTTTTATTGTGTCCAGCTATACAGATATAGTATATACCGTATAAATTAGGATATAAGTTTTAGAGGGACTGGATACAGAAAATTTATATTAGTTAAGACGTGTAAACGAAATATATTAGTATGTACTGGAACCGATATGACTGGAGAAAGGATTCTGATATGTCTGTCAATCAGGGGGACTGGGTCAATAATAATAATAATAATAATATAATAATAAATCCTACAGCTGACTAAACAATGACACAATACTTAACACGAAGACTTATCAACAAGAGGATGGGGGAGATATGATTTACGATGCCTCACGTTGCCACTATCTGTTAACGATATGGCTCCCTTACATGATAACCACCACCTTATAACGACGCTAAACAATAACCAACAATAACGATAATCACTACCTTATATAACGACGACGAACAATAACCTACAATAATTAGAACTGTATATCAAGAACATAACCTATTTTTAATCGTGACAGACGTACCGGTATAATAAATTATATAAAATTCGGTTATTCTAATCAGCTTCTCAGTACGTGGGAGGGGAGAGTTATTCCTTGCTATCCTAGTGAGATTCAGGTACTTCAGAAAATCATATGAGCTACTTATCACAGACCAACAGACCTGCATTCCTCTTTTAGGCTGGTAGTCTCGTCGATCAAGGAAGCTCCCTAACACCTCTTCCTTAGCGATTTAGTTTTGGATATGGCTGGTCAATATTGAGTTATTTATGGAGGGTATGGCGATATTGAAAGGATTTATGTATCAGGGCAGTAAGGTGTAATAAGCAAACTAAATCGCTTAGGAGGTGTTAGGGAGTTGCCTTACCCAACGAGAATGCGGACTGTAATCTTCGAAAATTCTTCATAATACGATAAATGCAACCCTTTCACCACGAATACGTATTAAACCCACTCCCACCAAATCAGTATTAAGCCAAGGACGTTACAGTATTAGGCAGGACGAGATGAAGAAGAGAGAAGGAATTACTAAAGAAGAAAGAAGGGGAGATGATGATGCAGGAAGGAAAAAGAAATACCGTAACTAAAGAGGAACTGGTTGAAAATTGTCCTGAACTGATAAAATTGTCTACTGATAAGATTGAAATATCAGTGAGGTCCTGGTTGTGAAGGGGTAGAAGACTAAGTGGTGTAAGTACATGTCAGTATTTGAAGCGTTATCAGTACAGCTATCACTCTGTTAGCTTATCACCATCCCCCCTCCCTCTCAAGCGAGCATACACGCATCCACATACACAAACTTTTCCTCATATATTACCCTATCCACACACACACAAACACAAAACCACCCTCCTTATCATTTATCTCATATACATACCTCTCCCCACTCATACACACACACTCCCTCCCCGATCATTCTTTTCACACACACACACTCATTTCCACCATGTTCCTCACTATGCAACCTCCCCTCTCTCTCTCTCCACACACAAACACACAATGAAGGACTGTGAGTTGTACTGTAAAGGGATGGATGGTGTGATAAGATAATTATGATAACACGACTAGTGGATTTCGCTCTCTCTCTCTCTCACATACACACACACATCCTGTCTACTACCTACATCCTCTCTCGCATCCTTTTATGTTATCTATCTCGGCACGTATTCTCTCTCTCCTTAGTCATATCACTCACCCATACCCCCTTCCCCCCCCCCTTGCTCTGCGTGTGTGTAATCCAAGCTCGCCACGCTGCCATCTCTCTCTCTCTCCACATCTACTAGTCATATTACTCACACACACCCTCTTTCCCCCCAAATTCCCCCACTCTCTCACACACACACACTCGTCACATCGTCATGCTTGGGGTAATAATCACACAGGAGGGAAAATCCACACATATTTAGACACTGCTGACACATCCGTTCCCTGAGGACATCCAGGGAATTGTGTCCCCACTCAGTAACGACCCTTCTCTACTCTCCCACGATTACCATATAAACAGATAAATAGATAATGCAGGAAACAAGAAACAACTGAGTAGATACATATACTGATAGATTTATGGAGAGAGAGAGAGAGAGAGAGAGAGAGAGAGAGAGAGAGAGAGAGAGAGGTAGTGGTGGGAAATGCTTAAGATGTGAAGTCATGCTCTCTCATGAATGGATCACACTTCTCTCTTCTTGCTCACTTTTCTCTATCTCAACTTCATTATCTACATCTTCGTTCATTTATCTTTCATCTTTTAAAAGTATCATGTTCTTTTCAATATTTTCCTATCTTTATTCTCTTTATCTTGACTCCTTATCTTTGTACTATCTGTTTATTACCTTTATCATTGTTACCTTTTATTTTCTCTTTATCACTGCTGTTATCTTTATTTTCCATTTTCCTTATCTTTGCTGTTATCTTTATTTTCTCTTTCCTTCATTATCTTTTCCTTGTTTAACCGATCTTTCATCTTTTCAATTATTTTACCAGTTACACATCATTCACTACCATATCACTTTACTATCCTTTCCATCTATCAATCTTTGTCTCTATCTCCTTATCTTTTCCACCTCTTATCTCCATTACCTCTAGCAGCATCGTCCACCGCAACATTTTTTTTTTACTTGTCACTTCCACTTCATGTTAATTTTCTTGCTCACCATCATCATTAACTGTTAAGATTATCATTATCACATCATTTATAGCTATTATCACACATCTCTTTCTGCGATTATTCCACCTCACTCTTCTGCCATCAAATTTTCCAGCGTCCAATTATTAATATTTACTTCCTCATTATTATTATTCACTTCAATCATTATTTTTTATCCACTTTAGATATCACTTCACATCACATCATCTTGCTGGTCTATCCTTCTCTTGTACACGTATAAGCAGATTGAATCACCTCGCTGGGAAGGTAGGTCTGTATCTATGCAACTTCCATACTTATCACCATCTTTATTCATAAGTCGTTACACGATTATAGGCACCAGTTATATATCTATATTTTTTCATAATCTGTTTGCGGCTATTGGCACGTTAATTATACACACGATGCTATTTCCACCAGTTATCACCGACCTTTTTCCCAAGCGCTTGTTTGCACCATAATGATACGCACGATGGCTATTTACGTCATAATTATCACCAATCTTTCTCCCATGCGTCTATTTACACGATAATTATAAGCACTATGGTTATTTGCACGTTATAATTATCAATGCTATTCCCATGCGGCTATTTATGATAATTATACGCACGAAGATTATTTGCACCATTACCACAGATCCTTTTCCCATGCGGCTATTTACACGATAATTATACGCAAGAAAAGCTATATGCACCAACTTTCACATCACTATTTAGTATGTACAGTAATGGTGGGCCTCTCAGATGTACTCCAGGTGGAGATGGGGGTGTACAGCTGCGGGGGGGGGGGGGGAGGGAGTAGGTGGTGGATGAGAGAGAGAGAGAGAGAGAGAGAGAATGGCTGCATTTATGAACCAAAATAAGGCATGAAAAAACAGATTTCAATATAAGGGGGAGAGGAAGGGATTAAAAATGGGAGAGGGTGTATGATGAGGGGTGAGGAAGGAGAGGGAAAAGGATGGGGAGGAGAAGAAGAGGGGTGAGGAAGGAGAGGAAGAGGGGTTAGGAAGGAGAGGAAGAGGGGTGAGGAAGGAGAGGAAGAGGGGTGAGGAAGGAGGGGAAGAGGGGTGAGGAAGGAGGGGAAGAGGGGTGAGGAAGGAGGGGAAGAGGGGTGAGGAAGGAGGGGAAGAGGGGTGAGGAAGGAGGGGAAGAGAAGTGAGGAAGGAGGGGAAGAGAAGTGAGGAAGGAGGGGAAGAGAAGTGAGGAAGGAGGGGAAGAGAAGTGAGGAAGGATAGGAAGAGAAGTGAGGAGGAAGAGGAGAGGGTGTAGGGGGGGATAGGGGTGGACAAACGAAGTAATTATAATTAACCTCTTCAATCCCAAGATGGTTTCACTCAGCTCAGCAAACCCCCCTCCCGTACACAAGGGGTTAATAATGGCTGTATCTAATCCCCCAAGTCAACCCCCTAAGACGAAGAGAAAACCGTCTGGGAATTGCTGGATTTCCACGGCGTCTGGGGGGAGGTATGGAAACAGTTAACGAAGAGCAAAGAAATAAGATAAATATAGGAGCAAAAAGGGGGGGGGGAGGGGGAGAGAGAGAGAGAGAGAGTTAAATGAACAAAATGACCAAACAAAAACAAGAGATGGTGGAGGGAAATAGATAAAACACAAATAAAGGAAAAAAAATGAAATAATGAAAAGGGAGAAGGAATGGGAAATAAGACAATGGAAGAGATAGGAACTAATGATTATCTGATGGAATATAAAGGAGAAAGAATGGAAGAAGTTGGGAGAGTCAGGTGAGAAGGGTGGAGGGAGGGAGGAAGGGAAGGTATGAGGGGAGGAGGGGTAGGTATGAGGGAAGGAGGTGGAGGGAGGAAAGTAGGAGGAGGTAAGAGAGAGGGAGGGGAGGCGGGGGGAAGGTAAGGCGTGGGGAAGAAACAGTAAGAAACGAAACAGAATGAAACAATGGACAAACAAGCAGGAGAAGAAAGAATGTGAGAAACAAGGAAACAAAAGAATGGCAGTCACTAGTATATAACACGAAAAGAAAAAAAAAATGTGGCAAGAGAAACGAAAATGGAAAACTAATAAACAGGAAAGTAAACAAAGACCAGAATAGGAAACCGGTATAGTAATAAAAAAATAAAAGTAGGAAAGACCAGACAGGAGGAAATAGAAAACAGGAAAATATTTATTGAAAACAAAATGAGATTAATGTTAAGATACAGGGAAAATGAAGGAAAATAAAGGAAAAATGAAAATGAAAAGGATAATGATGGAAGAGGAAAATGGAGGAAAAAATGGAAAACGAAGGAAAAATAATGTAGGAAAAATTAACTGACCATGTGACTGAGGAAGTGGAAGAATGGAAGGGAAATAGGGAAAATATTAAAAATTAATAGGAATTGAGTGATATAGGGTTAGAGTACAGAGAGAGAGAGAGAGAGAGAGAGAGAGAGAGAATGACTTACGACAGGGTGTGGGAAATAGGAAAAATAGGGAATACAGAAAAAAAAAAAAGCAGGAAAAGGCTGAGGGTTTCTACAGATTCCTTACCAAGCGAGTTGTGTAAATGATCGATCTAGGAAAAATGAAGTTACGCGGGGGGGGGGGGGTTCTAGGAGTAAAAAATAAAAATAAAAACAAAAACGTTCAATGGTAGTGACGAAAAAAAAAAGTAGGAAAGAGGGATAAGGAATAGGTATTTAATTATGGAGGGATCTAAAGGGAGGAGGGAAATAAGCAGAAATAACACCAAAACAAGAGTAAAAATAAGCGGTTTTGTGTGAGGGGTGGAGGAGACGAATACGAAAGGGAGTGGGTCTAGGTGAAAAGAAGAGAAAGGGAGGTGGGACCAAGGAATGAAAAATAGGCTGGAAAAAACACGAAAAACAAGGGAGGTGTAGGAAGGAGGCGAGGGAGGTTTCGTACGAGGGAGGGATGGATGGATGGGTTTCGTACCATGGCAGTCGTGTGGCGTGCGTTTTCCCTCCTCCTGCTTCTTCTTCTTCCTCTTTCCCGTCTCACTCACCATCACCACCATCACTATCACCACTCATGCCACCACTGCCATCTTCAGTTTGGCCAACAAGCGAGAGCAGCGCGCGCCCGGGTGCTTCAAAAACAAGCTTTATAGTACCTGAGGAAAGAAACTCAGCCTCTCCCTTTACCTCGCTCACGCCTTACCATGCCTCGCCCTAACGCACAATCACCCGCCATTTTCTCACCGTCTTCCCTCCCATTTTCTCCCAATTTGATCCATTTTCTAAAATGTTCCTATTAATATCTACGCGTGGGAACTCTGAAATTTATTATTCGATTATGGTAAAGTCGTTTAAAAGTAGCCCAAAGTTAGAGTGGATGGAACATAAGTGGAAGTCGACCCAGACCGATTGCCAATTTTTGCGTATCCGGTGTTCGTCTATTTGGCCGGGAAAATGGGTTCTCCCGGCATATATCAGCCCGCCCAAAAGAGCACATATAAACAATGCAACACGCGTCACGGGCCTGCAACGCTAATTCCTGGCCAGAGCGAATGGCGGTGGAATTTTGGGGGCGAATGGTGCGGATGCAACAAAGAGAAAAAGAGACGATGAACTCCGACACGGGGCCAACGTCACACGGTGTTGCCATACGAGTGGGCCGACAATTTCCCCCTCCCTCTCTCTCCCCGCTAGGTTCAAAGCTGTCATTTTTCTTCCCTTTCTTTCTCTTCCTCTCTCCCCCTCCATACATTTTTATTTTATCCCGAATTTAATTTACCCATCACCCAGTAAGGCCAGCAGCGTCTGTGTGAAATAGTCAAAACTCGCTGAAACGGAGGAAGAAGGGGAGGGAATGGCTGAATGAAAGTTTTGGGAAAGTTCGGCATCGGGCCCTCCTTCCCACAAATTAGCTATGAGAAAACTCCACTGTTCCGAGGGAGGGAAGGAGGGAGCATGGAGGGATGTATGGGTAGACTCGTAGACAAAATAAATCAATAATGAAGGGTAAAAAGCAGAAAATCTCAACTCCCCCAAAGCAACAAGGTAGATCATGGAATTTCCTTTCTTCTCTCTCTCTCTCTGCGTCATTCTCATTCCACTCATGCTAGCTTGACGCGATTTTATTGAACCAAGAGACAAGGCCGAAGTGGAGGATAGATATTCCCTTCATTAGCTTCAGGTTTGGTAGATAAATTATCGTTTAGAAGGGGTTTCCATAAAATTCCAGCTTCTCAGAATACATAAACATTACTGATACACTATGAAAATATGGTAAAAAAAAAAACGGGTTTGATGTTTATATGAAAAATAATTTACTACCACTAATTCACTAGTAGTAGTAGCTATAGTAGTAGTAGTAGGGGTGATAGTGGAGATGGTGGTGGTAGTAGTAGTACCAGTGGTAGAAATGAATCAATATCGGTAATTATAGTGGTACTGTAAATGATACAATAATAATAATAATAATACACACTAATTGCTAACCTAAAGAAGCAAGTGAGCGAGGAAGTGAGATCCACACAGGAAGCACACACACACACAAACACACACACACAAGGCCATCACCGCAGTTAAATGGATGTATACAGTGTGTGTTTTTGTTAATGTGTGCGTATACATGTGTGTGTGTACTAGCCTGAATGAATACACATACACAAGGTCAGGTAGCTGAATGACCTTTTTAAAACCAGCTCTCTCTCAACGATGAAAGTTTGAGAAGCCAAGAGAAGATGGCAACAGAGAGAGAGAGAGAGAGAGAAACTGTAAGGAATATGGTAAAGGATTGAGAGTAGGTGTGAGAGATTAAAGATGGGGCGAGGGGGTAGGGAGGAGAAAGTCCTTTGGGAGAGAGAAGTCCTGTGGGAGAAGGAAGGACGTGGAGGGGGGGAGGAGAATTAAGGGAAGGGGAGGAGAAAGGAAAGGTGTAAGAAAAGGATGATGAAAACGGAATAAAAATGTAGGGATTGGAAGGAAGGGTGATGGGAGAAGAGAAGGGCAAGGAGGGGGAAAAGAAGGCAAGGGGGGGAGGGGGGAGAAAGAACAAGGAGGGAGAGGGAAAGAAAGGGAAGGGAAGTAGGAGGCAAGGAAAGGATTGAGGAGAAAGGAAAGCTCACTAAGAATTAATCAGGCCTTGATCTTACATACATAAATACTAATGACAAACATAGATAAGGATAGTTCAACAGCTAATTTTAATAAGAGGCATAACATTATGGGAAATAGGGTATGGAAATGAATGAGGGGGGCTGAGGGGAGACGGTGAAGGGAGAGACGAGGGAGGGGAAAGGTGGGGGATGGGAGGGGAGTTTGTAGCTGAGGGGAAGAGGATGGGAGAACAAGAAGGGGGAGAATGGGTAAGAAAAGACAGTAGGACAAGGGGAAGGGGGAGGAGGGGACGGACTGGGGGTGAAGAAAAAGGTAGAGGGAGGAGAGATAGGAGGAGAGATTGAGGGAGTTAAAGATAGTAGTGTAGTAGGAGGGATATGGGTAGGGGATGAAGGAGGAAGGGGGAGAGGGGAAGGGGTGGGGATGAAGGAGGAAGGGGGAGAGGGGAAGGGGTGGGGATGAAGGAGGAAGGGGGAGAGGGGAAGGGGTGAGGGAGGAAGGAAAGGGAGAGGGGAGGGGGGTTGGGTAAGGTCATGCAGCTCAAAAACAAGCTGACCTTTCCCTGCCCCCACCCTAACCTCTGACCCCACCACTAAGGAGGGGAGAGGGCCTTTCCTCAACCCCTTCCTTCCCTCCCTACCTTTCCCTTGCAAGAATATACCCTCAAGTGCTGTTTGTAGGGGAGATGGAGCTGCTTCTGGCCGACTTGGACCCTCAGTAGATAGTTGTAATGACGTGGGATTTATTTTTGTTGGTTTTCCTGAAGTATTTACTGTCATTATCTATAACGGTTTCTCTTACTAACTGATACCTTCGCTCTCTCTCTCTCTCTCTCTGACACACGCACCTTATCTCCGTTATCTCAATCTCTACTTATCTCTCCCTCTATGCACACTGTTTAATCTGTTTGTCAAGAGTTGAGAGAGAGAGAGAGAGAGAGAGAAAGCGGTGAATATTCTATCTCATTTCACTTACTATCGTTCTCACAGTGCAAGTATGTGTACCTGGATGTTGACATGTGCGCGGAAAAGCGATGTGTATGTTTATGTGCGCGTCAACGGTGTACATACAAGTGTTTCTGTACGTGTGGGTCCATGTTTGTGTGACTTTAAGGCCTCTGTGTGTGTGTGTGTGTGTGTGTGTGTGTGTGTGTGTGTGTGTGTGTAACTCCTTGAAAGGTGATGGCCAGATTATTCCTATCATTACTATTATTACTGCTGTCATCATTATTATTATTGCTATTATCATCATCAATATTCCCAACTTCCCAAGAGCTACAAAAAATAGTAAGTAATAAAGATAACGCATTTCTCACCCACCCAGCCCTACTACTAATGCAGCCAATAAACACCCATTTATTACAGCGCTCTAATAAACTCATAAAATTATCCCAGCTCACAAAAACTCAATGACAGGATAATATTTAAACTGGACGAATAAACGCACGCTGGCCAATCACGGGGCGGGACACTGATGACGTCACTGCCTCAAATATTTTCAAATGTATTAGCCAATCATAGGGTAGAAAGTTGGTGACGTCAGTTTATACCAAAAAATTATTCTTGGGCAAAAGGGGAGGACGGTGGTGATACTGCTCTTATGATGATAAATAAAAATAATCGTAACAGTAATAATGCAAATAATATAAAATAGAATAATAATAATAACGATACGGATCTCGCTAAAAATCACGTAAAACGGCAAAAAACTAACAATATCAACGTTAAATTAAACATCGTATGGAGGATAACACACTCCTGCCTCCCTTACGACTCGAGGTTAAACACAGAAGGGCGAGAATCCTGTCTGTTTAGTGAGACTTTGGACTCTATGGACTTATGATGTGGTTTAGGTATTCCCCTCCCCGCCTCTCTCTCAATGTGGTTATAGTTTTTTGCTTCTTTGTTGCTTTAATAATTTATTGACGTTAACGGTTCTTTTCATTACCCCTCCTCTCTCTCTCTCTCTCTCTCTCACACACACACACATTTTGGTTATCCTTTACATTGTTCAATTAATAATTACTGTAAGTTAACGGTTCACACACACACACTCTCCAATGTAAACCGGAAAGCCTTATCAAAACTGGCTTTCTCCCTGCTCTCTACTGATATCTTTTCCTCTTTCTCTTATCTTCCTGTGTAATTCTTCTATATTTTGTCAACTATTTCTTTTCGCTGTCTTCTCTCTCTCTCACCACCGTCTGTCCTCTCCTCCCTCCCTTCTCTCTCAATTCCCTATAATTTTCTTTCGATTATCGCTCAAGTTACCGTGTGAACTTATGTATGCGTGTCGGTGTCTACATAGCGCACATACACACATGCACGTTCGTCTCAACCGTCTTAATAATTCCTCGTGTGTGTGTGTGTGTGTGTGTGTGTGTGTGTACGTACCTAAGTGGTATTTGTGTCGCGTGTGAATGTACGTGTGTTTTATTGCTAGTATAAATGATGTGTGCGTGTGTGTGTGTGTGTGTGTGTGTGTGTGTGCGGTCTAGTATCTTAACGACAGACATGTTGGTTAACTACATTGGGGGATGGAGGGAGGGGGAGAGGGAGAGGAAGAGAAGAGGGAGGGGAGAATATGAAGAACAGATGGAAGAAAGTGAAAAGCAAAGAGAGAGAGAGAGAGAGAGACTGGCAGCATTAAAGCAGCAATATGGAGCAAGCTGTTGGTACGCTCTCTCTCTCTCTCTCTCTCTCTCTCTCTCCTGTATATACCTTGAACGCTGTTTTTTTTTTTTTTTTAACTGTCTGAAAGAAGGAAAAAGCTGAAGGAAGAGAAGATTGGTGAAGAAAGGAAGGAAGGAGTGGACGAAGACTAATAGAAGGAAGGTAGGATGAGGAAATGTACACGGAGGAAGTGTAGCAGAAAGAGAATTATTATTAACAAAAGAACGATTTGAAGAGATGTGGACGATGGTGAGAAGAAAGGAAGAGGAGGATTGTGAATTTCTTTACCCCTTCACTACGAGGCCTTTTACCATCATAAACTAAAAATAAGTAAAACGAAAATAAAATAGGGATGCCAAAATAGGTCACAGAAAACGAGACCCAAGATCAAAGAAAACCCGACCAGAAAAACAAAACGGAAGAGGAAGAAAAAGGGAAAAAATTACGAGGGAAAAAACGAAAATAAAAATAAAAAAGATAATGGAGCTAGCTGGCAACCACACAGGAAATCAATGTGAGAGAGAGAGAGAGAGAGAGAGAGAGAGAGGTGTGCTAATGTGAGGTTGCTGTAATTAAAACTCGTGTGTGTGTGTGTGTGTGTGTGTGTGTGTGTGTGTGTGTGTGTGTGTGGTCCCTCTACTTCAATTCTCTCTCTCTCTCACGTAACCAACTTTACACAAATTTAAACCGACTGAGCTAATAATTTTACCATCCACTCATTGAGTTCGCCATTCAGGTAATAAATCAGTTGGATAATATAGTGGTTTACAGGCGATTTGAAAGTGTATTTACCTATTAGTCAAATGCCAGTCCAGTGAGTCATCAGTCAGCAAGTCACTAAGATCAGTCAATATCAATAAGTTTCTCATTCCGTAAAGTTAGCAGATCAGTCAGTTAATTACGTGGTCAGCTAGTCACTCGGTGAAATATGTCAGTCACTCAGTCCAGTTAGCAGATCAGTCAAGTTAGTCAGTAGATCAGTCAGTTAATCATGTGGTCTGTTAGTCACTCGCTTAAATACGTCAGTCAGTCCAGTTGGCAGATCAGTCAAGTTAATCAGCAGATCAATGTCAGCCCAATTAATCAGCTAATCCATCGTCACTCCATCAGTCAAGGCTAAACTCAGCAAGTCAATCACAGAGGCAGTCAGTCAGTCAATCCTGTAGTGAATGGCCGAGTGGTTGGCTCAGTAGAGAAGGAAGCAAATGAGCCAGACCAATGCTTTAATGGGGCGTGATGGGGTGGGGGAGGGAGGAGAAAGTGGGTAGAAGGGGAGGAGTGGGGGATGGGGAGACGGGTGGAGGAGACGGGGCAATGGGAAGGAGTGAAGGGAGAACGGAGGAGGTGGGGAGAAGGGAAGGAGTGAAGGGAGAAGGTAGGGAGACGTAAGGAGAGGAGGGGGAAGACGAGGTGGGGAAGCGCAGGATTGGTATAGGTGGGTCCTGGGGAAGCGATAGGGCGAGAATAGGGAGAGAGATTATGAGGGGCAAGAACATGGAAGAAAATGAGAAAGAGAGAGAGTCACAAAACAAAGAATGGAGACTGATGGGGGTGGGCGAGGGGAAAGAGGAAAGACAAAGAGGGGAGAGAGGGGCAAGAGGGGAGAGGAGGGAAGGGGAGGGGGAACAAAAGCCCCATTACACCCATAAACAATCACTCAACTAATCGTATGGGGGGGGAGGGGAGGGAGGAAGGCGGAGGGAGAAAAAAGGGGGAGGATGAGTTGGGGCGGAAGTGTGTGTGTGTGTGTGTGTGTGTGTGTGTGTGTGTGGTGAGAGAGAGAGAGAGAGAGAGAGCAATACGGCACTCCAATCGACCGAGTGAGGATAAAATTAATTGAAAAGCTGATTAACCTGGTGTCAATTTGGGAGAGGAAGGGATCAGGGAGGGAGGGAGGGAGGGAGGAGAGAAGAGGGAGGAAGGGAGAGAAAGAAGGCGATGAGGAAGGGAGAGAGGCAGGGGGAAGGGGGATATGAGGAGTAATGGACAGATAAGAGCGAGAGAAGGGAAGAAGGGAGAGGAGAGAGAAAATGAGGTAAGGAAAATGGAGAGAGAAACAGGGGTAGGGATTGGGTACACTATAGACAAGACAGATGTTGTTGTTTTGTTATTTATGTAGCTCCCTACTTCGTTCTTCCATTGTTATTTGTATGTTTGTGTATTTATTCCTTTGTTCTATGTCCTGTGTGTGTGTGTTTTTTTTGTGCAGTGCTCTTGGCCTTTTATATTTACACA
>NC_137021.1:2202500-2267500 GCF_032717465.1 Coenobita brevimanus
CATCCTTCTCCCTCTCTCTTCCTCCCTTCTCTACCCATATCTTCCCTCTTCCCCGTCTTCCTCTCCATCTCCTCCTCCTCTCTCCCATGTACCCCGTTCCCTACCCTGTCCTCCTCTCTCCCATCCCTCTATCTCTTTCCTTCTATTTATATTTTATCAACAACAACAGGATGGCAAGGTAAATGTGATAAATGGACAGGGTAAACAAAGCAAGAGGAAGAATAATGATGATAAAGGAGAATAAGGGAAAGAGGGAGGGGCGGAGAGGAGGGAGGGTGGGAGGAAGGGAGAGGAGGGAGGAAGGGAGGAAACTGTTTACTTTTTTTTTTTTTGTTTCTTGGAGAGAAAATAATCACAACAGGAAAGCATCGAAAGGAAAAGCTTATCTTACCGCCCTCTATCTCAAACAGCCTACACACCACACACACCGCCACTCCTCTTCCTTGGCGATTTATTTTTCACATTACACCTTAGCGTTCTCCATCAACAACACACTGTACTAGAGGATAATGAGATGAAGAAGAATGAATCGCTAATGAAGAGATGTTTCGAAATCTAAAAACGAAAAAATAGAGTCGCCCATGTTGGATAAGAGTGGGATAAACAAATAGTAAGAACGCCTCTCGTCCCCTTCATTAGCATTGTAATTTACGTTGACCCCCCTCCCCACCCCCCAAGCAGCTCTCCTGGCCGGTTTTAAAGGGACGACTCTTGCGTACACACACACACACCATCATACAATCACAAAAAATCAGTTCACACATATCTCATCGCACGCGCACACAAACACACACACTCAACAAAAACACATGATCACTCCCATACATATTGAAACACCCACAAAACAGCCAAGTATTCCCAGAAATGCCATACACTAGAGATACATAGACATCGACGATCTTGGCATCTAAATTGACAAACATACCCACTTTAGCTTGTGTGTGTGTGGGTTAGGAGTCGAAGAGGGTGAGGCAAGGTTGTGTGATGCAATATCGGTGAAAGTGGGGAAAAAATAAGAGGATGGAAACTGATTGGAAATAACTTGCGGAAGGGAATATCCACGCACGCACACACACACTGAAATGGGACAAGAGGATGGAAACTTAATGGGAAATAACATGCAGAAGACGAATGCACACACACACACACACACACACTTTTATGCCCATGATCACCAACGTCAATGTGTGTTTGTACTTTTTCTCTCTCCCGCCCCACCTTTTTGACCCAAGCACCCAACTGGTACGTGGAAGAACACAATTCAACCTATACCTCCGTTCATATGCAATTATTAACAGTGCATTGGAATGCAGTCATGGAGAACAGTTCGCCTAATATTCCACTCCACCTACTTCACATTTTAGGTATTATACATCACTTACCTTCTTCATACATCCTATAAAACAGTATTACCTTTACGTTCTTGATGCATTATATAGATAAGCAGCATTAAAGAAACAAACCAGGCCTTCCTCTGCTTAAAAATAATAGCCATCAATGGAAAGTGAGAGGTGAAATTACTAACGTGGTGAACTAGTAGGGGAACTTTAGAGAAACATATTAAACCTCTCTCAGCTTAGGAACGTTGGCCAGCAAAGATATAAGATGCAGAAAAAAATGAATTAAGAGCACTTGGTGAACCTACAAACCTCTCACAGCTTAAGAATATTAGCCAGTAGTGCAAAATATGAAAAAGAATGAACTTTGTGGTGAATACTAGTCTCTCTCAGCTCAGGGACATTAGCCAGCAAAGAGTAATTACTAGAAAAGGTGAGCTCTCAGGCGAATATTTGTCCCTGACTGTACGAAGGTGTAAACAAACAGCACTTACCTTGGGTCTCTTGGTGGGTGGTGGTGTGTCGCTCTTGATGGTGAAGTGCTGCTGCAGGGGCGGCGTGGGTCTGCCCGGCGAGGACGTGTTGGAGGGCGGCCGTGGCTCCACCTTGATACTAGGGACGGGCGAAGAGGAAACCACCGCCCCTCCTGCCGTCACCACCGCCCCCCCAGCCGTCACCATCACCGTGGACGTGGTGGTGGAGGCCGAGGTGGTGGAGGGGGTGGTGACTACGGCGGGGATGCCAGGGGGGGTGGCCATGGGGCGAGGGGGTGTTGGGGTGGGCTGAGGGGGAGGGGAAGCTGTGCCATTCAGATCGTGTCTCCTCTTGTCCTTCTTGTGGGCTGTTCGGACGTGGGGTTGTGATCTGGGTGGAGGTCTACCGTTAACTTCACCTCCAGATTCACTCTTGATGTGGGCGCCATTGTGGTGGTGGTTGGGCATCGCTGTACCCGGACCCGTGCCTGCGCCCGTGCTTGCCCCTGGACCCGCCATGCTGTTTTGTGGGTGTGGGGGTGCCTGCTGGGACGGCGGGTGCTGCTGCTGTTGCTGTGGCTGCTGCTGCTGACCCTGGTGGTGGTGATGATGTGGGGGGCCGGGATGAGGTGGTTGGTGGGGATGATGGGGGTGGTGAGGGGGGAGAGGGGCAGAAGGGGGCGCGTGTGGGGGGCCTGGACCTGTGTCGGGCTTGACAATCTCGTGCTTGCCCTCGCTGTTCTTCGTAGTAGGCTTGGTCCTCTTGATCTTCATCTTGAGGCTGTGCTTGTCCTCCTGCGCCTGCTGAGCCTGTTGCGCTTGCTGTTGCTGCTGCTGCTGAGGCGTGGCGGGGTTAGGTGGTGTGGGTGGGGTGGTGGGGGTGGTGGATGTTGGGTGATGGTGGTGATGATGGTGGTGGTGGTGGTGGTGGTGAGGTGGGGGTGGGGCGGCGGACATCCTCCCTCTGTCGGCCTGGGCGATGTCAGCGTCCAGGTCGATGATCAGGTCGCCGACGCCCACGTCCCACTCCTGGTCGTCATACTCGAAGTTGGGTGGCTGCTGCCGCGGCCCCGTGCCTGGCCCTCCCCCGCCCCCGCCCTGCTGCCCGCGGCCCTGGCCCTGACCCTGGCCTCGCTGCTGACCCGACTGCGGCTGCTGCTGAGGAGATCGGCCGGCAGGGGAGTTTTGTCGACCTTGTTGCTGCTGCTGATTAGGGTAGGTGGCTTGTGGCTGCGCTGGGCCCTGCGGCTGTGGCGGCGTCTGGGTCTGCTGTTGTTGCGCCGACTGTTGTTGCTGCTGTGTTGGTTGCTGCTGCTGTTGCTTATGCTGCTGGTATGGTATTGTTTTCTTGGCCTGGTATGGTGATGAGGGTGCGTGTGTCTTAGTATGGTAGGTCTGTTGCTGCTGTGTTGTGGTGTGGTGGTGCTTGTTGGTGTGGTGGTGATGGTGGTAGTGGTGGTGGTGGTGCTTGGCGGGGTGGTGGTGGTGCTTGGCTGGGTGATGGTGGGCGGAGGGCTGGTGTGGGTGTGTGTGTGGGTGCGTGTGTGGGTGTGGGTGGGCAGAGGCACCCGCGGAGCCAGCAGCCGCCCCGCTGAGGGTGGAGGGCGCCTGCTTGTTCCGGGGGGCGGTGGCTCCCTCCAGGGGTGACTCGCGCATTACGGGCGCCCCGCCATCACGCCCACGGCCCCCCGCACGCACAGCCCACCACGCCCATCACCTGAAACAACAACAACAACATACAACACTAGTTAGTATACAGCAAAATGTAACACAAATTGGTATATAACTCACCTCCTACACCCACCATCACAAACAACATACAACAGTACACACAAATCAAATCTCCCACATTCATCACCAATATAAACATTACCTATTAATACACAATAAGGACATCCACCTGAATAACAACCATTACGTGTCACCTACAACACTAATCAATCACCAACAATCACGTTTCATCACACCTACAACCACCACCAAACATCAATTATAACCTGCACGCCAATCACCTGCAGCACAACACAAACAATAACACATCCAACGCACATCACCACACACACATACACACAAAACCTTTCATCTTTCCTAACAGACAGACACACAGACACACACACACCTTTCATCTCTTTCCTAGCACACACACACACACACACACCTTTCATCTCTTTCCTAGCACACACACACACACACCTTTCATCTCTTTCCTAGCAGACACACACACACATACACCACATAAAATAAATACCTCTACCTAAATTCTAGTCACGAAGAAGTGCACCCGGTCCCATCAAGCAACAGGACACACCGTTACTTCTGTACAGTACATTGGGTACATTCACATTTCCGTGTTTACCATCCAAACATTTAAAGACGCAAAACAAACAATAATAATAATAATAATAATAATAATAATAATAATAACGAAATAAGAGGAAAAGCAATATATATAAACATTAAAAATATATATATATATTTTTTTTATCTGGAGGGCACCTGTGAATTGGTATGATTTTTATTTGTTTTTCCTTCCTCTGTTCACCAGAGAGAGAGAGAGAGAGAGAATGGTTATATTTGGCTATACCCCTTTTATTCGAGCTTGGCCTAAAATTGTCATCCGTTCATTGGCGAGTTTAACACTACGATACTAGTCACGAAGATGTGCTACGGAAAGGGGTCTAGTATCTTTTTCTGCCTTTTAGCTATGAGAAATATGCTGCAAAGATTACGGTGACAGTCACGAATAAGTGCTATGGAAAGGAGCCGTAGTAATGTCTTTAACTGCCGCTAGGCAAAGAGAAATAAGCTGAAAAAGGACGAAAATCTAGGAAAAATTAAGTAAAAAAAAAATCATTATAACACTATGAAAACGAAATAAAATAAATAACGAAATAATCAATCGTAAACACCAATTCAAGAACGTTTGTAAATGAAGAGGGCCAAAACGGATGTGACGTAACGAGGCGGATGTGACGTGATCAAAGGAAGCCTGTCGATTACCGCGATATTATTTTCCCCTACGCTGAGGTTTATTTTGGGAGACGTTTACTGGAGGTGGGAAATTATTTATTGTGGGGTGCGCCTGTCTCATATATTTATTTATTTATCACTTTTTATCATTATTAGCAGTAGTAATAGTAGTAGTGGCAGTGTGATGAGGTGATTCCTTTTCTCTTTATCGATACAACTATTATTACTACATTATTATTAACTATGAATGGAATCCATGAAGCAAAAAACGAAGGAAAAAGAATAAAGAGACATGAAAAGGAAAGATGGAAGGGATGAAGGAAGCGAGGGAAGGTCATGATTATATATGCCCATAAAAAGGAAGAAGAAAGGAAGGAAGGAAGGAGGGAGAGGAAAATATGGAGGAGGAGAGGTCTGAAAGAGAAGGAAGAGGAAGGAAATGAGGGGAATCCGATGGAGTGGATGGAAGGGGGATATAAATAAAGAGGGGAGGAGAGAAAGAGAGCGTGGAGAGAGCAGAAAGAGCGAGAGAGAGAGAGAGAGAGAGCAAGGGGAAAGAGAATGAGGAAAAGCGTGGAGAGAGAGAGAGAGAGAGAGAGAGAGAGAGAGAGAGAGACGGGGGGGGGGGGGGGAAGAAAATTTTGTAAAAAAAAAGGGGACGAGAGAGAGAGAGAGAGAGAGAGAGAGAGAGAGAGATCTTTGCCAGACGTACGATAACCCACCCAACGCGGTACAACAACTGCTTCCGGATCGCGCTGCCGGAGGGGCGTGGCCAAGGAGGGAGCTGAGATGCAGTTGGAACGTCATGGAGGGAAGAGGGAGGGAAAAACTGGAGGAAAGAAGAGAGAAAGGAGGAGGAAAAAAGTGGAGAGAAGGTGGATGAATGAAGCAAAATGGCGAGGAAAAGGGAAATATATAAATGGGGAGGAGGGAGGGGAAAGGAAATGTTATCTGAGTAAAATGGGCAAGGAAGTGGAAATGAGAGGATGAGGGAACCAGATACACACGCTGAAGAAAATGTGGAGAGAGAGAGAGAGAGAGATGGGAAATGAATAGAAGCAAAACAAATAAAACAAAGACGAGACCATCTTATAAAAATTATGTAAGTGGGCGTCCGGCAATAAATGGATAAACGGAAACAAAAATAACGACAGGGAAAAAGAGAATGACGGGAGAGAATTTCAAGACAATGAGGGAATAAAAACAAATCTAAAATCAACACCATGACACTAATAAAAAAAAATAATAATAATCACAATAATAATGAAAAATACACATGAAAATTCTGGGAACATCTAATTAAGCGAGAGAGAGAAAGAGAGAGGGGGGGGGGAAGAAAAATAAAAGGTTTGCAGACCAAAACGGGACGGAGAGAGAGAGAGAGAGAGAGAGAGAGAGAGAGAGAGAGAGAGAGAGAGAGAGAGAGAGGAGCGGGGGGGACAGGGGGGAATAAGCGACATTATGCAAATAGGCAACCTCCTTTTTCCTCACACTCCTACCTCCTTATCCTCTCCTTCCTCCCTCCTTATTCTCTCCTCCTTCTACCACCTCTCCTCTCTTCCCCTCCTTCATTCTCTCCTTTTTTCTTCGTCTCTTCTCTCTTCCATTCTTTCTCCTCCCAATTTCACTCATCTTGTCTCTTCTTCGTTCAAACCTTTCTCTCCATCTTCACCCCCACCCTCTCTCTCTCTCTCTTACACACACACACACACACATCTATTCATCATCATCATCACCATTTCCATCCTCCACTTCTGTTCTCATTTCTTATCTCTTTCATCTTCATTTCACATCCACCTTTCTTCACTAATTCTCTCTCTCCCCGCTATTTTCATTCACTTACATAATCACTGCCAGTTATATTTGCCTTTCTCTTTCCTCCTCAGTGTTTATTTTCGCATGTTCCGCCTTCCTTCACGCTCACACACTTCTTCCTTATTGTCTTATATATTTAATTCCTTTATTCTTTCTGCACCCTCCACTTCTCTCTCTCTCTTCTTAATCTCCCTCTCTTTCTCTTAGTCTTTTGTTTCCTTCCTTCGCTTCTCTCTCTCTCTCCCAGGTTCTTCATTTGCTTTCTTCTTCCTCCGCTCATCTCTTCCTAAAACTTCTCTCTCTCTCCTCTCTCGCTCTTATCTCCCAGGAAAATCCCTCCACTGGTGTAAATAATGATACGTCCCGATAGCCCCAAACACACGCACCCAATTCTCGCCTTTACTCACGGGGGGAATAAGGCTCATTTTACCTCCGTCGCCAGAGCACAAAAACGCGGCGGACGAGAATAGACCTTACGGAGCTCTGGCATAAGGGCGAAAATTGGGGTGGGGGTTGGGGAGAGGGGCCAGGGGTCTTTACTACTGCATTTATGATTAGTAATGGGTTCCAAATGTGCCAGGGGAGAGGTAGAGAGAGGAAGAGAGCGGGAGAGAGAGAAAAGAGAGCGTGAGAGGGAGAAAGGAGAGCGCGGGTGGGGAAGGTAGAGGAGAAAGAGTAGGAAATGGAGAGGGGGGAGTGGTAGAGGAAAGAGCGTGTAGGGGAAAGGCAAAAAAGTGCTGTAGAGGTGTGTGTGTGTGTGTGTGTGTGTGTGTGTGTGTGTGTGTGAGAGAGAGAGAGAGAGAGAGAATGAAAGCCATAAAACGAAGAGGGAGAGGGTGGCAGAACAGAATAGCAGAGAGGGTGAGGGAGAGAATGAGGGGAAGAAGAGGAAGTAGAAATAAAAGGAAAACTGAATAAAAGCATAAAAAAGTGAATTAACGACAGGAGGCGGAAATTATTTAAGAAAGTGAGCAAGAAAAAAAGCGAGATAAGGACGAATAAATAAGAAAATCGAAGAAATAAAGACAATGGAGAAGGAAACAATAGAGAAAACGAAGGAAAGAATTTAAGAAAGTGGAAGAAAGCAGTAAAAACGAGGGAAAAGAACGTAAGAAAAAATAAAATAATGAAAGAAATAAAAAGGAGTTTTGTGTGTGTGTGTGTGTGGGAGAGAGAGAGAGAGAGAGAGGAGAATTAAGGATATAAAACAAAGTTAGAGGTATAAAAAAGACGAAAGAACGATATAAAAAAGGAAAGAGAATAAATGGGAAGGAGGAGGAGGAAGCAGAACAGACGGTTAGTAAGGAGGGAGGGAGGAGGAAAAGAAGGAAGAAGAAGAGGAGGAGGAGGAGGAGGGGGAGAGACGGTTAATAAGCATGAGAAGAACAAACTAAGAAGAAATGAAAGATAATGATGATGATAAATGAAAACATAGGATGTGGAAAACAGATGAACATGCAGGCAGGGAAGAGAGGAGAAAGACTGAAAGAGCAGAAAAGAGAATGACAGAGAGGAGGAAGTGAAGAGAGAAAAGATACATACGACGAGGATGAAGAGAAGAGGAATTGATGGAAAGAGGAAGGAATACGAGGAGACGCGAGGAGGTGAAGGGAAAGAGAAGATAAGAGAACGAGCAGAGGCAGGAAGGAGGAGGTAAGGAAAAATGAAGCCGAGAAATTGAGTCTACGGGAAAAAATAAAAAGAATGACATCGAAGAATTTCAATACACGAGTGAGAAAATTAGAGATAATTAAAGAGAGAGAGAGAGAGAGAATTAAAGGCTCTCCCCCGCCCACCACTCTCCTATATATTAGCTCCCCCCCTCTCTCTAAATTTGGGTAAGTTAGAATCGTTGTGGTAATAAACTGCTGAGAGAGAGAGAGAGAGAGAGAGAGAGAGAGAGAGAGGGAGGGAGGGGTGGAAGCAGCCAGGTGTGTTTCTTTTGAACTGCTCTCTTTCTCTTCCTCGTCTCACTATCTTTATTCTCCCTGCCCTCTCTATTCCCTCTTCACTCACGATTTCTATCTTATTCCTCTTCACTCTTTCTCTCGATCCTCTCCCTCTCTTCCACATTCATCCTCTCTCTTATTCTCTTCTTTGCTCTTTTTCTCTCTCCCTCTTCATACTCTGTTTTCATCCTTGTGTTTCTTTTCCTTTAGTTCTTAACATTTCTTTCCTACAGCTCCTTTCTTCTTCTTCCCCCCTCCCCTTCTCTCTCTCTCTCAATTATCGGTAGTTCGGGGTTATTAAGGCCATTGAGTGCGTCCTGCCAGGAGGAGGAGGAGGAATTAAGGAGCCTAAAGGAAGAGGAAAAAGAGGAAGGATATAGGATGAGTATAAACGGAAGAGGAGGAGGAGGTGGTGGTGGTGGGGATGGAGGAGGAGGAGGAGGAGGAGGAGGAGGAGGAGGAGGAGGTGGTGGTGCTGGTGCTGGTGAAGGAGGAGGAAGATGTAGAAGCAGAGAGGAAAATAAGATAATAAGGGGGAAGACAAGAGGCAATATTATGTGAAGGAAGAAGGATGATGATGCAAGGGAAAAGGTGACGGAGGAGGAAGAAGAGAGAGAAGTGGAAGAGAAAGAAAGGAATAAGACGATGGAAGAAGTGAGGTAGAAGGAAGAGAAGGGGACGAGGGGAGAGAGCTTAAGAAGGAAAGAATAAGATTAAAGATGGAAGACGAGAGGGAGGAGGAGGATTAAAACTGATGATGAATTCGGAATAAATTGTCTGAAGAGAGAGAGAGAGAAGAGGACCGTCAAGGAACACTGAACGTAACAATATGAAAGGCGAACGATAGGAACGGAGGGCGAACGAAATCATTAGGGATATCGAAGAGGACCCAGGGTGAATGTAACAATAAGGAACGGGACGGAAGGGAACGGGGGGTGAGCGTAACAATATGAAACACATACCAAAGGAACACACGCGATGGTGAACGTAAGTATAAGAAAACCATAAACAAAGGTTGAACCTAACACTATGAAAACCGAACGAAGAGGAACGAAGGTTAACACAGGAAAACAAACGAAACATAACAATAGGTGAACGTAAATATTTGGTAAGAGTACAGTATGGAACGGAGGGTGAACAATAAAGGAAATGAACGAAACAAAAAGAAAAATGCACAGAAGCGAATGCAAGATGAGCGTAACACTAAGCAAACTGTACAGAAACCGGAAGATGAACGTAACAATATGAAAAATGTACAGAAACGAACGGATGAACGTAACAAAGTGAGGCTCGAACGAATGGTACGGCAGGGTGAACGAAACGATGTGGGAATGGAAGGAGTAGTGATCTGATGGTGGTATCAATAATCAATAAACAGTTTTCTTCCGTGGAGAGAGAGAGAGAGAGAGAGAGAGAGAGAGAGAGAGAGAGAGAGATTAATTTATTGAGACAAAGGAGGAGGAAGATGGATAGAGGGGAGGGAGGTGGAGGAATATGGAGAGGAGGAAGGGGAGTGCAAAGGGAGAATATTGAAAGGGGAGAAACACGAGGCGAAAAGGAGAACTGGGGAAGGGGGATAAGGAAGGAGAGAGGAAGAGAAAGCGGACGTTGGCAAGAAAAGGGAATGAGAAACGGAAAAGCTGTGAATAAGGTATAATAGGAGGAAGAAAGAGGAAATGGTGAGAGAACAGAATAACAGAGAGATGATGATGATGTAGACACAGGAAAACAATGCATAAAGTTAAATGAATAGAGGAGGAGGAGGATGGGGAGGAACATGGGAGAGACAAAGACAATAAAACGAGGGCAGACGGGAGAAAGGGAAGAAAAGAGCAAGATACTCGTAAGGCTGAGGAGGAAATGGAAGAGAAGGAAAGGACAGGAAGACTCTGAAAAGATGAGATATAAGTAGATAAAAGGAAGGGAAGGGAAGAGAAGAAATATGAAAAGGGAGGGAAAGGGAATGGAAGGAAAGGGAAGACAGACAAAACAAGGGACCCACAGACGAGGAAATAAAAGATGAAGAGGGAGAAAATGAAATGATGAAGAAACTAAATAAGATGGAGAGGAAGTAAAGTCTGTGAAGAAAAGGGAGAAAGGAAATGAAGAAAAACAAAAGCACGAGACTAAAGAATGAGCCAAAGGAGGGGAAGAAAGGATGGAAGACCAGAGGGAAGGAAAGGAAGGAAACAAGAAAAGGACAGGAAGAAGGTAAGGAAGAGCAGAGAAAAGGAAGGAAAGAAGGAAGGAAACAAGAAATGACGGGAAGAGGGAAAGTAAGGAAGAGCAGAGGAGAGAAGGAAAAAAAAGCATGGCAGGAAGAAGGAAAGAACGTAAAAGTGAGTCACGGGAAAAACATTAAAAAAATGAAGGGACCAAAGAAGGCAATAAGAAAAAAAGTCATGAATGAAAATTAAGATAAGGAAAATCCCACGAGAGAGAGAGAGAGAGAGAGAGAGTCCGTTCATTAAACATAGTTATCATCATGTATTTGATGTGTGGGAGGAGGAGGAGGAGGAGGAAGACAAATAAGACGAAGACGAAACAAATAAGGAGAAAAATGGAAGGAAGGATGATTAAAGGAAGGATGGTATAAGAAGGAAGAGGAGGAAGGTAGAGAAAATGGGAGGGTACCAGGGATGGAGGGAAAAGGAGCAACAGCGGAGGAGTGACGGGGGGAGGGGGGATGAGGGAAGGAGATAAAATGAGAAAAATATTATGAAAAAAAAAAAAAAAAGATGGGAGGAGGAGGAGGAGGAGGAAGGGAGAAGGAAATGATGGTCATGAAAGAGGAAATGGCGTGAGTGAGAGAGAGAGAGAGAGAGGGGGGGGGGGCAAGGTAGATACATCCAATCTCATTTCCTACTCCTCCTTCATCTTTCCTACCTCTCTCCTCCTGTTATCTTTTCCTATCCTTCTCTTCCTCTCTCTCTCTCCCCCCTATCAACAATCTACACTAACAGTTTATTCCATGGGGGAGGGGATGGGAGTGAGTGAGAGGGGGGAGGAAAAAAAAAGAAAGAAAGCAAGAGAGAGGGAGGAGAAGAAAAAGAGAAAGGAGGGGAGGGAGGAATGTGGGAGGAAGGTGTTGAAGTAATCAGGAAACCGGATGGAGAGAGAGAGAGAGAGAGAGAGAGAGAGAGAAACCAACTAAAACAAAATGAAGAGGAACCATTAGCTAACAAAACATACAGCACAAGCACAAGCAAACGAACACTGCAAACAAAAACACGCCAAAGAAAAACAAGCGTAAAAAACTGAGCAATAACAAACAAGTGACACACTGACTCAGCCGTCCCAAGAACACGAAAACTGAGATGAGTAAAATATGAATGATCCTGTATATACAAAGCAAAGAAAAACAAAAGCAAACACTAACCGTAGGACTGGGAGGGACGAGGGAGTGGCTGCACCTGTAAATAAACACAGGTAAATAAACACGATAAACAAACAAGATAAACAATAAACAACTATTATATCAACAAACTACTGATGTGCTACTAATTGGCCAGCAGAAAAAAACAGGTGAATACAACACACACACACACACACACATAAACAACTCATTTGTAATGGAGCCACGTAGGCACACCGGAAACAAACACACACATACGGATATTTACACCAACACGAGTAAACAAACACAGGTAAAGATATAAACAAACACAACTACCACCATCAACTCACGAAATCTGAGACACTAAGTAAAAATAAGCCAGTCACACACACACACGCAAACCCCTCACACACACATACACAACCCGCCACCTCACCCCCCCACACACACACACCATCGCAAGAGTCAACAAAATCTTATATGAAAACAAAAACAAACACCGGCCGTAAAAACGTCCACCATAAATTATCATTATCAAGCAGTGAAATTAAACACAAAAATAAACAAATAAAACAACACAAACAACTACACTCATAAACAGGACACAAACACCTTAAACATATCTTAATCTAGGCAAACAATCATAACAGCTACCTACACTAACACACACTATCACCTCCCTCAGAAATGCTTACGGTACCTATCTCATATATCGTTAACAAACATACAAACAAAAGTCTTATTCACATACAAACAACCTTTATTCTCTCTCTCTCTCTCTCTCACACACACACACAACCAATAAACACATAAACATACCCAACACAAACAAACATGAACCTACACACACAAACAAAACCAACATGCTCTAATACCAGTGAACGTAAATATGGAAGATGTGTGTGTGTGTGTGTGTGTGTGTGTGTGGACGTAGGCTAAACTTTCTTCGTAGGGTCTGTATGTATGTATGTACATACATGTGCGTGTGACGTAGGTTAGTGCTTCTTGGTAGTGTGTGTGTGTGTGTGTGTGTGTGTGTGTGTGTGTGTGTGTGTGTGTGTGTGTGTGTGATTTAGTATGTAGATATAAACATGAGCCATTGTTTATACGAGAGAGAGAGAGAGAGAGAGAGAGAGAGAGAGAGAGAGAGAGAGAGAATGACTCAAGCACGCACACACACCTTATTCTTCCTGCACATTCCGATTTCTCTTACTCTTTCTCTCCACCAAGGCCAACTCTCTCTCCCCTCCACTGATTGAGAAGGGCAAATGGAGACCAATCCTCCCTCTTATTATCTCTCTCTCTCTCTCTCTCTCTCTCTCTCTCTCTCTCTCTCCGGCAGTAAGGTCGAAACTCCCATCTCTCAGCAAGGGACTTTCAGCCTTATAGGAGTCGGTTCTAAGGTGCTGACATGATTAATAGAGGGGAGGGGAAGGGGAGGAAACCAGGGGAGGAAGCCAGGGGAGGGGAGGTGTGGTACTACGGTTGGGGGTGGGGGAAGGTAAGTGTTGTGGTATTGAGGGAGGGGGATATGGGAGGAAAAATGTGGGGATGGGAGAGGAGGTAAGGGGGGGAGGGGAGGGGGGGAAGGGAAGGGGAGGTAGAGGTGTGGTGACGCGGTACTGTGGGGGAAGGAAGATACGAGGGGAGGGGAAGGGAGAGGAGGGGAGAGGAAGGGAGGGAAGGAGAGGGGAGGGGAGGGGGAAGGAAGAGAGGTGCGTCCGAAAGATGAGGAAAGAGAGGAAAAGAGAAGAGGCGAAGGGTTAGGGGAAAGGAAGAAAGAGAAAATAAAAGATCTGAAAAGTGTGAAAGGAATAAACGAAGAGGGAGAGAAAAGAGCAAGAGAGAAAGAGAGGGAAGAGAGATGGAGAGGGTGGTGATGGGAGGCGGAGAGGATGGAAGTGGTGCGAAGACAATGGAAGTGTGTGTGTGTGTGTGTGTGTGTGTGTGTGTGTGTGTGTGTGTGTGTGTGTGTGAGAGAGAGAGAGAGAGAGAGAGAGACCGGAAAATCAAGGAGAGGAAGGGGGAGAGGGGATAGAATGGGAGGGGGAGAGAGGAGAGGAAGAGGGGGAGGGGAACAGATAAGGTTATAATAAGGGAGAGGGGAAAGGAAATCGGGTGAGAGGGTGAGAGGGGAGAATGAGGGGAAAAGAAAAACGATAGAAAATAAGGAACATCAAGAAGAGGGAAACGAAACAAAGGAAAGACGAAAATAAAAACGAGATACCTTTGTGAGAGAAAAAAATTGAGTGAAAAGTGAGACAGAAAAAAGGTGAGAGAGAGAGATAGATTAAAGGCAGATTGCAAGGGTGGTGAGTGTGTGTGATGGAGGAGGGGAGGAGGAGAGTGATGGAGAGGGGAGAAGAGAAGAGGCGGAGGAGTTGAAGAATGACTGGAGAGAAGTGAGGGTGGGCGGGAGGTGGAGGATGCTCAGAGGAGATGAGGTGGAGGGAAGGGGAGGAGAGGGGAGGGGAGAGGAGAGGAGGAGATGAGAAGTGGAGAGAAAGGGAGGGGAGAGGAGAGGAGGAGATGAGAAGTGGAAAGAAGGGGAGGGGGTAGAGATAAGTGAGAGTCGAGAAGAGGGAGACAGAGGATCACAAGAGGGGAGGGAGAGTGATGCGAGGGAGGGGAGAGGGGGGGTGTGGGAGGAAGAGGGGGGAGGGGGATGTAATGAGGAACTGTGCAATGATGGATTTGTCCGGCTGTCTGTACACCTGCTGCTGATGTACTGCACATACACTATCATCATCATCATCATTACTTCCACCACCACCATCATCATCACTACCCCGTCATAAAACACTTCCATCACTGCTACCACCACCATCTTCATTAACACCACTACTACTACGACAACCACTATAATCTGCAGAACAACACTATCATTATCACCACCACCACCACCATCATCAGTATCACAATCATCATCACCACCAACACTATCGTTATTACCATCACTCACTATCATCTCCACTCATCATAAATCACCACCACCACCACCGCCATCATCATTTCCACTACCACTTAACTATCGACATATCCACCACTACGACCAACATTCATACTACCACTATTAATGTAAGTAGCTACCAACACTCCTACCACGAATATCATCACTACCACAACCACCACCTCCAACCAAAATTCCTACCACAACCATCATTCCCACCCAACATTCCTACTACCACCACGACACCATTCCAACCCAACATTCCTACCACCACCACCACTTCCAACATTCCTACCACAACTACAACTATTTCAACATCCGTATCACAACCACGACTCCCAACCAACATTCCAACCACCGCACAACCAACATTCCTGCCCCACACAAATGCTACCACGATCTCGCCCTAACTACCACAATCACCACCACCATTACCACCACAATCACCACCATTACCACCACAATGGATCGCTCAGACCTTCATATATCTATCGCGTCTAGTCTATCGCATATCTATCGTTCATCTATCGCTCTTATATTGTCCCCGAACATAAAAGGTATTTTTTTCTTAACTCCCTCTCACACACACACACACACACACACACACAGCTATATTCCCTTTTTCTCTTCAGCTCCTCACAATCTCTCTCTCTCTCTCTTCAGCTCTTCACACTCTCTCTCTTCAGCTCTTCACACTCTCTCTCTCTCTTCAGCTCCTCACAATCTCTCTCTCTCTTCAGCTCTTCACACTCTCTCTTCAGCTCCTCACAATCTCTCTCTCTCTCATTTCTCCTCCCTCCCATCTTCCTCCATCAAGGCAATTACTCCCCTCCCTCCCTCTCCTCCCCTACCACTCTCCTCTCCAATTACACGCTCAGAGCTCTCTCTCTCTCTCTCTCCTTCCATTTTCGGGGTTGTACATTAATATTCAAAATTTTTACCCTTTCTTTCATCCATTTCTCTCCCACCTCCCTCATTATTAATTTCTCTTTCCTCCAACAAACTTCACTTCAACGTTCATTATTTCACTGAAGGGGAAGGAAGGGTGAGAGAGAGAGCAAATGTGAGTGAGAGAGAAGGGGAGGATGTGAGAAAAAAAAACAAAAAAAAGAGCGGAGACAAAAGAATTAGGGTGTAATGAGAGAGAGAGAGAGAGCACGTAAACATACTTAATTGGAACACAACTCTATATTCATCTTTTTCTTTGTACCATCTCTCCCTCCCTCCTCTCTCTCTCTACTTACTTTCTTCCCTCCAATACGTTTCTCCATCCCTCCTCTCTCTCTTTCATAAACCTAAGAAAACGTCACTAACCACGCGAACAAATACATTACTCGCAAAGGAAAATATTTAGACACACACACACACACACACACAGATATACATACCGTCCACTCACGAATAAGCATTCATCTCTCTCTCTCTCTCTCTCTCTCTCACACACACACACACACACACACACACAGCCATATTAAAAAGGGATTTTAAACACTATCCAGATTAAAATAAAGGATGAACAAATATGATGATAATAATAATAATAACGCCACCATTCACATCTATTCCCACTAATAACACACAAACAGGTAACGGTAATCCAGTAATAACAATCACACTCAAACAATAACAATGAAAAAAATAAAAAAAAATAACAATACAAAAGCTTCACATGGAATAATATCAAACAATTCCGGGCAACATGACGCTGAGAGAGAGAGAGAGAGAGAGAGAGAGAGAGAGAGAGAGAGAGAGAGAGAGGAAATTAAAACGGAAAAAGCTAATTAAATCCAGCCACCTTTTACGAGCAGGTGGAGCATAAAATTATATTAAGGGAGGGTGGAACTTAGACTGGGGTTCCACATGTCTGTTCCACCTTTTGTTCTACTGTTCCACCCTTTGTTTCGTTGTTTCTCCTTGTTCCACTGTCCCACCTTTTGTTCTGCTGTTCCACTCTGTTGCGTTGTTTCTCCTAGTTCCACTGTTCCACCCTTTGTTCTGTCCCACCTTTTGTTCTACTGTTCCACACTTTGTTCTATTGTTCCACCTGTTTTTATGCCTGACTGTAGGTGGATCTTGACTACCGTTCACCTCAGATCCACTTTTTATCGTTCCACTTTTCCTGTTCTACTGTTTCACCAAATATTATGCTTCACGGCGGATGGAGCTTGACTGGGCTCCATCTCCGTTTGTTCCACGCTTTGTATTTCACTGTTCCACTTTCTGTTCTACTGTTCCATCAGTTTTGTTCCACTTCATATGTTCTTTGTTCCACTAGTATCCAGTGTGTTCCATTGGTATTTATGTACCTGAACAGAACCACTTGTTCCACTTGTTTCTACTTTATCACCAGGTTTGTTCCACTTTTACCGGTATTTTCCACATCGCCTTATCGTATACTAATCCATCTGCCTCGTTCCACTGTTCCACATAGTCCACGTTCTATTCTCCTCTTCCACACAGCTAATCTACATTTCAGTCCTTGTTCCACCTGTATATTTCACTGTTCCACTTTCCACATACCTGACCTATAATCCACAGTTTTGTTCCAATTCATTCCACTATTTCACTGGTTTTTGTTCCACTTTTTATTTCTTATTTTTTCCAAGTCGACCTTCTATCTACTTGTGTTCCACATCCACCACACTTCACTGTTCCATTTCTTTATTACATTATTCCACTCTTCCTTATTTTACCTTCCGTTCCACGTGTTCCACTTTTAATTGTTTATTCGTGTTTTCTTACGGTACTTTACATCGCTGTTCCGCAGTTTCCCTCGTTCTGCATAAACTGTTCCACCTTGAATTCACTGCTCCATTTTGTTCCACCTTGATTTCACGATCATCACTATTCTGTTTTATATCCCACTGTTCCTCGTTCCGCTCCGCAAGGACTTCCTTCGTTCTTCCAATATTTGTTCCACTGTTTCTCCCATTTATTTCTGTTCCACATTTCCAGTACTGTTCCATCATAATTCCACTGCTGCCTCTTCCATCTTTATTTCACTGCTAATTGTTCCACCTTTATTCCGGTACCATAATTTCCTTGCCCGTGTTCCACTTTTTATATAATTTACTGCCCCATGTTCCACTTCCGGTTCTTTGTTCCACGTGTTTTTTTCCAACTGTTCCACCTATTTTTTACACCATTATTTGCCTGTTCCACCACTGTTCCACACCTCTTTTCAACAGCATTATACCACGTCCACACCTTCGTTCCACCAGCTCTTTGTTCCACTGTTCCATCTGTGTTCTCTTCCTCTCCTCTGCCTTTGTTCTTCTTCAACGCTTCCCTCCTTTTGTTCTCTCCTGATTCGCTTTGTTTGTTCTCGTTCAGTTCTGTTGATTCCACTCTTTTGTCTGCCCATTCGATGCTCTCTCTCTCCAATTTTACTTAACACCATGCACATAATATATTTTATTTCAACACTATTCACATCTCTCTCTCTTTTAACATCATTCACATCTATTTCTCTCTCACTCTCTCCCCCTTTTACCGAACACCATTCACATCTACTATCTCTCTCTAACACCATTCACATCTACTCTCTAACACCATTCACAACTACTCTCTCTAACACCATTCACATCTACTCTCTAACACCATTCACATCTACTCTCTAACACCATTCACATCTACTCTCTCTCTTAACACCATTCATATCTATTTTCTTTCTCTACTTACCGGAGCCAAAAGAAGGAGTCGCTGGCAGTCGTGGCTCTTCCGCAGCCTGAAATAAAAAGAAAATAAAGTTTAGAATAATGTTAATAAATCGTATGGGGAATGAAATGATGATGCTGAAACTATTACTACTACTACCATGACTACTGTTACGACTACACTACCATTAAACTACAACTACAAATCATATATACATCTACCCGCACTACATCTACAACTACCAGAACAACCACAACTACCAGCACAAATATTAACATTACTACAACTATTCACAACTGTACCACAACTACCACAATTACGTTACCACAACTATGAGCACTACCGCAGCTACCATAACTAGCGCAACTACCAGCACTACCACAACTACCACAATTACGTCTACCACAACTACCACTAATTATGTGTGTGGTGTTGTGTGTACCAATACCAGGGCCTCATTGTGTATTCCACCCGCTCACACGTACACACACTCACATGCATACATAAACTGCTTCACACACACACACACACACGACGCGCATGCATACATAAACACGCTCACATATACACGAAACCACACACACACACACACATTAGTCAAATTAATCCTCTTTAACAAAGCGAGAGAGAGAGAGAGAGAGAGAGAGAGAGAGAGAGAGAGAGAATAAATACGGTAGGGAGAAAGCGAGCAAACAGAATGAGAAGCTAGAAGAGAGGAAGAATGAAAAAGATTAAGCGAGGAAGAGAAAGACCGATAAAGAGAGATGAAAGGGCAGTGTTGACGAGAGAGAGAGAGAGAGAGAGAGAGAGAGAGAATTAACGAGGATTTAGCCCGTTATACTCATGATTTTAATTATTAAGCTTTGGTAATGATGCAGCTGCAGCTCCCTCTCTCTCTCACCCCTCCCTTCCCTCTCCTCATCCTCCATCTTTATCTCTACATCTCTCTCTCTCTTTAACCCCTTCCTTCCCTCTCCTCATCCTCACCTCTATCTCTGCTACATATAACTCTCCACACAACTTTCCCTCTTCCCCTCATCCTTACCCCAATTTCCCCTTCCCCTTTTCTCATCTCTTCCTCCCTTTCCTCTCCTGTTTTCTCACCTATCCTCCTCCCCTTACCTCCCTCCCTCCCCTCTCTCTCTCTATGTAAATTAAACTAATATACCCCCTCCCCCTCTTCCTCCCCGACCTGTATCCCCTTCCCCTCACTCTCTCTTCCCTCTCCCCTCATCCATTCCTCTCTCATGCTCATCTATCTTCCTCCCTACTCACTCTTCCTTCCTCCCCCCACCCTCTTCCTATCCCTCCCTGCTCCCACTCTCCCCTCCCCTCCTCTCATTTCCCTCCCCGTTCCTCCCCTCCCCTCCACCTTTCTCTTCCCACTCATCTATTCCCTTCCCCTCCCCTCCCCTCACTCTCTCCCCTCGTCAAAATACGCACGCTAATTCCACTTTGGCTGGGCAGTTAAATTGGCGAACACAGAATAATGGACCAGATAGGCGTAAATCAAGTGGGGGGATAGGACCCCCTCACTCTCCACTCCCCTTCCTTCCCCTCCCCTCCCCTCCTCTATCATCCCCCTCCACTCCTTCCTCCCCTGCCCATGCATCTCTCTCAGCTATATCACTTCCCCCTTCTCCCACGCACCTCTCTCTCTCAATCACTTCCCCCTTTCTCCCACGCCTCTCTCTCTCTCTCACACACACACGTATCGAGAGGGATATTGACAGCTTTTATTACCAGAGCGCGAAATTTACATACCCGCTAAAAAATACATATACACTGATAAAAGCCGTCGTAAAAATTAATATTGAAATGGCGTTAAATAAATACATTAAAGAGATTATTTAAGAGAGGGTGGGAGATTATAGCAAGGCTATTTTCTCTACCACTAACCACGACTACAACCAACGGTACCATTGTCTCATAACTCGCTTTACAATACTACCATTACCCAATACTGCCCTACCACAACTACCACCATCCTACCCCTAATCACCACCACCATCAAGAACCACAACTACCACCATCAACCTGAGCTACCACCATGACCAACCACAACCACCATCACTATCAACCACAACTACCACCATCACCAATCACCAACCACAACTACCACCATCACCAATCACCAACCACAACAACCATCACCACAACTTCTATAACTACCATCATTACCACAAACAACCACAACTACGGCAATCAACAGCAGCTACCGCAATTACCACAACTACCAACATCCCATCAACTTGAACTCCTCATTTTCAATAATGGACGCTAAAAATATATACAATTTAGCTAAACAGGGTGAGGGAGAGGCGAGGAAGGGAGGGAGAGGGATTCATGGGGAGTGAGATAAAGAAAGGATGGGAGAAGATATGATGGAGAGAAAGGGACAGAAAAATGATGGAGGGATAAAGGAAGGAAGACATGGAAAGGAGGGAGACAGGGAGGGAGAAAGAAGGAGAGGAAGAGAAAGCAAGAAGGAAAAAGGAAAGGATGGAGGGAAGGATGAGTGAAGGATAAGATGGAGGAAAGACGGGATACGAGGAGGGAGAGAAGGAAAGAAGGGAAAATAGAAACAATGGATGAAAAATTAGACAGGAAGATACGAAAAGGAGGGATTGGGAAGGAAATGGAGGGGAAGGGAGACAAGGGATATGTATGGGAGGAAAGGAGACAAAAGGGGAGAGGAAGGAGAGGGGAGATAAGTGAGGGGAGAAGGGGGATGAGCGGGAGCAGAGAGAAAGGTTGGGGAGATGAGAGGAAGGGGAGATGGTCTACCAATGAGAGAGAGAGAGGGGGGGGGAGGTCAATGTAGCGTTCAGCCATTGGTTCCTCACGTTCAATGATTCGAAGCGGTGATTGGCTCCCGGCGGTCACGTGATTCCATACCCCCTGCCTATTGGTCCCTCCCAAGCTGGGTTTATCATGCATTATATACGCTTACTCCTGTGTGTGTGTGTGTGTGTGTGTGTGTGTGTGTGTGTGATTCTCTCTCGTACTACTCTCATGTTAAAATTAAATCTCTCTCTCTGTCTCCTGTAAAATTAATCTATTTCATGTCCTGTAAAATTAACTTTATTCTCTTTCATACAGCTGGTCTTATGAAAAATATTTCAACTTTAATTTGGCGCTCTCGTATAACCGAAATTGTGCCTTTTTTACACACACACAAGCACACACACACACACACACACACACACAAACACACACACACACACACACCGGTGTTAGACAAAAATTTGGTTTCGGTATATTGCTCTCTCTCATACAAATTGAATTTCCAAGTACACAATTTTCTTCGTCCTCATATTAACTTCAAATAATAATATTCTCTCTCTCACACACACTCTCTCTCCCTCCCTCACATACACTCCCACTCACACACACACACCTAATACTTCCACCGTCACACATTACAATTATTAATATTTATAACTACGTATTATTAGTATTCCAAATCTTTAATAATTTACAGGCTAATTACGTAATCATTTTTTTAATTAGTGACGTTTTTCTCATTTTCCCTCGTAATTAAGAAATGATGAAGTCAAATTTAAAGCTTTCTCTCTCTTTAATGGTCACTGTATTTTGGGGGTTCATTTACTGTAGCTTTACGATTGTGGTAGTTGTGGTTGATGATTGTGGTTGTTGGAGATTGTGGTAGTTCCTGGTGATTGTGGTAGTTGCTTCACTCCGCTAATCTTGACCCCACGTGGTTCTATGGCTACAACTACCACAATTCCAACCCACTACCACAATTCCAGACCAATAAACATCTTTAAGTCAATGTCCTGCCTTAAGATCAACTACCAAAACTACCACAATCGACCATACCTACCACCATTACATCACGCGGTCCTTCCCTACCACGCCTGCTACCACAACCAATATCACGTGATCATTCTTTTTTTGAGCTACCACCATCAACCCACGTGATCTTTCATCTTAACTACCACAACTACTACCACCACCACGACCATCAACCACAACCACCACGATCATAACCACCTACCACAACGACACCACCACCATGTACCATAATTACTACCACCATCATCTACCACAAATAGTACCACCACCATCTACCACAATTACTACCACCACCATCTACCACAATTACTACCACCACCACGACCATCAACCACAACTACCACCACCACAACCATGTACCACAACTACTACCATCACCACGACCATCTATCACAACTATCACCACCACCCTTTTTAAACCACGTGGTCCTTCCCTTCAGCACCACCACAACTACCATCTCATCACATGGTCCTTTGCCAGCTACCACAACTACCACAATCACAATCATCAGACACGCGTTCCTCCATCGTCACATCAATTACAACAATTTCTCCAAAGGAACACAATCACCACTATCACCATCCATCGCCACCACCATCCTCCTCATCACTACCATCACCACCACACAATCACCAACACACACACAAACACCACCACAAACCAGTATAATCCTCCATCGTTTTATTTTCAGCATTTTCCGTCTAGTTCTTCATAAACATCGGTTATTTTCGTATACATAATTCAAATTTAAATTCCCGTGTAACCGAAAACACCTCAATTCGCTCAAGGTAAATCGACCATTACTGGGGAAGTGAGTTATCTTTAAAGTTAACTACCTTTAATCTCCTTACGCGATTTTAAGGGCAAGAAAATCAATGGAAAGGAAGATGAATGCTAGAAATGATGATAGAATAGGAAGTAGAGTTAAAAGTATTGCTGGATAGGATAGGATGTTAAAATAGGTGCGATATGGTGGTGATGGTGGTGGTAGTAGTAGTAGTAATAGTGGTATCGTATTAGTTGTTGTGCTGGTGGTGGTGATAGTAGTAGTGATTGTGGTGGTAATAGTAAAGGTAATAATAATAATACTGTGATGGTGACGTCACAGCACTACGACTATCGTGGGGGTCTAATGGGGCGGTGATAACGGGGTAATGGGGTAATCAGGCCGCGGAGAGAGAGAGAGAGAGAGAGAGAGAGAGAGAGAGAGAGAGAGAGAGATTGTGGGTGTCAGAATGATAAGACGTAAACAGATGGGGAATGTGTGTGTGTGTGTGTGTGTGTGTGTGTGAGAGAGAGAGAGAGAGAGAGAGAGAGAGAGAGAGAGAGAGAATGTCAACGTAACAGATGGGACTGTGTGTGTGTGTGTGTGTGTGTGTGAGAGAGAGAGAGAGAGAGAGAGAGAGAGAGAGAGAATGTCAACGTAACAGATGGGACTGTGTGTGTGTGTGACTAACATACAAGGACAAGATAATTTACGCAAGATCTGAGAGAGAGAGAGAGAGAGAGAGAGAGAGAGAGAGAGAGAGAGAGAGAATCAGAATGTAATACAAACCATGAATAAGTAAGGAGGGGAGAGAAGGGAAGGGGGAGAAGGCGAAGAGATTAGATGGAGTGGAGGGGGAGAGGAGGGGAGAGAATGGGGAAGGGGACCGGGTGGAGGAAAATAGCAGAGCAGTAAGAATCGAGAGAGAGAGAGAGAGAGAGAGAGAGAGAGAGAGAGAGAGAGAGCTTGTCTTCTCTACCCTCTCCCTCCATTCTTGTCTATCATGTAGGGCAGTGACAATTCTCTCTCTCTCCCTCCATACATAGGCCTAAACTCAGCAACTTTACAAACAAACACTACCAGGCGTTTGATGATACAACTACTACTAATAAAACAAAATAATAACCACAACAAAAACAAACCTCCAAATCAAACACCAGCAATACAAACACGAAAATAAAAGGCGGGAAAATCAAAGTGTGCATCAACAGCAGAAAATGGCGGGAAGGGAAGGGAGGAACGATGCGAAGTGACAATGAACGATACTTTAAAAACTCTTCAATAAGGTAACGCCCTTTTTAAATCACTAAATTCAGGGGACTTTAAAGAATGAAGTGTTTTTTTTTTTTTAGTTTTTCATTTAATGAAGAGATAAACAGCCTGTACGTGCAGTTAACTTCAATATTCCGTAATAGGACACACGCAATACGAGAAGTGAGTTATCTCCATGCCTCTTCCTCGACGATTTATTTTTGGATATGGCTGATTATAACCCTATCGTATGTCTATGAATATGTGGGCGATACTGGAAGGATTTATGTAAGAGAACGATAAGGCGTAATAAACTGCTTAGGAAAAGGTGTTAGGGAGCTCCCCAACCACAACACAAGCCTTGGTCATTTTTACTGTTTTTAATATCAACAAATCCTCTGAAAAATAGCATAAAATAAATAAATACGTACTCCACCTGAACGGGTTAATGGACGAGTGAACGAAACCAGTGGGAACCGTGAACGAAACTTTATGAAACGAAGAACGATACATAAATGGACGGTGAACGAAATATAATGGTAACTACACTAACACACACCCTCATTATCCCACCTCGTTCACACCCATTCCTTTATTTTTATTATTTTTTTTTTAAGGGATGTTGGGCATGAGCGAAAGAAAATGGGATGCAGGCGAAACTGATGTGAGAAAATGGTGAGAAATTGGAAGGAAATTAGTTGAGAAGTTTGCTCTCTCTCGCCAATATGTCAACCTCCTCCCTCCCTCCCTATCCTTCCACTCCCCAACCCTCCCCATCTGTCAAATACTCTCCATCCTCCTGACACCTTCCCCTCCCCCCAGTTTCTCTCTCTCTCTCTCCGTCGGTCTTCTATCCCCTGCCATCCTCCCCTCTCCCCCCCTCTCTCTCTCTCTTCTACCCCCAGGCAACGATCAAAACGAAGAAAAATTCAAATACCAAGAGCACGTCCGTTTTCTTTACCTTACCATACCCAAATGAAAATAAACAAAGCACATCCAGGTGTAATAAAGTACAGAACAGGGTAGTACAATGTGCTCAAGGGTTTAAAGTAGGTAGTGTAATGGGGGAAGAGGGGACGGGGAGGGATGGAGAGGGAGGTGTGTGGTCGAAGTCGGGGTCACTGGCATGGATTCGAACACAGGCGCCTGACAGATGGTTGCGTGCACGGCTCACTGCTTCACACACACACACACACACACACACACACACACACGTACACACACACACACAAAAGCGTACATGCAGACGTCCAAATAGGTTAAACTGCACACGAATGAATGTTAATACACGAACACGAACAGAGGTGCATATGCAAGAATGTCCAAATACACACAAGGTGACGTCCACAAGAATGAACTGGGAATGCATGTACACACAACTGGAGATATACACGTAGACAACGTACACACCTACATGCACATGATCCGCTGACACACGCACACTTCGCCTGCACACACACACACACACACGAAGACACGAACATGTGAGAAGTCCACGTACACACACATACATGCATACAAATGTGTACTCCCATGCAGGCGCAAGGAACGCACATGTCCAAGAACACGTACACATAGAACTGAACACGCACACAAGCTGGTATTCAGAAAAACAATCTTACAAACTTAAGTAAACACATGTACGTATGCACAAATCTGCAGTGTACCTATCCAAATCGGACAATGCACCGACACACACATCCAAAACACGCACACAAAAACAAACACGTGTGTATGAAAGACACACACATCCAAAACATGCACACAAAAACAAACGTGTGTATGAAAGACCCACACATCCAAAACATGCACACAAAAAACAAATACGAGTATGAGAGAGAGAGAGAGAGAGAGAGAGAGAGAGAGAGAGAGAGAGCAGATAAGGAAATCAATGGCTTGGAACAAAGATTGCGAGGAAGAAAGGAGGGAGAGGAAATGGAAGAGGAAAAAGAGGAGGAAGAAGGGAGGAAATGCAAGTGAAGCATGGTAAAGAGGAAGGGGAGGATGAAGGGAGAGAAGGGGAGGAAGTGGGGAAAAAGAATGAGTGGAAGTGGAAGATAAAAATGAGAGAGAGAGAGAGAGAGAGAGAGAGAGAGAGAGAGAGAGAGAGAGAGAGAGAATGATTCAAGAGAAAGGAGAGATGTAAGAGGAGTGAGGGGAGGGACGGAGATAAACGGAGGGAGGGGAGGGGAGGCAGAAAGGGTCAAAGTGCCAGGGACAGCTGAGAGAGAGAGATAGATAGAGAGAGAGAGAGAGACTGTAATGACACGACTGACTTTAGTTATATAGGTGAACACAAACCTTACTGTCTTAATATTTGTAGCTTTATTGAGAGAGAGAGAGAGAGAGAGAGAGAGAGAGAGAGATTATCGGGGTCAGTATCAACACGTACCGGAAGTATTATCCTGCCTTCGTGTGTCTCCCTCTCTCCTCCATCTTTCTCCCTCCCTCTCCTTTCCTCCTTCCCTTCCGTTCAACCCTCCCTCTATTCATTCCTTCTCTTCTTCCCTTTCTTCCGCCTACAATTCTCTCTCCCTCCCCTTTCATCCCTTCCTTCTCCCCCTCCATCCATCTTCCTTCTCTCTTTACCCTCTCTCCTACTGTAATATTCTTCCCTCCACTTCCCTTTCTTCCCAGTGTTCCCCCTCCCTTTCTTTCTCACTTTCTCCATCCTTATTTCATCACACACAAAGGATGGGTGATTGTGTGTGTGTGTGTGTGTGAGAGAGAGAGAGAGAGAGAGAGAGAGAGAGAGAGAGAGAGAGAGAGAGAGAGAGAGATTACAGGCAAGAGCCCCTAGGAGACTAATTATTACATAAATGATACCCTCTAGTTCCACTTACCTAATATCTTGTCTCTCTCTCTCTGGTCTTTGTACTGTACCTATTTAACTCGTCATCTCTGGTTTGTTTCTCGCCTACTATATTTTTGCTCTCTCTCTCTCTCTCTCTCTCTCTTCCATGCAACATTTTCCCATTAAAAATACAGCCAATCGCAACAGCAAAAAATCTCCACCAACGACCAACTGCCACGTCACAAATCCTGCCTACGTCACAAATGAGCTCAACCAATAAGCCTCGTCACGAGAAACGATGACGTCACAAACAGGCGGGACCAATCAGCAACTGCCATGTCACTGTTTACGAGGGCGCTGGACCAATGAGGAACCGCCACGTCACAGCAAAACACCAATATAATGAGATAAAAGGTAGTGAGGGAAAAGATCTACTGGATGGCGATAGTAGGGGGCTATGACGCAACAGAGAGAGAGAGAGAGAGAGAGAGAGAGATCCAAGTAAACATCCTCCCCCCATAAAATCAACCTTAATGAAATATATTTAAAACAGAAATACGAACTAAATATACATAATAATACAGTAATAAGAGTAATAATAAAATATCACAACAGGAAACCAATCTTTCAGAAAAAAAATAAATAAAAAATAACTACAAAAATTGAAGCTACTTTCTCACTGGCTCCTGTGTGTGTGTGTGTGTGTGTTCTGTTATTTGCTATAAGTCAATTATTTTCTCTGGCAGTCCTGTCCCACCTCTCTCTCTCTCTCTCGTGGCCTGTATATACCCTGCTATCACCCCTCCTCCCTCCTTCGCTACATAAGGCCATGGCACTTAAATACGCATCACAGGCCACTCTCATTCATACCACCTCTACTTCCACACTTGAGAGAGAGAGAGAGAGAGAGAGAGAGAGAGAATTCATAACACATTCACAAATCCATATACAGAAACAGTACCAGGTAACACACGTAACAGTAACTTCAGCAATAACGTATAATTAGCTTGTCAATATCCAATAATAACATCCTACTAGCCCCTTCAGTACGACCCCTCACCTAAGTTTTAACATCAAGATATGGAAGGGGTAGGAATATCCAAACCATATACGGTACATTTAGTTACAGATAGGGAGATAGATTGATATAGGTAAATAGATAAAGGGTAAGAATATAAAGGAACCTAAAGGGAAGTGTAAAAAGCTACGAAAATAAAGGAAGAAATAAAGGATACAAATAGGGAGGTACCGGTAGACTGATACAGGTAAACAGGTAAAGGGTAAGATAAAAGAACCTAAAGGGAAGTGCAAAGGCTAGAAAAATAAAGGAAGAAAAAAAGGATACAAATAGGGAGATAGGGGTGTGATACAGGGCAAAATAAAGGGGTATAAGACAAGGCTAACGAGGTGGGTAAGTTTAGAACCCCAATAAACTGGTTCCCCCCTACCTACCCCGCCCCCTACCATGCCGGTTCTTGGGGAGGGGAGGGGGGAGGAAAGGGGAGGGGGGAGGAAAGGGGAGTAACCTACCCGAGGGGGCTGGGAAGTCATGGCAGGAGAGAGAGAGAGAGAGAGAGAGAGAGAGAGAGAACTGCTGAGTGGAACCTGAACAATAAAACAGTAGTAAAGAATGGAATATAGGTATGGAAGAAAATTATGGGAAAGACTGAAGATAAACATGAAAGTCGAAAGAGAAAAGGAAAAAAAAGGGATGACAGTCAGAAGGGGAGGGAGGAGGGAAGGAAGAGGGGGAGGGGGAAGTCACATGAGGGGAGGTGGGGAAGGAAGATGGAGGGATGGAATAAAGAAAAAAACAAACAAACAAAGAATGAGATCAAGGAGAGGTAGAGGGAGGGAGGGTGAAGGGAGGAGGAAGAAATAGCTACGAGAGAGAGAGAGAGAAAGAGAGAGAGAGGGTGGAGGGACAGGGAGAGAAAAAGGTGGAGGTATGCAAAGTGGGAGGTGGAAATATGTGTAAAAATAATGGAGGGAGGGAGAGAAGGAGGGGAGGGAAGGGTGGAGGGAGGGAGAGAAGGGAGGAGTATTGTTAGGAAATGTGATCCACCCAACCGCCTGGCTCTCTCTCTCTCTCCACAACAAAAGGGGAAGAGACCAGACGATAAAATAAAAGTGAGATAATGAGATACATAAACATAGATAGATAGACAGATAGAGAAAGACCGATAAACCCAAGACGACACAAAAACAAAGATGAAAACTGAAAGGAACAAACGGAGAGGGAGAGAGAGAGAGAGGGAATAATGGTTATCCAACACCACTACAGGGAGGGAGAGACGGGGGGGAGGAGAGCGAAAGAGAAGGCAGTGAGAGAGGGGAGAAGCATGGCGGGGGAGAAAGATCTTGGAAGAAGGAAAAGAAGGGAGAGAGTAAAAAATGAAAATTGTGAAAATATAAGACAAAGATAACATGGAGAAGATGGAAGGAATGGAAAGGAAGAGTGGAGAAGGAAGAGAGGAGAGGAAGAAAGGAAAGAAGAGAAGGAAGAAGGGGAAGAAGAGAAAGACGAGGGAAAAGAGGGGAAGGAGGAAAGGAAGAAGGGAAGAAAGAGGGAAGAGGAGGAAAGGAAGGAAAGGGAAGGGAGGAGGAGGAAAGGAAGGAAAGGGAAGGGAGGAGGAGGAATGGGAAGAGGAGGAAGGAAGACAAGGAGAGGAAGAGGGAGGCTGAGGACAGATGCAGATGAGGGTTGTGAAAGACGGGTTGGGGGAAAAAATTTAAAGATGAAACCGGATGAGGATAAGAAAGAAAATGTATCAGAAAGAAGGGAAGGAAAGAAGAGGGAGGGTGGAACGGAGGGAGGGAAGGGAAGATATCTCAATAAATGAGGAGGGAGGGAAGGGAAGAAAATAGCCTGGAGCTGGGAGAGGAGGCACGAGAAAAAACCAAGAATAACACAAGGAAGAGAAGAAAAAGAGGAAGAGAGAAGGACAAGATGATTAAACGAGAAGGAAAGGAAGGAACTACGAAAATAGAAGGAAGCAGGAAGTGAGAAAATGGAGAGAAAATATAGAAGGAATGCTGGAAAACGGAGGAAAAGGGAGATAAGGAGGAGGAGGAGGGACGTGAAGGGAGGATGAAGGCAGAGGAAAAGTAGGAAAGAAAAAGATGGGGAGGGGGAGGAACGGAAGGAGAGGAAAGGAATGGGAAGGAGAAAGCCAGAAAGGGAGAAGGAAGGTGGGAGAAAAGGGAAAAGGGAGGGAGGGAGGGGGGGATGGGACAGTGGTCACTTGAATGGCCGTAAATGACCGAAGGGAGGGAGGAAGGTAAGAAGGGAGGGAAGGAAAGGAGGGATGGGGGAAGGTAAGAAAAGGAGGGAGGGAGAAGGTAAGAAGGGAGGGAAGGAAAGGAGGGAGGCGAAAGGTAAGAAGGGAGGGCAGAAGCGTAGCAAGAGAGGGCTGAAAACAGAGACATGAGAACAAGAAGGGAGAGCAAAAAGAAAACAATATTAAAGAGTCAAGACCACGCCAACAAGTTTATTTATCTTTTATTTAATGTTCAGTACTGTGAGAACGAAAAATAAATAACGTTAATAAGACGATAAAGGATATGAGGAGAAAGTCAAGATAAGAAGGAAGCCAGGAATGATAAAGGAAAAAATCTTGAGGAAACGCACAAGGAAATTAGCATAAAAAGAGAATAAGTCATGAGAGGAGGATGAAAGGAGGATAAAATGTGGGATAAAAGAAGATGGAGAAAGGACATAGAGAGAGAGAGAGAGAGAGAGAGAGAGAGAGAGAGAGAGAGAGTCATGAGTAGAGGATGAAAGGATAAAATGTGGAATAAAAGATGGAGAAAGGGCATAAAGAGACGATGAGAGAAGAGAGAGAGAAAGAGAGAGGGGGGGGAGAGGGTGGTAAAGGTCAGAGAGAGGGGGGGGACGGGGAGGTAGGTAATAAAAAAGGGAGAGAGAGAGAGAGAGAGAGAGAGAGAGAATGAAAGGAGGGGAGGAGGGAGGGAGGGTGAGACACGAAAGAAAAGGTAAGCAGAAAAAGAATGAAGGAAGGCAGGGAGGAAAGAGAGACAGCGAGTGCAAAGGAAGGGTGAAAGATGCGAGATAAAGGGGAGGAGAGGTGATGGAGGTGTAGAGGAAGGAATGGAGAGAAAGACAGAGAAGGAAGGGGAGGGTTGTAGAGATGTGAAGGAAGAGGAAGTGATGGAGAGAAGAGGGGAGGGAAGGGAGAGGAGAAAGGGAGATGGAGGGAGGGAGGACAGTTGGCATCAGTGGTCAGGGTGAATAATACAGCCGGGGGTGACCCAATGGAGGGAGGGAGGGAGGAGGGGAAGGTAGAGGAATGGAGGTAGAGACGAAGGGAGGGAAAGGTGGGGAGGTGGAAGGGAAGCTAGGAGGAAGGATTTAAGGAGGCAGAATGGGAGGGGGAGAAAGTTTGGAGGAACGTAGGAAGGAGGGAGGAAAGGAGAGAAAGACCGTGGGAAGGAGTCGGAAACAAGAACTGAAGGAAGAAAGGAAGAAGAGATGGGAGAAGACGGTGGAAGGAAGAAAAGGAAGAAGAGATGGGAGAAGACGGTGGAAGGAAGAAAAGGAAAAATTAAAGACATGTAGGAAACAAACAAAAAGAATGATGGAAGACAAGGAAAAAAAGGAAGAGAGGGAAAGTGAAGATCGTATGACAAAAAATGGGAAGAAAAATATAAGAAAAGCCGTGACTGAATGACGAAACTGGAAAACCTTAAGTACAAAGGGTAGAAATTGTGTGTGAGTGTGTGTGTGCGTGTGTGTGTGTGTGTGTGTGTGTGAGAGAGAGAGAGAGAGAGAGAGAGAGAGAGAGAGAGAGACGGGGCATAGGGTTAGAGGGCAAAGGGCAAAGTATGACAAGAAAAAATAGGGAACAGGAAAAGGAAAGTAATATGCAAATACAAAAATTTAAGGGGAATTACGCTTGAAGATACACACACACACACACACACACACCTTAACCAATCTTTCATGTGCTGTTGCTAGTAACCACAACTACCACCATTATCACAACCATCTTTTAAGACAACCACCATCATCCGTTACAACCACCAAACCAACTACCACTATCACAACCAACTACCCACTTACACTACCACAATAACCAGCAACTACCACTATCACAACCAACCACCACCACGAGTACCGTACAACCACAATTTCTATCACCATCCAACAACACGACCACAAATACCATTATCAACCAATTACCTCTACCACTCACTATTACCTACCAGTACTACCACAATCCCGACCAACTACCACAACTCACATCTACACCTGTCTCACCTGCTGATTATTCTACACCTGAAGACAATTACCCACTCTATTACATACACCTACAGTATTATTATTATTATTATGGCAGCAGTTCTTGATATATATATAGTAGGCTATATGTAAAGGTGAGGCAGAGGCCGCAATAATAATGATAAATAATAATAATAATAATAATAATAATAATTATAATAAAAATAATGGAAATGTGACGATAGATAGATAAAGGCAGACAGGTCGATATTTTAGTAGACAAATTGGCAACGTGTGTGGATATAACTGGCATGCATACATACCGTACATGAGAGAGAGAGAGAGAGAGAGAGAGAGAGAGAGAGAGAGAGAGAGGTGATATGGTATGACAGGAAGGACCACGTGGTTTTCGAGGAAGGAATGAGATGAAAATAGGAGAGAGAGAGAGAGAGAGAAATAAGGATGTAGTATCGAAGCGTGTTTGTGTTTATCTCTTCCTCATTTTCCACCTCTTCACCTCACTTCCCGCACCCACAGCCATTCCATGTTTGTTCCTTTATACACAAACCATTCTGTCTTATCTATACACATCAACACCACCACCAACAATAATAACAGCTAACAAAAAGAAGAGGAAGAGAAGATATGGTAGAAGAGGTAAATGAAAAGATACAAGAGCAAGATAGAGACAAGGAAAAAAAAATCACATAGCAAGATTTGTAGACAGAAAATCAACACAAAGCCCAAACATAAACAATAATAATATTTTAAAATTTTCATGCCCTTCAAACTCCACCCTTTAAAAATATATACCACTTCGCCAGTTTTTGGAAAATAGCCGACACCTCCCAAACTCTTTGTGTGTGTGTGTGTGTGTGTGTGTGTGTGTGTGACTTTTCGCAACAAAGAATCTCTCAATATTTAATTTCTACCCATCTCATCTCACATTTAAAGCGACTCTCTACCACCCCTCCCCTCCCCTCCTTCCCCATTTCTCACTACCGACACTTTTCGTACCTTGCCCACCCTCCCCTACCCCCATCCTAAGCTCCCCCCTACTTCCCTTCATCCTCTCTTCTCCCCTCCCACTCTATCTTTTCTCCCCTCTCCTCTCTTCTCTTCTCTTCCTTCCTTTTCCCATCCCCTCTCTCATCTCTCCTCACCCTCTTCCCCATTTCCTCTCCTCTTTCCCTTTCCCAACCCAATCTTTTATCTTCTCTCCCTCCTCCTCTCCCTTTCCCACCCCCCCACCTCTTCTCTCCCTTCCTCTCGCCATTCTTTCTTCCTTCCCTCTCACGTTCTTCCCAATCTCCCCTCCATTCACTGCCTTCTCCCCATCTCTCCTCTTCCCTTCCTTCATTTCTCCATCTCTCCTCTCCCTTCATCTCCCTATCTCTCCTCTCCTCTTCCCTCCTTCTCCCCCACATTTTTCCTGCCCTCCCTCAAACTGTCAACATGAGCCCATCACGCTAACACAATTATCCATTTTTGCACCACGCTGTAACCTCGCTTTTCTCACTCCCTGTACGTGTGTGTGTGTATGAGGGTCTGAAGATGTAAGTGGTGTGGGTGGAGGTGGTTGTGTGTGTGTGTGTGTGTGTGTGTGTGTGTGTGTACGTACTTCAGTTGGGGGGTTGGTGTGTACACTACCGAGGCATAATGTAGGTGGTGTTAATATGAATGGTCTACGTGCTATAAACAGAAATGTACGAATTAGTGTACAGAAAGTGGGGGTGCACATGGGTACACTGGGGGTGTACATAATTTTAACGCCATAAACAGAAGTGGAAGAGGTGGAAGGTGTAAGACGAGGCCGTAGTGGAGGGTGTAAGAGGAAGAGGAGATGAGGGTGTGAGGGGAAGAGGTGGAGGAGGATGTAGGTGGATGAGGTGGAGGAGGAAGAGGAGGAGATGTAGAGTGTAGATGGAGGTAGAGGGGTGTTGGCTACGTGGACGCAGTGGGGATGGTTTAGGTATATATAGAAAGGTGGGAAATGGTGAAAAAGTGAGGTAGGTAGTGGTGGTGGTTTAGGTGTAGACGGATGTGTTACTGGGGAGGTAGTTAGTGGTGGTGGTAATAGTGGTGATGGTGTGGTAGTGGTAGGCAACTGGGATAGGTAGCGGTGTGGTTAGCATTGTGGTAATCTGAATTTTTATTTTTTTTTATTCATCCATTCGCTAATACTTACCACAAACAAAAGAAAAAAAATGTGTGTGTGTGTGTGTGTGTGTGTGTGTGTGTGTGTGTAAGGCAAACAAAGAAATTAAGCGGCGAAGAGTAAGTGCAAACAAAGAAATAACCAAGAAGAGGGTGGGTACTGAGAGAAGCGGAGGAGAGAGATCAAAGGATTACGGAGGAGGAGAGGAAGGAGAGGAGGAGAGGAAGGAGAGGAGGAGGAGGAGGAGGAGGAGAGGAGGAGGAGGGAGAGAGGAGGGATGGAGGGAGGTGCTAGAGAAATATGGGAAAGGAAAATATGAAAACAGTACAGTACACAAACACACAAACGCAGAGAGAGAGAGAGAGAGAGGATGTGGGGAAGTCGAAAGGCAAGGGGGTGAAGACAACGACGATAACGGAAGGAATGAGAAAGGAAAAAAGAAAACGAAGAAATCAAGAAACAAGGAATAACATGCAAGGCAAGGTGAAGGAGAGAGAGAGAGAGAGAGAGAGAGAGACAATCATGTCCGGATGTCTGCCCCACATTCCACGGCCCTGACTTTGGCTGAGAGAGAGAGAGAGAGAGAGAGAGGGTGTAATTAATGTACTTTTGGATCTATAAACAATGTCCTTGACTATGTATCACTGGCGCACGCACACACATACACACACGCTAATCAAACGTACATATACAGTACACTCCAATGGCCCATACATGATATAACAAAAGCGTACACATAGGATGCACACGAAATTCATCATCGTACATCCATCCACACACAATATGGAAGGTATGTACACACTCCAACATACATGATTTATGCATAATTCCTGTAGTTCATTCTTTATACTCGCATACTTCTTGGTATACACACGGCCTAAAGACATACACACACACTGAACTGGTACCACATACAGCCTATGTACACATATCTTGGGACACACACACACACACACACACACACACACACACCTAAATATACATAGAAACGACACACACGAAGACAGACGTACACACCAATCACCTGATCAGAAAGAACGCCATGTCATTCTCGTCTCTAAGGTATCTTGACATAGGGTTCACCTCCCCCTTCCTTACCCTCTCACTCCTCCCTGACCATTTTCTCTCCCTCTTCCCTCCCTATCTCTCCATTTGTCATTCTATTCATACCTCTCCACTCCCCTACCCCCTCTCCATCCTCCCTACCCCTATTCTCCCTTCCCCACCTCTCCTCTCTCCTCACATACTCCCCACCCTTCCTCTCCCACCTCTCCACTCTCCTTACATACTCCCTACCCTTCCTCCCCCTCCACCCCTAACCATCACAAGACCTCTCAATGCTTTTCACTCTCACTCTCCTCTCCCTCTCCCACCCACTCAGTCCACCCCCACCACCTACCCTGCTCCACCATTCTCCCCTCCCTCTCCGACCCTTCCACCTCCCCCATCCACCGATCCATCTTACTCCCCTCCCCCACAACCTCCCTCCCCTCCACTTAACTCTCCCTCTCCCTCCCCCATCTCTCCTCAACCAGCAAGCCCTCCCTCCCCTCCACTTAACTCCCCCTCTCCCTCCTCCATCTCTCCTCAACCAGCAAGCCCCCCTTTTACCCCATGTCTCCCCCTCTCTCCTAACTGCCATGCTCCCCCTCTCCCCTCCATTCTACCCCTCTCTCCTCAGTCACCAAGCTCCCCCCCCCCTCTCTTGCCAAGCGCTTGCCCCACTTACAAGCCTCAACGATGCCTTTGACACTAACACAACAAATAAAAGCTAAAAAATAAAAAATAATAAAAATTCAATAAAAAACTTGAACTAAAAGCACCTAAGGCTGTAAAAGGCATTAATACTAACAGAACTTATACAAACTTGTACACACAACCTTCATAGATCAATATAAATACATGACAAACAGATAGATCGACGAATGAGAATATAATGGCAAGAGGAAAACATGATATACGGTAATAAAAAAAAAAAAGCAGACATTAAAGAAACAAAACAAATAAGGAATTTTGGAAACGTACGAAAAACGAAAACAATGGAAACGAACAAATATAGACAAGAGAAAAAAAAAAAACATGATTCTCTAAAAGGAACTGGGATGAGAAAATTTTTTAAAACGCTGCGACATTAAAAAGGAAAAGAATAAATGTAAACAATGGAAATGAAAAAGAACGTCTGAAAAAAACAAAGGAATAAAAAGTTGAAAAAGGAAAAACATCGTATAGGAATAATTTATAGAGAAAAAGACTGAAAAGAAAATATAGAAAAAGGTGAAAGTAGGGGAAGAATGAAAGAAAAAAGAAAAGAAAAAGAAAGACTGGCTTGAGTAGGATAACCTCTGTGCTTCCCTCCCCCCCTCCTCCTACTTCCCTCCCTCCCTCCCTCCTGCTCCCCTTCCCCCAGCGGTTATAGAGATGGAAGAGGGTGTGAAGGACGAAGGGAATGAGGACAGAGAGAGAGAGAGAGAGAGAGAGAGAGAGAGAGAGAGACGAAAGCTTGCTGCTGTAAAAACAAAGTGTGAATACCAAAAACAGCGTGTGTGTGTGTGTGTGTGTGTGGAGAAAATATTAGAAACGAAAGGAGAGAGAAAGAGAGAGAGAGAGAGAGAGAGGAGGGGGGGGATTGCTGGAGACGAGGGTAAAGGGGGGGGAGGAAGAAACCTCACAATACCGACCACGACCATTTACCTACCACCATCTTCAACCACCACTACCAACATTCCTACCACTCACCCACCACTACCAACCTTTCTATCATTCCTCAACCACAGCTATTTCCAACATTCAACCACCAACACTCCTACCACAACTACCAGGAGCACCATTCTCAACCACCACTATCAACATTCCTACCACTCAACCACTACTACATTCAATCTCCATCACTGCTCAACTGCCATTTTCAACCATAAAACTACCACTATCAACCAAACCACCACCTCAACGAATCAGTCAACCACCATCAGCAAGCTACCACAACTACCACTAACACTCCAACCAGTCAGCTACCACAACTACGGCACCACTACCATTCCAGCCACTCACCTACCACCAATAAAAGACCACTATCACTCCTACCAGGCAGCTACCACAACTACCACAATCAGCATGTCAACAGAACCTCCTACCACAATCAGACCACCATTGTACCCTTATTGGTCTAAACTCGGTAAAAAAGGAGGCAAATATAACAATAATAATAATTTCTACTTCGCCCATAACATACTGTCAAGTAGATAACAAAATAGTTTATTATCATTATTATTAACAGCAATAAAAACGTCATCGGACTGAAGGTGTAACGCACGGGACCCATTTCCATAAATCCAATACCTGTACACCGCATTTTCAATTTGTATCGTACAGCTACACATATTGCAAATTCGTAAAAAAAAAAAAAAAAAAAAAAAAAGGCATGGTATAAATCGCTCAAATTATGAAGTAGGAGTATCTAAATTCGCGGAGAGAGAGAGAGAGAGAGAGAGTGTCACAGGGTATCGTTCAAGTATCAAAAACGTTCGTACTAGGTGCTATTGCAACTATTATTTTTTAAACTACACTTTTAAATGTCACTTTACAATCCCACTCGCTATCCGAACCTCATCATAATATTTTTTAACTGATAAATAGTGTTATCATAAACATCCACATTTCATAATTCATACTAATCACCAGTAAAATGAAAAAGGCGTACAGAGCACGTATAATTTTCATTTTTTTTTTTTTAATACGGCGTAAATCCAAATAGCAAAAATAAATTACTCTGCAACCATTTCATTTTAAAAAAGGTGTTAATGTTACAAGTTTAACAGTGCATGTGGTAGGCATGTATATTATAAAATCAACTGGATAAAATAGTATACGCTAGGATGGAGTATAACAATATGGACAAAGAATACTATTAAGTAGACACAGTATACTCTAAATATAAATTGATAGCATACAGCGGAGTATATTATAAAGCACAGCATATCGAAGTGCATAGTATGTTATAAAGTGGATGGAATAGACCTAAACGAATAAAGTGCAACCTGTAATTATGGAGCATATATTTAAAGTGGATGGCACGTAACAGTAGGTGGAGCTTAAGTGGATGACGTGGATAGATCAGAGTACTGGTAAACAGCCGTAGAATTAAATAGGAGAGCAGCTGCATTGTCAAGTGGATGGGATAAAGTGCACTTAAGTGAAGGAGCTGGACAGTACAAGGTAGTATACAATTAAGAAGATGGGGTGGTATATTTTAGTGGATGGGATGGATGAAGTACATGGTTAAGTGGTTGAGACGAGGTGGATGAAAAGTACAAATAAGTGAATCTGGTGGATGGTCCAAGTAAGTGAATGAGAAGGATTACCAGCACTTAAGTGGGATGAAATACAGATGGATGAAAGAACGAAGGAACAATTAAGTGGACAGGGCGACTCTGAAGTGGATTTGACGTTTACATATAGGACATCCACTCTTGTATAACCATCTGACCTGATAACCACACGCCATAACACGGTGATAAGGTGTGTGTGTGTGTGTGTGTGTGTGTGTGTGTGTGTGTGTGTGTGTGTGTGTGTGTGCGAGCGAGCAAGCGAGCGAGAGAGAGAGAGAGAGAGAGAATTAAGGTCTGAAGAAAAAAGCAGGAGGGAATCTTTGAATAAGAAAAACGGCTAGAGGGACAAAGAAACTGTGGGAAAGGTGGTGAAGGTACAGATAAAGGAGAGAAAGCGGGAGAGAAGGAAAGACTGGAGAGAAGGGTAAAGAGACAAAGAAAAGACAGAGGAATAAGGGAACATGGAAGAAACAATGAGGGGGAGAAGGAAGAAAGGGAGAGAAAAGATAAGGGTAAGGGATAGGGGGAGGGAAAGGGGAGGTGAGGAAGAGAAGAGGAAGGGGAGGGAGGCAAGGGTGAATGAGGCAGGTGAAATGGGAGGGAGGGGAGGGTGAAGTTGAGGCGAAGGTAAGGAATGAGAGATACGCAAGGAGGAGGGAGGAGGAGGAGGAAAGATACAAGAATTAGATGAGGTAAGAAGAGAAGAAGGTGGAGGAGGAAGAAAAAGACAAAAGGAAATTAGCGAAAGAAAATGGAGGAAGGACTTAAATTATAAAGAAAAAAGATGAACAGGACAAAACAAATAAAAAATGAATGGAGTGAGAGTGAGAGAGCGCCGGGGGGGGAGGGGGGCGGTAAAGCACCAACGCAGAGAGAGTGGGGGGCGGTAAGGCACCGAGAGAGAGAGAGAGAGAGAGAGAGAGAGAGAGAAACCCCCATCAATACTCACACAACCCGAGAATTTCAGCCACGGAAATAAAAACAGCATTTAAGTATTACATTTTGACTACTGGTCCATGCTATTATCACACACACACACACACACACACACAAAGCCTTGCCAAAATCCTTCAACCGCTTTTCAATTTTTAACGGACACACCCGCCTCTCCCCTAATACTCAAAATTAAACCCCAGCCCGCCCCAAAAACACCAAATTTCGAAAAAGTTAGAGAAATAGAGGAGAAAACGCCGAAAAAAAAAATTAGGCGAAAAAAAAATAAGATAAATTACTAGATATACGACGGGGTGGGTGGTTGCCAGATAGCTCCACCGCGTCCACATTTCAAACTCGAAAAAATCGCCAAAAATACTTACCTATGGGCTCTGGCAGGTAGATATCCAGGTAAGTAATTAATTTATCCACCGATTGTGCAGGTAATTACAGGTAGGGAAGGCACAGGTGATATTTATTGGGTTAAATAGTTTGGGGAGGAAAGCGGAAGGTGGCAACGAACGAGGGGAGGGAGGGAGAGGAGGGGAGGGGAAGAAAGAGGGAGGGGGAGGAGAGGAGGGGAAGAGATGGAGGGGTAGGTAAAATTCACTTATATCACACAAATCACTAGCCTCATCACTGTAACACAATAATTTATCTCTAGTTCAAAAATACAAAACGCATTGGCAATCCTTTGTATTATTTTTCTTTTTATCTACAAAAGGTGGTAGATGAGGAGGGGGGGAGGAGGGGGAGGGGGTGTGGTAAGTGGAGGGAGAAAGAGAGGGGAGGGGGAGAGAAGTATAATGTCGAATATAATTAGAATATACCTTTTTATTTTAACATGTAGACACTTTATCACCCTCTCTTTCCGCCGAACAAAAAATATAAAATGTCCAGCTCTTTTTTGGCTTTCAAATATTTTTTTTCTATAAACTCACCGTGACTGTCTTAAATATTTCTGGCACTACACGTAATAAATATCACTGGGCACAAAGTCACAAATGCACTGTGGTATCGTGTAAGTAGGTAGATAGGTAGGTCCAGTGCGTGTTGGAGAGCGAGGGCGGCCGGAGATGCTCTCGCTACGACGGTCGGTAAGCTTCTGGGGGAGGAGGCAGCCCGGGACCCCCTCTCGCCCTTACCCTGCCACATCCCCAAATTTCAAACATTATTCCACATCAAAACTACGCACCCATCCCCTATTCCAACAATTTCCCCTGCAACATATCTACCTACGCCACCTCATTACACAATCCCAACGACCTGGAATACGGATAAATCGCCTAATAAAAGGGGTTAAGTTGAGGTAATTGGGAGATCTATCAGCGGGATCCCTCCACCGGCCGCCGCCATACTTCCATAACCCTCATTTTTTGGTGAATTTTCTGATTTTTTGGCCCATACGGAACCTCCAACGGGTGACATCCATCCCTAAATCCCCCCCCATGCATCCCCCATCCTGCTGAGAGTGGGGGAAGAAGGGGGGAGGAGGAGGGAAGAGGTGGATGAGAGAAGGATACCGAGGAAGAAAGGAGGAAGGGGATGGGGAGGAGGGAGGGCAGTGCTACAAGCCCTCCCTTCCTCCCTCTTTCCCTTGCTCTCCCCTACCTCCCTCCATCCCTAGTCCCCCCACCGCCCCTCCATCCCTCCTTCCTCCCCCTCCCCTCCCTCCTTCCCCAATCTCTATCTCCTACTCCCTCCCCACTCCTTCTCCCCTCCTTTCCTCCCCTCCCCTCCTCCCTGCCTCCCACCTCCATCATGGCTGCCACAAACTACCATGGATCTGAATTTACTACCATTGTTAGGTTCGTAGGCCTAGCGTGCTCCCACTCACATATGCACACAAACTCACCAAAATGCACACAGTTACACAGCCCCGCGCAAACACACACACACACACGCACAAACATTCCTCCACATAAAAATAAAAATAAAACACGAAAGCCTAATTGATTAAGCTCCTACACTCACAAACACGTACACACGCACACATACGCACACAGAAGCCCCGGTGTACATGCTAGCTCCGGTACACTTACATATGCATACGTACACCGAAATACTCAAACGCATATTTCAACCGTGCATATATACATACATCACTGAAGTCCTCATATGCATACATACATACACACTTCATTCGCATACACCAATACGCACATGTAACTGTACACATACATCACACGTCCCACACAGCGATACACACGAGCTGAAACGCACACTGACGCACACAGCTATTGCAATAATCAATCCTGCAACGAATTCTCTTTCTCTCTCTGAAAAGAAATGCAAAAAAAAAGTTACTTTCGAAAATATCAAAATTTAAATACGTTAATTTTCGCCAAATTGAAAGTTTAAAACTGTTACGTTGAGGAAGATACATTATAAACGACGGAGCTGCTGGGAAAACGTAAATGAGAGAGAGAGAGAGAGAGAGAGAGATTCTGTATATGGAGGCAAGCGAATAAAAGGAACATGAAAATAAATTGTGACAGAGAGAGAGAGAGAGAGAGAGAGAGAGAGAGAGAGAGAGAGAGAAAAGGGCTTATAGTAGAAAAAGGATGAAAACAGGAAGTGAGCAAGACGAATTAGAAAAAGGCCAGAGAGAGAGAGAGAGAGAGAGAGAGAAGGGGGGGGATGGATGGGCATGGAGGAACGAGGGTGAGAGGGAGGGAAAGGAGTGGAGGGACAAAGAGGAGGGATGGAGGGAGGGAAAGAAGGGGCAGAAGACCAAGAGTAAAAAAGTACAAAGAAACAAGATACGTAAGAAAGAGGAATGGAGAGAAGAGGGAGATACTAAAGAAGAAAGAGAAGGGAGAGAAGGGAGTAAAGATAGGGAGAGAGGGGGAAGTGGATCGTTAAGATGGTAGGAGATAGAAAAGCAGAGAAATGGAGGAAGGAATGGAGAGAATGAGACGAAAGAGAAAAGGAAAGGAAAGGATGGAAACGAACTGGGGAGGGAGGGAGGAAAATACAGGGAGAGGGGAACGCAGGTAAAGATAGAAGAGGAAGGGCGGGAGGCAGAAAGCGAAATAGAAAAACAATAAAGAAATAGAGGGAGGTAAAAATATGGAGGGAAATAAAGACGAAGAAGGAAGGTAAAGGAAGCAAGAGGAGGGAAGGGCAAAAATAAAAATAAGAATAAAGATGGAGGGAGAGAGTGAGAGAGGAGAAAGAAGTGAGGAAGGAAACGAGAGAAAAAGAGGAAGATAAAGGGAGGGTGAGAGGGAGGGAGGAAGAGGAGGAAGCCAAAGAAAAGGGAGGAAGGCTGAGAAAGGTGGGAGGGAGGAGGGTAGAGAACGAAGGAAGGAGAGGAAGCGATATGAGAGTAAGGTAGAAGTGGGAAAATGAAGAGGTAGAGAAAGAGGGAAGAGAGATAGAGAAAAGAGCCGGACAAACCACATGACAGATATCCATAATGGCAACACTTCTCTTAACCTTTTTTCCTTCCCCTCTTTTTTCGACATTTTTTCGTATCTTGCGGGGGAGACAAGACCCCCTCCTCCCCTCCCCGACCCCCTCCCCTCCAATAACCGGGAAATAACGCTGAAAAATAACAAAATAACCGAGCGATTTTTGAGCTCTTGAAAATGGCGGACGCTGGCAACTCGCCCCAACCTCTCTCTCTCTCTCTCTTTCTCCCTCCCTCCCTCTCTCTTCTCGCTCACTCGCTCTCTCTCTTCTCGCTCTCTATTGAGGGTGATTCGCGCCAGCCATCGCTCGACCCTGGTATGTTTTTCCATCAGTCATTTGAACGTTTTAGCGATTTATTAGTAAAGTATTTGTATTTATCGGTTATTTCTTTATTCCTAACGTTTATTCTCTCCTTCTTTGTTATTTTATTTATTAGAGAAGAGAAAAAGACAAAGACTGAGGGAGGAAGGGAGGAGGGGAGTGGAGGAAGAAAATGGCGAACTGAAAGAGGAAGGGTGGATGAGAGAGAGAGAGAGAGAGAGAGAGAGAGAGAGAGAGAGAGAGAGAGCAAATAGGGAAGCATGGAAGAGCCTGATATGCTTAGAGAAAATGTGAGCTAACTTTCCGTATCTCTAATTTTCTTTATTTTCGACACTAATCCGTGGCCGTGTGCGTGTGTATGTATAAGCCTGTGTACCTTTGTGTGCGTGGCGTTTAAGCTTGCATGTGTACCTTTGTTTTGTGTACAGCTGTGTGCGTGGTTTCTGCTAGTGTGTACTTATGTGCGTATACGCTTGGTATACACATGTGCGTACGGTTACACCTTTGTATGTACGTGCTGGTTTAGTATACACATGTGCGTTCTTTGTAGCTGTCCGTGTGCATGTGGGTTTAATGTATATGAGTAGTCAGCGTGTGCGTTTACCTCTATGTGCGTATAGTTGGTGCATGCGTTTTCAGTGTTATGTGCGTTCAGTTCAACCATGTGTACATGTACTGCATATGTACTTCCTGCCTGCGTATGTGCTTTGAGTGTGCATGTGTATGCCCGCATGTGCGTATTTCCATGTAGTCCCAGCATTGCGTGTGTGTGTAATTTCATGTATTTCTTTGTGTGTAAATTCTTGTGTATGTGCATCATGTGGGTTAACATTACAGCTGCGTGAGTATACAGCGTGTACACTTTTGGATATCAGCGTGTGCGTATACGTAGTGTATACCTTGGAATGTATGTATGGGTCGTGATGTACGTGTTAAGTTCCCAGCGTGTACATGTAGGTTTGGATGTGTTGTGTGCGTATGTACGTGTTTTCAAGTGGTCCTACTCCGCGTGTGCGTTTGTGTGCGTATGGTGTTAAAGCGTATGTGAACTTGTGCGTAGCTTTCGAGTAGGTCCAGTATGTACGCTTGTGTGCGTAGTTTTGGGGTGTGCGTAGACTCGACTGCGAATGTATGCTATGTATATTAAGCGTATGTACGTAAGCTGGATGTGCGAATTATCTAGGTGTACGTAGATTCAGCAACATGTAGGTGTGTACGTGGTCCCAGTGTAGTTTCAGTGTGTACATTTGAGTGTGGCTGTAGTCATGTGTACCTTGGTGTGCGTATGCCTGGTTTGTTTATATAAACTCGTATACGTGGTTTCAACTTGGGTACGTATGTGCTTCTTGACGTACTTTCAGCGTACATACATCTACGTGTACGTGGCTTCAGTGTAGTTTCAGGGTGTGTACGTGAGCGTGATGTGTGCGTGTGTACGTTTGCGTGTGTGCGTGAGCCAGAGGAGCTTCCCAAGTCGTCCGCGCAGGCCATCGCCTAACCCTGAGCCCCGCAGCTAAACATTCACAAAAATCTACCACAAATCGACCTTCAACTCTACTTCTACCGGTACCAGTAGATGCGGCAGAGTCTAAAGGAAGCCTGGGTTATGAAATAAAGTTAGAGAGAGCGAGAGAAAGTGAGAAAAAAGAGAAAGAGAGCGAGGGGACGTTGAAGTGATGGGCGTTCGCTTGGGCCATCGCGCGAGGCTGGGTGTCTGGGCGGCGGTTTCATCAAGTGGTGAGGGTGCGTGTGGGTCATCGCTCCACCCTGGCACCCTTCAGCCTCTTCTGATTGACAATTGACTTAATGTTTAGGAGAGAGAGAGAGAGAGAGAGAGAGAGAGAGAATTTTTTTTTCCCTTCCTCCCTCTCCATCTCCCCGGCTCTCTCCCGCCATTCCCATCTACACCTACCATTCACCTATCTACCAATCCATCAATCTCTCTCATTCCACTATTATCAACCCATCTACCTCACCTACACACCTATCTATCTATCCTCTCTCTCTCTCTCTCAAATAAACTGGACAACGCGTTCGGACAATTATTTCGCTTTAAATATATTACCACCTCGTTCGATGCCCACAACTGGCTTAGGCTTGGGCTTCCTCTCTCTCTCTCCACCATCCCTCTTTTCTCCCTCGCCTCCTCCCCTTCCTCTCCTCTCCATCCCCCCCTCTTCCTTCCTCACCTCCTCCCCTTCCCTCCCACTCCATCCTACTTTTTCCTGCCTCCCTCCTCCTCTCTCCTACCTCTCCCCATCTCCCCCTCCCTTCATTCACTTTTTCCTCCCTCCCCCCTCTTCCTCCCTCCCTCTCCCCTACCCTCCTACTTTTCCTCCCTCCCTCCCCTCTCCTACTTTTTTCTCCCTCCCCTCCCCCCTCCCTAATCAATTTGCAACCCTTCACATTGTTTACCTATATCAACATTGCAACATCCTTCAGTATATTACCACGTGGCTCGTGGCTCCTATGACCCAGAGAGAGAGAGAGAGAGAGAGAGAGAGAGAGAGTCACTGATAAAAAAAAAAGCCCACATTATCTTATCACGCATTTTCTTTCTTATCTAGAGTTTTTATTTATACCGAGATAATAGTTTGACAGCGGTGGTGGTTGTAGTAGTAGTGGTAGTAATAAAAGTAGTCGTAACAGCAACAGTAGTAGCAAGGGTGGTGGTGGTGGTGGTAGTAGTAGTAGTCGTAATAGCAGTAATAATAGTAGTAGTAGGTGTTGCCAAATTCATGCGGTGAGGCGGGTTAGGGTGATTGTAGATACATTAAATCAGGAAATTTAATAATAATAATAATAATAATAATAATAGCCTAAGCCATATGTTGCAATGTTGCCATATCTCCGTGACGTCAAGCCGGTTGTAATGTATCTACCATCACCCTAACCCCCCTCACCCCATGAATCTGGCAACACTTATTACTACTACTACTACTACTACTACTCCAATACTACTACTACTACTAACTATACTACTGCTTCTATTACTGCTGCTGCTACTACTACTATTACGACTACTGGTGCAACTACTGTTATTACTACTATTACTTTTATAGAATTCAAATATATAAACTGATGAGGCCAGCGAGATGTGGCAACTGCGTGGACATTATGAAAAATATTAAATGATGTTAATTTGAAAGCGAAGGAGGAAGGAAGGAAGGAGGAAAGGCCAGGGAGCACGCAGAGAGAAGAGAGACGGAGGGTGGAGGGAGGGAGACATATTGTGAAGGAGGGTAGGTGGGAAGGAAGGAAGGAGGAAAGGCCAGGGAGCAGGTAAAGAGAAGAGGAAGGAGGGACAGAGGGAGGGAGGGTGGAAGGAGAAATATTAATGTGAAGAAAGGTTGGTAGGTAGGAAGGAAGGAAGGTGGGTAGGAAGGAAGGAAGGTGGGTAGGTAAGAAGGCAGGTGGGTAGGAAGGAAGGAAGGAGGAAAGGCCAAGGAGCATGTAAAGGGAAGAGGAGGGAGGGAGGAAGGGAAGGTAGAGGGAAAAATATTGACGTGGAGAAGGTAGGAAGGAAGGAATGACGGGAGGGAGGAAGGAAACAGTACGGAAGAAAGGAAGGGGAAGGTCAGAACAATTAGATGGAGGTAAGGGGAGAAAAGAGGAAGAGGGAGAAAATACGAATGTAAAGGACGGAAGAAGGAATAAAGGAAGGGAGGGAAGGAATGGAGGAAGAAATAAAAGGTAATGAAAGGTCAAAGAGCAAGGACAAAGGGAAAGAAGGTAATGAAGGGAGAGAGGAAGGAAAAAAGGTAGAGAAAGGCAAGAAAGAAGGCTAAGAACAGAACAAAATAAAAACGAAAACAATAGAGAAGCTGAAAGACTACGTGAGGTGGCGGGAAAATTAAAAAAAAAAAAAAATCAATTTTGAACTTTCACCATCATTAGAGATTTCGGATTTACGACACGAAAACTAATAATTGTTTTTAGTAAAGATAAAAATGAAGGTAAATACGATAACTAGGAGGATTCGACGTTTTATTTACCCTCGGCTGGTGACCTGAGCCGAGCCTGTCAAAAAGCCGAGAGGTCCAATTTGTAGGTTCTTAGCGGGAGAGACCACGTGGGAGGGAAAGATGGAGAGACTTTCCTCCATCTCTCCCTCTTCCTTCTGTTTTCTCTACCCCCCCCCCTCTCTTTCTCTTATTGCACTCTACTCAATCTTTTCCTTTCCTCCATTTCCTCTCTCCCCTCCATCTTCTAAATTATACTTCCTCTTTCGTTTGCAATTTCTTTCTTCTCTCTCTCTCTCTCTCTCTCCTTCCTCCCTCCACTGTCATTCCCCTCCCTCCTCCTATCTCTTCCCTCCCCTCTCCCTCCCTGCCATAAACCCTCTTATATTGCTCTTACCTCCTTACCTCTTTATTCTCTCTCATACACGACCTTCCACTTTCTTCCTTTATTCCTGTTCTCTCTTCTCTTCCTTCTCCCTCCCTCCTCCCTTTCCTTCCTTCCTACTCTCCCTTCTTTCTTTGTCTCCCTCCTTTTTATTTCAATATCTTTACTCTCCCTCTCTCTCCTTTCTCACTTTCTTCCTCTCTTTACTTCTCAGGTCTTCCTCTTCTGCTCTTCTTTTTCCTCCTCTTCCCTCCCTTTTCCTTCTTTTTTTCCTCATTCATTATTCTCTCTCCTTCCTTCCTTCCCAGACAGTTACCAGATACCGCCACAATCTCTCTCTCTCTCTCTCTCTCTCCCATCCATAACGTACTAATTGCAATAACGATAATTTTTAAACTCATTTTTTTGAATAATAATTAAATTCAAATCTGGCAACCGTTGTAATCTGATCCCTGGCAATTTGTATTTAAATAGTGGTAGATGGTGGTAGTTGTGATGGTTGTAGTAATGATGGTAGTTGTGGTAGATATGATGGTAGCTGTGGCAGATGGTGGTAAGTTGCGGTGGATGATGGTGGCTGTGGCAGATGGTAATTAGGAATGGTAGCAGCTGGAGTAGCAAAGTAGGTGATATTAGTAGTTGTGGTAGTATGGTAGGTAAGGATGATGGTAGCGGTGGTACAGATGGTGGTGGATTACAGAGGATGCTAGCTGTGGTATGTAGTGGTAGTTGTCAGTGGTAATGATGGCAATGGCAGATGGAATTTTACAATGGTGGTGGCTGATTGTGGTAGTTTAGATTGATAGTGGTAGTTGTGGTTGTCACTGATCTATAAGGGCTGTGTGAGTGGTTGGTAGGCGTGAGTGATGGTGGTAGTTGTGATGGTGGTAGCTGTGTGGTGATGGTTAAGGTGGTAGTGGTGATAATTATGGTAATGACAGTAGTAATAATTGTGGAACTGGTGGTAATTGTGGTAGGAATGGTGGTGGTGGTGATGGTAATTGTGGTAGTGGTGGTGGTAACTGTGGTAGTGGTGGTAATTGTGGTGGTGGTAGTAATTGCGGTGGTGGTGGTGGTGGTGGTGTAACTCAAGAACTGGTAATCCAATACTCTCTAATTTCCATCCTGCCCCACCAGCCACCTACCACAATTCCTACCACAACTACCACCAACCCTACCACAACTACCATCATCTCTATCACAACTACCACCTTTCTTACCACAACTACCACCTTTCCTACCACAACTACGATCATTCCTATCACAACTACCACCTTTCTTACCACAACTACGATCCCTACCACAACTACCATCATCCCTACCACAACTACCACCTTCCTATAACTTCTCAACGTAAAATGTGGAAACTCCGGTGGTGATGGTTGTGGCGGGTTACACCACAACCACCAACGCTGAGAGAGAGAGAGAGAGAGAGAGAGAGAGAGAATGTGTGCGTGTATATGGCCGTCTTTGTGTGTGTGTGTGTGTGTGTGTGTGTGTGTGTGTGCAAGTCTATTGTGTGCGTGTCTACGAGTTTGTGTATCTTAGAATGTTATTGCCTGTGTGTGTGTGTGTGTGTGTGTGTGTGTGTGTGTGTGTGTGTGTGTGTGTGTGTGTGTGTGTGTGCAAGTCTATTGTGTGCGTGTCTACGAGTTTGTGTATCTTAGAATGTTATTGTGTGTGTGTGTGTGTGTGTGTGTGTGTGTGTGTGTAACTCTATATACATTATGTGCGTAAGACTGTGTGCGTGTCTAAGATCATGTATACACGTTAATAATGAATATGTGAATGTATGAGTTAATGAGTGGCGTGTGCGTAGGCGTATGTATGTACGGGTGTGTGCATATGTATGTATGTAGGAGTATGTGCGCGTGGGTGTGTGCGTCATTACCATAAATCAACCAATAATAAGGAGTGATGGCTGTAAGTGGGCTGTAAGTAGGAAGGTAAGTAGGTAGAAACGAGTAAGTATATTCATAAGTATCTAAGGAACGGAAATTAGGTAGGTATGCAAGGAGAGGGAGGTAAGTAGGTAGGTAGGTTAGATGGGAAAAAGGTAGCTCGGGAGGTAGGCAAGGGGAGAGGGAGGTATGTAGGTAGGCAGGTAGGTAAGGGGAGAGGGAGGTAAGCAGGTAGGTAGTAGGTAGATAGGTAGCATGGGAGGAGGGTAGCAAGGTTGTTATGGAGAGGGAGCGAGAGTGAGGGAGGGAGGGGGGGGGAGAGAGAGAGAGAGAGGCGGGTAAGGAGTGAGGGAGGAAGGGGTAGATAAAGACTGATATAGGTACCGTAAGTAGAGACGGATAGATGTAAAGGCAGATAGATATAGGCAGATGGACACATGGATACAGAGAAAGGTAAGCAGGTAGATATGTCGAGGTAAGATGAACAGCAGGTAGGTAGGTAGGTAGGCAAGCAAGAGGGTACCTATCTATAAATCTATCGTTCACAATCTTATCTATTGGGTCTATTCATCACTCAACCCATTTCCAGTATATTACGCTATCTACCAATCTATTCTATCTATCTACCTGTCTATCTACGGTATGCCACTATATCTACCTGTCAGTCTATCTACCACACACGCCAATCTATCGTCCGCATTCTCTCTCTCTCATAAATGTAATGTCGTCCCTTGATTTATTCTCATGCTAACTAAATTTAACCCAGAGAGAGAGAGAGAGAGAGAGAGAGAGATTGTCAGACTGGGACAGGAATTGATAGATGGAGAGGGATTAATTGACTGGATGTCCTGCTGAGAGAGAGAGAGAGAGAGAGAGAGAGAGAGAGAGAGAGAGAGAGAGAGAGAGAGAGAGAGAGAGAGAGAGAGAGAGATGGATGGGTGTGGAGGGAGGCACAATATTGAGAGGTGGAGAGATGGATGGAGTGGATGAATGGAGGGGGGAGGGGGTTGATGGATGGATGCTTATATATTGTAGGAGTAAGAATGGAGACAGACAGATAGATAGAGACAGATAGACAGATAACAGGTGAACATACTGCAAAAAGAGTATAGGCATAGAAATACATAAAGGACCAATGGGTGAAAAAATATATGGTACAATATATATAGACAGATATATAGATAGACAGGATAAATAGATAGAAAGACTGACAGGCATAAATAGATGGATAGATAGATAGATATATGGGTAAGTAGGCAGACAGGTATGTAGATAATTAAAGGGATAAGTAGACTGATAGATATCTGGGTAAGTAGGCAGACAGGTAAGCAGATAATTAAAGGGATAAGTAGACTGGTAGATATATGGGTAAGTAGGCAGACAGGTAAGTAGATAAACAAACGGATACACAAACTGATAGATACTGATAGATAAAACGGTGTTCCTAGGCTGATAAACAAATAAACAAACAAACAGTACTTCCGGGTGGCGGTGAGGTGGCCAGTGAAGGGGCCTGCTGTTGTAAAGGACGAGAAATCTAGCCCCGGGTAGGCAGGGAGAGATTTGGTGTTTAAAAATATCGTTATGATTTTCCCACGAGAGAGAGAGAGAGAGAGAGAGAGAGAGAGAGAGAGAGGGGGGGAATATGAAGGCTTTATGTAATCAGCTCGAAAAATCCACTAAAATTTCTCTCTCTCTCTCTCTCTCTCTCTCTCTCTCTCTCTCTCTCTCTCTCTCTCTCTCACTGTTTTGATGTATCATTAAGTACCGTTGCCAGGTAAAGTTTAGACAGGTGTGCAGTGACAGATGTGTACTGTGTGTGTGTGTGTGTGTGTGTGTGTGTGTGTGTGTGTGTGTGTGTGTGTGTGAGAGAGAGAGAGAGAGAGAGAGAGAGAGAGAGAGAGAGAGAGAGAGAGAGAAGGGAGGAGGGACTCATCAAGGATTTATACATGCTCGGCTGACTGATAACAAATTCAATTAGAGAGGTTTGATTTGAGCCGGAGGGGGGGGGGGAAAGAGAGGAAGAGGAGAAGAGAGGAAAGAGAGACGAGGGAGGAGGAGGAGGTGGAGAGAAAAGGAGCATGGAAAGAAGAGGAAAAGACGAGGAAAGGGTGACGGAGAAGGTGAGGAAGACGAGGGGATGGGGAGGAGAAACGATGGGAGGAGAGATGATGAGGAAACAGAGAGATGGAGGAAGAAGGGGGGGGGGAGATAAGGAGGAATGGGAGTTGGAGGAGGTGAGGAAGAAGGGATGAGAGGAAGGGAGGGGAGGGGAAGGAGAGGTAAAGGGCGAGAGGAGAGAAGGAAGGGGAGATGGAGGAGGGAGAGTTGATGGAGAGGATGGGAGACGAAGGGGAGATGAGGAAAAATGGGAGGGGGAAAGAGAAAGAAACAGAGGAAGGGGGAGGGGAAAACGATGAGGAAGAGGGGAAAGAGGTGGAGGGGTGGAGAGGGAAAGAGGTATGAATGATGATGATGATGGAGAGAGAGAGAGAGAGAGAGAGAGAGAGAGAGAGAGAGAGAGAGAGAGAGAGAAATATAAAGCAAACGTCAACACACCTCTTCCTAATTTCAAAACTGCCTGAACAAATATCCCAAACTCAACCCAACCACCCAATGTTCCAGGCAGGTCCTTAATACACGAAAGGTTAATTACGCCACACCTGAGTACGGGGAAGTCTAGGTAGGCATTTAATTATCCTCAGGTAATTAACGTAACACCTGTACCGGAAGTAATTAACCTTTCCCTAATTACACAGAAATGGTACAAAAAATCCAGACACGTTTTATCACTATTAATTGGTTGAGAAAATTAACGTTATTATTATTATTATCATTATGAGAGAGAGAGAGAGAGAGAGAGAGAGAGAGAGAGAGAGAGAGAGAGAGAGAGAGATTGGTTGAGAAATTCAGTTTTATTACATGTAACGTGGTATCTAATCTGTGTGTGTGTGTGTGTGTGTGTGTGTGACAGAGAGAGAGAGAGAGAGAGAGAGAGAGAGAATGATAAAGGTAGATGAGATGGGAAGAGACGGGAGACGGAGGAAGAATGAGGAAGGGAGAGAAGTGGGGAGATGTCGAGGGAGGGGAGGGAGAGAGGAAGGGAGAAAGAATAAGAGAAATGATGAAAGTGAGAGATATGAAAGGAAAATGAGAGGAATGAAAGATGAAGACACACACACACACCTTCACCCTTGACTTAATTCTGATAGGGAGGGAGGGAGGGAGGGAGAGAAGGAATGGTAGGCGGAAGTGAGAGAAAGAGAGCGAGGGGAGAGATGCAAAGAGTATTAATAGGAGAGAGAGAGAGAGAGAGAGAGAGAGAGAGAGAGAGAGAGAGTGTGTGTGTGTGTGTGTGTGTGTGTGTGTGTGTGTGTGTGTGTGTGTGTGTGTGTGTGTGTGTGTGTGTGTGTGTGTGTGTGTGTGTGTGTGTGTGCCCTTCCCTCTCTCTTCTTTCCTCTCCTCTTCCCCTCTCTCCTTCCTCCCTTCCCCTCCCCTCCCCTCTCTCTAAAGCATAAACAAGACAGACGAGGGGAGACAACCTGGATATATGGCCGGGGGGGAAGGGGAAGGGAGAGAGATAAGGGGAGGGGAGGGGAAGGATAATAGGAGGAGACATAAAGGGAGAAGAAAGATAAGGGAAGGCAAGTTAAAGGGAGAAGACCGAGGTAAGTGAAGGACGGGGAGATGAGGGAAAGGGGAGAGACAGGCGGAGGGAAGGGACAGAGACAAGGAGAGGGAAGGGAAAGGGAACGAGAGAGGAAGGCCAGATAAGGTGGGAGGGGGGGATAGACAGGAGGGGAGGAGAGAGGAGGGGAGGAAGGAATGATAAGGGGAAGGGAGGCAGAGATAAGGGGAGGTGGGGGAGAGGAGGGAAAGGGAAGGGGAGGAGAGATAAGGAGAAGGGATGGAGAGATAAGGGGAAGGGAGGGAGAGTAAGGGGAGGGTGGGGGAGAGGGAGAGATGAGGGGAAGGTGAGAGGATGTAGGACGACAGAAGACTGGAAAAATAATGATGGGAAGAGGGAAGAGGAGAGAAACTGGAAGCTATAAGAGAAAAGTATGGAGATTAAAACTGAGAGAGAGAGAGAGAGAGAGAGAGAGAGAGAGAGAGAGAGAGAGAGAGAGAGAAAGCTATAAGAGAAAAGTATGGAGATTAAAATTGAGAGAGAGAGAGAGAGAGAGAGAGAGAGAGAGAGAGACTGACCTACTCTCTCCCTTTCATCAACTTCTTAATTAGAGCAAGTCCTTTAATTAATTTTAACGTCGGGGTAGGTACAAAGGAAGTAAGGTCTGTAAATGTAACTCTATCAATTTTTCTATCAATTAATCTCTTTTTATCTATCTATAAGTCATGTAACTATCTTTTGTGTACCATAAGGTCTGTTAATGTATCCATCTGTCTATCTATTTATCTATCCATGAAACAAGCATTCTGTTCCACCTACTATGTTATTTCATTCACCTGAGAATGAGTTCCAGGAATAGGAGTGTTATGTATTCCCTTCTCGCTAATTACACCTACATCATTCAACAGGTCAACTCAGTAACTGTCCTCTGTCTGGATTTCCTACTGCCTATGACCTCCAGGCTTAAATTAAACGCAGCGTATCCAGGCATCTCACCATGAACGGGCCTTTAAATGGGCTCTGCTATTTATTGTTTTCTTGGAACAATTTCTGGCCTTTGGTTCCTTCTTCCTTGCATTAAAAAAAAATCAGCTGAGAGTAACAGGAACCAGTGTTACTTCCTGTATATCTGAATGACTTGAAAATACGGAAGAGGAAGACTGACATTTCTGTGTTTTAGTAGGGTCAGGAACCCAAATGCATTCCGAATTATTTTTAAGCCTACACGCAAGCAAGGATGTAAAGGCTATTGTCCATTAAAGAGTATCAACCCCCTATAGACTTTCATTCACCCCAGAGTCAAAGGAATTCAGTGGTAAGTTCAAAAGTGTGTGTGTGTGTGTGTGTAGTTGCTCCAATTCTTACAGTTACCAAGTTTCCAGTCAATCAGTACCCTATTATATACTTTTAGGTTGTAGTTATCTGCATGACTTAAAATGAACAAATATCGAATACTGACAACAGATGCCAGTTTGGTTATGAAGTGTTTGGTAGGTGTTTTTTATGCAAGTAGGAGCAAACAATCTTACAAGAAAGTTTTTGAACGGCAACCCAACTGACTCTGCAAAGTGCTTGGTAAACTTACTAATGAAGACTGAAATACTATGAAGTCTGCTTGCTACATATAACAAAACATTAACAAGACCTACCTGATTTTGTCATTAGATGCCAGTCGTCAGGATGGAGCAGAGCGGGCGGCAGTGCAGGTGGCAAAGATGGAGGTAGAGCAGGAAGCAGACGATTCTGGGTGTCAAGATCCTCCTGAGCAGCGCGTGCATCTTCTCCAAGGGCAGGACCAACACTCAAGATAATGTCTTGATTACAGTACTATATAAAATGTAGAAATGCATTAATTATCACATGAAAATAAACCCATTCTAATCTCACTCATTGAGCCCATTTGCCAGTAATAAAGCCCTTCCAGTTCTGTGGCTACTACCTCACCCAGTCTTCAGGTGCAATGCCTTAAGACACCTGTGGGTCCTGGTGCTGATAGAGACTCCTGACAGTACAGTGATATATATATATACATTTTTTTTTTTTTTTTGTAATTTATAAAGTGACGGTGCATTTTTTTACTAAGTAACATACAGAAACAATAAAATTTCATCCCTATTTCTTCACTTTAGCATGTCTTCATTTAGATATCACCAAGCCTCTGTCACCAAACTTCATAACGTTGGCAAGTACTTCCTAAGATGTCACCAAACGTCTAAAAAATATCAGGTACTTTAAGATGTCACCATAACTCTACATATCACCATATCTTTAGATGTCACCAAGATGTCACCATATCTTTAGATGTCACCATTACCTTTAGATGTCACCATATCTTTAGATGTCACCATTACCTTTAGATGTCACCATATCTCTTGATGTGACCATACCATTAGATGTCACCATTACCTTTAGATGTCACCATATCTTTAGATGTCACCATTACCTTTAGATGTCACCATTACCTTTAGATGTCACCATACCTTTAGATGTCACCATACCTTTAGATGTCACCATATATTTACATGTCACCATTACCTTTAGATGTCACCATATCTTTAGATGTCACCATATCTTTAGCTGTTACCATTACCTTTAGATGTCACCATACCTTTAGATGTCACCATATATTTACATGTCACCATTACCTTTAGATGTCACCATATCTTTAGATGTCACCATATCTTTAGATGTCACCATATCTTTAGATGTCACAATACTTTTAGTTGCAGATGTCACCATACCATAAGATGTCACCATATCTTTAAATGTCACCATACCTTAATATCACCATAACTTTAATGTCACCCAACATCTTACGTCCCCTGGTATTTAAGATGTCACCATACCTCTCAATACTGTCACCAAACCTTAAAGTAACATTGAATATTTGTCACCAAACATCTGTACCTATACTAAGCATCTGTCACCAGGCCTATATTATAATGCCACCAATTTTTATGCCACAGCATGAGAATGAGAACGGATGTGTTGCTGCTGATGCATTTGTGGACTTCCTGAGCCAGGCTGAGGCCAGCAGATCACTAGCAAATTCTGCTAAATTGACAGTCCTATCTGTCAACACTGTAGTCGTGACACTGGGCGACATAGAGCAAACCGTCTAACTGTGCCCTGGAAGATTATATGATAGAGATAAACTACACTCCCAATAAAGCATCAAGTAGTGATAGGGAGTCTTTAAAATCAACCTGAAATCTGATGGTATGGTGGTAACTCTACGGGCTCACATCTCGTACCACCAATTTTGATGTCACCAAGTAACTGTGTTACTGGACAAACTTTGTCAAAAAATTGCAGCTTTTAGCTCGAGTGATCATTCCTGCACTCTGCCCTTATACATGGTTCTGGAGAGGGTAGCCTTCATGTGGTGCCGCTGATATAACTGGGTGCTTCTACTGCCCAGCTATACAAACATCCCTCTGATACTTCCTATCTCCCAAATAAGGATCTTGGGCTGCAGGAGGACAATTCAGGCTGCACTCCACAGGGTTCATTGTTCAAATGAATCTGGAGTAACAGCAACAATATAAAGACGATCACTCTACCCAGGTCCACCACGAGGAGGTAAGCTGCTCGGACCCACACCATGCCCGTCCCAACCACCCTACCATTGGACATGCCGCCATCATCATCATTGCATAGGCCTTGCAGTTTTACAGATTGCAGTCTGTGTGTTGAATGATGACAGTAGACGTCTGACTTTAGGAGAAACGTTTCGAACTGGGGCATTAGCTATGACCTTCAATTTCTTGATATTTGTCTTGATCTTGATTTTTGTCTTGATCTTGACCTTTGTCTTGGTCTTGATCTTGGTCATGATAATTGTCTTCAGAACACACCAAGAACAGGAAATGGTGTGCCTGAGATGAAGAAACCACACCAAGAACAGGAAATGGTGTGCCTGAGATGAAGAAACCACACCAAGAACAGGAAATGGTGTGCATCAGATGGAGTAAACACACCAAGAACAGGAAATGGTGTGCATTAGATGGAGTAAACACACCAAGAACAGGAAATGGTGTGCATTAGATGGAGTAGACACACCAAGAACAGGAAATGGTGTGCATTAGTTGGAGTAGACACACCAAGAACAGGAAATGGTGTGCATTAGATGGAGAAACACACCAAGAACAGGAAATGGTGTGCATAACAAAACCACACCAAGAACAGGAAATGGTGTGTGTGGAGAAAACACCACGAACAGGAACTGGTGTACATAAGGAGGAGAAAACACACCAAGAACAGGAAGTGGTGTGTGTCGGATGGTGAGCTCACACCGACAACAGTCGCAAACAAATTTCCGGTCGCCGGTCGCCCACGCGGTGCACCTTCCACCCAACTAATCTACGTCGAAAAGTTTTCTACCGAGCGAAATAAGGCAGCCATAGCACGGCCACTGCGCGGATACTTTTGTAAGGTGTAGCTTGGTGACATTTTGGTGACATCTTACTTTTCTAATAAAAAAAAAAAAACTCATCCCATTTGGAAACTTACTCGCTTGGTGACATTTTGGTGACATCTTACTTTTCTAACATAGAAAAGCTCATCCAATTTGGAAACTTACTCGCTTGGTGACATTTTGGTGACATCTTACTTTTCTAACATAGAAAAGCTCATCCAATTTGGAAACTTACTCGCTTGGTGACATCTTGGTGACATTTTACTTTTCTGATACAGAAAAGCTCATCCAATTTGGAAACTTACTCGCCTGGTGACATTTTGGTGACTTTTCTGGCATAGAAAAGCTCGTCCAATTTGGAAACCTAATCGCTTGGTGACATTTTGGTGACTTTTCTAATACAGAAAAGTTCATCCAAACTGGAAACCTAATCGCTTGGTGATATCCTACTCTTACAATTTTTCACTCATTTAGACACCTAACTGAATGGAGGCAACCTAGGATTGGTAAATAAAGATGTAGAATAATCAGGTGCTGTACGCAGCTACGGCCAAAACAGATCTAAATCAAGAGGGGAAGCTGGGGATTCTTGCCTAACTAGGCAATGGTTTGTGAAGACTGAGAGGATGTGAAATATGTATCAGCGTCCCACGTGTGACATTCAGATAAGTGCTGGTGCCCTGATTAACGAGCAACACATCGGCCCAGGCTATACTCAATTCAACAAGACCGACACCATCAGCAAAGACATCAGTGCCTCAGAAGTTGATGACCCCACAGGATGGTGCCAGGCAGGGTGAACATGGCATATAGCCCGATTGTTTGTTGTACCCAAGGGTTATGACCTCAAAAGCGTCCTCTCAGGTACATCCAACACCCACACGGCACATAATAAACATTTGTGATAAAAATTATTAAAATCAAAATTGAAAAGACATTATTCAATAGAAAAAAATATAAAACAAACAACCACGTGATTGTCACACGCAAGGGCCGAGTGCATGTGACGGCCGGAACGTCTCACCTTTGTGACATCTCGCCGTTCACCTTACCTGCCTGTTGTGGGTTCGCGCAGTACATCCTAGGGCCAGGGCATCACATTTAAGACCCCATCTTAGCGACCCCCTCGTAAGAAGACCATCCCCACACAACAGACACGCACTGCGATACGACATCAATTTGACAGAAACTGGTGAGTTGTGTATGTGTGGACTATTCTAAGTACCCAGCCACCCAGACTTCACAGGAAGAGAGACAGTGAGAGAGATGAAGGGGGAGGGAGGGGGATATTTACTCAATTTTGCCAGTGAAAACACCTGATATTCAGTACGCAAAACGATACGGTAATGAACCATACCGCGTCAGGACTTGGCAAATTTTTACGGCCGGATGCCCAATCCTGACACCAACCCTCCCCAATTTATCCGGGCTTGGGACCGGCATAGAGTTGAGCCGGAATCCATCTGGGATCAAACGCAACTCAATGGCTGGGTTAAAATGTCATGTACTCCTTGTAATTTAACCTGGCCTAAAACTGCCATTGAACTGAGCAGGATTCGTAACTCTTGGATCAAGCGCAACTCAATGGATAGGTTAACAGGGTCTGGTGTGCATAAGATGGACAAAACACACAAAGAACAGGTACTGGTGTACATAAGGAGAAGAAAATACACCAAGAACAGGAATTGGCGTGTATAGGATGGTGAGCTCACACTGAGAACTGGATCAGGCGTGTCCGGAACAGAACGCCAGCCGCAAACAAATTTCCCGTCACGCACGAGTAGTACTTTCCACCTAACTAATCTACGTCAAAGTTAAAACGTTTTCTATCGGGCGAAATAAAGCAGCCATCGCCCGGGCTGCAGCTTTACACAGAGACTTTTGTAAGGTGAAGCATGGTGATGTTTTGACGACATCCTACTTTCATAATGCATAAAAATTCGTCTAATTTTGAAACCTAATAGCTAGGAGAAACCCTTCTTTTATACTATGAAAGAATTTCTCCAATTTGGAAACCTAATAGGTTGGGGGCACCCTGGTAACATCCTTAAAAAAAAAAAAAATAAAAAAAATAAAAAAATAATAATAATAATCCCTTCCAGCTTCTTAATCAACCCTTCGTTAATCAGGTGGGGTGTTTTGGTACCCCAGATTATTTTAAAAGCTTATATTTCCTAGCCAGTAACTTGAATATTTCCCTCCGTTCCAGTACTCTACCCCGACTTCACGGGAAAAAAATAGAAATAAATACAGAGTACATTCAATCAATTTTGCCAGGGAAGACACCTGATATTCATTAAGCTAAATGATATGGTACCATACCATGTCCGGGCTTCCTCAATTGTTATGGCCGGATGCCCATTCCTGACACCAACCCTCCCAAATTTATTCGGGCTTGGGACCGGCACTGACTTGCACAGGATTCCTTACCCTTGGTTCAAGCTGGGTTACAATGTCACATATTTCTTTTAAAAGATCTTGACCTCAAATTCTACCCAGTATGAAAATTACAGCAAGATTAGGAAATGCTACATTCCATTTACTCTAACCTGACCTGGAACTGCCATCCATCCATCCGCCTTCAATTCTGAACTCTAACAAGGATTAACAATACAATATTGTGATAGTCCTGAAGTGTTGTACAAAGGATGCAAAGCCACTGCATTGTATTTTTCGGCCACTGAACTATGTGGTATCAGCTGGAAAAGGACAAAAATCTAGGTCAAGTTGAGGCAACAAATGTACGGTGCTTAGTTCACTATTTAAATCCATAAAAAATTTTTGTTCCTTTTCAGCACAGCTGTCATTGCTCAGTTCTTTCCAAAGAACTTCATTATTAGCACCATATAATACTGATGACGATCTGTTACAGCTCATCATTCAAGATGGAGAGATGTCAAGTTTACACCTAGATAAAATGAACTGAGTAGACCTGATACCTAGTGAAGATGGAGATATGACAAGTTTACATCTAGATAAAATGAACTGAGTATAACTGATGCCTAGTGATGTAGTGGGTTAAGGCACTGCAGAAGGTTGGGGTCAGTAAGGTCATATATCTAAGGGACAGTTAAGGTTTACTGATCACAATGCCATTCAGGAGTACATGAGGCTGATCATCCTTGCCCTAACCGTACTACAGCAGGGAACAAATATACTGTATGTAATGTATAATGTATGGTATGGACATCCAGCTTATTTCAAGCCCTGTACTATACTTTGGTGGCAAGGCTGGGCTGCACTGTTATCAAATAAACTCATATCTTTATGCCTATCGCCCCATACAACCAAACGTAAGATTGAGGATCACTGAGGATCAACTAAGAAGTTAAGCTACTACTTTTTCAAAACAGCAGAACCATACCAAGCTGCTCACCCAAATGGCATTGTGTAACCAATAAACCCCGTCTACCCTTAGCATATCAACCCTTATTGTCCTTATTCAGAGAAACTATAATCCACTTCGTTACAACCTGTAAACCTATCACTTAAAGTAAGGGAGATATAATGGATTTAAAGTGTCAAAATAGAAAATGTGCCCTAAGTCAGCCATCTTGGACTTTTTCAAAATTCCTAAAAGACAAGCATCAACCTCCTATATGGCCCTACAATCATACAGAATATGAAAAATTCCAACAAATTATTTCTGAAATACAGCGTGGAATGGTCGAACAGACATCACCTAAGATTCCACTTTGTGAGAAGCGAAATGAAATAACTATCAATCAAGTATGCTGTGGGTATGAGCTGTATGTATACTCTGAGTCTCCTTAAAATACTAATCTTCCCCCCTCTTAATCTCTCTTTCCCTCCCTCTCCACCAATCACCTCCAACCACATAACAGCCTTCTACTGGCTGACGTCACAGGCTCTCTCTCTCTCTCTCTCTCTCTCCCCCCACTGGTCAAGAGCCTCCCCTCTCCTCCACACTTAATGGCTGCCAGACAATGGTGGTTTGGGTTTGAAATTTGAACTGATTACTATTATTATTATTATTATTATTTTACCAGCCGCGATGATGAAGCTGGTCTATCTATCTATCTATTACCAGACGCCTAAATCCCGTAAGTGATGGTCAAAAACAAATCGCCTCCACGTCGCCAATGCCACTTCACTGCCTTGCACCAAGCTCACTACCCCCTCTCTCATATACCCCTCCATTCCATCCCTCCATCTCATCCTCGGCCTCCCTCTCCCCCTCACTCGCATACACTCTCCTCTTTAGTCTCTTGCTCTCCATCCTCTCCACATGGCCAAACCACCTGAACGTATTTCTCCTAACGCTTTCTATCACATCCATATCCACACCACAAAGCTTCTTCACCTACTCATTTGTCAGTCTCTCTCTCTCTATGTAACTCCACATGCTCCTCTCAAATAACTCATTTCCACTGCTCTCACTCGTGTCCCTCCAACAAGGTTCAAGCTTCACTTCCATACGTTAGAGTTGGTTTCACAATACCGTCACGCAGTGACTTTTTTACTTCCATGCTCACTTCCGTTCCTTATCACTGCTTTCAAAGTACCAGCAACCCTTCTTCCCTGTAGTACCCTTTCAAGCACTTCACCCATTAAACTTCCATCTTTACTGATCACACTACCCAAGTACTTAAATGCACTCATATTTTCCATTTTCTCCTCAACCAGCCTCACTGTACATCCAGTGACTCCACTTCTCTCAAAGACAACTTTACTCTTCTCTACATTCACCTTTAGAAACTCGCATTGTTTTCAATTTGTCTGTCAGTCTTCCTGTCTGTGTTTGGCAGCACGATAACTTCGCAACCGTTCAATATATGATCCCAAAATTTTACCGGTGTGCAGTAGGGATGAAAATCTCCTTCGAGTTCGAAATTGGTAAAAGTAGGTCAAGGTTAAGGTCATATTCCGAGCTGCGTTAAATATGTATCGGCTCACGGCTGGTGTGATTCCCCCCCATGGGAAGGCCTCTAGTTATTGTTGTTGTTGTTATTATCACTATTGTCATCACCACCATCCTCTTCCACATCATCATCACCATCCTCGTCCTTCTCCTCTTCCTAATTATCACCATCCTCGTCCCTCTCTTCCTCATCATCATCATCACTGTCACCACCACCATCCTCATCATCACCATCCTCGTCCCTCTCTTCCTCCTCATCATCACTATCACCACCACCATCCTCATCATCATAACCACCACGACCACCACCATCATCATGACATGTTTTCCATCCTAAAGAGTGGTGGTGATGATTACCTCTCCCTTTATCTTATTAAATCTCCTACCTATCTATTGGAGTAAAATGTATCTATCCGCCCATCCATCTATCTATCAATCAATCAATCTATCTACAGTATTTACACAGCTTCCAATCTCTCTCTTCCTCTCCTTGTGTACCAATCGATCTCCACTAGTCTCGTCATTTTTATTATCTATCTAACCATCTATCCATGTACCTCCCAATGTATCTATCTATCTAACCATCTATCCATGTACCTCCCTATGTATCGATCTATCCAACCATCTATCCATGCACCTCCCTATGTATCTATCTATCTAACCATCTATCCATGTCCCTCCCTATGTATCTATCTATCTAACCATCTATCCATGTACCTCCCTATGTATCTATCTATCTAACCATCTATCCATGTACCTCCCTATGTATTTATCTATCTAACCATCTATCCATGTCCCTCCCTATGTATCGATCTATCCAACCATCTATCCATGCACCTCCCTATGTATCTATCTATCTAACCATCTATCCATGTCCCTCCCTATGTATCTATCTATCTAACCATCAATCCATGTACCTCCCTATGTATCTATCTATCTAACCATCTATCCATGTACCTCCCTATGTATCTATCTCAAAAATTAGCTCATCCATCAGGCAGGCATCCTTATAAATTTTCTGATTATATATAAAAAAAAAAAAAAGAAACACGAAGTTGTACCCATTCTGTTTGTTTTTATTCTACCACACACACACACACACACACACACTTTCATGCATGTAGGTAAAGGCCATAACTATCTCCGGAACACAAACATACACAAGTAAACACAAACATGCGCACACATACGGAAATCCATAAATACTTCACACACACACACCACCGTGTACACATTCTCTCTCTCTCTCTCTCTCTCTCTCTCTCTCTCTCTCTCTCTTCCAATTTCTCGTTGCGATGGTAGTTGTAGCGGTAGTGGTGGTAGAGGTCGTGGTAGTTGATGGTGGTGGTGGTTGTGGTAGACTGTGGCATATGATGATGGTAATGATGAATGGTGATGGGAGAGAGAGAGAGAGGGGGGGGGGGAGCGGAAAATAATGAGAGGGAAGTTGTGATGGAGGAGACATGGATACGGGAGGAAGGAAAGGAGAGATAACAGGAAGGTGACAGGGTGAAGGAGGGAGGGAGGGAGAAAAGAGGAAGAAGGAGGGAAGGAAAGGGCTGGAAGGAGGAAGGAAGGAGCAGGAGTGAGGGAGGAAGGAAGGAGCAGGAGTGAGGGAGGAAGGAGGAAGAGAGAGAGGATGGTAAGACAGTGAATGGAGAGGATGAAAGGGAAGGAATGGAGGAGAATGGGAGAGGGAGGATGATGATGAAGAGAGGGAGAAGAGGGAAGGAGGAAGGAGAGGAAGGCAGGGGGGAGGTAAAAAAAAAAAAAAAAAAAAAAAAAATGAAAGAGGGAGGCTGGATGAAGACAGAAGAGAGGGGGAGGGAGAGCAGGAGTTGGAGGAAGGGAAGGAGGAAGAAAATGAAGAAAGGAGGGAGGGAGGAATGTTAAAGGACGTAAACAATTTCTATTCCAAATTTTTAAGTTCTCTGGTCAAATATATCTAAATCTATATCAAAATAGTTCTATAAAAATCATAAGAAAATATCAAAATCTCGTGTAAAAACATCCGCCGACCTCGCCAGGATTCGAACCTGGAATCTTCTGATCCGTAGTCAGACGCGTTATCCGTTGCGCCACGAGGCCGTAGGAACACAGGGAAGTGGCTCACATTTTCTCACTTTTCCCCTGTTCCTTTGGTTGTTTTAATAGTTTAGAAATAGGTCTTTTCTCACTCTCTCTCGCCTTTACCCTATTGACTTTCAGGAAATCATCTTTCTTTTTCCACCTTGTTTTTGTGACCTTTTTACCTGCACACCTTTCCTCACTTTCCTCCTGTAAGGTGGGATGTAGCTCCCTTTTTCTCGC
>NC_137021.1:2272500-2285000 GCF_032717465.1 Coenobita brevimanus
ATGTTTTTACCTTTTCATCTTCTCTCTCTCCTCTCTCTCTCTCTTGCATGTGTTTACCTTTCATCCTCCCTCCCTCTCACTCTCTCATGTTTTTACCTTTTTATCCCCCACTCTTAAAAAAAAAAAAAAAAAAAAAAAAAAAAAAAAAAACTCACCGAAGCCTACCAACACTCCCATCCTCTTTTCCCTCCCCGCTTGGGCAGGGAGGAAGGGGTGAGGGGGTGGGGAGGAAGAGGCGAGACGAAGCATTTTGAAACATCGCTCTTTCAAATCATTTCGTCCGGAATCTTGAGAGGAGGAAGGTGGAGCGAGCAATCCATAACACAGTATTTCACCGGTTTTCAAAATACATCGGACAATTATGCAAAGGTAAGTTATATGGCTCCGAACGAAATGCACTGGGATTGAGCGAAGACTTACGTACTGGCACATGGGTAGGGGAGGCAGGGGGGACGGGGGGGGCTAGCCAGAGAGCTTACAAACAAGTGTGGAAGACTCGTTTCCTCGCTTCTCCATATTTCATCTGCTTACGATATCTTGCCTATCACATAGAGCGAATAATAGGTGAGAGAGAGAGAGAAAGAGAGAGACTACTATGGCTTTGCATGCATTTATCCCTTAGCACTTCTTCGTGACAAGCACCATATTCTAGTTAGTGATACAACTCAACATTCAAGATGGAGATGGCAATTTTACACCATGATGAAGTGAACAGAGTATACGGAATTCAGTCTTAAAAAATCAGAAAATGTATTGACGTGCATCTGATAGTCTTCTAGAATATGCTGCTAGTCATGAAGAAGTGCAACGGATGATGAACTGCAGAAACATTGTTCAGCCACTGAGCTACGTTAATTATATGAAAAGCCAAAAATCTGGGCCGAGTTAGGATGAAAAGTAAATGCGGTTCAACAATATAATAATAATAATAGTAATAATTATAATAAAGTAGCAGCAGCAGTAGTAGTAGTAGTAGCACCAGCAACAGTACTACCAACAGAATAATAATAATAATAATAAGAGTAATAATCAATTCAGGAAAGACAAGAAAATGCAGCAAAAATCCAAGACAATAAAAAAGAAAAAAAAGAAAATGGAAGAAAGTGAGAGAGTAAGGAGAGAGGAGGACGAACTTGTGAGAAAATAATTAAACTTCCCAGGTATGTGAGATAGTGAGTGAGAGGGGAGGGGGGAAGGGGAGGGAAGGGGGGAGAGAGAGAGAGAGAGAGAGAGAGAGAGAGAGAGAGATGGGGACAGGGAGAGGGGAAGAGAGGAGGACGGGGAGAGGGAAAGGAAGAAGCACAGGGAGAGGAGGAAGAAGATGTAGATGTAGGAGAGAGAGAGTGAGAGATGAGGACAGGGAGAGGGGATGAGAAGAGGACAAGGAGAGGGAAAAGGAGGAGAAGCACAGGGAGAGGAGGAAGAAGCTGTAGATGTTGGAATGAAGAGAGAGAGAGAGCAGTGCTACCAACGCCGGAGGGTGGCTAAGTCCTCCCAATCTCTCTCTCTCTCTCTCAGCCGCAGGGAGGGAGGAAAAAATAAAGGAAGAACATGGGAGATGGGGAAAAGAAGGAAGAGGAAGTAAAATAAGGAGAGAGAGAGAGAGAGAGAGAGAGAGAGAGAGAGAGAGAGACGGACAAAGGAAGCAGGAAGGGGGTTACTGAGCGCGACGAAGAGGAACTCAGATAAAAAGAGGGAAAGATAAGAAGAGAGGAAAGGAAGAGAGAATTGACAAACAGATGAAAGAGAGGAGAGAACGGACATACATAATAGTAGTAGTAGTAGTAGTAATAGTAGTAGCCAGTGGTAGTAGTAGTAGTAATAATAGTTGCAGCAGTAATAATAAAAACACCACAATCATCATCATCATCATCATCAATATAGTCAAAGATAAACATAAAATAAGAAAGAGAAAAAAGGAAGGCGTAAACAAAGGCAAGGAGGGAGAGAAGGCAGAGCAAAACAAGAGGACAAAGAAAAATGATAAATGGACTGAAACAAAAAGAAATGAGAAGATAATAAGAAGATCCAGAAGAAATCATGGAAGATAGTGAAATGGGGAGAGAGAGAGAGAGAGAGAGAGAGAGAGAGAGAGAGAGAGAGAGAGAGAGAGAGAGCAGTGAAAGTTAAGGAGAGACACTAATAAAAGAGGGGAAGGAAAAAGGCGGAAGGAAGAATCCTGAGAATGAGGTGGAAGAAAGTTGCTCGAGAGAGCGAGAGAGAGAGAAACAGGAGCAGTAGGAAGGGTGAGAACCAACACACACACACACTCCCCTCATCCCCCACCCCATCCCGTCTCCCCCAGCAACCAAATCTGACCCTAACGCCCTCAGTGCATAGGGACCAATTCAAAACCTCGCTCTTTTTAATACGAATTTTGCGATATGCATGATAAAAACTCACTCTCTCTCTCTCTCTCTCTCTCTCTCTCTCACTCTCTCTCCCAAGCTTCGTTCTATTCTCTCTCAAATACAGGAGAGCCGAATGCTGTTGCTGTAACGAACGCAATAATACGTATGCGCGGGTAATTGGGACGTGCATATGATTAACGCCCTTCTGTACCCATATTATAAAGTCGATTTTCCACCCGCTCCTTCCCGCCGTACTAATATTACAGTGAACCCCGTTTTAACCCCCGTGGAGGGAGGGGATGGAAGGGGCGGGGGAGGAAGGGGAAGGGGGAGAGACAGAGGAGCGGGGAGGAGGTAAAGGGGAGGGGGAGGCGGGACTGGAGAGGGTGAAAGGGGAAGAGGGGGATGGGGGTGTGTTCGTAATAACCAGCAACCTCTTTAGTGCGAACATTTTCCCCCTCATTTCCTCTATTACCCTCATCTCCTTTATGGTATTTAAAAAGAAAATGACGTACAGAAAACGCAGGGAGTACAAGAACACGGAATAAAACAGAAAATAAAATTAAAAAAAATAAAAATGGAGGTGAGAGCAGTTGGTTGGTAGGTAGGAGAGGGCGGGAAGAAGCCATATTGGATTTATAACTTCACAAGGACGGTGGATTTCAGACCGAGGGGAAAGAGGGGATGAGGAAGAAGGGAAGGAGGGGAAAGGGGAGGGGAAACAACTTATTCATCGCCTTGCCCCCACCGATGTTCAGTGACAGACAGACGGACGGACAGACAGATCGATAAATCCTAAATGGGCGTTCTGGTCGTATCTGGCATCCCCCCCGGTATCGGAAGGGCGCGAAATAAGGGACGAGACTCGACCCTATGGTAGGCGAGGGCAAGGGCGGGTTTGGCTTGGTTTTGGCCGTCCCCTCTTCGGCTTTTCCGATATCCAAGAGCAATTTCGCCTCTCCGGATACGGCGAAAACGGATTAATTTCCCAAACGGCAGGCAATACGTCTAACCTCCCCGATATCTAAGCGTAATTCGGTCCAGTAAGAGTAAAGTATGGACGATTCTACTAATTTTAAGCAATATATTCTTCACGGTCGCACCCTAGGCAGAGAAAATCACCCTTATGCACGCTAGCGCTGTCCCACACCAGGCACATAAAAACGCTCTTATACAAGTTAATACCAAGGACTAATTTACCATCCCAGTCCCACACTAGTCAGAGGAAATCACCCTTATGTACTCAAACACCAAGGTCTAATTTACCTGCCCAGTCCCACTCTAAGCAAATAAAATCACCCTTATGCACGCTAATGCCAAGGACTAAGTTACCTTCACAATCCACACACTAGATAAAATCACCTTGATGCACTCTTATCCCAAGGGCTAATTTACCGTCCCCTGCGTTACGACTGGGAGGGGAGAATTTGAGGAAGGTTTTCGCCCTTATGACCCTCTTCATTAAGGGTGAATTTTTTTTTCTTATTGGTTCAAACGGCCAGGGAATCGTGACTGCCAAAAAGGTCCCCAATTTTCTTATTATGGTTTTCTGAGCTGGGGCAAAAATCAAGGTGAAAATTGGTGATGCTGGAGGAGATCGAGGGAAAGGAGATGGAGGGAAGAAGGGAAAGGAAAGAGATGGGGGGAAGGAGGGAGATGGAAGGAAAGGAGAAATTAAGGGGAGAGGAGGGAGAGACAGAGGAAGGGGAGGGAGACGCAGAAAGAGATGAGATGGAAGAAAAAATGAAGCGAAAGATGGAAGGAGAGGTGGAAAATATAGATGGAGAAATGGAGAAAGATGAAGGGAATGGAGGAAAAAGGGATGGGGATGGAGGGAAAGGAGAGAGAGAGAGAAAGAGATTAATGAGGTAGAGGAGAGATTGAGAAGGACCGAAGGGACTGAGACGGAGAAAGGGAGGGAAAATGAAAAAGATGGAGAGAATGGAGGTTAATGAGAGAGAGAGAGAGAGAGAGAGAGTGAAAGATGAGATATGTGAGTGCATGTGTACGTGTGTGCGTGTATACACTGGTGACAAGAGGACCGTGGGTGCACATGAGAGAGAGAGGGGGGGGAGGAACCACTCCACTGCCAATCACCATATTCAACACCACCACTGCTACCATCACCTCTACCAACATTATTACCACCATCTCGACAACCACAACTACCAACATTACGACCATCCCAAATTTCACACCAAAAATTCAATTAACACCCTCGCTCACCACAACCACTACCACCATCACGTCCCAAAAATATTCACATCTACCATCACACTCAAACACAAGAACCATCGCTACCAAAACTACCACAATCACCACAACTACCAATACTTACTTCACACCACAACCACCATCCCCACCACAACTACCACAATCACCAAAACCACCACCATCACCACAACTACCACCATCAGAACAACCACAAGTACCACAACTCAACATCACACTTTTTACGCTTACAGACGCTTTTCAAAATACATCGCCCACTTCCAAAAATAAATAAATAAATCAAAACCGGCATCAATCAATTTATCTTTCCATCACAGTGTTCAAAAATGGTACAGAAAAAACATCAGTTGAAAATACGAATAAAAAAAGTGAATAAAACGATGAAAACTGGAAAAAGTTCGCTCAAAAAATATAAAGATAATTAAAACGAGAAATATCAGAGGGAAGAATTTTACGTGCTCGCTCTCTCACACACACATTCAGTACACACACACACAGGGTTCTCACACACACCAAGGCTCTCTCTCACACACACACACAGGGTTCTCACACACCAAGGCTCTCTCACACACACACAGGGTTCTTACACACACATATCAAGGTTCTCTCTCTCTCTCTCTCTCTCTCTCTCTCTCTCTCTCTCTCTCACACACACACACACACAAACACACATGGTTCGTAGCAGCTGTCTTAACACTCCAGCTCTTATACATAGTTACCTAGATCAATTTACTAGAATTTCCCCGGCCAAGAGTTAACACGGTAGGTTAGGTTAGATTAGACTTTAGGTTAATTAGGCCTGTTTAGGTTGATAGGTTGGACTAGGCTAGGTTGGGGTCAGTTGTTATGCTATGTTATGTTTTTATGCTCCTGAAGTTCTTACATTATGTTCCTATGTTATGTTCTCACGTTCTATTATGTTGCTATTTTATAAACACTTGAGCTCCCATGACTCACTGAAAAAAGAAGTCTGTCAGCGGGAATTAAGCACAAGACTTGCCCCGATCATGTAAGGATAAACGTTACCACAATAATAATAATAATAATAATAATAAAAATAGCGGTAGTAACAACAGTAGTGGTGGTGGCAGAAATTGCAGTAGTGGTAGTAGCGGTAGTTGTATGATGAGCAAAAATAAAAATAAATCTGCAAAGAAAATATATAAAAGAAAATGAAAAACAAGATTCCAAACAAGGGAATGCCATCGAAACAAAACGAAAAAAATATATATAAAAACCCAGGAAAAGAAAAAGCGACTCCAAAAAGAAATCCGAGCGAAAAGAAAGGAAAAAACTGGCGAAAACAAATTACTGGAAGGGTCGGCCAATTCGTTTTTCATATTTTTCCGTTTTTTCTGAAATATTCGCTCGGGTCAGAAATACAGCGAATTTCGGGTCAAAAATTTGGTGCGCATAGAATATCACATTAACAGAGAGAGAGAGAGAGAGAGAGAGAGAGAGAGAGAGAGAGAGAGAGTTTCACTGCACGTAAAATATTATCATGGTAAAAAGTTGAAAATGTCGCAAAAAAAAGGAATACGAGAGAGAGAGAGACAGACAGACAGACAGACAGCGCTTACACGTAGACTTTTTAACGTCTTGTGAATAATTCCATGTACGATACCAATGTGCACGTGTATACGCGAATGCTTACATGTAGAATTAAATTCGCACATGTCACGAGGTGGATCTTACGTGTGGACGGAGATCATTACATTTTCTTATACGTACATGTGTACGCTTGATGCTTACATAACCACCAATACGTACTTAAGACATGGATGCCTACGTTTTATACGACGCACGTGTAAACGTGGAGGCTCACGTGCACGTATGTGCGGAGTAGGCAATTTAGCGTGGTCATGTACACACACACACAGATAAGAGCGCTCACATACACAAGAACGCTCACACACACACACCGCACTGACCTATACACCAACACGTACTTGAAATTTTACGCACACTCTTACCTACACGCTCACACTACATACCACTCTACAACCTACACACGCACATGGCCACTACGTTCACATACACCATAACTTACGTCATACATACACATTTTATCATACACAAGTACATGGAAGTGCACACATACCACGTTACGTTCAGACGTGTACACCGCCTTGTACACATGCTTACATAACAAACGTACATCAGTGCACCCAACAAATTACGTCCGCGTGCACACATGTACACACGTCGCACATACACATGAACATGATCAAAACTACAATGCGCCGAAACACACACATGTACACCAAAGAACATACACATGGGTAAAATTGCAAATACAGGCCTATACACTTATGTACACCAAACACGTACACAAGCAAACCAATCAACATACAGGTACGCAGCTGTACAGAAACGCATTGCACACCATACATATGTACACGTTCATTTACACATACGTGCACACATGTAAACACGCACATAAACCCACAGTGGTCCAAATACCCCAGTAAGGGAGGAAGGGGAAGCGAGGGGAGGGGAGAGGAGGCAAGAAGGGGGGAGGGGAGGGGGAACCGGCGGGGACTGGCTGAGGGACGGGAAGGAGGGAGGCAGAGGAAGGGGAAGGAATGAAAGAAATGGAGAAATGAAGGAGGGAAGGAAGAATATGTGAAGGAAAGCGAGAGGGAGGACGGGAAGGAAGGAGGGAGGAAGAGGCAAAGATATTCAGCCTAGGATAAACTTTTCCAATATAATCTTACTCTCCCCTCGCCTTCATGTGGTGGCACTGACGTAACGCGGTGGATCCACTGCCTGGTTATACAAACGTCCCTCCACTATTTCCCTATCCACCAAAAGGGTCAAGGTGGACTGCAGAAGGAAGTAGTTATAGTGCAGAAGTAGTAAGAATTAGTAGTAAAGTAGTGGTTGTAATAGTAGTAGTAAAGTAGTAACTGCAGTAGTTATAGTCGTAGTAGTAGTAGTAGTAGTACACCCAGTGGACTAAAGGCTGAATTTCCCGTGTGTAACAAAGCAGAACTATTGTTATATTATGTGCCACCACACGAAGGCGTCCTCCCCTCTAACACCAAAAAATAAAAATAAAAATAATAAAAATGCTACATGTTATCGTACTGAAGGGGTAAGAGGAAGGGGAGGAAGAGAAAGAGAAGGAAGAAGAACCTGGAGAGAGAAGACGGAGAAAGGAATGAGGAAGAGTGAGATAAGGAAGCGAGAGAGAGAGAGAGAGAGGGAGGGAGGGAGGGAGGAAGAAGACGGAAATGGAGGAGGGAAAGAGATAGAGAAGCTTTTGAGAGAAGATTATGGGCATAGGCAAGGGAGGGAGCGAAGGAAGGAGGTATCAGGGAGAGAGAAGGAGGGAGGGAGGGAGGGAGGGAAGGAAGGAGGTATCAGGGAGAGAGACGGAGGGAGGGAGGGAGTGAAGGAAGGAGGTATCAGGGAGAGAGAAGGAGGAAGGGAGGGAGGGAAGGAAGGAGGTATGAGGGAGGGAGGGAGAGAAGGAAGGAGGTATCAGGGAGACAGGGAGGTAGAGAGTGAAGGAAGGAGTGAAGAAACGTTGAGAAATTAGAAAAAAAAAAAAAAAAAGTGAAATGGAAGGAATGCGAGATGGAGGAGGGAGAGAAAAGTGGGAGAGGAGGGTGAAAGAAAGGGAGAAAAGAAAAAGTGAGAGAGGGGGGTGTGGATGAAAGGCAGGGAGGGAGGGAGAGGGGAGAAAGGAGAAATCGAGTGGGAGGAAGAAAAAAGATGACAGAGGAAGTGAGGAAAGAGAGAGAAACGAAAACAGAAAAAGAGCGAGTGGATGGAGGGATGGAGACTGGGGGGGGGGGGAAGACATGTGAAACAGGGAAAGGAGTGAGGAAGAGAGGGGGAAAAGGGGGAGGTAGGGACTATGAGCCTTGAGAGAGAGAGAGAGAGAGAGAGAGAGAGAGAGAGAGAGAGAGGCCATGTTCAGCGTTGTAGGAATATTTAAATGTCATTAACTACAAACAAGCCAACCTCGCCCTTACCGACCCCTGCTATAAGGCTGATACTCCCCTCTATCCCTCCCTTCCTCCTTCCCCTCCCCTCCCCTCCATCCGCCCCTCCCTCCATCTCTCCCCTCCCTCTTCCACTCTCACTCTCTTTCCATCCGTCTCCTCCCCTTGCTTCGTTCTTTTCCTCTGTCTCTTATTTTCCTCTCTCCCCTCCTTCCCTTTTTCCTCTCCCACCCACCAATCTCTCTCCCCCCCCACCTTCCCCTCCTCATTTCTTTCTCCACTCCCCTCTTTCTCCCTCTCCTCTCTCTAATTTCAACCCAAATCCTTTTTCTCTTTTTTCTTCTCTACTACCTCTCTCTCTCTCTCTCTCTCTCCTCTCTTTCTCTCAAACTGCATAAGGCTATAAACAGTAAAACGGCACATAAGCGTGCGTGTGTGTGTTTTCTCGGTTTATGTGTGTGTGTGTGTGTGTGTGTGTAAGTCACGTGTACGTTTGCGATGTGCGTTCGTAGGTCAGTGTAAGTTTTAGGAGGATCGTGTGTGCGTACAGGTGTACGTATTTGTCAGTGTACACGTAAGAAAATATACACAATCATGACCAACAAAAAACGTACACAGTTCTTAATATAAACGCACACGCCACACGCACATAACTCACCAGCACACTCACATTCATTACACACACTAACACACCTCATGCACGCACACATACATACACATACACGTACATACACAACTGACGTGGAGTGACAGAAAAACAGAGCGACCAAACAAACGCACATGCAAGCAAAGGGTAAAAACGTACACGGAATAAAAACAAGCACATATACTGCACACACACACACACACACACACATGCTTCGTCATTCACACACACACACACATACACACACACACACACACACACACACACACACACACACGGATACGCCCCTCTTGCCCCGAGCCTCTCCTTAGACAACAATCCAATAACAATTTACTCATCCCTCCCCCCCTCTTCTCTCTATTTTCCTGTCATCCTTACTCTTCTTCACATTCTCTCTCTCTCTCTCTCTCTCTCTCTCTCTCTCTCTCTCTCTCTCATTTACCTGTCATCCTTACTCTTCTTCACATTCTCTTCTCACATCTCTCTCTAACCCGACCTTCGAGATGGCAACACCGCTCATAAAAAATATATATATACACAGAAAATTAATGAAACGTGCTGGAGAAAAATAAGAAAACCACATGAGGAATAATAATAAATAATAATAATAATAGTAAAATAATAATAATAATAATAATAAAGGTAGACATTTTTAACATCCCATGGCGAAGAAAGAGATTAACCAATAATTACAAACACCTTTAGGAAAATAAGAAGAAAACTGCCAAAGAAAAAATAATAATGAATTCTTACGATGGCTGACGATAAGAAATAACCAAATAAAGACAAAGGCAAAAACGTAAAGATAAGTAAGACATAAGCACATGAAGGAGATAAATAAAACATAAAAATAACGAGAAATAACGAATACTCACGTTGGTTAATTTTCCGATAAGCGCTTTCGGCCCTCGTTACCCCGCCTGAAAAATAATAACAATAAAATAGTAGTTGTAATAATAATAATAATAATAATAATAATAATAATAATGATGATAATGTAGTTGTAATAATAATAATAATAATGATAATGTAGTAGTAGTAGTAGTAATAATAATAATAGCAGCAATACTAATACTAATAAAAATAATCATAATAATAATAATAATAACCTTCATTACTCAGTGCAATTACCCCACTTTTCATTAAACGCGGTGATTACAGCTGAGGAATTATGACGACACGCTCAAATGCCAAAATAGCCATAAATTAGAGAGAGAGGGGGGGGGGAAGCAAAGAAGTGAGAGAGGAGATAAACAGGTATGGTGTGTGGAGAGAGAGAGAGAGAGAGAGAGAGAAACACGTCAGCCAAAAAAATAATCAAGGCACAAGTCTTGCCTTTTCCGGCCCAACACTTGACCTCTTGCATTGGGTGACATCATTATCTGTCAATTTTCGAAGTAATATTGAATTCCTGCTGCAACTTTTCGAGACGGAGGCTAGATATAATAACCATGAATCATTTTACCAATAGTGTGCTCTGAAGCTCGAAAAAGAAAACTGGAAAAAAAAAAAAAAAATCTATTGGACGGATGGATTTAAAAATGGCCGACCATCACTCACGGCTTTTTTTTTTTTTTAGGGGGGGGGGGTGAGAGAGGGGGGGTTACGCTCCCCTGCCACGCCACCTCAAATTAGGCTGTTAGGTAAGTAATTGGGCAGTTTCGTGGCGCCTTCCTCTCAGTGATTTGGCGAAATATACGGAGGCGGTATTTGGAGGGATGATGGGCGGGGCAAGATGGCGGGGGATATGCCTCCGTCGCCATCTTTAAATGGCCGGATATTGAGGGGAATGGCAAGGCACGAGGAGTATGGCAACGAACTGAAAATGGGTGAAAAATGTGAGAAAAGAGAGAGAGCGGGGCGTGTGAGCGACAGTAGCAAAAAGAAAGATGAAGGTACGGTGTGTGTGTGTGTGTGTGTGTGTGAGTGTGCAACTTTCATGTATGCAATTACAGGGCGCACACGTGTACGCATGCACATACATACACACGAGCTCTTCCCTGCTTCCTCCTTCTCTCTTTTTCCTCCTTCCTTCCCTCCTCCTTCTTTATTTTCTTCTCTCCATCTCATCTTTTCTTATTACTCCTTTACTCCCAATTTCTTCTTTACCTCCGCTCTTCCCTCTATTTCTCTTCTCTCCCTTCTTCCTCTCTTTTCCTAAACATTATTTTAACTTCTCCCTTCCTTCTCTCTTCCCCACCTTTCCTTATTAATCTTCCCTTTTCTTCATTTTTCCTTCTCTCTCCCCCTCCATTCCTTCCTCTTTCTTCCCTTTCGCCCATCTCACCTTTATTTTTCTTCCAAGTCCCCATTCTCTCTCTCTCTCTCTCTCTCTCTCTCTCTCTCTCTCTCTCTCTCTCTCATAAATCACACACTGATAAAAAGTGTGGGTGTTTCTGTGCGCGGCTCTTGTGTACGTGTTCATATGTACACAAACGTATATGTAGGTATAATACATGCATGTATGAGTACGTAAGACGATATATGTGCGTGTATGTATATGTATGTACTGTATGCCGAGATATCAGTGTGTATGTATGATCTTGTGCAAAAGTGTACACATGTGAGGAACGAATATGCCTATCAGTATGTGTACATATGTTTATAAATACGGCCATTTATGTGCGTATATGTGCACGCGCTTGTGTATGTGCGTTCATGCAACTGTGTATGTGTGTGTGTGTGTGTACGTGTGTGCGTGTTCTCGTATTGATTGTCCTTCCCTATATCTTCCTCCCTCCTTCCTTCCTCTCCTTCTTTCTCTCTCCTTCCTTCTTCCCTTCACTTAGTCCTCATTTTCCTCCATCCTCTTCCTTCTTCCTTTCTAGCTTAACTTCTCCCTCTCCTCCGACCCCTTCCTCCTTCCTACCCTTTCCTCCTCCTCCTCCTCTCATCTATCAATCACTGTGTCTATCTAGCTCCCTCCCTCCCTCCCCTTCCTCTCTCCCTCTCCCTCTCTCTTTCCCCTTTGTCACTTCTCCCTTCCACACCACTGGGTAGAGAGAGAGAGAGAGAGAGAGAGAGAAACTGCGAGGGGTTCTCTCCTAATTTCCTCTTCCTTCCTCAATTTCCCCTGTCAAATACCTTTCTCTCTCTCTCTCTCTCCCAAGCCACCCTACTGCCTGCCTATCATCCTGCTGCCTGCCTGCCTACCATCTTGCCAGTCTGCCTACCACCCTGCTGCCTGCCTGCCTACCATCTTGCCAGTCTGCCTACCACCCTGCTGCCTGCCTGCCTACCATTTCAGGACACAAAGGAAGTCATGCGTGGTCTCTCTCTCTCTCTCTCTCTCTCTCTCTCTCTCTCTCTCTCTCTCTG
>NC_137021.1:2287500-2310000 GCF_032717465.1 Coenobita brevimanus
TGAGGGAAATTATTTGCACGTACTAGTCGGGTAAACATCAATAATAATAATAATAATAATAATAATAATAACAATACGACTAAGACCACTCCTAATAACAAAAACAAAATAATAATAATAACAATAATATAACAGAAATATAATAATAATAATAATAATAATAATACAGCTACAGGCCCTCCCAGCAAAAAGCCAGCCTTATCCTAAACACCTGCTATACTATAAAAGACTAAGGCTGATTATATGAGGCTATATATCAGGGTTAAATTATACACCTGCTTAATGCCTACACACACACACACACACACACACACACACGCATGCACATATAGACTAGATTACTTCCACTAATCTTTATTCTCCATCCTCTCTCTCTCTCTCTCTCTAACTTAATTTACTTTCCTTTCTCATCTCGATCCCTACCCACCAATCTACCATCCTACCTAACTCCCCACCTTCGTCCCTCCCCACCTACCTATCTTTACCTCCTACTGACCTTTCCTGCCTACCCACATACCTCCCAACCTTCCTCCCTCACCCTTACCTACCTACCTGGCTGCCTACTCTATCTTTTTTACCCACCCCCTCTTCCATCCCTACTTACCCACCTACTGCCTTAACTTCCTCCCTCTCACCCTTACCTACCTACCCACCTACTCCCCCTTCAGCCTTACCTACCTACCTACCTGCCTGCTACCTACCTACCTACCCCTCTTCACCCTTACCTACCCACCCACCTACCTACCTGCCATATTGAGGGGGAAGCCGTGTTGTCGCCTATGACAACTCGCCGCCGTGTTCCGAAGGGGCGATGGCAGAGGGGGGAGGGAGGGGGCAGTGAGAAGGGGGGAGGAAGAAAGAACATGGGGAGAGGGGGAGGGAGAAGGAACATGGGGAGAGGGGGAGGAAGAAGGAACACGGGGAGAGGGGGAGGAAGAAGGAACATGGGGAGAGGGGGAGGGAGAAGGAACATGGGGAGAGGGGGAGGGAGAAGGAACATGGGGAGAGGGGGAGGGAGAAGGAACATGGGGAGAGGGGGAGGGAGAAGAAACATGGGGAGAGGGGGAGGGAGAAACAACATGGGGAGGGGGAGGGGGAGGGAGAAACAACATGGGGAGGGGGAGCGTGATTGACAGATACAGGAAGGGGGAGAAATGAGAGGGAGAGAGAAATGGAAGAAAGGAGGTAAAATGGGAGAGAAACAAGGGGAGAAAAGGTTGAGTGAGAGAGAGAGAGAGAGAGAGAGAGAGAGAGAACTGGGAGAAGAAATGGATGATAAATATGGATAAAAAGGGAGAAAGATGGAAGCACAACAGCAAAGAAAAGAAGTAAAGAAGTGAGTGAGGAGACTAACAGGTAGAACAGAGAGAGAGAAGGAAAGGGAGAGGGGAGGGAGGGGAGGATGACGGAGAGATGCACACAGAAAGGGAGAGTGAAAGGCGAAGGAAGGAAGGAGAAAGAAAGCAGATGGAGGGAGAAGAGAAAGGTGAGAGAGGAATGGGAGGGAGAGAGGAATAAAGAGAAACGCAGGGAGGAAGGGTAAGAAATGGAGAAGAGTGGATGACAGGAGGTACTAGATCTGAGAGAGAGAGAGAGAGAGAGAGAGAGAGAGAAGGGGGGATGGAGGGAGAAAAGTATATAGAAGAGAGAAGAGGAAGCAGGGAGGGAGACAGAATGATGGACAGATAGGCGGGGATGGGAAGGGGAGGGGGAAGGGATGGGCAGAAAATAAGAGACAGGAGGGGAGGGGAGAGAGATGGACAAGAGAAAAACATAGATAAAATATAGGCATCATCACCATCACAACCACCATCATCATCATCACCATCACAACCACCATCATCACCATCACCATCACAACCACCATCATCACCATCACCATCACAACCACCATCATCACCATCACCATCACAACCACCATCATCATCATCATTGCCACCACCACCACCATCATCGTCTTCACCACCACCACCATCATCGTCACCACCACCACCATCATCATCATCACCGTCACCACCACCACCACCACCACTACCGACAATCCACCATTTTAAAGCCAGACTAACTTTTTCACCACGCTGTAGTTAAGTATTTCTCAGTTGACATTTTGGCGTCGACCTTTTGCAAAATGCTGGGTACAGTGGAAGAATAAATCTCTTTGTACTTCGAGTTTGGATCTGTTTTACTACTTCAGTGTGTGTGTGTGTGTGTGTGTGTGTGTGTGTGTGTGTGTGTGTGTGTGTGTGTGAGAGAGAGAGAGAGAGAGAGAGAGAGAGAGAGAGAGAGAGAGAGAGAGAGAGAGAGAGGAGGGACCAAACAAAAAATGGGGTAGGGAGGGAAAGAAGATAGGGAAAGGAAGGAAGTAGGGAACAGGAAAGGAAAGGAGATACAAGGAGAGAAGTGGGAAGGGAGGAAGGTAAGAAAGGAGGGGGGCGATGGGGAGGAAGGTGGCAGGTAAAGGAGAAAGATGGTATTGAGGAGGGAAAGGGTGGCCAGGGAGGAGGAGGTAAGGGGGAGGGAGAGAGGGAAGGAGGAAACGACGGAGGAAGGGAGGAGAGAAGGTAAGGGGAAGAAAGGAGAGAGAAGGAAAGATGGCAGGCAGGCAAGCAGGGAGGTGGGTAGGTAGGCAAATAGGTAAGTAGTGAAGTTGGAAAGGATGGAAATAGAGGAAGAAAAAATAGGAGGAGACAAGAGGAGGAAGGTAGATAAATAAGGATAATAAGCAGACATATCCAAAAATAAATCGCTATGGAGGAGGTGTTAGGGAGCTTCCTTAACCGACGAGATTACGAACCCTGGTGTAATGATTGACTAACAACCAAGGAGGAGGGGGAGGGGAGGGATGCAGAAGGGATAGGGAGGGAAGAAAGGAAAGAAATGGAGAGAAAATGAATAGGAGGGAAAAACACCTAAGGGAAGAGGAGGTGAGGAGGAGGAGGAGGAGGGAGGAAAGATTGAAGAGAGACAAGGTAAGGGACATGGAGGGGAGGGAGGGAGGGAAAGAAGGATAGGGAAGAGGTGAGGAGGGGAAGGGGAGGAGGGAAGTGTTGGTCTACCTTTCCCCTTAAAAAACAAAAAAAAAGTGGATGACGAGGAGGAAGAAATATCACCAGAAGAAGCAACAGGAAGAGAAGTGAGGCAATGAGGAACGAAAAAATGGGCAGAAAAGTAGGTAGGCAGGCAGGCAGGTGGGTGGGCAGGCAGGTAAGGTAAGACGTGATGCAATAATAGGGATAAAACCAGGTAGGTGGGTAGGAAGAGAGATATACACAAAGACATGTAGACAGATAAATACACACAGTTCGTAAATAAGACCAACAAGGCACACGTGTCTGTAATTAACAATGTAAGTTGGAAGGGAAGTGCTTACCAAAGATTGCAGGTAAGTAGGTAACGTAAGGTGAAGCCTCTCTTTCACCACATATTTCTCAGAAGGATCACACACCTGCCCTTGCACAATTACTTTCTTACAGGTGTGTGTGTGTGTGTGTGTGTGTGTGTGTGTAGTTTCGACATATACACATGTTTATCGCATCAACTCTCTCTAAATACAATACTGCATCACATTCTGGGAGAGAGAGAGATAGAGAGAGAGAGAGAGAGAGAGGGGGGGAGGTTAATCGTAAAATCGACAGGTAAGAAGGTAGGTAATTAAGGGAGGGAGGGAGGGAGGGAGAGAGAGAGAGAGAGAGAGAGAGAGAGTTACCTTTAGTATTAACGTTATATTCCGACATTAGACCACATGATATGATATGGATAAGCTAAATGTCAGTGTGTGTGTGTGTGTGTGTGTGTGTGTGTGTGTGTGTGTGTGTTTATACTTGATATGCATGTGTATCTTATGACACACACACACACACGCTCTCTCTCTTGCTGGATAATAATCACACAAAATAAAGGAGAGAGAGAGAGAGAGAGAGAGAGAGAGAGAGAGAGAGGATAAAGAAAATCTTGTGAAGTGAAACAGATGTGCGTTTGTTGACAGGAGGGGGAGGGGAGGGAGAATGGGGAGGGGTGAAGCAAAAAAAGGGAAGGGAAGAGGGGGACGGAAGGAAAAGTGGGAGGGGAGAAGGGAGAATAGCAAGAGGGAGGGGAGAAGGGAGAATAGCAAGAGGGAGGGAGGAAAAGGGAGATGCAAAAGGGAAGAGGATGAAGAAGGAAAAAGCGAAGAGGAAGGGGAGGGAGGGGAATGGAGAGAGAGAGAGAGAGAGAGAGAGAGAGAGAGAGAAACAGATGAATATGGGGACAAACTAAAGGTGAAGGGAAGAAGTGAAGAGAGGGGAGAGAAGGGGAGGGGGAAGAGAGACAAGGGGATGGGAGGGGAAGGGAAGGGGAAGGATGGGGCGAGGGGAGGAAAGATATATATACGGAAGGGTCAGGGGAGAGGAGAGGAGAGGTGGATAAAAGAGAATGTGTGGAGAGGGGAAAGGAGGGGAGGGAGAGGGGGGAAAAGGGAGTAGAGAAAGGTGACAGGAGGGATGGAGGGAAGAAAAAAGAAGGAATTAAGGAAGGAAATTCTGAAGAAAATGGAAGGAAGAAAGACAAATGGAGGAGTGGAAGACGAGTGAGGCGAGGGGACGGGAGAGGAAGGGAGGGGAGAAGGAAGGCGAGGGGAGCTAAAAGGAGAAAGGGCATCCCCATTCTTCTTCAATATTTCATTCGCCCTCACATTACACGATTCTACTCTATTGTAGGGAAAATCCTAAATATCAGAGGAAGAGAAAGAGGGAAGGGAGGAGTGAGGGAGAGTGAAAAAGAATGGAAGGGGAGAGAAGGAGAGAGGAAGGGAAGAGAGAAAATGGAAAGAGAAAAGAGGAGAGGGAGAGACGAGGGGAACAGCGCAGAGAAAAGGAGATAGAGAGAAGGGGAAGAGAGAAAAGTTATATGGAAAGGGCGGATGTGAGAATGGAGGAGGATGGAGAGGGGGAGGAGAGAAAAGGCGACGGGAGGGGAGGAGCGGGGAGACTATGGACTGTTGGCAACTGTTGGGATTTCATTATATGGGTCTCTCTCTCTCTCATATCAACCAATCATCCATTCCCCCCTCTCTCCCCTAATCTGTGTGTGTGTGTGTGTGTGTGTGTGTGTGTGTAAATCTATTCATGTGCGTGTACAACTCTCATACACGGTGAATTAGAGGCTGCAACACTAGCTATACACGCCTGAATAACCAGCACCACATTCATCATTCCTCCCAGTCAACAGAGCTGTATAAATGTATCAGCAACATTGTATATACACACCAACAAAATTATACACGAAACAAAAAATACAAATAAAAAACAAAGAAAAAAGCAGAGTGTATATACTGGGTGACGAAGCAAAAAATAAAAACAAAGAAAAAAGGAAATATATAGTGCATGACGAAGCAAAATAAAAGACCAAAAACTAGACTGCATGAGGAAAAAAACAAAAAAAAAATAGGCAAAAAGGAAAACAATAAGCAGCATGATAATAATAATAATAATAAATAACAACGGAAAAACACTAAATAAAGGTTATATGCAAGAAAAAATAAATATAACTAACAATTAATCCTGGCTAATAGTGATGGGATTAAAGAATGCTGTCCAGTTATTAGGATTAAGGCCGGATTACCTCGTTGGGGTAGTGGGGTCTGTGTATCTATGTAACTATCTATTTTATACTTATCTATCACACCTTTCTCTCTCTCTCATCGTATCTCTATCACACCTTCTCTCTCATATACTGGGGACTGGCGATTCACTGAGAGAGAGAGAGAGAGAGAGAGAGAGAGAGAGAGAGAGAGAGAGAGAGAGAGCAATTTCTTCAATTACCAGTCTATCAACCGCCCCATCCCTCCACTTTATCAGTCAATATATTCATACACATTCTCTATCTAGCCATACACATCCCTCTCTCTCTCTCACCATACACATTCTCCTCTCTCTCTCTCAGCTTAAAGAGCATCCTAGTAGTGAAAGTGTTAATGAAGGCTGTACCTAACCCCTACACTTCAAAAACTCCATCTTAAGCTGAATAAAATCGTCTGGAGACAGAGAGAGAGAGACAGAGAGAGAGAGAGAGAGAGACAGACAGACAGAGAATATTTGTGATTCAAGGGGTTAACGCCATCTCCAAAATGTCACTCTCTCTCATGTTAGCTTGAGTATTTGCTTATTTTCTACTCTCCTCTCTCTCTCTCTCTTTTTCTCTCATTTTAGTTTGAGTATTAGCTAATTCCCTCTCTCTATTTTAGCTTGAGTATTTGCTTATTCTCTCTCTCTCTCTCTCTCTCTCTCTCCCCACAGCCATAACCTTTCCTATTAACTTTCCATTTCTCTCCTTATTCACATTTTCCATTAAAAAATAAAAAAACACCAAACTCAACGAAAAACGGGGGACGAAACCATCAGAAGCAGACCGAACATTAAAGAAACACAGTAATAAATGCTGTACGATAGGTTTTCCATTTGCCTGTCTCTTGGGTCGAAAATCCTACACTGCCATGACGTAAAATGAGCCTTAGTGAATGGTGTGTGTGTGTGTGTGTGTGTGTGTGTGTGTGTGTGTGTGTGTGTGTGTGTGAGAGAGAGAGAGAGAGAGAGAGAGCATCAATCAGGTGTTTAATAATCAGCATGTGCAGGTGGGGAGGAAGAGGGTGGGGAGGGGGGGAAGAGAGGAAGCGAAGGGAAAGGGATGGGGAGGGGTGGGGGGGGAAGAGGTGGGGGAGGAGGTAATATGCTAATAACCTGTGTATATCTATTCTAGGGGGAGGAAGGGGGTGGGGAAGGTACACACACACACACACACACACACACACACACACACACACAGAAAGAGAGAGAACCGTGTAAAGAAGAGAAGCAGCAACCAGTAAATGTCACAGTAAAAGAAAAACAAAACAAATCCATTACAACACGCTAAATCACCACCTGTCAGTCCCTGGTATGTAATTTTCTCGGCTAAGGATAATTATCAAGAAAATACTACGTTCCAATACGTAAAATAAATAAGGCATACATACATAAATAAATCGCTCAGGAAAATGCTAACGGTTAAGTCCCAGGCAACTGCAAAAGCTTAAGGATGTAACACGTCTCCTGGATCTCCACACTGATAACACAAGCCAAGATATTACGCTTAAGATGCAAAATAAATTGCTAAGTGTCAGGTGTTAAGCACGTATACTGATTGAGATTAACAACTATATGATTAATAATGCAAATATAAATCGCTAAAGGAATAAATAACAATAATAATGTATCCTATCAAAAATAAATCGCTAAGAAAGGTGTTACGTCTCCTACGGCAAATAAAGTCCTACGCAAAATAATTCGCTAAAGTGTTACCTCTGGCATAACACCGAATATAATACGGAATAAATCGGTAAGGATGGGGTGCTAAGAGTGCTGAGCCAAGGAGAATATGGGTTTTCGGTCTCATAGAAAAGATACCACAATTATAGGGTTGGTCCAAACAATGACCTTGCAGGGGCCATTACACTCATGTCTCCCAGGTTGTTTGTTTGACTTTCTTCCTCCTACCCTCCCTCCCTTCCTCTCACTTTCTTCCCTCCCACCCTTTTACTCTCCTACCTACCCTCCTCCAATCTATCCTCTCTCCCTCGCCTTCCCTTCCCTCTTTCTGTTTTCCATCTCGCCCTCCCTCCTTCATTCCCTTTATCTATCCTCCCTCCCACTTTTCTTCCCTCCCTCTACCTATCCTCCGTCCCTCTCACCATATGTCACCTAACTCGTGTCTAACCTGATTAGTATACCTTTAACTTGGCCCACAATTTCGTCTTTTGTGGCTTATTTCACGTAGCTTAATGAAAGAAAAAGATAATACCACGGCTCTGCATCCTTTCCAGACCACTTCACCGTGACTAGCGGCAGATATTATAGTGTCACTACTGCTACAACTCAGGGAATCAAGATGGAAAGACGGAAAATTTTAGGCCAAGTCAGAGTGAAGAGTACAGCATGTTTTCCTCCTTAGATGATTGAAAGAGACACAGGAAAAGAAGGAAATAATAATGTAAAAAGGTTAGCAATAAAATCAAAATGGCGTCCTCGAGTTGAAGGGGTCTAATTACACCTCTCCTCACACCTTCCCCTTTATTTTCCTCCCCTCCTCTCTCCATCCCCCTCCCCTCCCCTCCCCTTTCATTATATGCGTGTTGGTGGTTGCACGGAAGCTCCCCCTCCTCCTTCCCCACCCATCATCTCCCCACCCCTCCCCCTGTCCCTCCCTCCATCTCCTCCCCACCCCTCCCCCTCACACCATCTCCTCCCTACCCCTTCCCAAGTCCCTCCCCGTCTGCATCCCTTCCTACCTACCCTAAATACGACAGAGAGAGAGAGAGAGAGAGAGAGAGAGAGAGAGAGACTAATCTCAAGTGAGAAGTAATCTCACGGCAGGAACCAATCTCACGGCCATCTCTCTGTCTCCTGTTAATTTTCCTATCCTTCCCTATTTTCCTGCTGTACCCTATTTCCTTATTCCCACATACTTCTTTATTTTCCTATCCTCGATTCTCCCCACACGTACTGGGATTAGATCAGAATTAAGAACACAGATAGACAGACACACAAATAGATACAAAGACACATAGCTAGCCAGACAAAAATACTAATACAAATACAGATAAGAGACGGGAGAGTACAGATATATAGGTACAAACAGACTGAGGTAGATATAGATACGGGATATGAGAGAGAGAGAGAGAGAGAGAGAGAGAGAATTGGTGAGGGAGGAATGTGTGTGTGTGTGTGTGTGTGTGTGAGAGAGAGAGAGAGAGAGAGAGAGAAACTCCATGTGCGCGTGTACGTATGTGTAGTTATGTTTTGTGCGTGTGTGCAGTGCAAAGGTTCGTGTGCGTGAATGTTTTTGGGTTTAATGTAAGGTCCATGTGCGTATGTGCTATGTTTTTGGGTTTAATGTAAGGTCCATGTGCGTATGTGCTGTGGTGTTAGGTTTCATGTGCGTATGTGCAAGTATGTAGGGTAAGGCTCCCATGTGCGTGTATGTGTATGTGTCCGTGTGTGTGTGTGTGTGTGTGTGTGTATGACTCCATGTGTGCACTGTATGGCTGCATGAGCGTGTATGTGGGTGTGTGCGAGCAGTGTACGGCTGCATGTGCATGTAGTGTGCAGCTCCACGTCCATGTATGTGTGTGCGTGTAGTGTATAGTTGCATGTGCATGTTGTGCAAGGCACCATGTGCGTGTACATGTATGTGCGTGAAGTGTACGGTTGCATCTGCTCGTGTAAGGCTCCATGTGCGTGTATGTATGTGCGCGAAGTGTACGCTTGCATGTGTGTGTAGCGTATAGCTCCATGTGCGTGTATGTGTAGGTGTATGTGAGTTAAATGTAAAGTCTCCATGTGCGTGTAGTGTAAGTCTCCATGTGCGTGTGGGTATGGGGGGTAACTTCTGTGTGCGTCAGTGGTGTGTGCGCCTGTAGGTATGGGCTTTACGTACATGTGTAAGTGTGTACATGGGAGTGTGGCTTAGAACTCTCTTCCCCCTTGAAACTACCACCCTCCCTACCCCCTCCCACCTACCCTTCCCCATCGCTCCCTCCCTCTCCCTTTATGTCCTCCCAGCCCCTTAACACCCTCCCCTCATTCCTCTCTCTCTCTCTCTCTCTCAGTCTCTCTCTCTCTTCCTTCCCCTCCTCCCCCCTACCAACACTTGGAGTGGTTCAGCACTTTTTTCCCCCCGTCCTCGTCCCAGTCTGGTGTTTCTCTCTCTCTCTCTCTCTCTCTCATACATTTATATTAACTTTGAAAACTTTCTCTCACGTTTTCCTTTCTTCACCTTTCCTCACCCCCTTTCTCTCTTTCAAGGTGTCTCACTTTCCTTTCTTCAGAGTCCTTTTATATCATATTCTCCCTCCCTCTTTCTCTTTCCTTTTTTTTTCTCTCACTTCCGTCTCTCCTCCCTCTGCTGCCTTTCTTTCCCCCATTTATCTTCCCTTTTTCCTCCCTCCCTCCCTTCCTCCTTTCTCTCCAAGTTTCCTCTTTGCTCTCTTTTTCTGTTCTAAAACTCTGTCCCTCTTCCTTCTCTCTCTCTCTCTCTCTCTCTCTCTCTCTCTCTCTTATCCCGTGAGCAGGCTTCAGAGGAGGGGGGGAGTAGAGAATTAAAAGAGATAGAGAGGATGGGAGGGAGGGAGAGAGGGGGAGGAGGAGACTTAAGAGAGGAATGAAGAGGGGGAGGGAGGGAGGGATTAAGGTTGGGGGATGGGGAGGGAGAGGGAAGGAGGAATATAACACTTTCTTACCCCCAAACGCCTGGAGGGTAAAGGGAGGGGGGGAGGGGGAGGAAGATTGAGAAAGAGACAAGGAGGGAGGGAGGGAGGGATATAACACTGTCTTGCCCAAAACGCCTTAAGGGTTTAGGATGGGGAGGGGAGGGGAGGGGTGATAAAGAGCCAGGGAGGAAGGGTGGAATAGGGAGAGGGAGGGAGGGAGGGAGGGAGGGAGGGAGGGAGGGAGGGAGGGAGAGAGAGAGAGAGAGAGAGAGAGAGGGGGGGGGGAAGCCAGAGAGAGAGCGAGAGGGGGGTGAGAAAGACATGAAGGGAAGGGGAGGTGTGAGAAAGAGGGAGAGGTGAGGGGAGGGGAGGGATGGGGAGAGAAGTGAGAAAGGGAGACAGACAGACGAGGGGAGGGAAGGGAGGAGAAAGGGACAGTGAGGAGGGTGGGAGGGAGGGAGGGAGGGAGGGAAAAGGTTAGGAGGCGTGTATAAGAAGATTGAAGAGGATGGGGGGAGGGGGAGGAGGAAGGGAAGAGAAGAAAGGAGGAAGAATGAAGAGGGAGGAGAGATAAGGCAACGAGGAGGAGGAGGAGGAGGAGGAGAGGAAGATGATAAGTTGGTGATGAGGAGGAGGAGGAAGAGGAAAGAGAAGAAAAAGGGACACAAGAAAAGACGGAGAGAAGCAGCAGAGGGTGAGGAAATGGAGGAAACATGGGAAAAGAATGAGAGAGAGAGAACAATAAAGTGGTAGATGTATGAAGACAATGGAAGGAAAAAAACACAGTAGGAGAGAAAAAGAATGAAAGGAAAATACGAAGAAAGAACACAGAGAGACACTGAAATTTAGCAGACAAAGACGTGATGAAAAGAATAAAGGGGAAGGACAAAGAATGAGAGAGAGAGAGAGAGAGAGAGAGAGAGAGAGAGAGAGAGAGAATGGGAATGATCGAGAAAATAATAACGAAAGGTGAATCGGAAAGGAGGATGACGATGACAGAAGGAAAAAGGAAAAGAGGGAAATGGTGATGGAGAAATGGGGAGGGAGGAAGAGGATGGCAGAATTGAAAAAGAGAGGGAGGAAGAGAAGAGGTGGGAGGTAAAGACCAGAATCGGAGGAAAGGAAGGATGGAGAGGAAATAGGGAGAGGAAGGACGGAAGAAAAGGTGGATTAAGAGAGAGAGAAGAAATATGAGGGAAAGCTAGATGGATGGATGGAGGGAGGGAGGGAAGGAAGGAGAGAAAGAAAGGGAGGAAGGGAGGGAGAAAGAGGGTTGGGGGGAGTGGCATGTTAGTGATGGTTTGGCCGTATGTGGTATTATGAGAGAGAGAGAGAGAGAGAGAGAGAGAGAGAGAGAGAGAGAGAGAGAATTTTTATGACCCCAACGAGGTGACATGGTATTAATATTAAGATACATTTATTGGCTAGTCAGAGAAGCACAATCTCTCTCTCTCTCTCTCTCTCTCTCTCCATTATTCTTAACACCTTGAATAACATTTTCTTTATCTATCTCCTCAGTTAATAATCTTTACTTATTAACACAGGATCCCCCCCCCCTCTCTCACCTCCACCTCTAACCCTCCGAGTCATATCACAGTTATCAACATTAATTATCTCATTTATCCGCTAATAACCAAATCATCCATCTAAATTACCTGTCTTAAGCACCTGGCATTAATTTGTTTACGTTAAAGGTGATGTTTCCTGGACCACTAAGAAGGTCTCCAAATCCTGTCGCCTGAATAGCCAAGCCTTATTGGTTTTAATGGGTGTTAAGTGGACATTCTCTCTCTCTCTCTCTCTCTCTCTCTCTCTCTCTCTCTCTCTCTCTCTCTCTCTCTCACACACACACACACACACACGTACACAAACAAAATCTCCTACACCACATCCTCTCTCTCATTATCCCTTCCCCACTCTCTCTCTCTCTCAAAATCTACACCACATCCTCTCCCTCATTATCCTCTCTCTCTCTCCCTCAAAATCTCCTACACCACACATTCTCTCTCTCTCTCTCTCAAATTCAGGTATCAGATATTTACGAGGGAGGAAAGTTTAAATAAAGTGAGGAGGAAACCATGAGTCAGAAACGTCAGGTGATTTGACCCTTTTATGCTCGGGATAATTCTAGTATTATATTCGACGAAATGTTACAAGATTTATCATTATTATTATTACTATTACCAACCTTATCATTATTACTACTACTATAATGTTACAAGATTTATCATTATTATTATTGCTATTATCATTCTTATCATTATTACTACTACTATCATCATTATTTCTATACAAGTCCTCCGCTCCCCACATCTCTTTATTTCCTATTATTTTCCCTGTCATGTCTGCCGTGCTATTGTTTCCAGATGCCACTCTGATATGATACACTGCCCCTCCTCCCTCTATTACTGTTGCCCCCGCCCCCCTCCTCCTCCTCTATTGCTTCTATCATGTTACCTGGGGAACGATTACGCTATTGTTTTATCTAGGTACCGGGTATCCCTCTCCCTACACTTCACACACACACTCAAATACATACACACTAACCACATCACATCACACACACTACACTCACACCAGACTACATACACACGCACACAATCACACACACACATACACACCAGACTACACACACACTACACGCACACACATACACACTACATTCACTACACACACATATATACACACCAGACGACAAACACACACACACACACACAGACTACACGAGCACACACTACATTCACTACACACACATATATACACACCAGACGACAAACACACACACACACACATACTACACACACACACTACACACACACATACTACACACACACACTACACGCACACATACACATCAAACTACACACACACTAACCATATCACACCATCCATACACACACACACACCTCCAGCTGAATAAAATCGAGAGGATGATGGAAAAAAACAAAAAAGCACATTGAAGGCGTTAATAATTCCCTCCTTCCCCTCACAGAAAATAAAATAAACATATAAGAAAAAGGAGAAAAGGAAAAAGAAATAAATATAGGAACTTATGTTGAAAGAAAAATGTGGTTGTAAAATCATAAAGAAAAAAGATGAAAGGGCAGATTTAAGATTGCAGTTCCCCCCCTCCTCTCTGCACACTGAGAGAGAGAGAGAGAGAGAGAGAGAGGGGGGGGGAGGTCAGGAGATAGATGTTTCTGCTCTTGACATACTACCAACACTCACACTTTTCCTGTTCTTCTTGTTGTTGTTGTTTACAGTTCCCCAGGGTTAGTTAGCAACAGTTCATACCAAGCTTTCTTTAATCTCTTATTTTTCATTTATTCACATCTATTTATCTTTTCCTGGCATTTTTGATCAGTTTCCTCAATTCTGTTCATTTTTCGACTTAATTTTTTCCCTTATTTTTATCCTCCTCACTTATATAAGTGAGAAAGACATATATATATATATATATATATATATATATATATATATATATATATATATACTGTATACTCCAATGCTACCTGATTATTTTCTACATTAATTCTGCCACATTTCAGCCCATTCCTTGATTTCATATACCGGGATATATTTTTTTTTGCGAAGCTACTCATTTCCCATATATATATTCTTACTCACTATTTCTTCTTGTATATAAATTTTCTCCTTACCGTTTCTACACTATTTATCATTAGTATTATTATTATCTCATTATTATTACACCATTTCATTAATGTTTTTATTGTCATCATTATTATTAAACCATTTCCTCCCACGATATTTTTTCTATCTTAGCCAACTTCCTTTTATCTATTATTATTATTATTATTATTATTATTTTTGTTGTTGCTGGTTTCATTACTCCATTTCGTCTACGATATATTTTTTCCTTCTTACCCAAGTTCATTCCAATCTACCAAATCGACTACCGATAAAAACTGAATTATCGGAGAGATGAGGTTCGGGGTCTGGAGAGGAGGGAGGTGGAGGCAGGAGGTGGGGGGAGACGGGGTGTGTGAGGGGAAGGGGAAGGGGAGGGTCAGGGTGGGGGTGAGCCATCCATTGAAGTGCTCACATTCTTCTACACTCACTTTGTTATTGTTCTCTCTCTCTCTCTCTCTCTCAAAATCCTTGGTTAATTAAATTTCGTTCTCTTCATCACTTACCCTTCACCCCTCCATCTCTCTCTTAATCTTTCATTCTATTTTTTTTTTTTTCACTACCTTTACCCCCCCCCTCTCTCTCTCTTTCTCTCTCTCAAGCCACCTCAAGGCTGAAACAAAGGGAGGAGGAAGGAGGGCAGTGTGGAGAGGAGGTGGGGAAGGGAGAGGGGGTGGAGAAGAGAAAGAAGGAAGAATGAGAGGGAGAGAGCAGAAAGGGTTGGAGGGGAGAGGTGGAACAGAGGGAGAGGTAAGATGGTAATATGAAAATAAGAGGAGAGGGGAGAGGAAGGAGAGTGAGAGGACAGGGGAGAAAATAGAGGGAAAGAGGGAGGGAAGAGGGGAGAGAACTTGGGTGGGGAAGGAGAGGAGGAAGAGAGAGGAGGTGAGGGAGCAATGAACGAGCATGAAACAATGGAGAGAGAGAGAGAGAGAGAGAGAGAGAGAGAGAGAGAGATTGCTAGGGTCTGGATGTGTTAGCTACAGCTGTGTGTGTGTGTGTGTGTGTGTGTGTGTGTGTGTGTGTGTGTGTGTGTGTGTTTTCTCATGATCTCGGGTACTGACACGTCACAGCTACACACACACACACACACACACACACACACACACACACACACACACACGCACGCACGCACGCGCGCGCGCGCGTTAACCTTTCATTCTTATTATTCTCTCTCACACACACGATAGCCTTTCATTCCTATTATTTTCCTAATTTAACTTATTCTCTCTCTCTCTCTCTCTCTCTCTCTCTCTCTCTCTATCTCTCTCTCACACACACACACACACACACACACACACACACACACACGATAAACTTTCAATCCTACTACTTTCCTAATTTAACTTACGTTCTCTCTCTCTCTATCACACACACACACACACACACACACACACACACACACACACACACACGACAAACAAACACGCCAATAACTCAAGATTTTCCTTCCCCCCAATGCGGCAACCCAGCATGAAATCAGCATAAAGAAAACGGGAGACACACGCCAAATTGGGTGACTATGCCAGATTTGTCATTATTTACTATGAAATTAAGGATACAATTATTGTTTATTGTTTTATTACTACTGCTGTTTGTTTGCTTATCTTTACTGCTTATCTGTTTGTACATATTTGTTTTTATACTTTGTTTTGACGATGTATATTTATTTTTGTTACTTATTCGTTTATCTATTATTTTTTCTTACTTATAGACACGTATATTATTTATGTTTATTTTATTTACTCTGGCCAGGCGAGTGAGTCACGTGTCCACTGCGGTAAGGGTCAGGGGTTGGAATCCAGGTCCTGTTCCTACAATACTGCAATCGCCATTTGCTTCATATTATTTGATCTATGTGTCTACCTGTGTCTATCTTATCTATTTACCAATCTGTTTTCTTTCTATTCATTTACAGTCTGAAGAATCTCTCTCTCTCTCTCTCTCTCTCTCTCTAACTCCATGATTCACCCTTCCGATTCAATTATTTCACGTCTTGTTATATTCCCTAAGCTCAGTCATTAACCCTTACCTACAGACCTTGGAAGGAGGGAGATGGGAAGGAAAACAAAGGGATGGGTCGGTGAAGGAAAGCGAGATGGGAAGGGATGGGAGGAGGGATGGAAAGCAAGGAAGAGATGAGGAGATGAGAAAGAATGAGTCAGGGAAATGAAAAGCAAAGATAAAAGACAGACAGAAGGAGGATAAGAAAAAGGGGGGGAGGGAAAAACGAGGAAGGAGATAAGAAGCTGGGGGGAGGGGGAGAGGGAAAGGGTGGGGGATGATGGAGGGAGAGGGGGGAGGCCACACCTGCCCGACCCAATTAATCCCCACCAGCTTACCTGAGGATCTAGTTCCACACAGGTACCAGGTGTGCTTGGGGGGAAGGGACGGGTTACGGTGGTGGGAGGGGTCAAAGCGTGGGGGGAAGGGTTAAGGCAAGGTCTGGAGTAGAGGAGGAGGGAAGAAGGCAGGAAGAAAAGGAGGTAAAATGAGCTGGGGAACATAAGGAATGAGGATAAATGCAGTAGGTCGGATGGCCCATGCTTGACGACGGCTTCAAGACTGAACAGATCAAGCCAAGGATAACAAAGACTCTGCTATCCTTTTCTTATTCTAGTTGTACACACCTTGACACTGAATGCACGTAAAATACGTTTACACGTGTGCATGCATGTATGTAAAGTATGCAGCGGTATGTACAAAAACTCGGAAGCCTGTCAGCCATTTTAAAGCAATTTAGCCGGCGTCTGATGCAGTGCTATCATTCTGGACAGTACTGTATTTGGGTGACTTCAGGGCTATGTCGGCAGAACAAACGTCTTTCCAGCGACTGTTCTTTTCTAGTTACACCAGAGCTTCTAATTACAGACCAACCAGGCCACTGCAGCCATCATCTCTTCTCTTACAACTGAAGGCTCGTTAAGTTATTCTAAGCAGTTTCTATCATGGGTCTAAGTACACTAATTACACAGCGACAGTATAGAGTACGGAAAGGAAAAACTTAAAGCCATTGGGTGTTAACGAAAAATAAAACAAAATCCATTACGCCACATCCCCCCGAATGTTAAGTATTATTCTGTACATAAAGACGGCGAGAGAGAGAGAGAGAGAGAGAGAGAGAGAGAGGAAATGGTGGGTATAAGAGGGTGATAATGGGTAGGGGTTAAGAACGGAATGGGGAGGGGAGACGGATGAAGGACGGGGAGGGGAGAACAGACGAACCTCTCATTTTCTCTTCCCTCATCTTCCGCCTTCTCTTCTCTCCTCTTCCTTTCTCTTATAAACCCTCGTCCTCAAGGGGTTTGTGCCAGAAATATCAATAACATGTACAACTTAACTGAGTGTGGTGTTAATTTTAAGTTATTCCCACGTGTGATGGAGGGAGGGAGAGAAGAATGCTGGAGGAGAGACAAGGGGGAGAGGGGAGAAAAAGTGGGAGTGAAAACTGAGAGGAAGTGGAGGTGCGAGGGGTAGGAGGGGAGAGAGACGGGGGGGGGGGGGAGATGATGGAAAAAGAGAAAGGGTGTGAATGGGAGGAAAGCTGAAATATTGAGAGAGAGAGAGAGAGAGAGAGAGAGAGAGAGAGAGAGAGATGGAAGAGGGTGATGAAAGGGGTGGACGGGTCAGGATGGACAAGGGAAAGGGAAGGGGGGGTGAGGGGTGAGAAAAGGGGAGGGAGAGGGGAGGGAAGGCGAAAGAAGTGGGGGAGGGGAGGGACAAGACAAAAATAAGAGGAGAGGAGAGGAAGAAGAGAAGAGAAGGTGAGAGGTGAGGGGAGAAGAGGGGAAACGAAGACAGGAGAGGGAGAAAGCTGAATAAGAGGATGAAGGGGAGGGGAAAAGAGGTTATAGGAAGGGGATGGAAGGATGGGAAGGGGAAAGAAAGAGAAGGGAGGAGGGAGGGTGAACAGAGAGGGTGGAGGTTGGAAGGGGGTGGGGAGGGGAGAAAAGGGGAGGGGGAGGGGAGGAGCAGTGGGGCATGTGTAAGGGAAGATCTGAGAGTGGGAGGGGAGGGGGGGAGGTGGTGGGGAAAATGTGGTAACAATGGCTCTAGGGGAGGGGAGGGGAGGGGAGGGATTAGAACGGGGTAAGGAAAAAGTGAGAGAGTGAGAGAGTATGTGAGTGAGTCAGTGGGTATGAGAGAGAGAGAGAGAGAGAGAGAGAGAGAGAGAGAGAGAGAGAGAGAGAGAGAGAGAGAGAGAGAGAGAAAGAGAGAGAGAGAGTCCATTCGTGGCCGTTTGTTATAGGGAAGGTAATAACAAACCTATTCTGTGGGATAAAGGGATGGGAGGAAGAGAGGGAAGAAACGGAGGGAGGAGAGGGGAGAGGAGGATGGAAGAGTGAGAGGGGAGGAAGAATGGAAAAGAAAACGAAGGAGGAGAGGGAAGAAAGGAAGAAGGAAGAAGAGGAGGAGGGTGTGATGGAGGAAGTAGAGTGAAGAGATGTATGATGGAGGGATGGAAGAAGAGGAAGGAGACTGGAGGGGGAGATGGAGGGAAGAAAAAAGAAAAAGGGAGGATGGATGGAAGAGAGAGGGAAGAAAAGGAGAAAAGAGGTAGGATGGAAGAGAGGGAGGAATGGAAGAAGAGGAGGAAGAGATGGAGGGGAGGGGAGGGGAGAGGGGAGGATGGAAGTCTCTGGTTACATGGCGGAAAATGAGCCGACCAGGGAGGGAGGATGGGGGAGGAGGGAGGATGGGGAGGGAGGGAGGGAGGGTTGATGGGAAAAGGGAAGAAAGAAGGGAGGAAAGGGTAAAAAAGAAGGGAGGGGGGGAGGGTTGGAGAAGAGGAGGGAGAAGTGAGAGAGAATGAGTGGGAGAGGAGAGAGAAAATGAGGGAGGGAGGGAGGGAATGTAGGAGAAAGAGGAAGGGAGGGAGCAGAAATATGAGAAGGGGAGAGAAAGTGAGGGGGATGAAGGGTGGGAAGCAATGGGGGAGAGAGAGAGAGAGAGAGAGAGAGAGAGAGAGAGAGAGAGAGAGAGAGTGGGAGAGGGGGAGGGAGGGATTTGATTTGATTTGTGCCCTTTGGGGGTTAGGGGGAGGGATGGAGGGAGGAAGGAAGGGAGGAGGAGGCTGAAAGAGGGATGTACAGAGGGAGGGACTGAAACAGAGGAAGGGAGGTGGGAAGGCAGGGATGGAAGGAAGGTGGAATGAGGTATGGGAGATTGAAACATAAAGGGAGAGAGGGAAGTATAATGAGGGAGATCAACAAAGTAAGGGAAGTAGAAAAAGAAGGAAGTGTGAGAGAGAGAGAGGACTGAAATGGAGAGAATGGATGGGAAGAAAAGGGGGGGGATGATGCAGAGGGGGGGGGCCAGGAAAAATGGACGGAAGGTGGAGAAAGAGTAATCAGAGGAACAGGGAGGAAGGTACAGAGGAAGGGAGAGATGGAGGAAGGGAAGAGAACGAGACGGACAGAAGAGGAGGTACCCTACGGAGGAGTACAAAGGAAAGCAAACAGCAACAGAACTTACGGTCCTTTCCAAGGATGTTTGTTACAGAGCAGACTATGACTATGAGATCTAACTCTACATGCTGAAGGATAAGGATAGTACAGCAAGGAGGAGGAGGGAGAGGGAAAATAAGAGAAATGAATGGAGAGACGGGTTGGAAAAAGGGAAGCAGAGAGAGAGAGAGAGAGAGAGAGAGAGAGAGAGAGAGCAGAAATAGGCTTAATTACAGGGAGAGGCTAGGGGAGGAAATACTTGGGAGAAGGAGGAGGAGGAGGAGGAGATGGAGGAAATACAATGACCAGGCATTCTCTCTCTCTCTCTCTCGTTTCTCCCCTTCCCTCCCTGTCTGTCTGCCTGTCACTATTTCTCTTCTCGTCGTTCTCTCCTTCTCTTTTTCCTCTCCCTCACTTCGTATCACGTTCCCCCCTCCCCTCTCTCTCTCTCAGCCACCTATCAATCATCAACCCAGCATCCCTCTGGCAGGATCCTATTGCCAAATCACTCATCATTTTTTTCTTTCCTGTTTCTCTTCTTCTCAATCTTCTTATATACCGGTATTTATCTTCGTTTGTACTCTTTCTTTATCCCTCTTTATCTCCATTTCCTCTTCTTCTCCTCTTTGTTTCTGTATCGTCTTATACCATATCTTGTACTTTTCCCTCTCTCTCCTTTCTCACTCTCCTCTTACTTTTCTCTCTGTTTCTGTACCTTCTTCTCTAGTATTTAGTTTCTCTTTAACACCCTTCTCAAATTCTTTACCCAGTTTCTCTCATTCATTAACATCATTTTCTCTTATGCTTCTGTTTCTCTACCTATCCACTCTTCTCGTATTTTCTTTGTCACTCTCTTATCTACAGTTTTCTCCTATTCTTCTCTTTCTTTCTTTTCCTATTTCTTTTCCTCTTACTTTCCTCCTGGTAACAGATTAACAATTTTATTTCTCGTTTATTGTGTATATTATTTTTCACTTATCATTGTACTCTCCCTTAATCAATCCATCTTTCGCCCTGTCTTTCTCTGTTGTTTTCTCCTTTCTCTATTCCAAGAATATACCTTTCTTATTTCTCTCACTCACCTTACTCGTACCTCCCCCCGTTCTCTCTCTCTCTCTCTCTCTCTCTCTCTCTCTCTCTCACACACACACACACACACACACACACACACAATTTTAGGTCTAATGTCGCTGCTTTTGCGTTTTATGTATTTTCACTAATTACTGTATTCATTAAAGTCAAGTTTCCAGTATAACTTTTGCAGCAGGCTATACAATAATAATAATAATAATAATAATAATAGTAATAATAATAATAATAATAATAGTAATAGTAATAATAATAATAATAATATTAATAATAATAATAATAATATTAATAATAATAATAATAATAATAATAATAATAAGAAGAAGAAGAAGAAGAAGAAGAAGAAGAAGAAAATAACAACAGTAGTAAGACATGAAACAATTAAGGTTATTAGTGACCACATGGCAACTCTCCCTCCCAATGTTGCCATCTCACCTAAACATTATTTATTATTTTACCTCCATACATTACATACACTCCCATACACTCATTATACGCCCCAAGTTATACATCCCTTCAGTACACCTCGGCCCTATCGTTGCTTCTCCTTGATGCTGAGAGTGGAAGTAAGGGTGATGCTGGGGGGATGATAAGTTTGGTTCAGCGAGGTTGTGTGTGTGTGTGTGTGTGTGTGTGTGTGTGTAAACCTGCATGTATACTGAATGTCCCTATGGTGTGTGTGTCGGGGGGTGTCGAAACAGCTCATGTATGTACAGTATGTATGTATGTATGTATCCGTGCGTTTAAATGTGTGTGTGTGTGTGTGTGTGTGTGTGTGTGTGTGTGTGTAAGCTTCCATGTGTACTGCATCTCTCCATATGTGCGTCTTCAAGGCATACACAAAAGAACCAAACTCTCTCTCTCTCTCTCTCTCTCGCTCTCACACACACACACACACACTAAAATCTATTACAAAACCAATCAGCTTCGCTCACCAAACAGCATCTTTTTCATCTCGGGAAAACTTACCTGAAAAGAAAAAGTAAAAGTAAATAAGTATGCTATCAATAAAGAGGTATACGCCTAATGACTAATAATACTCTCAATTTTCTCCATTAATATATTTGATAATACCGGTAATTGCTTCATTGTGTGTGTGTGTGTGTGTGTGTGTGTGTGTGTGTGTGTGTGTGTGTGTGTGTGTGTGTGTTATACTGTATACTACTACTACAACCATTACCACCACCACTGCTGCTACTATCACCACCACCACCACCATTGCCTCCACTACTATTTATTTTTTCTGTCTTCCTCAACCACTACAGCATAAAGTACACCACCACACTATTAACCCTTATCAGCAGCACAGTACACTGGGTATAAAGGTGAACAAAAAGGTGTACAGTACATTCCACACCAGCTTCCATTGCCACACACCCTTGCCCAACCCTGTCCTCCCTCTTACTCACTCTCATTTCTCCCTCCTTTTTTTTCCACCCTCCCTCCCCCCCCCGTGTGTGTGTGTGTGTGTGTGTGTGTGTGTGTGTGTGTGTGTGTGTGTGTGTACAAGCATGACTTTCTCCGGGTGTACACAGGCCGCTCAACAAGTGTACACAAGGGGGTTTAGCTTACGGCGGACACACACACACACACACACACACACACACACACACACACACACACACACACACACACACACACACACACACACACACACACACACACACACACACCACATACACGGAGAAAGAGAGAGAGAGAGAGAGAAACATCCACCCTTAATCCAATTCGCACCACTCAGTTTTCGGCTCATCTATAATTACTACACAAGGCATGAGTCACCGAGAAAATCTAGGTCAGGAATTATACACAATTATAGATGCAATATGATAGCGATAATTAAGAGGATTATAATGATGATAGCGATAATTAAGAGGGGATTATAATGACAGGCAGGGAGGCGAATTTAAACTGCACCGATGCGTCTCAATTTTCGGGAAGGTTAGCCATGTAAACAAATCAAACACCCCATCCTGCGCGCGGGACAACGTGACCCTACATACATTTCCCCTCATTTCAGAAGCTCTCCACACCTTCTTCTTGTTACCTATCCCCCTCTTCTTAGTGCCTGTCAAAGTACAAAGGCACAAAGTACAA
>NC_137021.1:2317500-2327500 GCF_032717465.1 Coenobita brevimanus
GGGTGAGGCAGGGGTGGAGGGAGGGGGGGGGAGTCAGGCCTAGGGGTGAATTTAATTAGAGAACTAATACTGTACGAAAATATGGTGGTTGGTATGTTTATCACCACCACCACCACCACCACCATCATCATCATCATCACCTTCCACATCATCATCAAGTATCAACATAACATCATTACCCCCTGTTACATCATCATCAATATCACCATCAACAAAAATATCACCACCACCACTCAACACTATCATCATCATCGCTCTCACCATCAATATCACCACCACTGCTACTTCCATCATTATCACCATCACCACACTTAACATATCATCACATTCAAATCGCCACTGCCATCACCACTTCTCACTGTATCATCACCACCTTCTGTCTCATTTACTACCATCATCCACACTCCTATCACCACGACCCATCACCACCATCACCACAATAATAATAATAATACGCACAAAAGCAGAAAACATATATTACGCTCCCTCCCTTCTCTCTCCCCCCTCCTCTCTCTCTCTCTGGCTTAAACTCACAAACATGACACACAAACACGAGCATGGATTTTAGCGAGAGCACGCACGAACGCACATATGCACACATCCGCACGCACACACCCACATGTACACACACTGAAGCATACACACACCCACACACATACTGAAGCACACACACACACACACACACACAGCCAAACGGCGGGGCGAGAACCCACACGTACACACACAATGTACACACACGCACATGCATTAATCAAAACACAAGGGGAGGATGGGGAGAAAGGGAGGGGAGGGAATGACTGGGAGGGAGAGAGATAAGAGAGAGGGGGAGGGGAGGAAAGAGAGGGGGTAGGGATGAAGGAGAGGCAAAAGCGAGGAAAGGGAAGGAAGGATAGAGGGGACGAAAGTAATAGAGAGGGGAGTACAGAGGGGGAGGAGAGGAGGGGAAAGATCGGAAAAGAGGACTGAGGAAAAAATGGAGAGAGAGAGAGAGAGAGAGAGAGAACGGAAGAGGGACTGTGATGAAAGGGAGGGAAGTGGTGTGAAAAAGTGATAGGGGGAGGAAGGGGGGAGAAAAAAGGGAAGGCAGTGAAAGAGTGGAGGGGAGGGGAGGGGAGAAAAAGGAAGGGAAGGGAAGGGAAGAGGAAAGGAGGGACGAGGGAGAGGATGTGGGGAGAGAGGGGAGATAAAGGAGGAAGAAAGTGTGGGAAGAGAGAGAGAGAGAGAGAGAGAGAGAGAGGGGGAAGCGGAGGGGAGATGAGAGGGAAGGGGGAAAAGGGGAGACAGATGACAGAACAGGAAAGGAGGGGAGGGGAAGGTTAGGGGTAAGAGATGAGATGAAAGGAGGGGAGGGGGAGGGGAGGGGGAGGGGAGGGAGAGAGGGGGTGGGGATGGCTTTCCGGAACAAAGAGTCATTACAAAACATTTAATGATGCAAAGTACACAAGGCGAGGGGGTGCTGTGTGTGTGTGTGTGTGTGTGTGTGTGTGTGTGTGTGTGTGTGTGTGTGTGTGTGTGAGAGAGAGAGAGAGAGAGAGAGAGTATAATCGAAGGGAGGGAGGAAGAAAGAAGGGAGGGAAGGAAATGGGAGGGAGGAAGAGGAAGGGGGAGGGAGGAAGAGGGAGGGGGGAGGGAGGAAGAGGGACGGGAGGGAAGGGAGGGAGGGAGAGGGGAGGGCGGGCGTGAAAGTGATGGACAACCGGTCTGGATTTAAGGTAAATTAGTGGCTTAGGGTGAGGGAGAAAGGGAGGGAGGAGAGGCAGGGAGGGAGAAAGGAAGGGAGGGATGGAGAAGAGGAAAGGAGGGAAACATGGAGGGAGGAATGGGAGAGAAATAAGGAAGGAGGGAGAAGGGAGGGAGAAAGACGGGCAAAGTCAAGCTGCAACAGAGGGAGAGACAGGAAGTGGGAGGGATAGAAAACAGGGAGGGAGGGAACAAAGTCAAGCTTGGAGGAAGGGAGGGAGGGAAGAAGGGGAAACACAGGGAGGATGTGAGAGGGGAAAATCAAGCCGAAAGGGAGGGAAGGAGGAAAGATGCACGAAAGAGAGATGCAACAGGGGAGGGAGGGAGAGATGGAAAGGAGAGAAGGGAGTGAGGGAGAAGAAGAGGGATGAAGGGGAAAAGCAGTGAATGGAACATGGATGAAGGTAGGAATTAAGGGCTAGAGAAGGGGCAAGAAGAGAAAGAGAATGACGGAAGAAAGAAAATGCAAAATTAGGAAGGAGTAAAAAGATGACATGCAATGAAAGTGGAGGAAAAAAAAAACAAATAAAACTAAAATAAAAGATGAGACAGCGAGATGGCGGGGGAACGAGAGAGAGAGAGAGAGAGAGAGAGAGAGAGAGATGGGAAATAAGGAAAGAGAACAGGGAGGAGGAGGAGGAGAAGGGGGGGAGAGGATGTAAGGGCAAGAGAGAGAAATGGAGCGAAGAGAGCAGATGAAAAGAGGAGAGGAAAAGTGTGTGTGTGTGTGTGTGTGTGTGTGTGTGTGTGTGTGTGTGTGTGAGAGAGAGAGAGAGAGAGAGAGAGAGAGAGAGAGAGAGAGAGAGAGAGAGAGAGAGAGAGAGAGACGGGGGAAAAGAGGGGAGCACTGTTAGCTGTCAGAGGGCCTTTAACACAGAGGGGAGAGGAGGGGAGGGGAAAGAGGAGGGAAGGGAGAGAGAGGAAATGGAGAAGGGTGTGGGAGGGAGAGACAGGGACAGAAGTAGCGAAATGGAGAAGAGTGGGAGGTGACTAAAGGCAGGAAGAGGAAAAATGGAGCGGAAGAGGAAGTAAAGGAGAAGGGAGAAGGGAGAGGAGAAGTGGGGGAGAGAAGAGGAAATGGAGAAGGGGGAGGAGAGTGACAACGGTGAGCGTGAAGAGGAAGAAGAGGAGAGAGGGAAGAGAGGAAAGGAAGAAGAGTGAGATGACATGAAATAGAAAGTAATGGGATGCAGAAGGCAGGAAGAGGACAGAGATGGAAAGAGAGAGGGAGGCAGAAAGGAGGAAATACTGGAAGAATGGAAGTGTGGAAAGAGAAAATTGGGAGACAAAAGGAAGAGACAAGAGACAAGGGAGAGGAAGCAAGGACAAAATTTAATAGGGGGAGGACAAGAGGGAACATGAGGGAGAAGAGAAAGAAAATGGGGGAAGAATAAGGAAGGGAAAGCGAAAGAAAAAAGAGAGAAATGGAGGGGAATAAAGAAGAGAGGTACAGTAACAAGAGGAGGAGGAGGAGAAAGGACAGAGGAGTTTGTTAAAGAAGAAAAACTGAGAAACATGTAATGAAGGAGAGAAGCTGTAGAGAAAAGTATAAAGGAAATGAAACGAGAGAGAGAGAGAGAGAGAGAGAGAGAGAGAGAGAGAGAAACACCACGCGGGAGAAAATAGAACCATAAAAGAGAGTCGAAGGGAGGGAGAGAGAGGAGAGAGACGAAAGAGAGAGAGGAGGGGAGGCGAGGAATGGCCGGGAGTGAGAGGATTTAGGGATTAGAGAGAGAGAGAGAGAGAGAGAGTTACCTGGGAGATTAGGATGAAGTGGGATGGAAGGGGAGGGGAAGAGAAAGAGGGACAAGAGAGGAGGGGAGGGGAAGGGAAAAAAAGGGGTGGGAAGGGTGGGACGGGGAGGGAAATATAGGGAGGAGAGGATGGGACGGGAGGGGAAAGGTGAGAAGGAGAGGAGGGGACGGGAGGGGAATGGTGGGGAGGAGAGGAGGGGGCGGGAAGGGAAAGAAGGGGAGGAAAGGAGCGGCCGGGAAGGGAATGAAGAGGAGGAAAGGAGGGGAGGGGAAGTAAGGAAAGAGGCAGGAAGGAAGGGAGGAAAGAGAAAAACGAAAAAGAATGATTAAATGAAAGACATGAATGAAGGAAAAGGTGGAACGGGGAGGATGGTGGAAGGAAGATAATCAGAAGGGATGCAATGAAGGACGGAAGGAGGGAGTAAAGGAGGACGGAAGGGTGCAATAAGAAAACAACAACAATGGGAAGGAAGATGGAAGGAAAATGGGGAAGGGGTAAGCAAGGAGTGAAGGAAAGAAGCACGAGAAGAAAGACTAGTGCAGTGAAAGAAGAAATGAGGCTGAAGGAAGGAGAGGAGAGGAGAGGAAGGAAAAATGTAAGGGAAGACTATAAAACACCGAAGGAGGAAAAAAAGAAAATTGGGAAGTTGCAGTAAGAAATGAAAGGTGAACGAGAGGCTATAAAAGGAGGAGGAGGAGGAGGAGGAGGAGGAGGAGGAGGAGGAAGCGGTAATGGCGGTAGGGTGAGGAGTTACGAGGTGTGTGTGTGTGTGTGTGTGTGTGTGTGTGTGTGTGTGTGTGTGTGTGTGTGTGTGTGTGTGTGAGAAAGAGAGAGAACCAGCTATATCCTCTTCGACTGTTTATTCCGGAAATGGTCACACTGACTAGATAAAGACTGAAACTTTCTACATGAAGATGCTAAGAAGCCGGTCACCAAAAAGCATCTTATTCTTCCTCTATAAGTAGGTGTGATCATTTCCGGAAGAACATGCTTTATCTGCGTGTTTACTTCTCCGCATTGTCTCCGGGTCTTGCACTTCTTCGTGACCAGCATCGCATTCTAGTGCTACTCTACGGCTGCACTTCGGAATTCGGGATGAAGAGATGGCAGTTTTAGGCCAGGTTTGTGTAAAAAGTATAGTTATCGGCAGCTAATATCGGAAATGGTCACACTTACTAAAGAAAGGGAGAATGAACAATTGCAGAGAGATTAAAGGAAGATTATAAGAAAACGAAAATAAACTAAGATAACACAAAAAAATTGGAAAAAATTAAGAATAAAAATACAAAACAAAATAATGAAAGACCAGAAAATAAGAATGAGAAAATTAAATATCAAACAGGAAAGAGAAATGAAAGAAATAATAAATAATGTCATTTTTAAAAGGAGAAAATAAAAATACAGAGCCGACAAAAAATCATCGGTAAAATGTGAGGGAGTTTATAAATGGGGAGAAAAAGAAAGGAAACGGATGAGAGAGAGAGAGAGAGAGAGAGAGAGAGAGAGAGAGAGAGAGAGAGAGTTTCAAAGACAAACAAGGCACACAAACTTTCCCCCGACCCAAGGAGCTGGTGTGGCCTCAGAAAATAAAAATATATATAAAAAAACAGAAAATGGTCACTGGCAATTTTCCAAGAATAAAAAATTTTCTTATATTCTACATTTTTTTCAGACTCGCTTCATCTAAATAAATAAACACATGAAAAAAGCATCACTTGTTATTTCCCTTGCAACTAAAATTTTCTTACATATAACATTATTTTTTTTTATTTTTTGGGGGGTTGCTGCATCAAAATAAAATCCAGTGTTCCCATGTATTCAAATTTTCATATGGATATTAACTATTAGATTTTTAGGCTTCGTATATCCCAAACCATTATTTTATATTTTCTTATATATTATTCTGGGTATTCTCAGACGATTATATTCATCTGACGAAACATTTAGAACATTTAAAAATCCACACCTCCTTTTATTTACTTACCTATCCATAACTCTATCCATCTATCTATCTATCTAACCATTCATCCATCTATCCAAATTTCTCCATACGGCAAGATAAATTTCTCTTCCAAAATACCTATAAAGCCAAACGATGCTAATACGCTGGCTCCTATGACTCACTCGAAGAAAGCGACGTTTTTTATTTTCTAGGACAAACACACACTCCACCCCCTCGTCTAATCCACCGGGAGGCAGGGAGGGAGGGAGAGAGGGAGGAAAGAGGGAGGGGAGAGAAAGGATTGGAGGCGGAGAGGGTGTGGTATGGAGAGAGGGAGAGGAAGAGTTGGAGGCGGAGTGGGAGGGAGAGGGAGGAAAGGAGGGAAAGAAGGGGAGGAAAGGTGGGAGGGTGTGGGGGAAAAAAAAAAAAAAAAAGGGACGGAAAAAGGAGGAAGATGAGAGATGGAAGGGATAGGGCAGCGAGGCGCCAAACGAGCCGGAAGAGGGGAGGATGAGGGTCAGAGGTCAAACAAGGGGGGGTGGGGAGTGCCAGGGTGGATGTGGCACTCTCAGCCCGGGGTCAGGTCAGGCGAGGTCAGGTCAGGGAGGGTCAACTCATATTTCTGGTCTGACCTTTATCACGGCCTGAATTACTGAGTCTCTCTCTCTCTCTCTCTCTCTCTCTCTCTCTCTCTCACACACACACACACAACCTTTTAATCCACCAATATAAGTACTGTATATGAATCTCTCTCTCACTTTTTATCTTCCTCCTTCCTCAGTTCAGATCCTGCTTCCGCTCTCTTTTCCCTTCATCTCGATCTCTCCGGAAACACACACACACACACACACACACACACACACACACACACACACACACACATTCCCGGACAGGCAACCACATGTACACACCCACTTCACGTACACATGACTGCCTCTGGTAACGCAAGGGGATCCACTTACACGAGAGAGAGAGAGAGAGAGAGAGAGAGAGAGAGAGAGAGAGAGAGAGAGAGAGAGAGAAATTCTGAAAAGCGAAAAAAAAAGTCACCCAAAGATATAAAGGTGTGAGACGCGAGGGAAGAAGAGGGGTATAAAAAGAGTGATAAAGAGGGAGGAGGGAAATAAAAGAGCAGGGGGAGGGGGAATAGAGAGAGAGAGGGGGGTGGAGGGCGTACCCAGCATCAAGAGCAAGAATTCCCAGCCTTATGGATCTCAAGCGTAAGGGTGAGAGTTGCGGGGTGTGAGTCGGGTGGGGGGGATGAGGAACTTTAAGCCTCTCTCTCTCTCTCTCTCCATTTTTATTTTTCCCACCTACCTATCTATCATCTTTTTAGATAATTACCCAGCTATTCTGTTTTCCTATCCTTGTCTTTAGCTGATAGATTAGTTTTGTTAGTTGTACTCTTCCCTATACCAAACAGCCGCGAAAGGCCCAACCTCTTGCTGTTTGCTTTCCTTTGTACTCATTTGTTCCAGTGTCTATCTACCTAACTACCAACATACATAACCACACATCTATCACCTTACCAATCTGTCACTCACTCAAGAAATACCACAGGAATAGAGGTTAGAAAATGTCACCCCAATAATCACGCGGGACTGTCGGAAATTGCTGTTAAATTACACACATATCAATCAATCCTTTGCTGGCTGGAAGTTAGTCTCACCGATTCCACTATTTATCTATCTAGTCTCATCGATTCCACTATTTATCTATCTACCAATCTTCTCACCTACCAACCATTATCCAACTACCTTTTATTATCGACGTAAATATTAGTAAATCTGCAGAGGATATCAAGATGTGTGCAAGATAAATCGCAAAAAAGGGTTGTCAGGAAATTTTAACAGCCAGCGACAATGGAGGTTACTGTCACATTATAAACGTGTGATAGAGAGAGAGAGAAAGAGAGAGAGCCCTCTCTCTCTACTGCCTCTATAATGCATACACTACCGCCTCGGCCTTACAATGCACACCAATCACACGTGTACATATCTACCTTCAATACATGTACACACATATACGTGCCTACATTCCCTTCATACATGTACACTCGCGCACATACATTCCTACACTCCCTTCATATATACACTCACACACATGTATATTTACACTCCTTACACGCAAACACACACACACACACACACACACACACACACACACACACACACACACACACACACAAACATGCATATTTACACTCCTTACACGTAAACACACACACACACACACACACACACACACACACACACACACACACACACACACACACACTCTCCATGCATTATGCCCGTGTAAATCCTGGGCAAATAAATCATGCTCTCCCTTCACTCGTATTCGCCCGATATAAAAACGCAAAACGGGTAATTTATCACGTAAACAAAACATGTAATGCTTTTCATAATAATGTAATTCATAAAAAGGGGTTCCTGTAAAAAAAAAAAAACACGATATAATTTGTAATACTGTCTACTCAAAAATAATAATAATAATAATAATAATAATAATAATGAAAAACTATCGGTAAATTGTCTTCTAACCTTAAAAAAATCGCAATAACCTTCACAATGACATACCGAAAATCGCAACACTAATTCATAATTAATAAAGTAAATAAATATATAATTATAAACCATTCCATTATAAATTCCCTCCCGCATAAAAAAAAAAAAAACTACTCTTCTAAATTACCAATCAACAGGAAATATCATCTGATGTTCACCGATAATGACTATGTTGCTACACAATATCAAAAGTTATTAAAAGTGGAATTTATACTTTAAAGAAGAAACTGCAAGTCTGTGTCCCCCTAATTAGTACCACTTCTAAACCAGCAATACCGCAAAGAAGAAGCAAGAAGATAAAGAAGGAGAAGAAAGAAGAAGAGGGAGGAGGACGAGGAGGAGGGAGAAAAAGAAGCGACAAAAAGGTGATGATGATGATGATGATGAAGCCAAAAGGAAAAACACTATATATCATACGTATATTATGTCCTTCATCAAAATATTTTCTATACTGTTCTTGCTTTCCTTACACTTCTTCATTACCGTCTTCAAGGAGTGAGAAAGACGTTTATAATACACTTACCCCATTAACCCACGCCCCCACGCACTTACCTGTAAAATAAAGGAAAGGAAATTTAGTTATTGAAGAGAAATAGAGAATAAAATAATAATACAAAAAACTACTGCATACCAATACACTAAACCAACACACACACACACACACACACACACACACACACACACACACATTTATCATCATCACAACCAACACTCAAGTAATATTTTTCCTAAGTGTATAGTAGTAGTAGTAGTAGCAGATCAATAATAATTCAACAATAATAATAAGTAATAATGATGATAACAATAACAATAATAATAATAATAATAATAATAACACGCCAAACACTGAAATACATCCAAACACACCAACCCACCAAGCCCCCCCCATCCCCCCCGCACAGCCTCACAAAGTTGGCGGGTAATTAAGTTGGCGCTGAATTTGAGCCTAACGCCAAAATTAATGCCAGGGAAAATGTATTTATTACTTTTTCTCTTTTTACAGCAGGACGCAAAAAACTCAGGTTCAAAGGTTTATATTTATAATTAAGGAAGAACGGGGGTTGTGTGATAGTGGTGGATGGTGGTAGTTGTGGTGATTGTGGTAGTTGTGGTTGCTGGTGATAGTGGTTGTTATGATGGTTGCTGGTGGTGGTAGTTGTGGCTGATGGATGGTGGTAGTTGTGGTGGATGAATTTGGTAGCTATGGCAGATGATACTGATGATAATGGTTAGGGTTGACAGTCTGTGGTTGGGGGATGGTGGAAGCTGTGGTAGAGAATGCTGATGATAATGGTTAGGGCTGACTGGTAGTAGCTGTGGGTGGGGGATGGTGGTAGTAGTGACAGGGGATGCTGATGATGGTGGTTAGGGCTGACAGTGGTGGTAGTTGTGGCAGAGGGTGGTGGTGATGTTTCTGTTGGTGTGGTAGTGGTGGTGGCAGTAGATGATAACTGTGGTGGTAGTCGTGGTAACAAATGTGGTAGTAAAGACAGTGGTGGATGGTGGTAGTTGCGGCTGCAGGATGTTGATGATGCTTGTTGTGGTAGTGATAATTGTGGATGTTGGTAAAAGCTGGTAGTTGTGGTAGTGGATGTTGGTAGTTGTGGTTGATGCTGGCAGTTACGTATTACCTTTATCACCACAATCACGAACAGATAGGGATGGTGGTAGGCTGAACTGTGGTAGGCGGGAGATGTTGGTAGTGGAAGGACTGAAAATGTTGGTAATGGTGGCAGTGGAGAATTAGGTGGATGATGGTATTAATGTTGGTAGTGGAGGGGCTAATAATGTTGGTAATGGTGGTAGTGGAAGGGGTGATAATGGTGGTAGTGGAAGGGCTAATAATGTTGGTAATGGTGGTAGTGGAAGGGGTGATAATGGTGGTAGTGGAAGGGGTGGTAATGGTGGTAGTGGAAGGGGTGATAATGGTGGTAGTGGAGGGGCTAATAATGTTGGTAATGGTGGTAGTGGAAGGGGTGATAATGGTGGTAGTGGA
>NC_137021.1:2332500-2347500 GCF_032717465.1 Coenobita brevimanus
GAAAAAACAGAAAAGGAACATACGAGGAGAGAACTTTAAGGGGGAGAAAAAAAAAGGGAGAGACAAAGAGGAGGAAGGAAAAGGAAGGGAGAAGAAATCAGCGACGGAGGAAAAAGTAGAGAATGAATACAAACTGAGGGAAATTGCGTGAGAGAGAGAGAGAGAGAGAGAGAGAGAGAGAGAGAGAGAGAGAATGGAGGCACGGGAGCACAGCGGGAGGTGAAGGGAGGGATGGAGAGAAGGGGAGGGGAGGGAAGGAGGGGGGGAGAGGGAGGGAATAGAGGGGGAGGGGGGAGGGGGATACACACCAGGGGGTAAAGGAGGCAATCTGTTCAGAGGGGGAGGGGGAGGGGAAATAGAATAAATGAAAGGGAGGGAGGGGAGAAACGATAAATGGGAACGAAGGGGAGGGAGAGGGGAAAGTGGATGTAGTCCGATAGATATATAAACAGAATAGATAGATAGAGAGATCGATACCGTAGATATTAAAGCCATGTTTGGATAGATGAGATTAATAGATACATATATAAAAAGACAGATGGATAGACACACGCTGACAGAAAAAACAGAGGGGAAAGAAGGGACATGAGTGAGGAGAGGTGAAGGGAGGGACGTGAGGAGAGGTGAAGGGAGGGACGTGAGGAGAGGGGGCGGGAGGGACGGGAGTGAGGAGAGGGGAAGGGAGGGACGTGAGTGGAGAGGGAAAAGGAGGGACATGAATGAGGAGAGGGGAAATGAGGGACATGAATGAGGAGAGGAGAAGGGAGGGACGGGAGTGAGGAGTAGGGAAGGAAGATAAACGGGATGAGAGGAAGGGAGGGACATGAATGAGGAGAGGGGGAGGGAGGGACATGAATGAGGAGAGGGGAAGGGAGGGACATGAATGAGGAGAGGGGAAGGGAGGGACATGAATGAGGAGAGGGGAAGGGAGGGACGGGAGTGAGGAGTGGGGAAGGAAGATAAACGGGATGAGAGGGAGGAAGGATGCGTGAGAGAGAGAGAGAGAGAGAGAGAGAGAGAGAGAGAGAGAGAAGGGGGAGGGGGACGTCGCGTGAACATAGTGCCCTCTATTATTATTTAATTGTTCAGCAGTAGTATTGGCTTTCCTCCCCTCCCCCTTTGATGATCTCTCTCTCTCTCTCTCTCTCTCTCTCTCCATTCCTTCACATTTTCTTCCTCTTCACCTTTCATTTTCTTCATACACTCCTCCTCTTCTGCATTTCCCCCCTTACCTCCCCAGCTTTCCAATCAACCCTCTTATCTTCCACGTTTTTCTCTTTTATTTCTGTTATCTGTACTTACAAACAAGGGAATGTTTTTATACCTTATCACTTTCACTTATCACTGGTTTCATATACTGAAGACAACAATAATAATAATAATAATAATAATAATAATAAAACAATACCGGGACACAAGAATTAAATATCATTATTATTATTATTATTATTGTTATAAAATTTCCACCGACCTCTACATGAATAGGCGTACCCGATAAGAAAACAAAGACCACTGATGATGAAAATATGACTCGAAGAAACAGCACAATGCAATCGTAAATATGGGAATAACACAGCAAAACAAACAAACAAACAAAAACCTATGCCGACCTCGCCAGGATTCGAACCTGGAATCTTCTGATCCGTAGTCAGACGCGTTATCCGTTGCGCCACGAGGCCGTACTGGCGAAAGGAAACAGCTCACTTTTTCTCACTTTCTCTACCTTTTACCCTGTTTACTTAGTTGCCTCGAAGGTTTTTCCAGTTTCTTTTTCGCATTTTCCCCCTTTATCCGCTCTCTTTGTCCTTTCTTCATCTTTTTTATCCCCCCCCCCTCTCTCTGTCTGACTGTCTGTCTCTCTCTCTCTCTCCTTTCTTCATCTGTTTCTCCTCCTGATCATCATAACAATTCTCTCTCTCTCTTTCATCTGCTTCTTCCTCTTCTCCATCTCATCATCATCTATCTTTGTGACTTCCCCTCCCGCCCTTCCCTCCCCCCCTCCCCCTCTCTCTAATTACACCTCATTAAAGGTAATATGAGTCCATGTCGTTTAAATTGTAATAACTCAAGCTAATTACCACAATCCCCTACCAACATCTTCTGCAACTAGCACCATCACCCACCACAACTACCAACATCTACTACCACCACCTACCACAAGTACCACCATCACCCACCACTACCATCAACATCATCATCCACTACTACCATCACCTACAACAACTACCACCAACCACCATCACCCACCACTACTACCATCACGTACCACAACTACCATCATCACCCACCACATCTGCCAGCTTCACCATCCACAACTACCACCACCACCAACCACAACTACCACCACCAGCTACAACCACCACCAACCACAACTACCACCACCAGCTACTACAACTACAACCACCACCAACCACAACTACCACCACCTACAAAAACTACCAGCTACCACCATCGCCAACAAAAACTACCACCATCCTTTCCCACCACCATCCCTTTAATAGTTGAGGACAAAGAAAGGAGGGAGAGAGAGAGAGAGAGAGAGAGAGAGAGAAACGTGTTTACAATCCGACATAGTGGAGGGGTGATGGAGATAAAGGGAGATAGAGGACCTCTCTCTCTCTCTCTCACACACGTCTTCATACTTTCTCTTTTCTCTATATTACCTGCTCTTAAATTTCCACCCGCGAGAGAGAGAGAGAGAGAGAGAGAGAGAGAGAGAGAGAGAGAGACGGGGGAGAGGGTATGGAGAAAGTGGGGACGGAAGGCACGGAATAAAAATGAAAGGAAGAAAATGGGGAGAGAGAGGTGGGAGGAGAGGAATATTGCTAGAAAAAGGAAAAAAAAAAAAAAGAGGAGGGAGAAACGTAGGAAAGATAAGGAAGAGAAGTAAGGAGTCAGACAGGGAAGGAAGAACATGAAGGAAGAGGGAGAGAAGGAAGAGGGTAAGAAGGCGATTGGTGGGAGGGAAGAGAAAAGCGAAGGGAAAAAAGGAGAGAATAAAGGAAAGATGAGGAAAGGGAGAAGGAACAGAGGAGAAAGGGGAGGAGAGAAGGAAGGAGAGGGAGGGAGTGGAGTGGAGGACAAAGGGAGGAAGGGAGGGAGGTCGTGTGGAGTTGCCAGTTTGCCACCATCGCATAATTTCCTGAGAGAGAGAGAAAGAGAGAGAGAGAGAGAGAGAGAGAGACTTGAAGATGAGGAAAGGAGAGGAGAAATGGAGATGGAAGGGAGGTGAGGGAGAGTAAAGGAAATAAGGAAGAAAGTGGAAGTTGAAAATAAGGGATAACAGAGGAAGGGAGGGGAAGGAAGAAAGGGAGGGAGGAAGAAATGAACAAACGAGGGATGGGGAGAAACACGAATAAATGAGGCGAGGGAGGGAGGGAGGGGAGGAAGGGAGAGAGGGAGGAGGAAATAAACGAGAGGTAGGAAGGAAGATAAGAGAACAGGGAAGGGAGGGGAGGAAGGGAGAGAGGGAGGAGGAAATAAACGAGAGGTAGGAAGGAAGATAAGAGAACAGGGAAGGGAGGGACGGAGGGAGAGAAGAAAGGTGGGAGGGAGGAACAGAAGGTAAAAGAACTGGGTAGGACGGGATGAAAGGAAGCATAAGAATAGGGGAGGAGGGAGGGAGGAACAAGAATAAGGGAGTAGGGAGGGAGGAACAAGAATAAGGGAGGAGGGAGGGAGGAACAAGAATAAGGGAGGAGGGAGGGAGGAACAAGAATAAGGGAGGAGGGAGGGAGGAACAAGAATAAGGGAGAGGGAAGGAGGGAGGGTGGAGAGAAAATTACCGAGTATCACACGTAAAAAAATAATAAAAATTATTCAGAAAAAAAAAAAGACATGAAGGAGGGAGGGAGGGATGGGAGTAATATTGAGGGAGGGAGGGAGGGAGGGAGGGAGGGAAGAGATAATAAAAGGGAGAAGTGGGAGAGGGAGGGGTGAGGAATGAGAATATAGGAGGGGGAGGGGAGGGGAGGGAATGGAAAGGATAGATGATATGTGGAGGGAGGGAGGGAAGGTGAATGAGAACAGGGGAAGCAGGAGGGGAAGGGGAGGGAGAGAGGAAATAAGAGGGTAAGGGGGAGGGGAAATGGAGGGAGAGGGGAGAGAAATTAGGAGAGGAAAGAGAGAGCAGACAGGAAATAAATGAGAGGAAAGGGAGGGTGGAAGACAAAAAAGACAAAGGTGTGCTGGGGAGGGAAGGGATGGGTGGGGAGGCAGCAGAGAGAGAGAGAGAGAGAGAGAGAGGGAGAGAGAACTGGGAGGAATGGCGGGTGAGTCAGGCAGGGAGGAAGGGAGGGAGGGGAGGAGGCAAACTGTGTGTGTGTGTGTGTGAGAGAGAGAGAGAGAGAGAGAGAGAGAGCAGGAGAGGGGGGCGGGCGGGAGGTGACTAACATCCACACCGGCCATCGCTGAACCCCGAACCACTGGAGTGAGCGGGGTTCGAACCAGCCATCGCGTTACCCTCGCCTCCCACACAAGCGCGCATTAACAGCCAGAGATTTTTACCCTCCCCCCTCCTTCCCTCTTCTTTCTCTCTTTCATCGGTTATCCCTCTTCCCTTATTTATCAGGCTCTCTCTACCTTCCCCTCTCTTTGTTCCGTATTCTCTCTTCCCTCTACGCTTCCCTTGCCTCTCTCTCTCTCCCTCTCTTTCCTGTTGTATTAGCTTCATCATCCTTCAACTTTATCTTTACTCTTGCTTTTCCTCCATCACCTCTATCTGTCTATCCACCTATCTCATAACATCATATCTGTCAATATTATCTACCTATTTCCTTCGTCTCTCTCTCTCTGATAATGAAGGTAAAAATGGCGAGATGAATAAAGATGGGAATTGGGAGGAGGAAGGGAGGAAAAAATGAGGACTGATAACTTAATACTGGGAGGAGGAGGAGGAGGGGGAGCAGGAGAAGGGAGGAGCAGCAGGAGGAGGAAGAGAAACTGGAAAAGGAAAGGGCTAGAAAAGATGCATGAAGGAAGAAAAATTGAAGAAGGTAGTGGCGAAAGGAAAAGAGGAGGAGGAGGAGGAGGAGTAAAAGAAAAATGCAAAGGGAAGGAAAAAAGGAAAGGTTGAATATTGTGGAAGAAAATGAAGAGGGAATAATGAAGGAGGGAGAGAAGGAAGAGGGAGAGGAAGGGTAAGACAGAATATGGTAAGCCAGGAAAAACGAAAAAAAAGAGGGGATAGAATTTGGTGAGAGAGAAGAAAGGAGAGGAAGGAGGGAAAGAAAGACTATAAGACGAGACACGAAAGAGGGAGGGAGGGAGGGAAGAGAGAGATGGAGGAAAACGAGAAATGTGAAGACGGAGGGAAGGAGCAAAACATGATAAAGAACAAAAGCTACGGGAAAATGAAGATGGAAGAGATGATAACAATGGAGGAGACACTAAGGAAGGAGATAGGCAGAATGGAAGGACGAAGTGAGAGGGGAGGAACACGGAGAGAGAGAGAGAGAGAGAGAGAGAGAGGGAGGGAGTCAAAAGCATGAAAGAGGAATGGAGGAGGAAGAGGGAAGAGCACTAAGGGAGCCCAAGAATGAGTAAGAGAGAAAGAGAGAGAGAGAGAGGAGGGGGGTTAGTTAAGATATGAAATAAGGGAGGATGGCAAGGTGAAGGAAGAGATAGTAGAGAATAGGGATGTGAAGGAGAGAAGGGAGGGAGGGGTGGGGAGGGAAGAAGGGAGGCATAGGGGTTATCAACATTAAAGAAGGTGGAGAAGGGAGGGAGGGTAAGAACCAACGGAGGGAGGAAGGGAGGGGAGAAATAAGGACGGAAGGGAAGGGAGGAGAATCAAAATTAAGAGAGGAGGGAGGGAGGGAGGGAGGGCAAAGAAAATGAGAGTAAGTGAGAGGAAGGGAGAGTGAGAACCAAGGGAGGGAGGGAGGGGGAGGGAGATGAGGGATGGTAAGGGGAGGGAGATGAAGTGGAGCAACTCATGGGCAAAAACGGGAGAGGGGAGGGGAGAGGAGGGTAGCAGAATGGAGGGCTCAGAGGAAGAGGGAGGGAGGAAAGGGAGAGATGGAATGAGGAAGGTTAAGAGACAGAGTAGAAAAAGGAAAGATGAAAAGCTAGGTGACAGAGAGGAAGGAGGAGAGAAAGAGACGCGAAGAAGGGAGAAGAGAAGGCAAGAAGACGAGATGGAGTGAAGTCAGAAAGAAGGCAAGGAGTGTGAGGAAGGAAGGAAGGAAGGAATGGAGAGAGGAAGGAAGGAGACGGGAGATAGGGGAAGGAGACAGAGGGAAGAAGCCGAAGGAAATAAAAGACAGCGAAGGGAGGGAGGGAAACATGAAAGGGAGAAGCAGTGAAAAAGAGATAAAGACGGGAGGGAGAGCAAAGAAGATAAATGAATAAAAAAAAAAACATGAAAGCGAAGCCAGTACAAAAAAAGGGGGGAGGGAGGATAAAAAAAAAAATAAAACAGGAAAAAATGAATAAAAGGAAGGGAGAGAAAAAAGGAGGGAGTGAGAGAGGGGAGGGACAAGAAACAGGAAATAAAAAGAGACATGAGAAAACACAAAACACGAAAGAGCAATATAAAAAGGAAGAAGGTCAGGGAAGAAAAAGAGGGAGAGAGGAAGGGAGAGAGAAAAAGTATAAGGAAAAAGAGGGTAGAGGAAGAAGCAGAATAAGGTGGGATGGGAGAAGCGAAGAAGGGAGAAAGAGAGCGGAGACGGATGGAGAAGGGAGGGAGGGAGGAGAGGCTGGCATACAAGGAAAGAGGGAGGGGAGGAGAGGGAAGCGAGGGGAGGGGAGGATGGAGGAAGAGAGTGAGTGATGAGGCAAGGAAGGGAGGGAGGGAGAGATATGAACTGCCAAGGAGAGAGAGAGAGAGAGAGAGAGAGAGAGAGAGAGAAAGGCTGGTACAGAGGGAAGAAGGGAGGGAACGGAGAGAGAGAGAGAGAGAGAGAGAGAGAGAGAGAGAGAGAGAGAGAGAGAGAGAGAATGGTATAGAGGGAAAAAGGGAGGGAACGGAGTAAGAGGGAGGATAGAATTATCAGAGAGAGAGAGAGAGAGAGAGAGGATAATTTCCAAGACTTCCGGAAAAATGAGATAAAATGGGAGCAGTAATAAAGATGGCGTGAGGGGGAATAATTAATGAGAGAGAGAGAGAGAGAGAGAGACAGACAGACAGAGAGAGAGAGAGAGAGGGAGAGAGAGAGAAAGAGGGGGGGGGTAGTAACGCATGGGGAGGATGATAAGGATAAAGACAAAAAAAAAAGATAAAGAAAGAAATGATAATGAATAATAACAAAGAAAGAAAACATGAAGAGGAAGACAAAGGAATCTAAATAAAGGGGAGAGGAAAGCAGAGAAAGAGGGGAAAAGAGGAATAAGGAGAGAGAAGAGGGAGAAAGGGAAGGAAGGTGAAAAGAGAAGTTAGAAGAGGGGAACGGAAAGGACGGAGGAGGAGGAAATGGTGGAGGGGAGGGAGGAAGAGAGGCGAGGATGTCAGGGGAGGGAGGGGAGACGGGTGGAAGGAGGGAGGGAGGGGAGACAGGATGGAAGGGGAGGGGAGGGGAGGGGAGAGAAGAGGAGGGAAGGGGAGGGAAAATTAGCATGATTATGTAGGAACGGCCGCCAGTTCCCTCCCCCCTCCCTCCCCTCTCTTTCTCTCTGTCCCTCCTCATTCCCCTCTCTTCTCTCCCATCCTTCCTCCACTTTCCTTTCTCTCTCATCCATCCCCTTCTTCTCCATTCCTTTCTTCTTTTCCCATCTTCACTGTCCTTTCCTCTCTCTTTCATTATCATCCTCTCTTATTTCCTCTCTCTTTCTTTTCGCCTGCCTTCTCTGTCAACTCTCTCTCTTCCCCTACCCCTCTCTCCCTCCTGTTTCCCAGGTGTTCCCTCCCTCACTCCCTCCTCTCTTTCCTCCCTCCCTTCCCTCGTCCCCCCTCTCTCTTCCTCCTCCTTCACTTACTCTCTTCCCTCCTCCATCCACTCGACACCGCACTCTTATCTCTCTCTTTCCGCTTCTCTCTTTATTCCCCTCCTGCCATTTTCCTTCTTCTCTCTCCTCTCTTCCCTTTGCTCTCTTTCCTCCGCCCCTCTTACAACCCTACCTCCATTCTTCCTCCTCCTCACCATTCATCCCCCCCCCCTCTCTCTCTCTCTCTCTCTCTCCCCGCCAGGTCCATCTTCATTAATCTCTCTCTCTCTCTCTCTCTCTCTCTCTCTAACAATTTTCCTGTTCTTTCCTTCTACCTCCTCCTTCTCCTCCTTCACCACCACCACTACTTCCTCCTCCACCTCCTCTCTCCCTGCCTTCCCCCCATCCTTCAATTACACCTAAGCCCCCACCTTAAGCTTCCTCACCCAGCTTATATAACACTAACTCTTACTTCACTAATTACACTGTCTAATCATTCTACCTCCTCTAATTACATTCTACCTCTAGTTCATTAATTACACCTCTCCTAATTACTAAACTAATTAAACTCTACCACTAATCGTTCTACCTCTAATAATTACCTCAACTCTTATTATAATCTAACTCGTAATTTTTCTATTCTCATTCTAACTTTAAGCTAATGACAACATCCATCTTCGAAGATTATATTTAATAACCAATATGAATTAAGTAGTGGTGGGGTTATTACAATTTTGCTTTAATATTAAAAGGAGGAAGAAGAAGGGAGGAAGAAGGGGAAAAAAAAAGCAGAAAATAGAAAAGGAGAAAAAAAAAAGGCAGAGGAAAAAAAGAACGGGAGGAGGAAGAAAAAAGAGGAGCAGAGGGAAGAACAAGAACATCAACAATAATAATAATAACAATAATAATGATAACAGAACTGCCGTGCCGAATGTGATAAGGACGAAATCTCCCGGATACAAGCCTAACAGGGCCGAGTCTGTCGGGGTCGAAACCTCCAGGCACTGAGCAGGGGGAGGGGGATGAAGAAAGGGAGAGAGGGGGATGGACGACAGAGAGGAAACAAGCAGAAAAAGAGGAAATGGGAAGAGCGTGGAGGAAAGGGGAGGGGAGAGAAAGAGCGAAGACGAGGGAAGAGGCAGAGTGAAGGTAGGAGAGTAGGTAATTAAGAGAAGGGAAAGAGTGGAGGGAAGAGGAGTGGAGAGAGAGGAAAACAGTGGAGAGGAACAGTGCAAGAGGGGAGTGGGAGAGTGGAGGTAGGGGAGTAGGTATTTCGGGAGACCAAATAAACGCCCTTAATGAATTGGTGGTAACACGCACACGCACACAAACGCATAGCCTACACAAAAACGTACATACCCACATACACACGCACACACGCGAGCGCAGTACATACACATTTTACACAATGTATACTTGCACATACAAAAGACACATCAATATCCACATTACTGAACTGAAGCCGCACACACACACACACACACACACACACACTGGGGTAGATCAGCACAGAAAACACACATCCGTGTGTGTGTGTGTGTGTGTGTGTAAGCGAAATGGTGTACACCCGTGTGTGTGTGTTACGGAGTCTGTAAGCGAAAAGGTGTGTGTGTGTGTGTGTGTGTGTGTGTGTGTGTGTGAATGATGTGTGACAGTATGTGAGCGTGAAGTGATTTGTGTCTGTATGCATAAAGGAAGTGGTGTGTACGTGTATGTGCGTGTGGAAAGATGTGTATATATATCTATATGAACGTGAAGTAATGTGTATGTGTGTGCGCAAAACAGCAAAGTCAAGTGTACATGTGCGTGGCTATGTATACACGAGCTTGGCTTTGTATTCATAACAATGGGAGTGTACATGTGCGCTGCTGTGTGTACACGTGTGGGGCACTGAGTATGTGTGTATGCATGTACCGTGGATGTGTATGTATATACGAATGTATGTATCTACAGTATGGGAATGGAGAGAGAGAGAGAGAGAGAGAGAGAGAGAGAGAGAGAGAGAGAGAGAGAGAGGGGGGGGATGTTATCACGGGGTTATCAACGGTGGGATGATAACAGTGTTCTTTGTCCTCTCAGACTCCCTTACATCACCACCACTATCTATCATCATCATATCAATGCCATCATCACCACTACGACAAGTTTCACATATCACCACCATCACCACAGCCACTATCACCACAACCATCACCACTACAAACACCATCCATCACACCCATTATCAACACAACCACCACCACCACTACACTACCATCCCCACTACCACCACCAAAACACAACAACAACTACCATCATCATCATCATCAATACTACTCTTAGAGGTTAGTAAACCACTTCTAACAATTATCAAAATCACCAACATTACCCCAAATAATAATAATAATAATAATAATAATAATAATAGTAATGGCGGCGGCGGCGGTGATAATAAAGAAATAAATAAGCTCAACATCACCACCAACACACACAAGAAAAAAACAACATTGCTTCAGAAAAGATAACAACAAGTCTTTCCAAGATTAAGAAGGATGAGTGAGAAAAACAGGCAAAGATGAGGACAAAAACATGCAAGAAACAAAATAAGAAAATTTCCATGTGAGCACAGCGACCATGCAAGGCTCTCTCTCACTCTCTCTCTCTCTCTCTCTCTCTCTCTCTCCTCGCTTAACCCCCCTCTTCCTCCCCATTTCCTGTCATATGCGTGTTTCCTTTCCAACGTTTTACCTTCGCTTTCTCTTCTCCCCTTTCTTTTCTTCCTTCTTACTCTCTCATATTCATCCCACTCGTCTCTCGTACTCCCACAAGCGCTCTCTCTCTCTCTCTCTCTCTCTCTCTCTCTCTCTCACACACAATGAATCATCGCTCTCATTTCTCTTACTTCCACTACCACCCCCCCCACTCTCACAGGACTAATTTACCCTCCCTTCTCTCTCTCTCTCTCTCTCTCTCCCTCTCTCACACACACACACAAATATTCTCTCCTCTTACATTCACGCCATCACACACACACACACACACACACACACACACACACACACACACACACACACACACCGACTAATATTCTCCCTTCTCTTGCACTCACGCCAACTCTCTCTCTCTCTCTCTCCTCGCACCATAGCATTATACCACCGTCACACTCAGTCAAGCATTTTAAGTACGACATATATCTCGCCAAAGGAGGGACAGAGGAGAAAGGAGAGGAAGGAAAGAGAGGAGGAGAGGAGAAGTGATGGATGGAGGAGGGAAGAGGTGAAGAAAGGGAGGGAAATGGGTAGGAAAACAGAAGGGAGAGGAAAAGGGAGGGAAAAGGAAAGAAGAAAATGTACGGATGGGACAAAAGGGTACGTGAGGAAAAGGAAAGGTGAGAAAGGCAGGAGGGAAAAGGGAAAGGAAAACAGAGTGTGAGGGAAAGGAAGATAAGGGTACCGGTAAAGTAGGGAGGGGGAAGGGGAGAAAAGGGAAGGATGAAATGAAAGGAGGAAAGACGAGGGAGGGAAAGGGAACGGGAGAAATAGGAGGGAGAAAACTGAAAGGGATGAAAGAGAAGGGTGAGTAGAGAATAAAGAGAGATGAGATAAACAACGATATACAGATTTTCGTATCAGTAAACACTCAAACCCTTTTTCATCTACTATAGCACACTCACTTTACCTTGACGGAGAGCTTTTGTAGCCTATTTTCGACATCCCACAGCACTTCTTCCTGACTAGCATCAAATTCTTGTGTTATTCTAGTTATAATGACAATACCCCTGTTACACATCGTCTACGCAGCACTTCCTCTTGACTAACATCATACTGTAGCATTGATCTAGCAATAATATGACAACACTACGGCTCCACATCCTTTCCACAGCTCTTCTTCGTGACTAGCACCATATTCCAGTGTTAATCTAGTGACAGAAAACAACGAAGACTGACAGATGGCAAATTTTACACTCAATTAGAACTCAACAGAGTCTAGGGTCCATGTACTTCATTACCTCAACTCTTTCAGCATGGCGACGGTGATTTCCTTCTTTTTTTTCCCCCTCTTTAATATCTTTCCACTCAGGTGACTTCATTCAGCTTATCCCCTTAAATACGTCTTTCTTTTTACCTTTATGGCCAGGTGATTTTTCGCTCAGGTGGTTTTATTCACCTGTGGAGTGACCTGTCGTGGTGAAACGACCCAGACAATTCTTAATCCTTGTTAGTATGATGGGGTCCTTTTCTGACTTCCAAGATAATTTTACCTAAACTCATGTTGTTAAATCATCGCCAAACCTAACCCAACCTAGCTTAATGAAGTCCATCCTAACGTAACACAGCCAAATGCAGCTTGACTCATACTAACCAAACCCAACCAAACCTACCCTGTCCTCTAATATCCTTCTCAACCTAACAACTAACCCAATCCAACCAAACCTTACCTAACCCAGACCAATCTAACCAAAACAAACCCAACCCAACCAAAACAAACCCAACCAAAACAAACCTAATTCAAACCAACTCGTTAAACCAACCTAATCCACCTCATTCTATCCCCGTGAGGGGGGGGGTGATAAAGAAGGTCAGGGAGAGAGAGAGACAGGGAGACATTCCAGAGCGAACCACCAAGCCAGCCTATCAATTAGAGGTCCATTATCTCGAACAGCAGTGAGGACAGATAACAACCAGTGGCCTTATCTTAACTGCTGGAGGGAGAGAGAGAGAGAGAGAGAGAGAGAGAGAGAGAGAGGAAATATGGAGAAGGATGGGAATGAGGAGGAGGAGGCGGAAAGACCAACGTGAAACACAAAAATGTGAGAAAGTAATGAAAGAAGCAATAAAAGGGATGGAGGGAATAAAAAATAACAGGAAGGCGAGAGAGGCTAATAAAAACGAAATGGAAGATAAACAGCAAGGAAAGAATTAAGAGGAAAATGGGAAGAGAGAGAGAGAGAGAGAGAGAGAGAGAGAGAGGAGGGGGAAATGGAGGGGCACGAGAGGAAATAATGATGATAAAGCCAGTGGTGCCAGAGGTAACTCTCTCTCTCACCCTTTTCTCTTCTTTCTTCCGTCCACTACTCCCCATCTCCTCCTCCCTCTATATCTATCCACCTTTCATCCAGCTATCTATCTAGCTATCTACTCCTGTATGCATCTATCTACATAACTAGTCCCTTCCCCTATCTATCTATCTTTCATCCAGCTATCTACCTATCTATCCATCTATTTACCTATCTAAGTAACTACTTTTTCCTGCTGCTTGAAATCGTGGCTGCCAAAGATACGTGTTATAAAGTTGGCCAAATCTACATCGTGGTAAGAAGGGAGTTGGGTAATTGGCCTGTAATCATCGACTCATTAACCAGGCACCTGCGTTGGTTAATGGGGAGGATCAGGAGGAAATTAACCCTCTCAGGATGGGGATAAGGAGAAAAAATTGTGAAACTGAATAAAAATGACATGGTAAAAAGGAAAACGAAAAAAAAAAATTGTAGGTTAAGAAAGAAAAGGGTGGTAGTAATAGTAGTAGTAGTAGTAGTAGAGGTGGTGGTAGTAGTAATAGTAGTAGTAGCAGTAGTATTAATAGTAGTAGCAGTAGTAGCCGTAGTAGTGCTTTACGTTGAGAGAAAAGGTAATAGTGGTAGTAATATAGGTTAAGAGGCAAGATAGTAGTAGTATTAGTAGTTTAAGGTTACGAGAGAAAAAGGTAGTGGTAGTAGCAGTAGTAGTTTGGGTTAGGAGAAAAGGTACCGTAGCAGTAGTAGTAGTATAGTCACTCTTACAGGAGCTGCCTAGCATGGGTCAACTGGCATACTGCAGTTATTCTCTTCATATTTCCTTTTTGCTCTTCGTATGTTTGTTCTTATGTTCTCTCCAGCCACCAAGAAATAAAAGACACATACGCGTCCTGGTGGTGAAGGAGTAAAATTCTATTATTACGCCTCGTTGGGGTTGCGAGAATCAATAAAAGCCTATAACGACCTGCCTCTATTATTCTGACTTTTTTCCTCTTATATTCTTAGTCTCCTCTCTTCCTCCGTTCCCCTTCTTCATTTTTATTTTCCTCTCTTTCACTCTTCTTCCGTTGCCCTTCATCTATTTTATTCTTATTTTCCTTTCTTTCATTCATCCTCCGGTACTCTTCTCTTTTCTTCTTCTCCTTTCATTCTTCCTCCGATGCTCTTATTCTTATCTTTCACTTTTCTTCCGTTGCCTTTCTCTTTTATTCTTATTCTAATCTTAGTAACTTTTCCTCTGTTGCCCTTCTCCTGTTTTATTCTTTCATTCTTTCTATCTTCTCTCGTTTCTCTTCTCTTAGTCTCCCATTTCCTCCACTTCTCTCTCAGTTCAGTCTTACCTTCTTCCATCGACATAAACCCCCCCACTTCTCTCTTATCTAGCCATGTATCTTCTCATTCTCTCCTTCCTCTTCTCTCCTCTTCCTCCTCCTCCTTTCTTTCCTCTTCCTTCACTCTTACTCTCCCTTCTTTCTTCCTTCCTCCATATTACATCTCTCCCTCTCCTTATCTTCCAATATATCATCATTTTCTCTCCCTTCCGTCCTCCCCTCTTCCCTCTTTCTCTCCCTCTTCCTTCTTCATTCGCTCCTCTCTTCCTTCCTACTTGTTAATTCTCTCTCTCTCTCTCTCTCTCTCTCTCTCTCTCTCTCCATTACCTCTTCCCGCTGATTTCCTTCCCTTCCCTCCCCCCCTCCCTCCCCTAACCCTCACTAACCCTATCATAAACCCTCCTCTTTCCTTCGCTCCTCCTTATTCCTTCCTCCTTTCCTTACTCCTTCCTTTATTCTCGCCTTCGCTTTAATTATTTTATTCTTCATCTTGCCCTCTTCCATTCACCTACATATTTTTCTCTCCTATCCTTCTTTCTCCTTCCCATCCTTCCATTCGCCCTTCCTTCATCCTCCTGCTTCTCCTTCCTTTCTTCTATCCACTTTCTCTTCCTAAATTCTTTTTCCAAATTTATTTTATTTCACTTTTGTCTCCTTTGTCTGCTTTCCTCTCTTCATCTCTCTCTCTCTGTTCTTTCCTCCATCTACGCATGCTTCCCTTCCCTCCCCCCCCCTCTCTCCCCCACTTCTCAATCCTCCCAAATCCTCCTCCTCCTCTCTCTCTAACCCCTTCCCCTCCCTCTTTCTTGA
>NC_137021.1:2352500-2382500 GCF_032717465.1 Coenobita brevimanus
AAAGACTAAGTCTGCATTCGCTAGAGAGGCGTAGAGTAAGGGGAGACTTAATTGAGGTTTTTAAGTGGATGAATGGTATAAATAAGGGAGATATTAGCAAGGTACTTAAAGTGAGCATACAGGATAGAACTAGAAATAATGGTTTCAAACTAGAAAAATTCCGTTTCAGAAAGGAAATCGGTAGAAATTGGTTTGGTAATAGAGTAGTAGACGAATGGAATAAGCTACCTAGTAAAGTAGTTACTGAGAGTTTCAAGCATAGGCTAGATAAGCATATGACAAATAAGGGGTGGATATAGAATAAAGAAAATATTATAACCAATACTAATTCAAAAATAAATTTTCTTTTCAGGTTACACTATGATAGTCTCTATTCTCCTTTCACACTTTCCTGTAAAATGTCCACGCCAGTTTTTCTATACGGCGTGGTGTTCTTTCTGACTTTTTCCTGCCGGCTTCAGCTGGAGGGTTTGGAGGGCGGGGGAGAGCCTTCTTCTTTGCTATCCTTATCTCATTCTAGTAGTTCAGTTACTCTTCTAGGAGCTGCCTAGCATGGGCCAACCGGCCTACTGCAGTTATCCTCTCTTCTTATGTTCTTATGTACTACTACTACTACACACACACACACACACACACACATACTTCCTACATTTAACACACACACACACATACTTCCTACATTCAACACACACACACACACTCACAAACACACACACACGAACTCCATTCTTACCTCACGTAAATCTAAATCCAACGAGAGAGAGAGAGAGAGAGAGAGAGAGAGAGAGAGAGAGAGAGAGAGAGAGAGAGAGAGGCATTTTCCCCGCAAGAGGAAATAATGAAGGTCGCTCGGGAAAAAAAGGGGAAAAAAAAAAATGGGTGAGTATATGAAGGAGGGCGGCGGACTGGGACTAAAAAATATATATTAATTTTTGGAGTTTTTTCTGTCGCCTCAAAAAATCCTGGAGTTATTTTTTTTTCCCCTAACCCTACATTTTTTTTTACTTATTTTCCTGTCTTGTTAATTAGCCTCATCCCTTCCCTCAGGCGGGGCTTAAGGGTGAGATGATGATGATGATGATGATGATGAGGGGAATTACGGATGAGATGCTGCGACTGCTGATTATGATGATGATGATGACAGGAATTAGGGTTATGATGATGATGATAATGGGAGTCAGGGTTGAAATGATGATGATGATGATGGGAATTAGGGCTATGATGATGATGATGATGGGAATTAGGGCTATGATGATGATGATGATGATGGGAGTTAGGGTTGAAATGATGATGATGATGATGGGAGTTACGGCTGAGATGCTCACTATGATGATGGTGGTTGTGGTGATGATTACAGGAATTAGGGTTGAAATATGATTATAATTACTACACTCGTGCAAATAGCCTATCCCTAAAATCTATAGATCAACCGGTCACGATATATCAAAATCTACTCCACGACCATTCACTAAAAACATCAAAATCTTGTATAAAAACATGTCCCGACCTCGCCAGGATTCGAACCTGGAATCTTCTGATCCGTAGTCAGACGCGTTATCCGTTGCGCCACGAGGCCGTATGTAACCTCCCGACACCCTCTCTATTTATAGGTATTTACTGCCTCTTTATTAGTCTTCTAGTTAAATAATTGTGTTGTAACTGCTGTTAGTAAAGACTTGCGTAAGGAGAGAGAGAGAGAGAGAGAGAGAGAGAGAGAGAGAGAGAGAGAGAGAGAGAGAGAGAGAGAGGCGGAGAACAGGTCTTTGACGAAGGAAAACGAGGGAGAGTGGGAGGGAAAAAAAAAGACTGAAAGAGCGAGATCAAGGATTTAATGACCCAAGGGGGAAAAAATGAGAAAATACAGATTATAATGACAAAGGACGAAAAAAAAGTGAGAAATGATGACATGAAATATGAAGACAAAAGAAAATGCTGAAAATATGAGAGATGAAGTTACGAAAAAGAAAAAGCGAACCCAAGTCCTTATCTCTAATGGCTTTCATTATAAGAGCAAATCAATGAGAGAGAGAGAGAGAGAGAGAGAGAGAGAGAGAATTTATCAGCAACAGCTTTCATTATCATCAAATCCATAACTGGGGGCGAAGGGTGGATCGGGTTGGCAGCTGGCTGGGAGGGGAGGGGAGAAGGAGGGGAAGCGGGGAGGGGGAAGAAGGGACGGACAGGTTTGGAGAGGGGGTGGCGCAGAGGGGTGGGGCTGCTAATGGGGATGGATGTGGGGAAGAGGAGTGGGGGGTAGGAATGGGGGTGGGGATGGCGGAGGGAGTGAGAGCGAGTCAAAGGGGGAAGGGTGAGGTGGAGGCGGAGGTGGAAGTGAGGGTGGGGGTGGGTGAGGCGGCAGTGGGTGAAGGTGGGGGGTTGGGGGTATCTCATTACTGCAGCTAGCCTAACAGTTATTACCCAATTAAGATGCTAATTACACAGGCAGTGGCACATTAAAGTCAACCTGCTCTCTGCCTAACTGCCACCACCACCATCCCCTCCTATTAATAGTGAGGTAATACTCGTTGCCCATTATGCGATATAATTAACACAAAAAGTACAGTATAATGGGTAACAGAACAGCAAGCAGGTGTATAAACCACTGTCATATCAATACTGCTGTCGGTAACCATATGCCTAGTTATCAAAATGGGGTACGGAGGGTATTTTAATGGCTTAAAATCATAAGCAATAGCTACTGTAAATCAATTAATAATTAAAGGAAAGTGTAAAAAGGATCCTGTACATTTAAATACACCGAACAATTACAACTCAATAATTAAGTACCATAACATTAAAATGTAGTACAAGGAGTATTACAAGTATCATTAATAATAGCACAAAAAGTAGTTCTGTATGTCATTAATTTATATACAATTATTTTTACACGGCAAGCTACACCAAGTACTTCAAAAACAAATTCCAGGCAACATCATTATCATCATCATCAACCACTGCAAGTCTACTGTTAAACAAGGACTCCCCTAACCTTCTCCACGAATTCCCTGAGCCAATCTCTGCCACGTTTTGCCTGCAAACTTCTCTATCTCATCTCTCCACCTCCTGTCTGGCCCAGGTAACAAACGAGTAAATAAACACTTCATACCTATCAAAGCCATTACTCAATACACGCAACAAATTTCTAAAACTCATAATAAAAAACATGACTACACTGACCCTGGATTAACTCAAGCCCAGGCGATGAAATATATAATTACGATTAGTACACATTATATGGATGAACTCTGCCACTGCATTTGGGGGGAATGATTTATGGATGTCTCAACGAGTCCTTACGATTTACTGTATGTATATTCTTATTTATTCCATTAATACTTCATCAAACACTTTTTCCAATTCATAAGAAAGATCAAAATTTAAAGCACATATTAAACAAATATGTAACAGAAATAACAATGAAACACTGCGTTTGTCCACGAATTCCTAACAAATATTATTCACCAAAGAAAACGTTTCCTTGTGCTGTCAGAGAAAACGTAAATCATATTACGGTAACTATTGAATTTCCAACACCTTACCTTACAAGCGTTGTTTCCTGTGGTCCACCGCAGGACGGAAGCCTAAATTAATCCATGTACGACTGGGTAAAGGACACCTGTAGGAAGAATGATGCGAGTCAATTTACATTATATTAGGTAAAGAAAGTAAATATAGGTCCAAAGTCTCAAGAACACATCACCATAATCACCACCACCCTAGCCCGATTATAAAGTCCACATTCAATTTCTGCATCATCATCACCACCACCACATAGCCCTCTTTTCACCTAAGGATGGAAGTAAGATGGGATCCAAAGAGCAAGAAAACACATGATAAAAGGAAAAATTAGTCTGCCTAGTCAAATGGACAACCCTCTAATTCACTCGAATCAAAGAAAACTATTCCCGAAAAATAAGTGACCAAAGTGGACATTTAATTATCGTAAAAACTGTTTACGAACCTTTATAAATATCACAATCGGTCTCCGAGATAAGGCAGAGTGAGAGGAGCCATTTAACGGTTAGGACCTCACTGGGGTCACACGTCAGTGAAAGTACGTTCCTACCCCAGCACCCTCTCCGATAAGTGGTGAAAAACCAATGCAAATAAACTTTTTTTTTTTTAATATATTCTTGTTATATTTTCACAATCATCACTGTTATTATCCTTGTCTAGTTTTCAAAGCCTTGTATAGAACTATCTAGCATGAGCCAATCAGCTTAGTGCAGTTGTTCTTTTTTTACCTCAGCCAAAGTTACGTTTTTAGCTCAGGCTGTTTGTCCGTTTCACCATTATGGAAAGCCTTCTCGATGGAACTGCACCAAATTTGGAATGATGTTGGGGCCCATCGGAAAAACAAGTGCTTAAGTTTCGGGCAAAAAGGTCAAAGGTCAAGGTCAAAAGAGAAGATGGCACTGCCTTGAAAGTATGCAATATCTGAGTGTTCCTGCCTTATGTTAAGGATGGATGGAAATACAGCAAGGGACACACGAAACCAAAAACAGCCAGGGGGACACAAAACCAAATGCAAGGGATAGCTAAAATAAAAAACAGCAATGGACATGAAACCAATAACTGTAAGACGCATGAAACCAAAAATTTCATGTGACACACGAAACCAAAAACAGCACGGGACATACGAAACCAAAAACAGCAAGGGGTACACGAAACCAAAAGCATGGGAGAGCCAAAACCAAAAATTGCAAGGGACACTCAAAACCATTAGGATGTTCATACCAAACATGAGTGCCCTTGGACCAACCTCTAAAATGTTTTGCACAGTTAGCGTTATCCTTTAATTGAATGGTGTAACTCCTAAGAACTGTTCTTTGGCTTACCATCATCATTCCACATCATGTCTAACCTAATCTTGTTCATGGAATGCTGCTCTCTCCTAACCAATGCTCTCGACATCTACGCACCCAACTTGCCCACATAGTATCAACAACGGTTCTGTCGGGTTCCCCCATTCCCTCTCCATATTCTTTTATAATGTCATGTGAAACCACAGCAACAGGGAGAGAGAACCAATTGAAGCAAGAGGTCTTTTATTGCCATTATCACAGATTTGCAAACTGTGAAATTACAAGCCCAACCCCATTCCATCTCTAGCAAGCAGGTTACAGCAGCAGACCTCCCTCTGACCATACATGACAAGTTGAAACCAAGACAGATGGGCCTTTACTGCATCACATTCACAGCAGTATTTAACCCCTTTCAAATAACCATTGACAACAATGACTGTCCACAGACCTTACAGAATCATCACTTGGGCCTGTATCACCAAAATACAATACACCAAAGACTGCCCTGAGCCTGCCTGCAACCACCCCACTCCAGCCACGCTCAAGTACCCTACACCACAAATAACCCTTCATCCCTCAAAGTTCAATGTAAATCACATCTCTACTATCAGTACACCACACTCAACTATGCCAACTCCCACAAACATACAGTAACGTTCCCAAACAACTTTCACACCTACGTTATCACCCCTGCCACCAGCAACATATACCACACTGCGTTAATTCCCATGGCACTCCATAATGCACAACCTTCACAATTCATTTAACTATCGACAACCTTCACATCACATCACATCACTCACACGGCAACTAAACCCAAGTGACCCAACATCTACACGCAATGTTTACCTACCCAAACACCCAAATCGTGATATCTCAACATCAACAGCACCTGAAGTGTAGTGAGAACTGACATATGAAAATGTTCATCAAAAGGATACACCCAAACCAAACCAATGAAATCCAATGTTAACTGCGCCTTTCCCCAGACTTGAACTTGAAATGACCCACATTGGCCAAGTCTGTGGGCAATCCAACCAAAATGAACGATGTTATAAAAATTGGTATTTTCTGCATTAATTTTTCACCCACCCTCCAAGTACTCCATCAAAATAATCATGCATATCTTTGGAGCTTCGCGATCCCATCTGCAAACCCATGCTAGTTTAACCATGAGGGTGAAGGCTGTAATGTACTAGACAACACAACAATTTAAACGGGCTCTGATCATTTCCTTCACCTCATTCAGCATCCTGCTAAAGGAGCGATATTAAATATCTGGTGGGGGTTCATATTATTTTCAGGTACCAGATCAGGAAAACAGTGATCACTGGTAGGACACCACTTCCAGCTAACAATCATAACCTCTTTATAAAGTCGACAGGGCTCACAGGTACATGGAAACTCTTTAGTAAAGTCAACAACTGAATGTTGGCAATGTAAACAGGCAAAAACGGATAAAAATATAGCACCTCAGAAGCAATAAAGAAGCCAATCACACTCCTTACCAAAAATGTTCCGCCAAAACAGAACATACACTGTACCGTACCCAAATCTGCTGACATGGATTATTGTATCATTCGTATCAAATCACTTAAATAAAGGCTCCAACAGGCTTACATGCATCAGCCTTGGTCACCTAGTGGTAGCACTCAATGCTGTTCAATCTCCTGCAGCCTTCCTATCCCTGAGGTCACACTCTATGATCTCATCCCAGATTTACCCTACCCCTGAGGTTCACACTTGCTCACTTTCCGCAACTAATTGTCATCCTCCATCCTCTGAACATCCCAAACCATCTCAATTTACCCCCTCCTCATCACAACATTCCAGTCCCATCCTTCCTCTCATTTCTTCATTCGCAAACCATGCCCCATCAGGCCTTGAATTCAACAACACACTACACATCTGTCTAATCCTTGTCATTTCTGTACACTATATCCTTTTCCCTTACTGCCCAGGTCTCACTACCATACAGTTACACTCCTAAAACATGCCGCATACAAAGATCCCTTAAACAACATTAAATCTAAAATATGCCTGTATGGACGTGAATAGGTAATGTCAATTTGAAATCAACGCATACTGTTCAAACCCCCAAATCCGAACATCCTATTTTTGAAAACCTACACTTTCCAAAATATTGTTTTATGCTACAAAGGTGTTCAGATCACAGGTCCTCACACAATGGATGTATGATGACAAAGAGACAAAGATCTTTTGTACATAAGAGCAAATGATATATTAAAATGCAAGGTACTCCACCGTTTTTGCTGTTCACAGTGTTCTTGACTATTTATTACAGTGCATGGTTTTCTCATAATTATCAATTTCATTTTCAATTTCATTTTCAAAAATATTCCACATTCTGCAAAGCCTTTAAAACCAAGCATTACACATCTAACAGGCTGCACTGTACAGTATCATGTATACAGTATTCTGACTAGTTCCGGGCAGGTCCAGAGATTATAAAATTATGGTAGTGTTCAGCAAAGAAAAATTACCTAACCCTACCTAACATAAAGCAAATCAAAAGTGAAATGTCTTCTGACTGACCATGTAAGTATCTATCAAACAAAAAATATTATTTTAAAAAACTGGCACTGCTCAACCGCAAAGCAATGCTAGCCTACAGTATTTTGGAACTACAGTTTAAAGATAAAGTATTGAAAAAAATTCTACTTTGACATTATGGTATACTGACTCTGACCGACTGAAAAAAAAAGAAAATCACATTGAAAGCTCCTGCTTATGATGTCCTAACGGTCCTTACAAGAAACAGCTTCGTTTTGTTTTTGATGGCTCCAACATGCTTGCATGCATTGGCCTTTGCCACCTAATGGCAACTCTCCATACTGCTCGATCTCAGGCAGCTTCCCTATTTAATTCCTTATCCCTGAACAATGACCTCAACCCAGGTCTTTTTTGGTTTACTTCTTGTTATCCTACCCCCAACATTAACACTTCTCACTTTCTTCATCCAATTATCATCCCCCATCCTCTCCACATGCCCATACCATCTAAACCTACCTCTCCTCATCACAACACCAATTCAGTCCAGTCCCATCCTACCTCCCAACTCTTCCATTGTAAGCCTTACACCCCCAGGCGTCGCACTCAGCAATGCACTGCACATCCACCTAATCGCTGCCATTTCTATCTTTAAATCTGCAAATATCCTCCTCCCATACAGTACTCGTCAGAAGTATTCAGCGTTGTCCGCCAGGCGCGCAATACTTATGGCCCAAAAAGAATCACCCATTCTGGGGGGTAAGAATTGAGCCACAAGTTTGAGCTCCGAGCATGACGTCACGGTAGCCTGGGGCCTTCCGACGCGCTGGTTGGTTCCCGCCTCAGTCGCCCACGGGCTGCCTGAGAGAGAGGAACTCTGCCGAGTGTCCCTCTCAAATTGCGCCATTTTTTACCGAGTGTCCCGCAGTGTTCTGGCCTTCACAACTTTGTTATGGCACCTACCCGTGAACTATCGAGTGAAATCATATCCCAGATCATTGCTCTAAAGGAGGCAGGCCACCAGACAAAGGAAATTAGTGAATTGGTTGGTGTGGCACGATCGACAGTGCGTCGTTGGTGTGCGCGGTTTCGGGAGGAAAACAGTGGTGCAGTTCCCACAAAGAAACCGCGGTCTGGTAGGCCTAGGAAAACTTCCCCAAGGTCTGTTAATGTTTTAAAACGTGCAGTGGAGTTTAATCCTCGTGTGAGTGCAAGGAAAATTAAGGAGAGCAACCCGGAAGTGTTTGGTGAGGTGTCAGTGAGAACAGTGTCTCGTAGGGTGCATGAGCTTGGTTACACAAGTCACAGGCCTGTGAAAAAGCCTCTTCTCACCAAGAGCCAGAGAATTCGTAGGCTTGCCTTTGCTAATAAATATCTAATCTGGGGTGAGGAGCAATGGTTGTCAGTGTTGTGGTCTGATGAGGCAACGTTTAGTGTTACCTGTAACAGAGGAGCACGTGTGTATCGACGCAAAGGTAGTGACCCACTTGACCCACGGTATGTAGAAAGCACAGTTAAACATCCTGATTCACTCATGGTATGGGGTTGTTTCTCAGGGAAGGGTTTGGGGAAGCTTGTTGTACTTCCCAAGAACATCAGAGTGAATCAGGTTGTTTACCTGGAGCTTCTGTGTGATCATTTACCAGACTCCTTCGAGCTAACAGGTGCACGAGTGTTTCAGCAGGACGGTGCACCTGCTCACAAGGCCAAATCGGTCACCAATTGGCTTCGTGACTGCGAGGTATCATTCATGACAGACTGGCCAGGAAATAGCCCAGACCTCAACCCCATTGAAAACCTCTGGTACCTCGTAAAGAAGAGTCTCCAAGGGAAAGACGTGAGCTCTCAGCCTAAGTTGGAAGCCGACATTCGTGACTCCTGGGACAAAATACCCCTCCAGCACCTCAGGAGCCTCGCCCTTTCACTTCCAAGACGTCTCAGGTCCGTGAAGAAACGTAAAGGCTACCCTACGAAGCACTAAAGGTAAATAAAATGCATTATTTATATGTTTTTTCAATGTTGAAAGGTTTGTTTCTCAGGAGGGACGCAGGGCGCTCTATACTTCTGACGAGCACTGTACAGCCCAGGTCTCACTGCCTTACAGCATTACACTCCTGACAGATGCTGCATACAAAGATCCCTCAGCATGGAGGGAAAGTCCTCTCAGTGTCAGGTGGGGCAACAGCTACCTGAACTTCCTCCAACCACCCCTCACACTAGACATACAGCTAGCTCCAGCCCCACCTCCAGCACATAACGTCTCCCAAATAACAATTCCACACTCAAGAAACTGACCAGCGAGTTCAATCCTTTCACGCCTGGCAAAACCCACATGCTCTTCCCAACACACAGCACACATGAAATCAATGTTATCTCGCAGTTTACCTCTCATGCAAGGTCTATGCAACCACTTATCACAAAGACTGCACAAGATGGAATTGCTTCTCATGCCTTGTAACAAATCACAAGTGGCCACTCCACCTCTTCTTTGACAGTATCGACCCCCAGCCCCTGATACTATCACTTCTGTTTTATATACTATATAGCTTATAGTACTGTACGATTTACATATGACCGAATTCTCCAAAAATAATCAAGTATTACAATGAACCTACTTCTAAACCCTCATTTTATGTTTCTTTTGCATTTATTTCAGTCATTTATGTGCCTTATTGGTGTGATTTGGGTCTTAAATAGGTGCTATGCATGTCCAGAGGGAGTTGTATAGGTGTTTCTCTGAGTTAGGGTCCATAAGCTGGGGCCCAATATCCGGACAGAACCAATATCCGGACCTACCTATGGCTCTATTACGTCGGATATTGGAGTGATTACTGTAGTTTGGTGGATATATGACTGAACTATGCATGTTCACTCACAGTTTTGTGTGAGATACTGTGACCCTTGATACTACTGTAAAAAAAAAAAAAAAAAAAAAAAAAGGGGGGGGGGGAGCCTCTTTACAAGCGGATCCATTATACCAACATCCGCTATACAACAAATGGATGATAAGAGAAAGGGAAATTTAGACCCAAGTTTGGTGATGGAAGCAGGGTCAGTTAACCCTGTTTTTCCTCCAAGTATCTACTCTGTTATATGTTTCACAACCCTTTTTCTTTTGTTTAGTCCTCTGTCAAGGATCCGTTATTTCAGCAGTCCTCCACTAACATTTCCCACTCATACAACAGAACCAGCCTCGTATTATCCTTTCAAAACAGCAGTTGCGTCCTCTCACTACATCGACCCTTGGTTTGATATGACGTTCAGTAGGACGAAGGTGGTCAAAGTAGCCGAAGTTCACTTTAATGTGGTTTGATACTGAGAGGAATTACTGTACTAGTTGTACTCAACCTTTCCTACTGCTGCAATGGGATGAAAATAGTTGCTGGAGTTCAAAAAATATTGCAAGAATATTCTGGTGCCAAGCAAAATTTTTAGGGCCACACTTCCCAGCCATGTCTTTCTGTACATGCCTCTTAAAGGGAAATACATTAATGGGAAAAAACAATTATCAATTTCTTACAACAAATTAACCTATAACATTACTGTAGCTTCCAATCATACTGTCCTTAAAAATTACACCTACAGTATATTCTTACTGTTAATGTCCACCTAACCGTGTAAAATAGTAGCTAATATAAATATGCAAGAACTAAAGACTGGAAAGTAGCAGTGATAGGTAAGCTAGAAAGGTTGATAGATAACAAACAGGCTGCCTGACAAACTCCACATGGTGGCAGACCAGAAACAAAAAGACATCCCTCCAAGTGGACAGATGTTAACCCTTTAACCGCGTGTCATTCCAGAATGACATTGCAAAAACTGGACCAAACCGCGGGTGTCATTCTTGAATGTTTGTGAATATTTTGAATACCCCGCATTTTTTCCGTGCGCCAATTGTTTCAAGGGAGAGTAGCTATTAAGTTCTTTCACTCCAGCCGACCTCCACCTCCCTCCTCCCACCCCCCAGTCCCCCACCTCCCACCCCACCCCACCCCTGACCAACACCCATCAGTATCTATCCAGCTGTGTGAGTGACAACATTGCTGATGTGGCAGTGAAGTGCGGGCAATTACAGTGCCTTTTACCTGCCTCAGTGAACACAGAGTGGGTGTTTATCGTATGTGCAGTGTTCATATATGTTTATAGTATTAATATCAGAATGAGGTTAGCATTTAGTAATGGTGTGTGAGCGAAAAATAGTGATTACAACACCGCTGATGTGGCAGTGAAGTGCGGGCAATTACAGTGCCTTTTACCTGCCTCAGTGAACACAGAGTGGGTGTTTATCGTATGTGCAGTGTTCATATATGTTTATAGTATTATTATCAGAATGAGGTTGGCATTTGGTAATGGTGTGTGAGCGAAAAATAGTGATTTTAGATCGCTCACTTCTAACGGCACTGCCCATCCAGTGATTGCCAACGAAATCACGAAACCTACATCAATGCAAAGCCGAAGGTTAGTACTTTCTAATGGTACCTTATTTTTCGCTCTAGATTTATTCTGTGCAGAGTTATAAAGGTTTAAAGTTTGTTTACATTTTGGCTGGAACCCCCACGGGAGAGGCCAGTCGGGGCAAAACAATGCCCGCGGTTAAAGGGTTAAGGTACAGTACAAGTACTGACTGCATGTAAGAAGCATCACCCTTGCTTCCTGAGTATGACAGGAGGCAAAATAGTCATGCTGGATATTGTACAGCACCTACATGCATTCAAACAATTCTAGGAAAGCTAGTGCATTCCAGAATATCACCCATGGGCAATGCAAAAACATTTCTAAACCACCTGTGAGGCTGCAGAGAGCATTCTGAAACATCACATAGGGCACTTCAGAAACTTTCCAAAACCACCTGAGGTGATGCAGAAATTCTGAACCACCTGAGGTGCTGTGGAAATTAATTCTGAACCACCTGAGGTGCTGTGGAAATTAATTCTGAACCACCTGAGGTGCTGTGGAAATTAATTCTGAACCATCTGATGTACTGCGGAAATTAATTCTGAACCATCTGAGGTGCTGCGGAAATTCATTCTGAACCACCTGAGGTGCTGCGGAAATTCATTCTGAACCACCTGCAGTGCTGCGGAAATTCATTCTGAACCACCTGCAGTGCTGCGGAAATTCATTCTGAACCACCTAAGGTGCTGCGGAAATTCATTCTGAACCACCTGAGGTATGGTGGAAATTAATTCTGAACCACCTGATGTATGGTGGAAATTAATTCTGAACCACTTGCAGTGCTGCGGAAATTAATTCTGAATCACCTGAGATATGGTGGAAATTAATTCTGAACCACTTGCAGTGCTGCGGAAATTAATTCTGAATCACCTGAGATATGGTGGAAATTAATTCTGAACCACTTGCAGTGCTGCGGAAATTAATTCTGAATCACCTGAGGTATGGTGGAAATTAATTCTGAACCACTTGCAGTGCTGTGGAAATTAATTCTGAATCACCTGAGGTATGGTGGAAATTCTGAAACTGCCTGCAGTGCTGCAGAAATCAATTCTGAACCACCTGAGGTGCTGTGGAAATGCATAACATCACCCAGTGTACACGTATTGCTGAAACACATCCCTTAGCGTTATCTTGGGTGCTACATAAATGCCGCAATGGCACCCACACACAATGACATGTCCCAAAACATTATACAGGGTGCTGCATAAATTTCTCCTGAAATGTCAGCCTGGGGCGTGGTGGCTAAAATTTCTGAAATGGATGACATCAGGGCTATGACTATATGATGGTGCTTAAAGTTAGGTCTAGTCCTCTTAGGATTGGTGTGAAGTTTCACAATTATGGGTGCATTCAAACTTGTATTTTTAATAATGTCAAAATTGACCATTTCAACAACCTCCAAAAGCCTCAGCTCATTCCACTAATCAAAAACGCTGCTTTCATGGTTGCTTCTGGACCTGTTAAGCCTGGCTTGTGTATAAAATTGCCGGCTTTCATAATGTCGAAATTCTCTCCAAAACTATCTGAAAATAAGACTGATAATCATAATACATTTTTTTCAAAATATAGGGCCTAATATTATGAATGCTCTTATGTACTTTCACTATAAAAAACACACACAACTGCACCACAGGACACGACTTTCTCAATTTTTCACAAAAATGAAGTTATTTATGGTCAAGGTATGTGAGTTAACAGGATAATGCCCATTTTCTTTATAGAAAATTAGAGCCACTTTCACACACACAACATTGGCCAGCAGCTTCGCTATTGTATGGTAGTCGTGTTGTGCTGCTATGGGTCTGCATTACTAATAAACTTAATATTCACCCATTCCTGATACCCTGACAGTAATGTAGAATACTCTAATATATCCATCATCTGTACCAGTAAAAAAATATTCACACAAAAATGCCTTTATGAAATTTACCCATCCGGGTGTGGAGCTGGTGGCGTTGGAGGCAACCAAAGCATAAGTTCATTTCGTTACTACTGCACACAATTCTTAACATACAAGTAACTACATTTGACCACAAATATTTCAAGCATGCACTGAACATATACACAGACTTACCAGTCACGGGACACCGCAGGAAAAAAACCAAAAAGACACACACAACTTCACACCACTCCATAACGCCGCCACGTGAGCTCATTTGTTCGTTACTATCCGGGAAAGAGCCTAGATGGGAACTGACGCTCTTAATAAATAACTCTTTTTTTCCTTACTCTTTAGCTTAGGCAAATGATTCTTCGTATTATTTACTATATTTTTATTGTGTTTGATACAGGTTTCTTGGTTTATACCGGAAATCAAGTAGGCTTGGAAATTTACTGGATAGGAACGAATCATCACCAGGAACGTTTAGCTGCACATTCAAAATTTTAACTTTAATCCCTTCAATGACGCACTTCCCTGATATATTCCTGCTACCTACAGAAGAATTTATTTAGCTTAGGATATTTTCGGCCTGGAAAAGACTTTATGCAGCCATTCAATTTAGGTCTTCCTCAAGTCATAATTAAACAACTGTCTGTTTACTGGTTGAATTTGTACTCGTCAACTCAGTAAGGGAAATCACAGTGTACTGAAAAATACGTATGAAAACTAAACTGCAATGTCAACTTCGCCAAAGAATGGATTGTTTTTATTACAGATTATTGCAACTGTGCTGAAGAGTGATAGGGAGGCAATTTATTTCCGAATTACATATATCCATCATCATCAACATCCTACTTCCCACCTGGATGATGAAGCAAGGAAATGATTCACAATAACCTCGGACAGATGCAAAAATATGCACTATAATTCTATTAAAATGATACATCAATACTGTATATACACTGTTTTGAAAATTACACCTGAATCCTAGGCTGAAAGCACCAAATCTTCCTGTAAATAACTTACTACGGTGTACAAAAACAATGGTAAGCAGCCTCTCTCGTTACGGCAAGAGGTCTCTCGTCAAAAAAAGGTAATCATTCTCTCTCTGCAGAGTGTAATGTCAAAATTTCTCATCCAAAAAAGTTATATAATTCTCTCTCTCTCTCTCTCTCTCTCTCTCTCTCTCTCTCTCTCTCTCAAGTATTAGGTGAAGATTTCTTCCATTCAATAATCTCTCTCTCTCTCTCTCTCTCTCTCTCTCTCTCTCTCTCTCTCTCATCGTCACCGTACACGGGCTGGACCTTGGCGGGGGGCGGCATCTTCACCTCCTCACTGGACCAACGCCGCAGAGAAAGAAACATGTTAACAAAGCGAATAATCTTCCAAAATTGCTCCCTATAGACCTATTCCCAAATCTGTTAGTAATCAGAAGTTATTAGCAATGGTTAATGACAGATACGGTTAAGTACAATCTATCGTAAATGAAGAACTAGCACAATAATGTTAATAATCATATCTAAATTAATATACTTAGATTTACTATAAACTTTTTCACTCTAACTTGGCCTAAAATTGCCATCTCTCCATCCTGAAAACTCAATTGTAATAACAACACAAGAATATGATGCTAGTCACGAAGATGTGCTATGGAAAGGATGTACAGTAGGGTCGTAGCATATTCTGCCACTGAGCTACATGAAATAAGCTGCAGGAGGGCGAAAATCTGGGCCAAGTTAATGTGAAAGGACTATGGCAGATAAAAGCATATAGAGGTAGTACTGACTGAAGGTTGGTTAATAAGTTACTGTATGGTATATGGAAGAAAGTGATTTAAGTGTTGGTACTGCAATATCATTCTAACTCTACATTCAGCACTGGTCGACTGAGAGAGAGAGAGAGAGAAATACAGTACTTACATTTCCAGGGTTCCGTGTTGTCATCATCAGTCTCCTTGCATTTACAGCAGTTTCAGAGACAAACAGATAAACAGCTAGACAGACAGATAGATAAGTAGACAGTAGATATGACATACGGTACAAAAGAATAGACAAACAGATAAACATAGATAGATAGATACAAAGATAGACAGGCAGATAGATATTCAAGCAGACAGATAAACAGACAGACAGACACAGAGAGATATTTAAGCAGACAGACAGACAGACAGCTAAAAGACGTACAAAAACCCAGCTCACTTACATATCAGGGTTGTGTGTGTTATCAAAGTCTGCTGTTCTTGCGCTTACAACAGCTGCAACACTTAGAGCAGTTGCCGTCATGTCTGCAGTACCACATCAACGCCCCCACCACCAGGATCAGCAATATTACCATCCCCCATAGCTTGGCCTGAGGAAGCGGTGGGGGAGGTTACAAGAAGGCAGGGGAAGGTTAGAAGCAGTAGAGGGGAAGGTTAGAAGAAGAGAGGGGAAGGTTAGAAGAAGAGAGCGGAAGGCTGGAAGAAGAGGGGGGAAGGTTAGGTTAGGTTGGGCTAGGTTTGCTTGAGTTAGATTGTTAGAAGGTTAGGTATGTTTGCTGAGACAGAAAAGTTTGATTAGGTGACGTATATTAAAGAAAGAAAATAGACAGCGAGGGGATAGGAAGGGAGGGGGTGGGCAGGGATGGGGTATCAATCTACCAAGTATCTGTCTTTCCCTCCTCCTACTTCTCTCTCTCTCTCTCTCTCTCTCTCTCTCTCTCTCTCTCTCTCTCGTGACGGGTGTACTTGGCACTGACTCACGCTTGTTCACTTACTTTCTCACTTTTCTTCCTGTCTTTATGTATTGGCTGACACTACCCCCAAGGTCAACTACCTCCTCTTTTCTCTCTCTCTCTCTCTCTCTCTCTCTCGTGACCTGTAAATCAAGGTCATACATTACCTCCACCTTTGTAGTATTTATTTATTTATTTTTTGCAGAAAGAACGAAAGGACGGAAGCCCACAGGAATGTCTTTTTCAGAGAGAGAGAGAGAGAGAGAGAGAGAGAGGAAAAGAAAGTGAGAGTTAGTTACAGGGAGTCAGGAAGTGGGAGGTGGGACTGATGAGACAAAAAAGAAAGTGAAATAGAAAAGTCTTTGATTCCACCCCATTTAGAAGAGCCATATGTGGTGTGCGCTAACCTGCCTGTGACCTTAAAAACCCATGTGACTCCCAGCACCCAGTATAACCCACAATGAAACCCAGGTGATTTCCCAGCTCCCCAAAATGGACTCTATAAATCTTCCCAACACCCAACATCATAAATAGCATCCAATCATCATCATCATCAACACCACCATCATCACGACCACCTCCACCTCCACCAACCACCACCACCACACCATCACCACCACCACCACAGCTATCAGTATCACCACCACCTTCATCACCACCACCACCACCACCACCACCAGCACACACCTGGTCCAGTGCAGCGGCGTCGGCAGCCTTCTCGGTGCAGCAGGAGGGCAGGCCTTTCTCCTGGCAGCAGGTCTCGGGGCTGCGGCAGGTGTAGATGTTGTTGGGGTCATCCTTGTCCCCGTCCAGGTCAGCAAAACACTCGATCTTCTTCACCTCTGCACCACTCACCGCCGCTGCTGAAGACAGAGCAGGTTAGGGTGGATTAGGGTAGATTACGGTGGATTAGGGTAGGTTAGGGTGGATTTGGGTAGGTTAGGGTAGATTAATGTAGGTTAGTTAGGGTGTTGATATTCAAAACTAGACTCTTGAACTATATATGGGATGAGAATAAAAAAAAGAAGGTCCAAGTACAGTATACATATATGATGTTTGCCTGCAAATTCATGCATATGTATATCCCTATATATACTCCAATGCACATACATTTACGTATACATATACTAATACTACTTGCACAAATACCACTCTCTGCATATATAGATACATTTCTCTATCTATCTATCGTTGTCTGTGTATCTACCCTTCCCTCCCTTATCGCCAAACACCACTCACCTTCTCTCCGTCTCCCTCCTTCCCTCCTCTCTGTTTACGAGTGTTCCTATCTCTCTTCTATCCCATCACTCCCCTTCCCTACTCATCCATTTATTTCTACTTTCCACCTTTCTCATCCCTCCTTTAGTCCATTCTCCCTCCCCTTCCCCTTCCCCCTCCCATTTCCATTCCGTCTCTCCCTCCCTTCCCCTTCCCCTTCCCATTTCCATTTCGTCTCTCCCTCCCTTCCCCCTCCCCTTCACCTTCCCATTCCGTCTCTCCCTCTCTTCCCCTCCCCTCCCCCTCCCCCCACTCACCTAGCAGCGGTGACAGTAGAAATAGTAGAACCTTCATGTCAACACTCTGAAACAAACAAACAAACACGGTGATTAAAGGTGTAAAAGTGGCTTAAGAACACACACACACACACACACACACTATTGTCTTACCCCTTTCCCGAACTTTTTTTTTTTTTACGCAAGGAAAAGGAAACAAAGGCCAGGAGCCCACAAACAGTTCCCTTCAAGAAAAAACAAAAACAATACAACAGAGGGTCAAATAAACTGCAAAAGGAAAAAAAAAAAAATGGGGCAAGTGAGTGTTAAAAGAATGTATAATAGTGCACCCTGTGTTGAATAAAATCGCTTTGTGGTGGAATGAAGAAGAGTGAATAATAGGTCATTGGATTGAATGGGGTTAAAACACTGTAAAATGTATAAATATTTATCAATCTATCTCTATCCATCTATCTATCTTTCTATCCACCTATCTATACGTATTTCTCCTTCTACCTATCCACCTGTCTATCGATAGATCAATCTATTTATTTTTCTTTCGTTTATCATGACGTGGGGCTCTGTTAAGTAAGACGAGGCTGGGTTTGGTCAGGCTTGGTTAATCTGTGGTGAAGTGTAAATAGCGAGGAGGAGGAGGAGGAGAAGGAGGAGAAGGAAGATGAGGAGGAGGAGGAGGAGGAAGGGTGAGAGACATATATATAGGAAGATACTAAAATGGAAGAGGGAGAATGATTAAATGAGAGAGATAGAGAGAGAGAGAGAATTTCAAAGGATATTTAATTAAGGCGAGGCGCATTTTTCACCCTAATTACAGCTCTACCTTCGTGCTATATTTTTCTTATTAATTAATCCTACCCACCCCATCAATAACAGGGGAAACGGTAATTAACGGGGTCATTAGTCCTAACCACCCCATTAACAACATTAAAAATAAGGCGTGTGATGATAAACCTTTTTTCTCTAACTTGGCCTCAAACTGTCCATCTCCATATCAAATACAGCGTTGTACCAATAGATCAAGGCTAGAATATGATGCTAGTCACGAAGAAGTGCCATTGGAAGGATGTAAAGCAACAGTATTGTCTTCCTCTGCCAGTGAGCTACGTGAAATAAGCTGCAAAAGGACGAAAATCTTGGCCACGTTTGGGTAAAACGAGTATAGCGTCGATGCAATAACTTCAGTGCTAAAATTACACCACTATTTTCCACACTATACACTAACCCAATTTCCACTCACGTCATAGGGCGCAGGGTATATGAGAGCGGGGCGTCCTTACTTTATTCATTTTTGTTACTTTTACTTACTAAGACTTTTCGGAAAATCACTTGCCCTCTCACCATCAGTACATTTTCTAATCAAACGTATGGGTGTTGTGTTGGGGGCGTTGCTCTGGACGTGATAGTGATGAATGACCAATATATTTTCGAGTTAGTTTCTTATTTCTGGGTCTTTCACAGCGTCGTTAGGCGAGGGAAAAGGTGATGAGGATGAGGAGGATAAAATAATGGTGGTGGTGGTGGCGGTTGTGATGATGAGAATGATGATGATGATGATGATGATGATGAGGAGGAGGAGGAGGAGGAGGAGGAGGAGGCTACTGAAAATAATATTGATGAAAATGATGATTACGATGAGGAAAAAAAAAGGTGAAAATGACAATAACACCGATATCAACAACAATCAATCACCACACCACACAATCACTGCCTAAATCACAAGCAACACAACCGATAATTTCCCCACCGAACCCAACTTCAATAAATACGTACACCATGACTGCCAAAAAACTCTCACATAAGTATCTCCCACCACTTATTTTCCCATCCACTTATAATATCACTTTAAAAACACTTATAAACAGGAACAACACACTAACCAGGAGCGCAAATGGGTGGTTTGGGCTCGCACGGGTGATGGGGGAGCGAGTGAGTGTGGTGGTGTGGTGGTGGTGGTGAGGGAGGGGTGTTTGTATGCTGCTATGGTGACACCTTGGAGAGAGTTGTACATAGTGATCTGAGTGCCTTGCTGTACCCCCCTTACTTTGGTACACACGCCTGGATTACATTTACACACACACATATTCACATACACACACATACTTCCATACACTTACATATATACACTTTATTGATTACACTTACATACACACATACTTCCATACATTTACACATATACACCTTATTGATCTTATTCTCCATCCCCATCCCTTCGTCTCTCTCTCTCTCTCTCTCTCTCTCTCTCTCTCTCTCTCTCTCTCTCTCTCTCTTTAACATCGCATTCCTTCTTTGTCTACCATCTAGTCTTTGTATTCCTTCATTGTCTCATCAGCTTTGAATTCCTTTGTACTCACTCACCACCCAAACAAAGCGTCTATACCCACTGACTCACCTGGCGTATCACATTCCTTCTTCGTCCCCTTCATCTAGTCTTTGTATTTCTTCCTTTGAATTCCTTTGTACTCCTTCCCTCACTCAATACCCAAACCAAGCGTCTAGACCCACTGACTCACCTGGCGTTTTCTATAGTCTCTCTACTTCCATACGATTTTAATTATCAAAGGGGAGACCATTTTATACGGGTGTTAACAAAGGCTATAATAATAATAATAATAATAATAATAATAATAATAATAACCAAATAATAACCAAAACAAAAACAAACAAACAATAGCAACAACAATATTACTACTACTACTACTACTACTACTACTACTAATAATAATAATAATAATAATAATAATAACAATCCATGACCTAAATAAAAAACGTATGGCTTTAAAACATGAAATCAAAGAAAATGGGGTGGTGGTGAAGGGGTGACTTTTGAGGATGGAAGAAAATACCTGCTGAGAAGAATGAGAAAATTACCTTACTGGAGAAATTATAAAAATAAGGAGAATAAATGCCTCAACCTGCCCCCCCCTCTCTCCCCTCCCTCCTTTACTCAGAACTGTTACCCTCCCTTTTTTCTCCTTCTCTCCCTTTTTCTCCACATATATCCCTTTCCCTCTCCTCTCTTCTCTCCACGTATACCCCTTTCTCTCCCCCTCCCTCCCTTCCGTCCGCCCCTCCCCCTCACCTTCCCTCCATCCCTCTCCCTCCTTTCCTCCCCTCCCCCCCTTCCCTCCCTTCCCTCCCCACCCCTATCTGGAAGGTCAGAGAAATAATGCTGAATAAAAACTGTGTCCCTGAAAACAATGGTGGGATCAATGAGAGAGAGAGAGAGACAGACAGAGAGACAGAGAGGAAAAAAAGAAATAAAGGCAGGGGGAGTAGAGAAAAAGAGACAAAGGGAAGGGAGGGGAGAGGAAGGGGAAGGGGAGAGGAGGGAGAGAAATGGAAACAGTGTGGGAGAGTGAAGGAGGGAAGGGGAGGAGGGAGGGGGAAGGGGAAGAGGGAGGGAGAAGGGAAGGAGGGAGGGAGAAGGGGAGGAGGGAGGGAGAAGGGAAGGAGGGAGGGAGAAGGGGAGGAGGGAGGGAGAAGGGGAGGAGGGAGGGGGAAGGGGAAGAGGGAGGGAGAAGGGAAGGAGGGAGGAAGAAGGGGAGGAGGGAGGGAGGAAGGGAAAGTGAGAAAGGGGAGGAGGACTAGAAAAAGAAACAGAAACAGAGAAAAGGGGAGGACAGGGACTGAGAGAGAGGGGGACGGGGAGGGGGGAAAGATGGGGAGGAAGGGAGGGGAGAGGGAGATGGGGAAGGAAAGGGGAGATGGGGAGGGGAAGGGAAGGGGAGATGGGGAGGGGAGGTCCATTAGCCGCAACACGCACACCACCTAAAATACCCATGGCTAGGGGCTAGGGGAGGGGGAGGGGAGAGAGAGGAGGAATGGGAGAGAGGGGAAGGGAGGGAGAGGAGGAAAGGGTAGGGGAGAATGGGGATGGTGTAAGGGAGGTGAAGGTATTGGGTTGGGCGATTTGGAGAGAGAGAGAGAGAGAGAGAGAGAGAGAGGAAGGTAGGTCAGTACAGGCAAGACGCAAAATACACACACACACAAACACACACACACACACATTCTTTCTCTCTCTCTCTCTCTCTCTCTCTCTCTCTCTCTCTCTCTCTCCATTTTGATAATCTGCCGTAGTAGTCAGGGGCCACTGCAATGACTTAGCACTGAAATTAGTTGTTGTTGCAGATAGCTGTCAGTGCATTTAGTTGCAGCCACAGTTAGGTTCCACTGCAGTTATAGTGGCATGTACAGTCAATTGCTACTGTAACTGGTTGCTGCTGTAATTATTTGTAACTGCAATTAGTCGCCACCGTAGCTAATGACCGATGCAATCAGTGGCACTACAAATTATCTCCCACTGCACTTAGCTGCCCCTGAGTCTAGTTACCGCTGGGATTATATGCCATTGGCCTGTTGCAGTTTTTTGGCTATGCATTAAGTTGTTGCATTAACTAGCTGCCGCTGCAATCAAGAGAGACACCGCTGCATTTACTCGCTGCTGCAGTTTGTTGCTCCTGCTTCAAAGGACACACACACACACACACACACACACACACACACACACACATACGTGATTTAAACAATGGTATCCTTCAAGTCGACCAGTGAAACGTTGGGACAGGGCTAAACATGACTTACTGCCACAGAAGTTAAAGTACCTTGTACGTTTGGCGGAGGTATGCGCTCCATGAATATCTTCCTAGTTAATTATGGCGACCGATTACAACTGGCAACCGAGTTGAGGTTATAAAGTCTACGGTAAACACGCGCCAAGTTTCAAATTCTAGGCCTGTCCTGAGAGAGAGAGAGAGAGAGAAGGGGAGGTGAGCTATGTAGGGAAGGGAGAAGGGGAACTAAAATAGAAGAGGGAGGACTGGAGAGGAGATAAATCAAGAAAACAGAATAAAAAAGACGCTGGGCTGGTCATGATTTATTTTGGGTGGTTATAGAGTATTTATAACGTTAATTTACTTTTTAATTTATTTATCTATTACTAACAGATGTGCCCAGCAATACTAAGGTAAAAATAAAAGCGTGATAATTCTGATGATGATGATGATGATGATTATTATTATTATTATGGTAAAAATAGTATAGAATATTAAACAATAACTGGTGCAATCTGTTCGGTGGCATGGAGCGGGTGGCTAGGAAGGTGAAAATGGGAGAGGAAGTACCGAAGGATTACACCAGTTTCATATGAAGGACATTATCCATTATCTGAGGCCCAGCAGATCTCCTCTACGTGCCACCCACCTTCGCATGTCCCCATTTCGGCGCTAGTACCCCCCGTCCTTATTTAAAACTTTGCATGAATGAAATGAAGGGGTTGAGGGTGTGTGAAATTAGCGCTTTTTCACAAAATAGTGTCTTATTGCGTGTGCGTGTGAGTGGGCACGCAAGGTTGAGAGAGAGAGAGAGAGAGAGAGAGAGAGAGAGAGAGAGAGAGAGAGACCTGAAGGAGTGAGGAAGAAGGAAGCGAAGAGGTGAGATGGGGTGGGGGTTAGAGGGGGTGAGGGAGGGAAGCGAAGGAGTGAGGAAGAAGGAAGCAAAGAGGGAGAGATGGGGAGGGGTTTAAAGGGGGTGAGGGAGGGAAGCGAAGGAGTGAGGAAGAAGGAAGCAAAGTGGGAGTGAGATGGGGAGGGGGTTAAAGGGGGTGAGGGAGGGACAGTTCAATGGTCACTGCGCCACTGCGGTAGCTTACACCACACACACACACACACACACACACACACTAACCTACACCACCCCAACTTACACACACACACACACACACACACTAACCTACACCACCCCAACTTACACACACACAATCATCACGAAAACATTCTTCAGCATCAACATCCTCCTCCTCCTCATAATAATCACCATCATCATCATCACGAGCATTATCATCAGCATCAACATCCTTCTCATAATAATAAAAGCAATCATCATCATCATCATCATCATCACCACCACCACCACCACCACCACCATCATCATCATCATCATTATAACCTTCATTCCCAAACCACATAATGATCCAAGAAACAGGACAGATAATTACTAACCCAAATTCACCATAATCTTATAAAGGTCAGTAAGATCGCTCCAGGTAAGCACGAAGAAAGTGGAATAAGACGCCATCGTACTGAAAAGGTAAAAAAAAAAAAATTACAGCCCCTCATACACCACTATCTCACATCCGTCCCTCCTCTCTCTCTCTCTCTTTCGTATGTCATTAACAGTCACGGTTCTCCATAAGTCCTTTCATACTTTACAACTTCCTGTTATTTTCTACCTCACGCACTCCCTCTTTCTCTCTCTCTCTCTCTCTCTCTCTCTCTCTCTCTCTCTCACACACACACACACACACACACTCGCTCTTATCTCTAATACTTCACCATGAATCCTCACTCTCATTTTCAAGACCCACTCCTTATCCCAAAACCTCACTCGCTTTTACCATCATCATCACCATCACCACCACCACCATTATCACCATTATCACCACCACCACCATCATCTCAACACTAATTCATTTCTTAAGATGGGGAGAGGTGCCTTCAGATTGCCATATTTTATACCTAATCTCGCTCATCCAAAATAAAACTGCACTCTAAAAAGCTCATGATTATATCTAACCTCACACTCACTCAAAATAAACCTCTCTCAAGAAACTCACTCTTGCACACTTGTTCTTACGTCCTTCAAACCTACCCCTAGACCTGTACCCAACGACACAAAGCAAGACAACAACATTACCAAGCTTGTTATTACCACGCATGATTCTACACCGACCATATTTCTTCTCATATTTTCTTCTACAACTCACAGAATTTCTTTATGATAATTTCTGACGTGGCTTCGATCAAAATAATAGCATACATTGGCGTTGCTATCGTTACACCTTTTCAAAATAATTAAAAAAGCGTGAACGTTAAAACCGTTGCTAACGCCTGTTTTCCGATAAGAGTATACATGTGCGACGCAAGTATTGGGTGCTAACAATGCACCATATACGTGTTTAAACTTCTTTTATTATCAAGTTTGCAGTTACGTGACCTTCCTCCCGGCAAGGGCTCGCCAGGAATGTGAGCCTAAAGCGACCGGGACATAAGGCTAAAATTAGGCTGCATTGGCCCCCAGAGTCGATCATGTGGTAGGGGGTGTCAGTTTACCGATATATATAACTCTTTTTTGCTCTTGTTTGGACTTATTTGGAGCTTTTTTATTTATACCACGTAGAGGAAATAGGCTGGAATGATACAACGTGTGGTTTTTGTTTCAGTAAGCGTGTATTTATAAACCGAAAATGCAAGAAATGGAGAAGGTGGTATCTAATGTGACGTCACCTCCAGAAGGCGGGGAGGTGGTGGATCCCAGATGTACACCGCCCTCTCCTTTGTCCACTTCGCGCTCTCTGTCCTCCCCATTCGCCTCTGTGACCACGTGTGTGTGTCATTAAAAGAGAAATTCGCTGCCGTAGAGCTACCACCCTCCTCGTTCCCATCAGCTCGGATTTGGGGCCTGAAATTAATGCGTGGTTCGCAGATTTTGCCAACGTGCACGACGACGACGCAACCAAAACATTCGAATGTAGCAGGCGTCGCTACAGGGAGAATATACCACTTAATTTTACGCCTTGTCCTAGCCACCTACGCCAGACGGGAATAAGGTGAAGTGATGTGAAATTTGAGGTATATGAGAGTGCATGAGGTGCGAATAAATCACAGGAAAAGGGTGAAAAGGGGGGATGTAAAGGTGATATTCGCACGCTGGCTGTGTATTCGCCCCAACTGAGCAGACTTCAACATCAGCTGATCAGCACCACAACAAAGAGGTGAGGGTGAAGGCATGGGTGCACCACAACAACACTCCCGCACAGAGATGGGTCGGGAAGCTGCACATGCACACGCATCACAGTACATCACCACAACATTTACATCCTAAGTTTAAAACTGGGTCTAGTTATTATTTCGGCAGTGCAAGGAGACCTGGGTAACAAAGCTAATTTGTTTATTCAGGAACTTGTGCCAGACGCCTTGTGCTAACCCTTTCAGCCCGAGCATGTCTTTTATACTTTTGTGATCCTCAGACGATTTTGCTCTGCTTGGGAAGGGTTGTTCGAACTGAAGGCTAGATGCCTTTACTTACTGTCTATAGCCAGACGCCTTAATCCCACAAGGGATGGCCACAAACAAATCGCCTCCATGTCCTGCCTTTACCATTTCGTTGCCTTTCCCCCAACTTACAACTCCCCTCTCTCATATACCTCTCTACTCCATCCCTCCATCTCATCCTCGGTCTCTCCCTTACAATAAAAGGTCTCTCCAAACCTTAATAAAAAGTAATGAGATCAGAAGTAATACAGACTGAGAGAGACACCTGTATTCTTGCTGGTTAAGGCAGCTTCCTAACACCTTTTCCTAAGTGATTTATTATCTTATTACACCGTCTTGTACTATTCTGTGTTATTTAAATCATGCAAACTGCCACATTGCATAAGTAACGTACAAAAGGATATTAACCACCCATATCCAAAAAATAAATCGCTTGAGAAGAGGTGCTAGGGGGTCTCCTTAACGTGCGAGAATACGAGCCTTTGTAACAATGCTTAAGTACACTTGGGTCAGCAAGGCAGACAATCACGGTTCTTGCTGAGTCCTAACCTTCCCCTAGAAAAAAGGTCCTCGTACTGAAGTGCTTAATCTCAGGGTTGATCCAGGGAGACCGTGACAATAATACGTCCAATCAAGCTTACTCATCTGCCCATCCTCCTGACAATCCAAGTGGCCTTCCTCCATGAGCTGCCGGGGACAAATGTTCGTCTGCAATATCCACCACTTCCCTCCCTGACGCATCGTATCAGAGAGTAACCCATGGGCAGAGAAACGTACCAAGCCTCTCTCATTTCTGGCCAGAGAAACATACCAAGCCTCTCTCATTTCTGGCCAGAGAAACATACCAAGCCTCTCTCATTTCTGGCCAGAGAAACATACCAAGCCTCTCTCATGGCCAGAGAAACATACCAAGCCTCTCTGTCATCTTAATTATGGCCAGAGAAACATACCAAGCCTCATTTATGGCCAAAGACACATACCAAGCCTCTCTGTCATCTTAATTATGGCCAAAGACACATACCAAGCCTCTCTGTCATCTTAATTATGGCCAAAGAAACATACCAACCCTCGTCTGAATATCTATGGCCAGAGAAACATACCAAACCTCTCTCTTCTTAATCATCCCCCAAGAGAAAAATCAGTGGCAAAGAACAACAGAATCCACTATCACCATCATCATCAGTCACAACCTACCCCATTTTCCCACCAATGTAAGTGTTTGAAACGGGTAAAATCAAGAACCACTGCAAGGAAAATTCAAACATACAAGAAACCACACAAATAAAACAGACAAAATAGCAATGATGTGAACGAGAGGACAGATGCAAAAAAAGGGTGCGAAAGATGGCGACAATGCGCAAAAACAAATCTTCGTCTTTGTTTTCCTGTTGAGCCGTACGAGTGAGACAGGAGGTCACAAGAGTCCTTCTGATGACCTTGTAACAGCAGTAAGATTTTTTTTTTTTTTTTTAAGGATTCGTCTGTGTTTCGGCCTTATACACACACACACACACACACACCTTGGTTTTACTGCCTCTGACCATAAGGGGCCAGTGTGTGTGTGTGTGTGTGTGTGTGTGTACTTTGGTATACGGCGATGTCCTTGTACGTTGGCCTGCGTGTATGTAGGGGAGGGGAGGGACAATCGCACGTGTATGTCAACGTGCTTCATTAGGATGGGTGAGGTGACCGTGTGCGTGTTCAAGGATATGTGTGTGTTTCTGTAGTCAGACGGTGTACGTGGGAGTTTGAGACAGTGAATGAAAACTGAATTGCATACGTGCTGTGTGTGTGTGTGTGTGTGTGTGTGTGTGTGTGTGTACAGATCAATGCCACCAACGTTTGTGTGTGTGCAGTTAGAGCTGTGTGTGTGTGTGTGTGTGTGTGTGTGTGTGTGTGTGTGTGTGTGTGTGTGTGTGTGTACAGATCAATGCCACCATTTTCCTACATCCACACCACAAACCACGCTCCTGCCTTCCTACCTCTCTCAGGATTCACAGTTTTATGGTGTGTGTGTGTGTGTGTGTGTACATTTTTTCCTTTCTGGGTGAACCGTTAATACAGAAAAAGTGACCATTGTATAACGACCACTCCCCCGCCTCTCTCTCTCTCTCTCTCTCTAATGAATGAGCCTGGCCTAAGGGGTTCTGAAACACACAGACACGCAGGATACACTCGGATGCAACACACGTACACCCTTGAAATATGCTCACACGTGCACATCAGCGTACACTGCTTACGAAAACATTCACACAAGCAGAAACGATATGGAAAGAAAGAGAGAGAGAGAGAGAGAGAGAAAGAGAGAGAGAGACTTGCACTGAACCTCCCACCGTCCACACACACGGACACACACACTGCGGATGAATGGCTAGACCGTCTCTCTCTCTCTCTCTCTCTCTCTCTCTCTCTCTCTCTCTCTCTCTCTCTCGCTAACCTCATACTCTTTATTTAGAGGCAAAATTAAAATGCAGTACTCTTTCTACTTTAACCTGGCCTAACAGTGCCTTATCTCCATCTTGAAGGGTGAACTGTAACAAGATTAACACTGGATTATAATGCTAGTCACGAAGAAGTGCTGTGAAGAGTACCGTACGTTGGGCCATAGTATATACTGTTTACTGCCTCTGAGGTACGTGAAATAAGCTGCACAGGACGAAAACCTGCGCCAAGTCAAGGTGAACGAAGTATAGTCACGAAGAAGTGTTGTGGAAAGTGTAGACCTGTATTCCTATTTTGCCACTAAGGTATGTGAAATAAACTGCAAAAGGACGTAAATCTCCGCCAAGTTAAAGTGAACGGAGTATAGAAGCGACGGATTTAACTGACTTCATAAATCTGTAACGAGAAAGCGAGAAAAATGAAACAAATGTAAGAGGATGAGAAAGAAAACAACGCTGGGAATTCCTAGAGCGAGCATCTTCCCCCTCCCCCACGTCTCTCTCTCTCTCTCTCTCTCTCTCTCTCTCTCCATCATCATTCTCTTCTCTGGATGGTATACGGCCAACCTATCACCAGCCCCTATGCTCTCCCTCTCAGAAAAATCCTTCTTCCTAACCCAGAGAAAACGGATGTAAATAAAACGTTAGAGGGGTAACCAACACAAATTCCCCGAACTCCCCTATCCTATCAACTCATCTCGGAAAAACCAAATATATCGCCCAGGAAACGAGACATTAACCACGTAGGCCCGAGTATGTCAGGGGTATGGTAGTTATATATCATTCCTTCTGTTGATATATTCGTTTATTTTCATCGGAGGAAGCTAGGCCATTGCAAAATCCTTGAAAATTAAGTTACCTTTACATGAAATACGATGGGTCTTAGTTATGAGGTGGGCATGAGTCTCCTTGGTTACCAGCCTAATCAACCCTTCCAATCTGACTACTCCTGGCCATCAATTGAGCTAAAAGGGGGTTACAGATGTTTGACAGATGGTAAAACAAACCAACCAACTGAGTCTGGAGGATTTTAGTCAGCTGTAAAAGCCATGCATGAGGGAGTAAATGAATGGTCTGTTCAACCTCCCCCCCCCTCATTTCGAAAAAAAAAAATCAAAATCTTTATAAAATATTCTATAGATGGCATGAATAAAGATAAAAACAAATAATAATATAAGGGGATAAACATGGAAATGAAGGGAAATGTGTTAAGTATGTAAGGGTTGTTGTGACCGTGAAAAAAGGAGGCAAGTGTGTGTGTGTGTGTGTGTGTGTGTGTGTGTGTGTGTGTGTGTGTGTGTGTGTGTGTGTGTGTGTGTGTGTGTGTGTGTGTGTGTGTGTGTGTGTGGAGGAAAAATGTACAATTCCACGCAACAGTGATGTAACTAAATTGGAAAAAAGGATAAAGGGTTGAATGAGTGACTTGGAATGAGGAAATTCTTTTAAGTCTGGATGATGAGAGAGAGAGAGAGAGAGAGAGATGAATAAACAGGCAGACAGACAGAGAAATGGACGGGGAATAGAACAGACAGATGTGAAAGAGAGAGAGAGAGAGAGAGAGGAGGGGGTTAAGAAACAAAGGGACATATACCAGGCCACACATACAGGTTATGACAGATAAATATCCCCCAA
>NC_137021.1:2385000-2410000 GCF_032717465.1 Coenobita brevimanus
TAGTTTGTTACAGGATATTCCATGCAAAAATTCAGACTTGTAGGCTAACATGATGACGGAAGACTCAGGTAATAAGTGGTAGATTATGTGATGATCGTACCCATCAACAAAATATCACATTCAATGGTCTACCCTCACCAGATATAAACACAAGAGATCAAACGAAATCTCCATAACCAGACAAAACACCGATCCATGTCCACTGAACTCCACTGCCGAGAGGTACAATGTATGAGAGATGTGTGCTGCCTGGAGCTCTTAACCCTTTCAGTGCGATGGTGTATTTATTATTTTTGTTGCTTTCAGGCTAGTTTACTAATACACACACACACACACACACACACACACACACACACACACACACACACACACAGTCATTCTATTTTCACACACCTACACACGCCCAACACATACACACCCAAACAAACAAACACAGTCATTCTCATACGCAGTCATTCACACAACTCACTCACGCACACACACACAATCATCCACACTGTATGGCACTCTTGCATTCACTCACACACACAGACTCACATTTTTAGTTGCCCTAAATTCGATCAGTCACTGTATTTCCTTTATGTTTATTCTTTTACACTACACTACACGTATCAATACATCTGTTTATTTTTTTCCTTCACTACCATTACGTCGTCATTCACTTTTTTATATGCGATACCAACCTAACTTTAATATAAATCTAAGTTATTTTGATGCATATACAAGAAGTGTGTTGAGCGATATATATTTTTCTTCAACCAAATAACTAGCTGTGATTTTAGAGAGTAGAGTAGGTGAGATATAATTAACTTTACTGAAGGGATAGTCTGCTACAGGATTTGACCAGGCTTTATAAGAATACTGAGTGGACGTAGGTGTGTGTGTGTGTGTGTGTGTGTGTGTGTGTGTGTGTGTGTGTGTGTGTGTGTGTGTGTGTGTGTGTGTGTGTGTGTGTGTGTGTGTGTGTGTGTGTGTGTGTGTGTGTGAGTGAATGAGACCACACCCTCAGTCAACACACCCAATACACGCACACAAGGTCACTAGGCCACACAGCACCTTCTGCACACTCATGCACACACGCACACGTACACATTATGCACTTACACAAACGTACACGCCCTTACACACACACACACACACACACACACACACACACACACACACACACACACACACACACACACTTCCCCGAATATACACAATGGTGCTTTTATTTACACAGTCGCACTTATACTCACATGTACGACCTCTCTCTCTCTCTCTCTCTCTCTCTCTCTCTCTCTCTCTCTCTCTCTCTCTCTCTCTCTCTCTCTCTCTCTCACATCAAGGTGCTATTGGCCACTAAGTGCTCAGGGTTCCACTTGGCCTTCCACTCAAGGATATGCACGCAAAAACTTGAGTGAGTCGGCTTAAGCTTGAATGTGTGTGTGTGTGTGTGTGTGTGTGTGTGTGTGTGTGTGTGTGTGTGTGTGTGTGTGTGTGTGTGTGTGTGTGTGTGTGTGTGTGTGTGTGTGTGTGTGTGTGTGTGTGTGTGTACCAACTTGAGAAAAAAAAGATAGCGGGATAGAGAGACAGATGGATGGAAGGGAAGGAAGGACGTAGAGATAAAAGGATGGAGGGATAGAAGGCAAAAGAGATGAAGATAATGAGGGATGGAGAGAGGATAGAATGATAGATGGGTGGAGGGATAGAGGGAAGGAAGGACGGAGAGATAAAATGAATGGAAGACTAGATGGAAGGAAGGATAGAGGGAAGGAAAGATGGAGGATAAGAAGGAGGGATGAAGAGATAAAAAGGTAAAAGTAGAGGGAGGAGTAGGATGGTTTTAAAACTGGATGTTCAAAATACTCATCTCCTCTGACCTTCACACCTCTAACCCTATCCCACCACACCCTGCCACCCCATCAGCATCATCCCTACCTACCCATCCACCACAACCTACCAACCCATGCACACCCTACCTACCTGTCTTCGTACTTACCTATCTACCTGTCCAGTTACCTGCCTGCCTACCTACTACCTGCCTATTTACCCACTTACCTACCTACCCGCCACATTCAGCCAAACCACCACATCTCACCTGCATACCTCGTTATCAGCCCACTTACCTGCCTATCTACCTACCCACTGACCAACCAACCACCAACCTTGTAGGTATCGCCCTGTTTCCTGCCTACCTTATCTACTCTCCTTCCGACCTACCACCCTATCTACCCACCTTCCTGCCAGTCTACTCACACCCTTATTTACCAACCGCCTTTGCAGTATGATGTTAGTATGTGGTATATGTGTGTGATGTTTGTGTCTGGTTCTGTTTAGGATCAGTAGAAGACCCTAGCCTCATCATACCACCTCCCTATCTAATTACCTATTCTCACCTTTCTTTGATCTGTTTCCTACCCAGACGCTCCCTACCTGTATTTCTCTCTCTCTCTCCTCTCCACCTACTTACATACCAATTTATTTTATTTTTCTCTTTAAGTTTACTCCTCACATCTCCCTCCCCCTCCCGTGCTGTCTTCCCCCCGTCTCTTATTTCCTTCCCCTCTCTCCCCCTCATTTCCCCTCTTCCTTTTTCACCTTTGCCTCTCCTCCCTATCCCCCTCCTGCCTCTCTTTCTCTCTTCCCAGTCTCCCTCCTGCCTCTCTTTCTCTTTCTCCCTATCTCCCTCCTGTTTCTCTTTCCTCCCTTTCTCCCTCCTGCCCCTCTTTCTCCCCTCCCTCCCCCCTTCCCCTCCCCCGTCCTTGCCTGACAGTGCTAAAGACCTTGTTGTCAGCACCGTGCACTTCCCCACCCCACACTCCCCCTACTCCACTCGCACTCCCCCTCTCCACCCAATAATCCACTTTTCCACCTCTGACTCTACCCGTGCTCTACCTCTCCACCCATCTTTTCCACCTTACATCTACCCTTCACCATTTATTTCATATCCACTCCATTCTCACGTTTTCATCCCCACTCCACATCTCAATCCTCACCCCACCTCTGTACCTACTCCCCCTTGCCCCAATCGACCCCCCATCACTCCTTCCACATTTCCACCCTCACTCCACCTCACTATATCCCTCCATCCATATCATCCTACTCCACACCATCCCTCCACTACTCCACCCCTTCTCTATCCATCCATTAATTCACCTCTTCTCTGCCTCCCCCACCCTACTCCACCACACGACCACACCAACCCTCCTCTTCCACCTCTCCACCTCCCTCTCTCTTTCTACTCCCCCACTCTTGACCACTCCACTGTTATTCCACTTGTGACGTCACCTCTCTCTCTCTCTCTCTCTCTCTCTCTCTCTCTCTCTCTCTCTCTCTCAAATTAAAGAAAAACTAGTATTGTTTGCTTAAAGTATCACACACACTCACTCACTCACTCACACGCACATTCACTCACGTAGGCTACTCTCACTAACAAACCCACTCAGTCTCTCGCACTTACGTATTTCCACACATACTCTTTATCATATTCCCTCACACACACACACACACACACACACACACACACACACACACACACACACACACACACACACACACACACACACACACACACACACACACACACACACACACACACACACTCGAGAAAGACACATCCACAACAATTTCTCATTAACTTTCCCCCTGTAAACAAATAATTCAGCTAATCCATAAACTTAACCCAGTGGCCTTTAACCCCTTCGTCGCCGCCCTGATATATAAATCCGGTCAGACGATTTATTTATTCAGCTGAGGGAAATCTCCGGCACTTGATGGGTTAAGCTACACCCTCACAGATAATCATGGGTCATTCACTTTAACCTGGCCCAGATTTTAGTTCTTTTGTAGCTTATTTCACGTAGCTCAGTGGTAGGAAAAGACAGTGTTACGGGTATCCATTCTTTCCATAGCACTTCTTCGTGACTAGAGAGAGAGAGAGAGAGTACTAGGCCAGCCACGTGTCGGTACTGCCTTATGAGAGACTCGTAAAGTGCCTCTAATTGGGCTGGGAGGGGGAAGGGGGGCGCAGAACCCCTTATTCCCCTCCCGCCACTTCTTCCCCTTCTATCTCCTGTCCTCACCTACCTTTCTCCCTCTTCCTTTCCCCATCTTCCCTTCCCTTTTCCCCTTCTCCTTCCCCCACCTCCCAATCCTTCCTCGTCCTTTCCTCGTTCCCCTACCCACATCCCCCTCCTTTCCAACCCCCTCCTCCCTCTCCCTTTTCCTTTTCCCCACCATCTCCTTCCCACTCCCCCCCTCCCTTTTCTCACCTCTCCCTTTCCCCCTACCCCCCTCCTTCCCCTGCTCCTTGTAATGGGGTGGCAGCCTTGTACCCTTCACTCTTCCTCGACCAGAACACATCTCATTCCTATGCTTGTTACATACAGACGATTTTCTTCAGCTCAGAGAGCACCTCGTAGTGAAGGGGCTGACCTCTTTAATCTGAAGACCTGTTTTTATCAATCTCTCTCTCTCTCTATCTATCTATCTATATTTATGTATTTATTTACCTCGACGATTTTGTTCAAGATAGAGTTATGAAATGGAGGGCTTCAATACACCCTTCATTAGCACTTCAATGAGATCACTTTACCTCAAATAAATAATCTTGGAAGAGGCAATAATTAACCAGTAAAATACGTGCTCTGCTTCGAGGGGTTAAGGCACTGGAGGGGAGGGGGATTGAAGGAAGAGTTTGCATGGGAGGGTATCTTTCTCCTCTGCTTCATGTCCCGAAAGAAGTGAGCTTTGTGGTAGGAAGGAAAATTATGTTTGGCTACTGTTGTAATTTTTATATGCACTGTAGATTTGGACTTATTATAAACATATGGCTATTTTCATCACACACACACACACACACACACACACACACACACACACACACACACACACACACACACACACACACACACACACACACAATCAATCAATCAATCAATTTCTTACTCACACAGCCTAGGCCCATCTTATTGCTCAGAATCACGTGTAGTTTATTACCAACTCAAGTTTTACTCCTTTCATTACCTGGGCTCGTTAAGTTAATTGTTATGCTTTGTTGGCTATTATTGCAGGTGTGACGGAGTGAATGTGAAAGTGTTTGTGTGTTGCCACTTGTTTGTGTTGCTGTAAACAAAGGCACATGCGAAGTGTAGTGTATTGTGGTTCAGTAAAGTGTGGTGTAGTATGGTGTGGTGTGGTGTGGTGTGGTGTAGCGTAGTGTGGTGTGGTGCAGCGTTGTGTGGTGTGGTGTGATGTAGCGTAGTGTAGTGTGGTGTGATGTAGCGTAGCGTAGTGTGGTGTACTGTGTTGTGTTGTGTTGTGGTGTAGAGTAATGTAGTTTAGTGTAGTGCAGTGTATTGTAATGCTGTGTAGTGTGGTGTGGTGATGTGATGTAGTGTAGTGTAGTGTAATGTAGTGTAGCGTAATGTAACGTAGTGTGGTGCAGTTTAGTGGTATAGAGTAGTGTGGTTCGGTGTGGTGTGGTGTGGTGTACTGTAGTGTAGTGTAGCGTGGTGTGGTGTAGTGTAGTGTTGTGTAGTGTAGTGTAGCGTACTGTAGTGTGCCCCTCTCAACCCTCTTATCCCTCTCACAGTCCTCTCACCTCCCACTCTCACCTCTTACTTCATTATCTCTCTCTCTCTCTCTCTCTCTCTCATTCTAAATTTACCTCCCGTTTCCTCATTCCTTTCCTCTTCTCTCTCCTCCCCTTCCCCCAACTCTCCCTGGTTTCATAATATCCTCCATCTCACCTCTCTTCCTTCCCCCTTCCCCCTCCCCTTCCCCTCCCCCCATAACCTGACAATCCTTAACCCTCTGACTCCACCACCTCTCTCTCTCTCTCTCTCTCTCTCTCACTCTCTCTCTCTCTCTCTCTCTCTCTCTCTCTCTCTCTCTCTCTCTCTCTCTTTGCGGTACAGCTTGACACTCCCTCCTTCAATTATCCCTCTCTGTTTACCTTCCTTATTCTTCATTTTCTTTTATTTCCTTCATTCGTCGTCTTCTTTACCCTTTCTTACTTTTTCTTTAGTCTTTAGTTTAATTTTCCTTTTTTCCTCTCGTTCGTCTTCTTCCCTACCTCTTATTTCTCTCTAATTGATGGCTGTTTACTCTCATCTCCCTCTTCTTCCCTCCTTTTCTACCCCTTCCTTCCCTTTCCCTTCCTCTCGTCTCCTCTGTCTTCCTGTCTCATCCTTTCTCTTCTCCTCTCCTCTCCTCGCCTTTTGTCTCTCCTGTCTCTTTATACCTTCCTCTCCCTTCCATCCCTCGTCTCCTACCCTCTCCTCCCCTCCCCTCACTTCCCTCCCCCTCCCCTCCCTTCCTCTCCTCTCATATCCAGATCTTCGTACCTAACCTGCCCCTGTACCCTCCTCTCCTCTCTCCTTCCCTTCTTATCCTCTTCCCCTCTCCCTCCTCTTCTCTATTTTCTCCTTCTCTTCCTTCCTCCCTCTAATCCTCCATTCCTCTTCCAGCCCTCTCCTCCCCCTCCCCTCCTTTTCTCTTCTGTCTTTTCCTCTCATCTTTTCTTCCGCCATTCCTCCCCCCCTCTCTCCTCTTCCAGCCCTCCCTCCTGCTCTCTCCTCTCATTTTTCTATCCCCCATCTCTCCATTCTTATCTTCCTTCCTTCCTCTGTTCCTGCCCTCCCCTCCCCTCCCCTCCCCATCCTCATTAACTTTCCTCCTGACCTCTCTTAACCCCTCTTACCTCCCCTCTTCCCCCCCCATATCGTTTTCCTCCCCTCCTCTCCCCCCTCTCACCTCTTTTCCGGACCTCATTTCCCCCCCCTCTCTCTCTCTCTCTCTCTCTCTCTCTCTCTCTCGGCAATAATGTTGGTAGCGATAGTCACGATGGAGGTGATGGTACCAATAAAATTAATGGTACTTAATGGGGTGGTGGTGATGGTGATTGTAATGATGATGATGATGATGATGAAGGTAACGGTAATGATGGCGATGTTGTGACAGTCGTGGTGATTTTTAGCAATTGTTGTATCTATAACTGTGTCGTTGCTGTTGTTACTTATTTCTCTTCTCCTTTTTTCTCTTCCTCCTCCTCCTCTTCTTCTTTTTCTTCTTCCTCCTCCTCAACTTCTTCTTCCTCCTCCTCCTCCTCCTCTTCTTTTTCTTCCTCCTCCTCCTGTTCTTTTTCTTCTTCCTCCTCCTGTTCTTCTTTTTCTTCTTCCTCCTCCTGTTCTTCTTTTTCTTCTTCCTCCTCCTGTTCTTCTTTTTCTTCTTCCTCCTCCTGTTCTTTTTCTTCTTCCTCCTCCTGTTCTTTTTCTTCTTCCTCCTCCTGTTCTTCTTTTTCTTCTTCCTCCTCCTCCCTTTCTTCTTTTTCTTCTTCCTCCTCCTCTTCTTCTTTTTCTTCTTCCTCCTCCCTTTCTTCTTTTTCTTCTTCCTCCTCCTCCCTTTCTTCTTTTTCTTCTTCCTCCTCCTGTTCTTCTTTTTCTTCTTCCTCCTCCTCCTCTACTTCTTCTTCCTCCTCCTCCTCCTCTTTTTCTTCTTTTTCTTCCTCCTCCTTCTCTTCTTTTTCTTCCTCCTCCTCCTTCTTCTCTTCTTCCTTCTCCTCTTCTTTTGTCCTTCTTCCTCCTCCTCCTCTTCTTTTTCTTCATCCTTCTCCTCCTCCTCCTCCTCTTCTTTTTCTTCATCCTTCTCCTCCTCCTCCTCTTCTTCTTTTTCTTCTTCTTCCTCCTCCTTCCCTTCTTCCTCCTTTCTTGTGTGATCGTGGTGGCTTGTTTAATGCCTTTTTGTTGTTTTTTTTAGCTACTGTTGTTATAGGTGATTTAGTTGCTGTTATTGTTGTGATTATATTGCCTACTGAGCGAGGTGATAATGTAATCGCCCGAGTCTCAAAATCAAGTGGACAAATTGAATCCAGTCTTTGTGGGCAGGATCCCGGAATGTGTGGCTTGAACTGGTTGGATTTTGGCGAAGTATCCTGCAACCATTTTATTCTACTTATTTTATTTATTTATTTAGCAAAGAGTACTGATCTACTTTTTAATGATGGCGGGCGATACGCTGTCGTGGGTGAATGCTTTGGCTGTCATTATTTTTTTTTTATTATGGATATTGTTCTCTTTTGGCGCCTGGTGGTTTAGTGGGTAATTATTGCGCTCCAGTCGGATTGAGCCGCTGAAGGTTTATATCCAAGGGGTGGTTGGGGTTTATTGCTCATGTAATGCCACTCAGGGATGAGTTAGGCTGGTCACTCTCATCTTAAATGTCAGGACCAACTTGCCTAGCTCCCGGGCTGCTACGCTCCTCATGGGGCAACGTAGGATTGGATGATGAATGAATGATGATATTGTTCTTGTTATTGCTGTGGTTATTTTTGTTGTTTTTGTTATGGTTCTTGTTCTTGTTGCGTTTAGAGAAGAGCAAATCCCAGGGATGCATTGAAGGAGGAAGTGTTACTCAAAGCAGCTTAAATGTTTGTGATTATGGATAAATAGAGCGAGCTAAAAAGAGGCTGCTACTCAACACGAGAGAGAGAGAGAGAGAGAGAGAGAGACAGAGACAGAGAGAGATTCATGATCACACACACACTTCCTCCACCAGTGCGGGTATAAATAAACGTGGTATGAGTCAAAGGTTTCAATATAACGACAAACAAGTAACTACAAGTAAAAATGAAGCGGCAGAATGTGCTGAAGGAGACGATAACGGGAATTGACATGACAGGCCAAGTCTCTCGCTGATGTGATAATTGACGGCTAAGTAAGGTGACCGAGGCAGCCTTGAGATGGAGTGAGGAGGCGTTGACATCCTCACCACAATGATGTCATATACGGGTATGAGTCTAACCTCACCGTGACTATACTCCATTTCACCAAGTTTGGCACCATCAATAATGTCGTCAACGCCTGGAGTGCTGATGTAAACCCTCCGCACTGAGTGAACCTCTATGTCTTACCTTGAGAACCATTATATAACGGCAGTACAAAGAGGCATAGGCTATCCAGTTCTGAGGACCTTTATCAATGCTACAGGTGTTGAGAACATCACTGACGGTGCCAGACTCAGTGAAATGGAGTACAGGTCCTAACACCAGACGATTCTATTCAGCCGAGTTAGAGGCCAGCGCGGCAAAGGGTTAAGGCAGGGTGGGTGTAGATCTTGGGTCAAGCTGCAAGTCAGGCTGTGTTACTCATCTTTTCTGCTGAGGAATTACCTCAGGTTTGTGAATTATGATGCAATATTATTCAGATCACCTCTCGCTTTCATAATGAAACTGAAACTTACTGATTCCTTCTTAAGATATATAAAATTTGTGTGAGACATTTCACATACATAGCTTTTAATGAAATCGGAGTTTTAATAATTATATAAAAATATACCGTAAATAAATTATATATATATATATATATATATATATATATATATATATATATATATATATATATATATATATATATATTCACAGTATATATAATTTTAATCACTATTTTCTTTTCAATTTCCGACTTCTTCTCTATTACTGATGTCAGGCTCCTTAAAATCAAAATGGCGCTAAGACAACAGAATTAAAACCTCGTGTTACGCATGAACAGGACCAATATCCTTGCCCGGGAAAGTAGGACAGTGCGATGAGGGTGACTGTTACGATGCCGACGAGGTGGGGGAGAGGTGGTTGAGGAGGGGGAGAGGTGGTGTATAAGGGTGGTTGGGGGAAGAGGAGGGGTGGCTGGGGAGAGGGAAGGGGAGGGGGGGTTGGGGAGGGGTGGATGGGGAGGGGGAAGGGGGAGGGGTAGTAGTGGTGGGGGTATGAAAGGCAGCACAAACATTTACACTGTTGGTCATAACATCATTTCTAACTGACCCACGCACATGCAGCTTCCCACCACTTTCACCCCAACCAACGTACTTACAAAAACACTTAGCCTGCATAAAAAACACTTAACTGACAGAAAAACACAACTTCCTTAGAAAAACAATTAACTTAAAAAACCTCACCAAAACAAACCCGTAACGAGAAAGGAGGATGTCGCCATAAAATCATGTGACTAAGCAAGACAAATATATTCTCCTTTATATATACAATGTTCCCAATTTAAGTCAGTCTCTTTATTACATCTCACAGAAACCCATCGAAGCAAAAAGGTGGATAATTTGCCATAAAGGTTGGTAGGTGCTGACAGGGAGGTGAGTTAGGATGGAAATTATTAGCAGATACGTGGGTAGCATTGTGATATGCAGGTGGGTAAGTGTTGTGTGTGTGTGTGTGTGTGTGTGTGTGTGTGTGTGTGTGTGTGTGTGTGTGTGTGTGTGTGTGTGTGTGTGTACGTGGTGGTATGTAGGTGGGCCTGGGGGTGTGAGTAGTGGTATAGGTGGGTGTCATCAAACCACCTCCAGTCCACCTGTTATTTGAGACACCACACCCACCACACCACCACAACCACTACAATGCCACACCAACCACATCAACCACACTGCCCACCACACCACTATACTGCCACAATACCGCACCACCACACCACACTTTCATACCACCATACTCACTATCACACCACAAAAAGTAAAGTCACCATACCACAATAACCTCTACCGCTATACCAGATCACCACCACCACCACACTACCACAACCACCATCACCACCACCACACTACCACACCCACCACCACCGTGGCCAAGTGACATTTCCATAATTTTCACGAGACGAGAATTAGCAGCACATGTGACGCCTCTTGTGCCGGCAGAACATTCCCCCTCCACCACCACCACCACCACCACCCACGGCAGACCACCACCACCACACTACTGCTACCATTCCATCACACTACCATTATCACACCAAACCACCACCACCACCACATCATCCACACTACCATCACCACCACCACCACCACCCAGGGCAATGCAACCACACCAAACAATACCACCACCACCACCACATCATCCACACTACCATCACCACCACCACCACCCAGGGCAATGCAACCACACCAAACAATACCACCACCACCACCACATCACCCCTACTACCACAGCCACCATCATCTCCACCACCATCATCCCACCACCTCACTCTCAAAGCTTCCACACTACCCACTATCATGCAACTAACTCACATCACCACTACCACACCACACCACCACACTACCATACCACACCACCACCACACCACAACCATCACCACATCACACCACCAGCACACTACCACACCACATCACACCACCAGCACACCACCACACCACATCAAACAACCACCACACTACCACACCACACCACACCACTACCACCACCACACCACACCACCAGCACGTGACAGGGGGGTTTGCAGCACGTGTGACTGACCTTCTTACCGGCAGAACAGGCAGCCCCACAACACCACACACCAAGCAGGGGGAGGATAGAAGGGGGGAGGATACAAGGGGAAGAATACATGGGGGAGGATACAAGGGGAAGAATACAAGGGGGAGGATACAAAGGGAAGGATAGAAGGGGGAGGATACACGGGGGGAGGCTACAAGGGGGAGGATACAAGGGGGGAGGATACAAGGGGAAGGATACAAGGGGGGAGGATACAAGGGGGAGGATACAAGGGGGGAGGATACAAGGGAGGAGGATACAAGGGGGAGGATACAAGGGGGAGGATGGCTGCTGGACCAGTGTCATGTTTCACTGTCTGTCCCATCGCCCCCTACACCCTCACTGGGCGTACTGAGTCCGTATTTCCATCAGTCCATATTAACTCCTTCACCTCCTCGGATAGAGTGTTTAGCAGATTTTCCCACACTCATACTGGCGAAGTACGAATGGGGGAAAGGCGTTTCTGTACGAAGAGTGATGCATGTGGCAATCGAAGTATTATATGGATTTGTTAGTGTATGTAATTATGTTAGAGTGAGTATGTCTAGTATGTTTGAGTTACAGAGGACCGACAGGGTGAGAATACAAACACGCATATAAAAGGCAATACTCTCCTGGCATCACAGTACGCTACCCACCGAGCCACCGTAGCTCCGTTTTATACCATCGTCTGTGTATTTCGTTCATTCTGTTCTGCCGTCAGCACATTTTGCCTCACTGTTTGCGCAATCTCTGTCAGGGTCACTGCGCAGGGTGTCCTCGGTGCGGTTTATTGTTCTTGTGAGATTTAGGAGGCATTTGTGTTGGGGTTCGTGTGGATTGGCAGGATAGCACGACATTGCCACCCACCCAACCAACCACCCATGCCTCCTAATCCTCCTACGCACGCACGTTTTATCTGTCACTCCAATTATGTCAAGGTCTGCTGCCCTTGAATTGCTGAAACGGGTTTGAGCCGGCTGGGTAGGGTATGGCCAGCCCAGTTACCAGCGAAGTTTGAGGAGGTTATGTATTCTGTCTGTTTGTCTGTTTGCGCACACGATATCTCAAAAAGCCGCTATCAGATTTCAGTGACATCTGGTGGATAGGTGAGCACGGAGCCAAGCAAGAGTTTATTAGATTTTGAGGTATATCTGGATGTGGATGAAAGATTAAATCACAATTCTGGGGGGCGTTGGCGGTGGTGTGCGCTGCCTCAGGTCGTGGAACAGGGCAGACTAAGACCACAGAATTAATTAACTACGTGAACCGCAAAACTCTTCGTCTGCTTAGACTTGAGGTAGATTTGGATCCGGACGCAGGAATAAATACTTAATTTCATTGGCGCTGGCGAAGGTATGCACTCACATACTGTCATGGGTTAGGGTTTGGTTACAGTAAGGGTGCCCAGCCAAAGGTCCGCCACCAATTTTTATTAACCCCCTACCAAAAATTATTTAAATACACCCCATTTTTATTTATGTTATTGTTATGTAATTTGTAAACAGTAATGCCGGGTAATTCACTATTAAGGCCTCAAAATAACACTAATATATCCGTACTTAATGCACGGACTGACGTGAAGCACAGTACTTACACACTTCAGCCCATGCTAATCATATAAAGTATTTCAGAATTGCCTTTGTCATTCAGTATTAAAGGGAAATCTGTGAGGGATAAAACCCACCTCTCACTCCCTCACTCAGTCTGTATTTACTCTCATTTCCTCCTTACTCAGACTTCCAGTTGTCCTCATTCATTCCTCATTGACTTTCCTTGAATGTGTGTGTGTGTGTGTGTGTGTGTGTGTGTGTGTGTGTGTGTGTGTGTGTGTGTGTGTGTGTGTGTGTGTGTGTGTGTGTGTGTGGAGAACACGCACACACACACACAAACAAACACAGGGATGCACCTGAGGCCATTAAACATTGGCATCATAAAGCTTTACAGCTCACAAGCAGGTAGATGGCCGCTGGAACGAACGAACACACACACACACACACACACACACACACACACACACACACACACACACACACACACACACACACACACACACACAACTTAATGAAATTCTAAGTCCTCACATTAACCTTCTCACTCAGACAACTATTTTTTAACAATCAAACACCAGACGATTGTATTCAACTCTAGTAGCTAAGAGATTAAACCAAAGCTGTATCAAGCCCCTCAGGTTCCAAAATTATCTTAAAGCAACAAATCGTCTGGAAGGAAAGAACAGAAAATATGTTGTGGAAGTAAAAGTTGTAATTAGTGGCAAGTGAGACTAAATGCACAGTGGGATAATGCAAAAGTTGGCAGGTCTGTAGCTGTGTCAGGCGGTACGAGGGGAGAAGGAGCCGTAGCCCCAGGTTCATCTCGGTGTGAACCCAGTAGACTGCAGGCTAAGATTCCTCCTCCCTTCAGGCGATCATTCTCCTTGCAGGGCATAGGGAGGGAGATAAGGGGTGTTTGCATAACCAATTCGCGGAACAGACCAGCTGTCTCAGTGCCACCGCGTGAAGGCGCCCCTCGCGAACACCTAGCTCTTACTTCCATGACCTAGACACCTGATATTTTGTAGCCATTGGTTAAATATAGATCAGGTTTGAACATCAAGGTTACTGATTCAAAGTCAGGGTCGCTGAGGTAAAAAGAAGTGGCCCCAATTGGACGGCTTTCCCCCGTCTCGTGGGTATTTTAGTTTTTTTTTTTTAGTTTACTTGTTGAAGACACGGTAGCCTGGGGGCGAAAGGCAGGGTGACATGAAGTCGAATCGTTTGTCACCACCCTTTTTCGGGATTAAAGAGTTGGATATATACTGTATATATAACAGAGAGTGAGAGAGAGAGATGTGGTTTAGGCCTGTGGAAGCATATCTGTAAGGTACAGAAGAAAGCCGAGAGCAGGGTGTAGGCTATGGGAACAATGGGTAGTGAGTGTATGGTGGAGGGTGGAGGGGGAACGGTTTGGTAGAAGGTGTATGAGGGAGGGTATATGGGTGGGGGTATATGGGAGAGGGTATATGGGTGTAGGTGTTTGAGGGAGGGTGTATGGGAAGGATGTATGGGGAACGGTGTATGAGGGTCAGTGTAAGAGGGAGGGTGTATGGGGAAGGGTGTATGAGGGTCGGTGTGTGAGGGAGGGTGTATGGGTGGCGGTGTATGAGGAAGGGTATATGGGTGGTGGTATATGAGGGAGGGTGCATGAAGGAGGGTGTAGGGGAGAGGGAGGCAGGGTGTATGGGTGGGGGTGGTGAGGGAAAGGTAGAGGTACTCACACAGAATGGCATGGAGGGGCCAGAATAATGTTGTTTGTTTGTTTGTTTGTTGTGGCCCCATGCTGATATGGGCGTAGCCACGTGTGATATAGTACAGGACATGGGAAAGCAAGGAAATAACACGAATTCATTTTTATCCAAGCCACCCCTTAAAGAAAGAGACGTCTGGTATGAGAGAGAGAGAGAGAGAGAGGTGAGTGAACTGGACCTCAAACCCAGGCAGAGGGATTCCTTCGGGTTTCTTTTCTTCTATTGTGTTCCACGTGATTGTTCCAGTGTGATTGTTGCTTTTATACCAGGACAGACGCAGGGGAGGAAAAACACGGCCTACGTATTTCCTGAGAGGTGTGTGTGTGTGTGTGTGTGTGTGTGTGTGTGTGTACGTGACCTCCAGCACGTTGCATCACATACGGTAACTGCTCTGGACTCCCCCACACCGCCTCCCAACGTGCCAAACTTTGCCCTAGTCAGTTATTCACCTTTCATTCCATGCCACATCTAAAAATATACGGCCTGGCATCCTTTCCATGGCACTTCTTCGTGACTTGCACAATCCATTATTCCCACGTTACAACTAAAGACAATATTATGGCTGTGCATCCTTTCCATAGCACTTCTTCGTGACTAGCACCATACACTAATCCCATGTTACATCTAAAGACAATACTACGGCCTTGCATCCTTTCCACAGCACTTCTTCGTGACTGGGACAATACTTTCATCCCGTGTTACAATTAAAGACAATACTGCGGCTGTGCATCCTTTCCATAGCACTTCTTCGTGACTAGCACAATACATTAAAGAGATAGCAACTTCTGGCCTTTAGTTCCTTCTTTCTTCCATTACAAAAAAAAAAAAAAATGAATGAGGGGGAATAAGGGGGGAGGGAAAGAGAGAGAGAGAGAGAGAGAGAGAGAGAGAGAGAGAGCAAGTTAATGTGAACATAGTAGAGTATCTGAGATGTTTGTTCAGGCGCGTTGCACATTTAATACCCCAACAGTTTCCGCTGAATTTTAGGCCAAGAAAAAGAGAAGAGAGCAGAGGATGTCTCGAGACGCTTGTTCAGGCACGTCGCGTTGGCTACCCACATCTCGAAGGAGCAAGGTGAAGACAGAGAGACAGCAATTTTTGGCCAAGTACAAATGAACAGAGTAGAGAGTATTTGAGATGCATGTTCAACTTCGTCACACACCCACGTCCCAAAAGAGCAAATTGAGGATGGAGATAGTAATTTTAGGCCAGGTACAAATGAACAGGGTAGAGAGTATTTCAGATGCATGTTGAGGCACGTTGCTTAGTCAGAATCCAGAGAATTTTAGGTCAAGTGAAAGTATACAGCGTAGAATGCATTTGAGATGATTGTTAATGCGCGCCACACATCCACATCCCGAAAGGTAACAATTCCAGACAGTTACTGAAGATGTAGGGATGGCAAATGTTAGGCCAAGTAAATGTGAAGAGAGTACAGCATATATGAGACGACCACGAGAATTTTACCGTAATTTTGACCAAGTAAAAGTGAAGAGAGTATGGCAGGTATTATCGTCGGGTAAGCATGCTCCCTAACACCTTTTTCATAACGATTTATTTTGTTTAATACACCTTATTGGCCTCATCTGTGTTACATAAATCCATTCAATATCACCATACTCTGGATACATAACGTACAAAAAGATATTAATTAACCATATCCACAAATAAATCGTTAAGGAAGAGGTGTTAGGGAGAATCTGTGTTACATATATCCTTTCAACATCACCGGACTCTAGATACATAACGAACAGAGGGATATTAATTAACCATATCCACAAATAAATCGCTAAGGAAGAGGTGTTGGGAAGAATGTGGGCCTATATGCTGACGTAAATAAATCGCTAAGGAAGAGGTGCTGGGGAAAGTGTGGGCCTATATGTTGGAGTGTTATGAGATGCTTGTTGGGGCACGTCGCCATTCAGGATCCCGAGAAAGTGACGGATACCCCACGAAAGCGTTGCATCAGCCGTGACGTAGCGTCGGGGAGCACGGCGGGAAACGTCTAGAGAAGGGTCTGGGGTAGGATGTGCCGCTGGGTGACGTCATATTGCGTCAAGTGGTGTAGGGAGGGTGGGAGTGTGCTTGTGGAGTGGTGGAGTGGGGTGGTTGTAGATGGTAGGGTGATGGATGGGGGAGGGTTCGGTTGAGGAGTGGTGGAGTGGGAGGGAGGTGGTAGTAGATGGTAGGGTGATGGAGAGGGGGAGGAGTGGTGTGCTTGTGGGGTGGTGGTAGGGTGGTGATGGTAGATGGCAGGTAGGGTGTAACGATGCTGGGTGGGAGGGTGGTAGTAAGGTGGGTAGGATGGTAGCAGGATGGTGGTGGTGGTCATAGATGGTAGGGTGATATAGTGCTGCTGGGTGGTAGGGTGTTGGCAAGGTGATAGATGACAATGTGGTAGGCAGCGGGTGACAGGGTACTAGATGACAGGGTGGGTGGGTAATGGCTGGTGACAGGGTTTGCACGAGGATCAAGACTAGGTGGTAGCAGGAGGCAGGGTGGTGGATGTGGGGTGGTGGCAGGGGGCGGGGTGGTGGATGTGGGGTGGTGGCAGGGGGCGGGGTGGTGGGAGGGAGCAGGGTAAGCGGGGTTGTGGATGTGGGGTGGTGGCAGGGGGCAGGGTGGTGGATGTGGGGTGGTGGCAGGGGGCGGGGTACTGGATGTGGAGTGGTTCCAGGATATGGTGAGTGGACGATTTCAAATGATGGGTTAAAGTCACGTCACCACAGGGCCACCCCCCATTCGTGTTGCATCAGGTGACAAAATGGCGACAGGTGTAGGTGGTAGGATGGTGGCAGGGTGATGGTGGATGGTAGGATGATGGTGGTAGGTGGCAGGGTGATGGTGGTGGTGGTGGTAGGGGGTAGGATGCTAGTGGTAGATGGTAGGGTGTTGGTGGTTTGTGGTAAGATGATGGTGGTGGGTGGTAGGATGATGATGGTGGTGGTGGTAGTAAAATAGTGGTAGGTGGTAGGGTGTTGATGGTTTGTGGTAGGATGATGGTGGTAGTTGGTAGGATGCTGGTGGTGGTGGTGGTAGGTGGAAGGGTGTTGGTGGTAGGCGGTAGGGTGCTGATGGTAAGTGGTAGGATGACAACAGGTGGCGGTATGGGGGAGGAGTTGGATGATGGCAGGGTGTTGGAGGAGGAAGAAGGCAGGGTGAAGTGGTAGTAGGGTGGTGGTGACAGGGACAGGGTGGTTGTGTCAGGGGAAAAGGGCGGCAGACAGAAGGGTAGCCTCCGTATTCACTGAGATCTCCAACTAAAGACAGGGTGAACATGGGAGAGATGAGGGAGGAGAAAGGGAGAGAGATGGCATGAAGGAAGATGGGGCAGGATGGAGAGGAAAGGGAGATGAGGGAGGAAAGAGGGGTGGAGGGATGGTATGGAAGAAGGTAGGGGAAGAGAAGGAAGGGGGAATAGGAGCATGAGGAGGGAAGGAGAGAGAGAGAGAGAGAGAGAGAGAGAGAGAGAGAGAGAGAGAGAGGAGGAAGATGGAGGAATGAGGAGAATTCAGAAAGAGAAATGAGAAGACGTAAACAACAGAGGAATGATGGGAGGAAAGACAATGTGAATGATGCAGCTGTGAGGGGAGGGAGGGAAGGGAAGGTAGTGGGGGAGGGAAAGGGGAGGGGAATAGAGGGAAGTGAGGGGAATATGAATGAAGTGGAGAGAGAGAGAGAGAGAGAGAGAGAGAGAGAGAGAGAGAGAGAGAACGGTAAGAAAACACGTAAGCCTGAATACAAGGTGAGGCAGGAGAAGGAGAGGCAGGGGTAAGGCGGATGGGGGAGAGGCAAGTTGAGGCAGGTCGGAGTGAGAGGCAGATGGGGTGAGGGAGATCAGGGAGAGGAAGGGGAGACAGGAAAAAGAAGGTGGTAGGAAGGAAGGCGGGGGAAGGCAGGAATGTGTGTGTGTATGTGTGTGTGTGTTAGAGAGAGAGAGAGAGTAATAGGGAAGGGGGCCCTGGGTATTTTCCCCTGTTAATACTGTATCCTTTGTCATTCTTCCTTAGTAGAATGGTTCTGTGACGAGTATGATGAAGAGAGGATGGTGTTGGTGGTGGTGGTGGTGGTCGTGATGATAATGAAGATGATGATGATAATGATGTTACTGGTGATGATGATGATGATGTTACTGGTGATGATGATGATGATAATTATGATGATGATGATGATAATGTTGCTGGTAGTGATGACCAGAGGCAGAATGGGCACACTGGAAGGGCATGAGGTAGGAATAGGTGAGGCAGGGTATGGATAAGATGGAATGATGGTAGCTGGGGGAGATTAGGCAGGGTGGGTGACAAGCAGGGGTGAGGTAGGATGTGGGAGATGAGCCAGGGTGTAGGGTAGGGAGGGGTGAGGCAGGGAGTAGGGTAGGGAAGGGTGAGGCAAGGTGTGGGGTAGGCAGGGATGAGGTAGGATGCTGGGGTAGATGAGAGTGGGATAGGACAGGTGGCGAAGGATGGTAACAGGAGAGGCAGACAGTGTGGCAGACGAGGTACTGGGTACGCAGGGTGAGGAGGAGGATGGTGGGGTGGGGTAAGGCAGGGCATGGACTGAGGCAGAGTATGGAGTAGGCAGAGGGTGGCAGGATGGTGGAAAGGTGGGGTGGGGTAAGGTGGGATGGTAGAGCTGAGGTGGAGGCAGGGGTGAGACGGGTGAGGTAGGCTGGTGGGGTGGGGTGGGGTAAGGCAGGGCATAGGGTAGGCAGGGGTGAGGCAGCGAGGCAGGACTACCAGCATGCCTTACCTCACACAGTCAGTCAGTCACCAACCACCGCCCCACCAACACAGCCACCACGTGTCTTGAGTCAGCTCTCTCCTACTCGATACCGGACCTCGAGTGTTACCGCTGCTCCTCAAGCGTTACTCAAGTGTTATATACCCGTCCACTGTCCTACTTAACACCGTCCCTCAAGTGGCAGATCGGTGCTACCTCTCCAACTTAGCACTACCCCTCAAGTGCTAAACCGTTGCTAACTCTAAGTACACTATTGCCCGGGTGCTAGATGGGTGCAAACACTGCAACTTCAAACTATCCCTCAAGTGTTACCGCCATTCTTCGAGGGCTAGATCGGCGCTAACTCTTCAGATTAGCACTATCCCTCAAGTATTAGGTCACCGCTAACTCTCCTAACTTAGCACTATCCCTTGAGTGCTTGAGTAATACTTAAAGTGTCTAAGATAATATTTGGTGAAGTGTTACTAGTGCACTGCCGTAGGATAGTGTGCTTACGTTTTCTGTTAGTAAATAAAAGAACAATAACACGAAAAACAAGAACAAGAACAAGGAAAAAGAAAAAACCCAAGGCTGAGATCGTAAAACTTTTCCCTCCCTAAGCAGCTTAACACAACGGAGTCATACTGAAGATCCTGTGTGCGTGTGTGTACCTGTGTGCGTGAGGGGTAGTGTGTGTACATACGTGTGCAACCGGATCAACGGACCTCTGCAACACGTGTCTCCCTGCACCAGGTGAGTCTTGCAACGGTCGTGGCTTTGTTGCAGTTAAAAAGAGAGAGAGAGAGAGAGAGAGAGAGAGAGAGAGAGAGAGAGAGAGAGAACTATAATGGTAAAGTAAAAAAGAGAAAGAAGGAAATGAGACATACATACAGTACATACATTCATACACAATGTACATACATACATAAATACATACATACATACATACACATACATACAAACAGACATAAATAAAACCGAATCAGAATCAAACAAACTGGTATTATCCTGAGTGAAATACCAGGGTGCGTCCATACCAGCAAAAAAGATGGAACTACACACAATACCAGTTCTCCCTACACCCCCATCCCTTCAGCCCGAGGACTGTTTATATTATTCTTGGTATCCAGACGATTTGATTCAGCTTGAGAGAGAGAGAGTGAGAGAGAGAGACTTTTGGAACCCCTTCATTACGAGTTTTTTTTTTCCAACTGGCCGAGGTTTGGTCGAATGAAATTGTGTGTGTGTGTGTGTGTGTGTGTGTGTGTGTGTGTGTGTGTGTGTGTGTGTGTGTGTGTGTGTGTGTGTGTGTGTGTGTGTGTGTGTGTGTGTGCGTGTCCTTCCTCTCCGCTACCCGAGTCAGCGGCCTCATTGAGAAAAATGCATTTATAATCTCTCTCTCTGTCTGTCTGTCTGTCTGTCTGTCTCTCTCTCTCTCTCTCTCTCTCTCTCTCTCTCAGCAAAGATTTGGAACCGTATCGCTGAAGCCAGTCATATGAGAGAGAGAGAGAGAGAGAGAGAGAGAAAGAGAGAGAGAGAGAGAGTTAGGACCATTATCTCTTTCATGCATCAGTGTCTCTCTCAATATCTTTCTCTTTCCTGACACTTCTATACCATGGTTATTATGTTCCTTTTATATTCTGTGTGTTAGCCAGGTATTTATCTATCTATCTGTATATCTGTCTATCTAGCTATCCATCTGTCTATCTTTCCTGTCACTGCATCTCGTAAGGGGTAATCTTATACTTATCACTATGGTAACCATCTGTTTATCTATCCGTGCCTATGTGTCTATCTGTTTATCTATCTGTCTGCCTGTTTCTGCATAACCTCTCCCTCTGCTACAACACCACCCACCTTCTCTCACATAGCCTAGCCCTGTCTCCCTACCCCCACCCCTCTCTCTCTCTCTCTCTCTCTCTCTCCCCTATACGTCAAGACAGCCTACCTGATTGACAGCACCAGGATCTGAGTCAATCACCTAACCTGCTTCTGTTGACGTCATTTGTTCACCAAGGAATGTATTACACGTTTTCAAGCCTAGAACAGAAAACAGGGACCTTGACTGTTCAGTGACGGTTGCATGTCGTGTGGGGGAATGTATGTTTTTTTTTTCTCTCTTATCTGTCCGTCTGGAACGAAAAAGGGGACCTAGACTGTTCAGTGACGGTTGCATGTCTTCGTGTCTGGGAATGTATGGTTTTTTTCCATATCTGTCCCGCAACCAACAGGCCCTAGGTTCGATTCCCGCGCCGACCATGACCCCCTTTAAATGTGACCTACTTTAACCCATTCTCTTCGTCATCTACTCTCTCTTGAAACTAACTTGTCCTAAAATTGCCGTCTCTCCATCATGAAGGCTGAGTCGTGAGAATACATGAGCACCAGAAGTCGATGCTAGTCACGAAGTAGTGCTATGGGAAAGGACGTGGAGCCGTAGTACTTTTTCTGCCAATGAGCTACGTGAAATAAGCGGCAAAAGGACGAAAAACTGGACCAAATTAGAGAAAAATTAATTAGAAATGAAAATACACAATCTTGAGTGAAAAATACGAACTAAATTTACTTTTATTATAATCGCCAGAGGGACTCATTCATAGGGGAAAAATATATAAAAATCATTATAAATACGAGAATGAGAGCTAACCAATTTATTCTTGATAATTATAATCGCCATGGAGACTCATTTATCGGGGTAAAAATAAATAAGAATCACTATAAATATGGGCTGTCTGTTTTTATTATAGTTATCAATAGCCATGGAGACACTTATCGAGGCTAAAAATAGAGAAGAATCACTATAAATATATCAACTAATTCTTTACACTAATCAATCGCCACGGACACTCACTTACCTGGGCAAAAATAAGTAAGAATCACTATACATATGCCAACTTATTCTTCATACTAAACAATAATCACGGAGACTCATTTATCGGGGCCAAAAATAAATAAGAATCTCTATAAACAGGTGCTGTGTGTCTGCATGCCCCTGGTCGCTAGCCAAATATGCGCGGGGAGACCAGCCTGGTGCATATATGCGGGTTGTATTGGGGTGGAAAGATGGGGGTGATGACGTGTGCTTGTGTCTTTCGATTGATTTCTGCTCTAACGTCTATCTGTCTGTCTATTTGGATATCTGTTTATCTGTGTGTGTGTGTGTGTGTGTGTGTGTGTGTGTGTGTGTGTGTGTGTGTGTGTGTGTGTGTGTGTGTGTGTGTGTGTGTTCTTTCACCCTCTTTATATCTGACATCATGCAACAGACAGATAGACGGGCAGTTAGACAGGCTGCTTCTACCTTCAAATTTCTTCCATCTTCATTAAATTCGATATTTTATCACTGAATCATTATTATATATGGTAAATCCTCTCTCTCTCTCTCTCTCTCTCTCCCACACACACACACACACACAGCTGGCCCCACACCCCACACAACCAACTTGCTTCACTAAATCCACAAACACTCGAAGCGGGCAGGCAAAATATACCTTTTTATGTGACTACAGACGGAAGTGCATTTTTCTTATTATTTCTTTTACAGAGTTACACAGACCACACAGACGTTACGGTCCCACCCAGGTTGTTTGGGCAGATGGGGGATAGAATGTGGGAGAATGAGGACTGGAGAGAACAGATGAGGAAAGCATAAGTAAGCGATACGTGTGATAGAATAACATGGGATGGGTTGGGATGGGATGGGTTAGGATGAGACGGGATGGGTTGGGATGGGATGGGTTGAGATGAGATGGGATTGGATGGTTCGGGATGGGATGGGATGAGACGGGATGGAACGGGATGGGTTGGGATGAGATGGGATGGGTTGGGATGAGATGGGATGGGTTGGGATGGGACAGGATGGGTTGGGATGAGATGGGATGGGCTGGGATGAGACAGGACGGTTTGGGATGGGATGGGATGGGTTGGGATGAGATGAGATGGGATGGGATGCAATAGGATGGAATGAAGGAGAATGAGGATTATGAAGGATGAATTCGGAAAGGATGAGTAATGACTGATGCAGAAGAATGAGATGGGATGTACAAGAATGAGGATATGAGTATGGATGGCTATGGTACAATGAGATGGGATAGGATGGGGCGGGATTGAATGGAAAGGGATGGGATGTAGGAGACTAAGAATTATAGAGAATACACTAGGATATGAAGATTAAGGATAGAGGTGGCAGAGTGGGATAGAATGGGATAGAATCTAGGAAACTGGGGATATGGAAAAGTGTTTTTGTATTAGAGGAAATGAGTAAGGGACAGACGTCATGGAGAGGAGAGGAAGAGGGATGGAAAGCAGAAGAGTGACTGAAGAGAGAGTATGTGGAGAGAGGGATGTGACAGTGGGGATGGGATGGGATGGGACGGGATAGAATGGAGGAGAATTAGGATGTGAAAAAGTGTGTGTGTGTGTGTGTGTGTGTGTGTGTGTGTGTGTGTGTGTGTGTGTGTGTGTGATACAAATGGACATATGTAACAGAGACGGGTGGGGCGGAACGGGATGGAATACATACATGAAAAAGATAAGGATGGGATGGGATGGGATGGGATGGGATGGGGTGGGGTGGGGTGGGGTGGGATGAGAGGAGAGGAGAGGAGATGGGATGGGATAAGCTGGGATGCTGCGGTGACAGACTGAAAACCAGTTATAAATGAATGAACAGGGATAGACGCGGCAGAAAGGAAAGGTGGACATGGAGAATGATGAGGGCTAGGGAGAAAGTGGAAATGAATGGAAAAAGATGTTATTAGGATGGGAAGGGATGGCATGTGAGAGAATGAGGATACGGAAATGGGTTTTTACCTGGCCCGGATGTGACGTCAGATGGGAGAGTTGATTGAAAGATAGGTAGAGGGATAGGTAAACTGATAGGTAGATAGATAGGTAGACACATAGATAGGTAGACTGATTGACTGATAGGCAGGTATAAAAGGTAGACAAAGACTAATAGGTAGTTTGGTAGACAGGTAAACAGACAGGTGACAGGATAACAGGTAAGACATAAGTAACTTGAAGGTTACATAGGTAGATAGTGTACGTAGACTGATAGGGAGTGAGTTGAGGTGGTACTATAGTGGTGGTGGTGGTGGTGGTGGTGGTGGTGGTGGTGGTGGTGGTGGTAGTAGTAGTAGTAGTAGTAGTAGTAGTAGTAGTAGTAGTAGTAGTAGTAGTAGCCCCTCATTCAACTCTAGCACCAGACGGAGTTAAGAAAGCTAAGGGCTGTATTTTAAGCGACTTGAGATTCCGTAAACACCTCTTCCTTGGCGATTTATTTTGAACATGACACCTCCGTACCCTCGTGTATGTTACTGATGGACACTAAGTAAATATTAAACCGACACAGATATAAAAAAAAAAAATGTTCAGGTGTAATTGGCAGAATAAATCACAAAGGGAAAATTACTAAGAGGACTCCCGTGGCACTTACGATATGGCCCTAAATCTAATCGTCTCCCAAGATGCATAAAACCGTCTGGAGGTGGCAAGACTAAGCTGTAAGACGTCCTAGCAGTGAAGGGGTTACTGGAGGGGAGCCACGCGGTCACCGGTACCGGAAGTTATCTCCCTTCAGTTATTCTCCCTCCCTCCCTCCCTCCAGTCTCTCCCCCCCCACCCCTCACTCCTTCAACCCCCTTCAACCCATATGTCTCCTTTCCTTCCCCTCCTTCCCACTTTCCAGCTTTTCTCCCTCTTCTTTC
>NC_137021.1:2415000-2662500 GCF_032717465.1 Coenobita brevimanus
CTCCCTCTCCTCCTCCAGCCTCTTTCTTCCCTCCTCCTCCTCCATTCTTTACTCCCTCCCCTCTCTCTCTCTCTCTTCCTCCTGCCTCTTTCCACCCTCACTCTCCTTCTCCATTCTTTCCTCCCTCCCTTTCCTCCTCCATTCTTTCCCTCTTCTTCTCCTGCCGCTTTCTTCCCTTTCCCCATCCCCTCACCTCCTTCTCCTTCACTGTTCCCTCCCCTGCCTCTCTCCTCTCTCTCTCACACACACACACACACACACACACACACACACACACACACACACACACACACACACACACACACCCTGTACCACTTACCACACCAGTCCCAACATACGGGAACTCAGGTCCACAATAATACCACCATTTATACCACACCACAACCAATCTTCACATAATGGATTCCAGTGTCATTATAATACCACCTCCATACACCACTCATACCTCTATCAATACCACCCCATACACTCTAATACCACTGCACACCAATACCACACTAGGACACAAGCACGCCCCTGCAATTTACCAAGCTAATATACGGGAAAAATTCAGCCTTCTGTTCTTTCTTTTTTTCTCCAATTTCGTGGTAATGGTGACGCCTGATTACCTCCCCTAATTTTAGTCACGAAAAAAAATAATAAAAAAAAAGGAAGTGGGTTAAACGTGAACAAAGGAGAGCTTTCACCAGGAATTTCACCTAGGATTTTCACCAAGAATTTCACCAGGATGTCTGCAGCGTGAGATTTGAACCCTTGCTGGCTCAGGACATCATTTATTTACTCATTTACTTATTTATTCATTTATTAGGACTCCACATGACAGACCCGTTTCTCCTCGGTCAGGGAAGCTACCGGACCAATTTGTTTAGTTTATGAGTTAATGGTGGGTATGTCTTCACCTCTCTCTCTCTCTCTCTCTCTCTCTCTCTCTCTCTCTCTCTCTCTCTCTCTCTCAGTAAACAACAGTATCGTGCTCACTTTCTCTTCACGGTCATTCTCTCTCTCTCTCTCTCTCTCTCTCTCTCTCTCTCTCTCTCTCTCTCTCTCCATGTTCCCGAGTATTCTAAAGTATGTTTGTGCAAGTGTGTGTGTATGCAAACTGTGTGCGTACATGCATGCGTGTGTTTGTATGAATGTACAGTATGTGTGTGTGTGTGTGTGTGTGTGTGTGTGTGTGTGTGTGTGTGTGTGTGTGTGTGTGTGTGTGTGTGTGTGTGTGTGTGTGTGTGTGTGTGTGAGTCACCGTCTGCAGGTGTGAGGACGTGACTCCTGGCAGGTGGTGTTGGTGTGATGGAAATGGTGTGATTGTGGTGTGGTGTGGTGGTGTGATGGAGGTGGTGTGATTGTGGTGTGGTGGTGTGATGCGGTGTTTTGTGACTGAGGTGTGGTGGTGTGATGCGGTGTTTTGTGATTGAGGTGTGGTGGTGTGGTGCGACTGAGGTGTGGTGGTGTGATGTGGTGTTTTGTGATTGTGGTGTGGTGGTGTGATGCGGTGTTTTGTGATTGTGGTGTGGTGGTGAGATGCGGTGTTTTGTGACTGTGGTGTGGTCGTGTGATGCGATGTTTTGTGACTGAGGTGTGGTGGTATGATGTGGTGTGGTGCGACTGAGGTGTGGTGGTGTGATGGAAGTGATGCGGTGTGGTGTGCCGTGGTGTGATGGAGTTGGCTTGATTGTGGTGTGGTAGTGTGCTGCGGTGTGGTGTGATTGTGGTGTGGTAGTGAAGGATTAGAATTTACCTGGTGTTTTAGAGGTGGTGGTGGCAATGGTGGTATGATGAGGAAATGGTGGTGTGGGTGGGAGTTACTGGTGTGGTAGAGGTGGTGTAGTGGTGTGATAGGTGATGGTGGCCTGGTATAGTTATGGTATTAATAGTAGGGTATGGTATGGTGGTGTTACAAGTTAGTGATGGATTGAGTTAAGTTTCGTAATGATGAAGGTGACAGTTTTAGCAATGATGGTGGTATGTTATATTTGTGAAGGTGGTGGGAATATTAAGTTTGTAGTAATAGTGTTGGATAATAATAATAATAATAAATAATAATGACAATAATAATAATAAAACTAATAATAATAATAATAATAATACCCAAGATGGTGTAACAATGGAATACCCCTCCGGAAGCACATCCCCCCCCCCAGAATATCTCCCCTCTCCCTTCCTCTTCTCTCTCCCTCTGTCTATCTTCTCTCCCCTCCTCCACCTCTCCTTTTTTCCTTTCCCTCTATATATCTTTCTCTTCCCTCCTCCCCCTTTCCCCATCCCCTTTCCTTCTCCTCCTCTCTCACCCTTTCCCTCCCTCTTCCTTCCCTTCCCTCTCCCTTTTTCTGTCACTTCTCTCTCACTTTCTTCTCTTCCCCTTTCCCTTTAGTCAGTCCCCTTCCTCCTCCTCTTTCTTATTTGCCCCTCTTCCTCCTCCTCTCTCCCTCTATCTCTTTTCTCCCCTTCCCCCTCTCCTCTTCATTTCGCCCCCACACTCTCTCTTTTCTCGCACCCTCTCCTCTACATTCCTCCCTTCCCCTCTCACTATCTTTTCCCCTCTCCTCTCCTCTTCATTCCTCCCTGCTCTCACTCTCTCTTCTCCGTTCCTCTCCACTTTTTCCTCCCTCTTCACTCTCTCTTTCCCCCATTCCCCTCTCCTCTCCTCTCCTCTTCATTCCTCCCTGCTCTCATTCTCTCTTCTCCGTTCCTCTCCACTTTTTCCTCCCTCTTCACTCTCTCTTTCCCCCCTTCCCCTCTCCTCTCTTCATTCCTCCCTCCCCTCACTCTATTTTCTCCACTCCTCTCCACTTATTTCCTCCCTCCTCACTCTCTCTTTCCCTCCTTCCCCTCTCCTCTCTTCATTCCTCCCTCCCCTCACTCTCTTTTCTCCGTTCCTCTCACTTATTTCCTCCCTCCTCCCTCTCTCTTTCCCCCCTCCCTCTCTCCTCTCCCCCTACACAATCAGACAGTGGGGGAGGTCAAGGGGAAATACCAGGCTGGTGTGGGAAAGTATAGGTTATGTTCAATGGAAATACCAGACCCGAAATAACACCAGAGATCCTGTCACACATTACCATACCGTTGCATCACACTTGAGAGAGAGAGAGAGAGAGAGAGAGAGACCTTACTTCCTCACATTTATTCCCGAAGTTTATCTTAATTACATCTACCTTATTTTCATCTATCATTTTCATATTCTTGCCAAAATTCTCTCTCTCTCTCTCTCTCTCTCTCTCTCTCTCTCTACGCCTGGTGGTCTGGCGGGTTAAGGCGCTTCAGCCTGATGAAGTCTGTAGGTTTCTATATCAGGGGTGGTTGGGGTTATTTGCTCGCATAATGACTCTCAGGGGAGACCAATTGGGCCAGTAGTTTCTGAGATCGGTCAGGGGTCAATGGAAAGTAGCTTGGGATCATTGAGTGCTCAATTAAAAAAAAAAAAAAAAAAAAAAGAGCTACAATCACCAAACTTGGTACACTGAATGCATGGCTACCAAGTATGAATGACCTTGACCCAAAACTCAAGGTCACAGCCAAGGTTAAAGTTCAAAATTTGCTTATTTTTTATGTACTGAGGTCACACGTACCAAGACGGGTGACCTTATCGTGTGGTGAGTTACTGAAATTGTTAATGGCAATTTTCGTTTTATTATTATTATTACTATTATTATTATTATTATTATTATTATTATTATTATTATTATTATTATTATTATTATTATTATTATTATTATTATAAACACTTTCCTCATGTGCTGGTGTTATCTCCCTAACATCCTTGAGACGAAGACCAAGAACTTCTCAAGGTTATGGCGCCTGTAAGATCATTTGTTTATTTATGTGTTCCAATTCGACCAAGTCACCAAATATCCAGACGTAAACTAGGAAGAATTATAACGTGGGAGATACGACCAAAACAACATTACTCCTGACAACATACGAGTGATATTGATATGTTTATCGTGAGAATTGGCTTAAGATGTTTTATACTTAAGGATCGTTCTCCCATCTTCTCCCCCTAATTCTACCCTCCCCCTTCCTCACTTTATCATCCATCCCCTCCCCCCCCATTCTTCTCCCCTTCATCCTCAACATCCCCTCACCCCATTATCTCCCACTCCCCCACATCCCTCCCCCCAACAGACCGGACCAGACAAAGACCAAGACCAAGGACCGGATGTTTGTCTGTGGTCGCTTCTACCCCCCCCCCCAACATCGTTACAGGGGGTTGGGAGGATGGACAGATGGTGGATGTGTGTGTGTGTGTGTGTGTGTGTGTGTGTGTGTGTGTGTGAGAGAGAGAGAGAGAGCGGTGAGATTATTATTTTTACCGGTGATGATGATGAAAATATTAATGACGGTCAGAACACTGTTACTCCTGATACTGATGATGACGCTAATGACATTAACACTCCCACAATCAAAAATCCTAATATCAACTTCCTCTCAGCAGACGTGGGGTCGTGTCCGCGAGGGAGGGATGCAGCAGACAGCGGTGCCAACGGCGGTGTGGCAGCGGCGAACCAACAAAGTCATCGCTGCCGGCATCACCATCATCGGCCTCACCATGATGCTCTCACTCATTCCACAGTGCATCTACATCGGCATCGTCTTCGTCACCTGTTCCCTCGTGTACGTGAAGATGGTGTACGTTTTTTATTTTACACACACACACACACACACACACACACACACACATACACACACACACACGATGCTGTCACTCATTCCACAGTGCATCTACAACGGCATCGTCTTCGTCACCTGTTCCCTCGTGTACGTGAAGATGGTGTACGTTTTTTATTTTACACACACACACACACACACACACACAAATCATCCATACAGGGTGTAATTAAAACTAGTCACGCACGATGTTTCCTAACACACACACACACACACACACACACACACACACACACACACAGGAGGTATGCTAATGAGGGTAATGTGGAGAATAAGGAAGTAAGTAAAGATGGTGGGCTAAAGTGGGCTGGCCTGGGCTGGGTAGGGAGTGGTAGAGACAATAACACTCATTTCCACAACTACATATTATCTGCAGAAGCGAATAGGATGATGATGATGATGATAATGATGATGATGATGATGATGATGATGATGATGAGGAGGAGGAGGAGAAGGGAGGGGAAGACCGAGAATGAGGTGAAGGGATAATGGGTCGTGTTTTCGTGGCATACGGGATCTCATAACACTTATTTCTCGGCGACTTATCTTGTCCCTAAGTCGACTCTTTGCCTATATTGGCGTTTCCGTACAATAGTTCCATATAGTTCTCTCTCTCTCTCTCTCTCTCTCTCTCTCTCTCTCCTCACACACACACACACACACACACACACACACACACACACACACACACACACACAATGATGATGAGTGGGTAGCTATCGTGGAGACAGGTAGGGATGGAACCGCCTTGGTTTTCTTTATGCAAGATACTGGGTCAGGTGAAGGAGGGAGAGGGAAGGGAAGGGAAGGGAAGGGACGGGGAGGGGGACTGGGGCAAGGAAGGGGAGAAGGGGGAGGGGATGACGATAGGGAGAGGGTGGGGAGGGGAAGGGTGGCTGTCGGAGAATTATAAAACAATAATGGGAAGGGCAATGTGTAGGATTAGAGATAGGGTTGCAAAGGAAGGGGAAAGGGTGAGGGGGGAAGTGGAGAGGTGGAGGAGAGGAAAATGTGGCAATGGGAGGAAGGGAGTAAGTGTGCAGATGGAGGAAAGGGGAGAGGAGGAGTAGGAGTGGAGGGGAGGGGAGGGGAGGGGAGGTGGAATGGGGTGTAGGGGAGGGGAAGAGAGTAGGAGCGGGGTTGGAGGGGAGGGGAAGAGGAGGGGTTGCTGACACCTCCTGCGGCCTTCTCCAATTTCCTCCTCTGTCTGGGAGGGAGGGGTGGGGGAGGGAAGAGAATTAGGGAGAGAAGTAAGAGGAGAGAAGGGAGGGAGGGAAAGAAGAGGAGTAGAGAAGGAAGGGGAGGGAAGGAAGAGGAGGGGAGGGAAAGAAGTGAGGGAGATAGAGGAAACATGGAAGAAGAGAGTGGGAGAGGAGAGAAGGAAGGGAGAGAGAGGGCAAGAGAAGTGGGGGTTTTGCCTTACTCTCCCTCCTACCCTTCTTCCTCTCCTCTCTCTCTCCTTCCTTCCTTTCTCCCTCCCTCCTCTCCCTCTCACCTTTCCTCCCTCCCCCCTCCCTCCCTTCCTACCTCCTTTAATTAGTGAGATTCTGTGTAATATAATTCTAAGGTCGCTTCTACCTCTCCCTTTGTTCCTTGCCTGTTTTTCTTTATTATCCTTCTGTGCTCTCTCTCTCTCTCTCTCTCTCTCGGAAATATATAACAGTAAACAATAATACAAGCAGACAGACAGACAAACAGACAGAAACACAGACAGACGGAGCCAAAAATATAAACCTCATTGCTGGATGTAAAAATAAAGCATTAAATGGAGTGGACTGGGGTGCGCGGGTAATATAGGAAATAATTACTAGGCTTATGACCCGGTTAGGAGAAGTGTGACCCCTGGGAGCTTAGGTCATACTGCGGTCACACTTCCCTTCCCTTTCCCTTCCTCCACTCCCCTTCCCTTCTCTTTCCATTCCTCCATTTCTACTTCCTCTCTCTTCCCCTTACCTCCCCTCCTCTTTTTCAACCACTTCTAGTCACCTTCCTCCTCCCCTACACCTCAGTACCTCTACCCCCATCCGTACCCCCTTGTCCCCCCTTCCATCCCCTTTTCCCAGCCGCCGTTCCTCCCCTTCCCTCTTCTACCCCCCATCTTCCTCTACTCCCACTCCCCTCGCATTCCCTACTCCCCACTTCACTCCTACTGTTCCCTACCTTCCCTTACCTCTCCTATTCCTTACTCCCTCCCTCCCCTCCCCAGTTCCTTCCCTCCCTCCTCTTCCCCCTCCCTGTGGTCAATAATGTCCACGTGACCTGTGCCTGTGACGTCATAGGGCTGGGGCAGTGGGGGCTGACACGAAGGTACGATGATGGAGAGACTCACAGATACACAGATTAGATAGATAAAGGTGATGGGGTTAGACAGACAGACAGATAGACGGGTAAATAGCTGGACAGATGGGTGGATAGACAGAGATATGTGTGCAGATGGATTGGTAGAGATATGTAGATAGGTGGATAGGTAGAGAGATTTATCCGAAGATAGATGGATAGACGGATATAAAAACAGGCAGACAGATAGACAGGTAAACAGACAGACCGATACAGACAGCTAGATAAAAAGACAGACTGAAGGATGGGGGAATGGTAAGGTGACGGAGAGAGATATAGACAGATTAGGCTACACAGACACAGGGACAGGGATAGATGGATAGTCAAATAGGATAGACAGGTGGATAGATAAAGATAGATAGATAGACACAAGCTGACGGAACTCACAAAGGTGTACTAATATGCCATGTTCATTAGGCTACCAAAGAGTTATATAATGTGGAGAGAAAGATATCAAGCCTTAGCACCTTTTCCTTAGCGATTTACTTTCATACTACAAGGTTAGTTTTCCCATTTAAGCTATTCACTATCTTCTAACATCGATATAATTTGCACATAAAAGGGAGTAGTAACGTGTCATGCCCAGAAATACGTCGGTAAGGAATGGGTGTTACGGAGCTCCTTGCTGACTGAGAATGCGGGCCTTAATGTTCCTTCCCTATTTATATCACAAGAAAATCCCAGAAATAAAATAAATAAATAAATATATTAAAATAAAAAATAAATGTGCTCCTTGTTTACGTCGAGAGGATCCAAGTCAGGTTAGATTTTTTTATCTCCCCATATAAGTAAATAAAGAGTGGATAAATAAATAAATAAATAATACGTGTGGGTAATAAATCTGGACATATTTCTTCACTATCCATCATCTCTCAGCGTACGAATATCAACCAGGAGAGGAACAGTGGGGGGGGTAAAAAGCTACGTATTATTTGTCTAACTCTTGTGCCTGACTGTAGCTACGTCTTGTGCTTGGTTCGTGCGAGGTGTGCAGGTGCGTAGGCAATTAAAGAAGCACCTGAGGATAGACTTTTGACCCCCAAGGATAGTTTAACCCAAGGAAATAGTGGAGGTGCGTAGGCAATTAAAGAAGCACCTGAGGATAGACTTTTGACCCCCAAGGATAGTTTAACCCAAGGAAATAGTGGTGGTGGTGGTGGTGGTGATGATGATGATGATTACTGTAGTAGTAGTAGTAGTAGTAGCAGGTAGGTGGAAGTAGTAGTATCAGTAGCAGCAGGTAGGTAGAAGTAGTAGCAGCAGCAGCAGCAGTAGTAGTAGCAGTAGTGGAAGAGTACAGGTATTCCTGGTTAGATGGTGATGATGATGATGTTGATGGTGATGAGAATGCTGCCAGTGATGTTACGGCAATTATTATTCTTCCTACAGGTGGCTAGGCTGGATGACGCTAAAGGAGAAGAAGGTAGAGCCGCCCCGTCCAGAAGGCCAGCACCCAGCCTCACCTGTCCTCTTCCTAGTAGCCTCACACCATCTAAGACACGTGAGTTTTTACCTTTACACCTGACTACAGTGTTTTCACGTGGCCCAGATTTTCGTCCTTTTGCGGCTTATTTTACGTGGCTCAGTGGCAAGAAAAAAGTAAAAAAAATAATAAAAGACTGCTACGGCTCTACGTCCTTTCTATTGCACTCCTGTCCGTCTAGCAATATATTCCAGTGTTAATCTCTGCTACAACTCGGTATTCAAGGCAGAGGGATAGCATTTTTGGGCCTGGTTAGAGTATAAAGTGTATAGCACTTTTCTTGTCCTGGTGTGTTTCTAGTTTTCCTATGACATCATCCTCACCCATCTTCCTCACTCTCTTCGCTGTTGGAGAGGGACGCCTTCACTCGCTAGCACTGTTATGAACGTTGGTGCAGCTGCCCACTTATACAAACGTCCCTCATCGCCTGTCTAATCTATCGGGAGAATGGTGAACTGAAGGATATGAGCATTATCAGCCTGCAGTCCACCGGGTTCTGCTCCAAACGAGCCTGGGGTTGAAACTGCCGCCACTACTAACTCCTCTTCACCCTCACCCTACGTAACTCAGCTTCCTCTTCAACCTCCTCTTCATTTTCCTTCCTCTTCCCTCACACATCCTCTTGTACCATCAGTGTAACCTAAGCTCTCTTCACCCCTCTTCATTTTCTTCCTCTTCTTTAATCCCCTCTTCCTTTTTCTCCATCACCACATTCACTCAAATTTCTTCCTCTCCACACCCTCCTCTTCACATTTCTTCCTCCTCCTCGCATATTCTTCATTTTCCTCCTCCTCACACTCACTTATCCATTTCTCTTCCTCACACACTTCGTTTCTTCTCTTCACATCCTCTTTTCCTCTCCTCACACTTATTCGTTTTCTCCCTCCTCTACTTTTTCTTCCCTCACACCCTTTTCTTCACTTTCTTCCTCCTCACACTGATTCATTTTCTCCCTCCGCTGTTTTATTTTTCCTTCACACTCTTCTTCATTTTCCTCCTTTCTTCCTCCTCTCTTATCCTACTTTTTATCACTTTCGTTGCTTGATTCTTCTTCTCTGTCTTCGTAACTCAAGTTTTCGTGATATTCTAGACTAAATTAATCTGCCGGAACCATCGATCGTATAAATCCACCTCCTCCCTCACACACACACACACACACACACACACACACACACACACACACACACACACACACACACGTACAGGAGGTGAAGCAAAGCCAGTACACCGCGCAATTTCCATATATCTTTGGCCTTGTGTGTGTGTGTGTGTGTGTGTGTGTGTGTGTGTGTGTGTGTGAGGGGGAGAAGGTATGCGGTAAGGAGTGGGTCACCTACTACTTTGCTCTGTGAATGATGTGGGTGTGGGGTCAATGGGCTTCTCAGTAATACTACGTTCCTTCTTATTTCATCATAGTACTTTCTTTCTCTTTTCCTGTTCTTGTTCTTCTTCTTCTTATTATTATTATTTCGCTCATTACACTCTTTCCCTCACCCGTACACTTCTTATCATCATTGTCATCACCGTCATCATCATCATCATCATCATTATCTCCACCACCACCACCACCATATCATATGCTCCCCAGTGGTCAAAATCCTGGTATACTCCTAAAAACCAATCTACCTCCACTCCATTGCCCCGTACAAGGATGCGTCATACCTACAAGTTTTTACGCCACTATTTTTTTTTCTCTAGCTCGATGGGGGTGTTCACGGTCTCCCCCCAGCACGGAATCACTTGGCATTTTCTTCATACAACTATCTGACGTCATTGACGGTCACAGCCTGAAGTGAAGTCATATTCCTTGTTAACCTCTTGGGTCAGGTGACGTCACTGATTTTAGTATGGTCTTGCTACTTCCTTATACTGTCTTGTGACGTCATACAGTGAGACCCAACGTGACGTCATATTCCTCGTTAACCTCTTGAATCAGGTGACGTCATTGTTTATAAAGTTTAGTCTTGCTACTTCCAGACGATTTTTATTCAAGTTAGGAAAGGCGTCTCTTGATACATGGGTTGGTGAAGGCTGTACTGAACCTTTCCAGTAAGAAAAACTATCCATGAACACTCTTGACCTGCTTACATGGGAAACCGATAAAAGGTCGTTTCTCTAAACAGGGTATGGATGGGATGAGATGGGATGCACAAGGTAGGTAAAGGTTGGGGTAGGACAGGGTTGGGCTAGGAGTTGGATGGGACAGGTAGAGCAGGACAGAGGCTGGGCTAGGAGTGGGGTGGGCAAGGCAGGGTTGGGCTGGGAGTGGGGTAAGCAAGGCAGGGTTGGGCTGGGAGAGGGGTGGGCAAGGCGGGGCTGGGCTGGGAGAGGGGTGGGCAAGGCAGGGTTGGGCTGGGAGTGGGGTGGGCAAGGCAAGACAGGGCTGGACTGGGATGGTGGGAGGTGCGTCACTCAAGGCCACAAGGTAACGGAGCTGCCCGGCTGCTGCTCTGGTTGTGTTGGGTGTGCGGGTGTGGGATGGTGGTGTGGAGAGTGGGTGTGGGGGTGTAGGGTGTGTTCAGGGGGATGTATAGAGTGTCGGGGTGTTGGGTGAGGGTGTAATGGGGTGCAGGTGTGGGTGTGGGTTTGAGTGGTAGTGCATGTTGTGGATGTGAATATATTGGAGGGCTGGTGTTAGTGGGCTGGTACTGAGTGGTTGTGGTAATGCCGGGGGGTATGTGTGTTATGATCTGGGTGTGTTAGAGTGATGGAGAAGGGTGTAGAAGTGTTAGGGTGTTAGGTGTGGGTGTGCAAAGCTTTGGGTATGAGTGTGATGAGTTGTGGCAGAACCAAATATGAATACAGAGTCCGCAATCCCAGCATTTTTCACTTGATTACTAAACAAGGCAAGGAATTTTAACACTTTCTTCATTTCCTCTCACACTATCCTCATTTCCCCTCACACAATCCTCATTTCCCCTCACACTACCCTCATTTCCCCTCACACTACGCTCTTTTTTCACTCACAATAGAATTCCAGCTATTGTGAACCCCAGCTATGGAAGTACAGGTAATCAGAACAGGTGTGGAAGGGCGGTAATTATAAGAACAGGTGTGGAAGTACAGGTAATTAGAACAGGTGTGGAAGGACAGGTCATTATAAGAACAGGTGTGGAAGGACAGGTAATTAATAGAACAGGTGTGGAAAGACAGGTAATCAGAACAGGCGTGGAAGGACAGGTCATTAGAACAGGTGTGGAAGGACAGGTAATCAAAACAGGTGTGGAGGGACAGGTAATTAGGGCAGGTGTGGATGGACAGGTAATCAAAACAGGTGTGGAAGGACAGGTAATTAGGACAGGTGTGGGGGGACAAGTAATCAGACCAGGTGTGGAGGGACAAGTAATCAGACCAGATGTGGAGGGACAAGTAATGAGAGCAGGTGTGGACAGGTAATTAAAAGACCAGGTGTGGAAGGACAGGTAATCAGGAGAACAATAAACCTGGCAGGAAGTTGAATAAAAGCATCATTAAGAAGGCCAGAATTAAAATGGGCGTGTGGGCGTATATTAACTCTCGTAATCTCATCGTGGGCGGGGTGCGGGGTGGATGTGGGCGTAGGGGCCTTACCTGAAGTACTGTGGACATGTGTGGGGGTGTGGATGAGTATGGGTGTGAGAAGAGTTGCTTGTATGGATGAGGTAGTGTTTTTAGTCTGTGGTGTGGGTGTGAGTGTGAATAAATGATGTGTGTGTGTGTGTGTGTGTGTGTGTGTGTGTGTGTGTGTGTGTGTGTGTGTGTGTGTGTGTGTGTGTGTGTGTGTGTGTTAGAGAGAGAGAGAGAGAGAGAGAGAGAGAGAGAGAGAGAGAGCACAGGTAGGTAAGGGTGGTTACAGAGATGGTGTGGGTATAGTGGTGATGAGATACAAACATCAGATTAAATAAACGCTGAGATGGAGATACGGTCATAAAATACCTGATAACCTCAAATGCCTCAGCTTGGAATGCCCTTGTGTGTGATGGCCAGTGTTCATATAAGGTGGGTGTAGGTGGGTGTAGGTGGGTGTGGGTGGGTGGACAAATAAGGTGGACTCATCAGGCAGCTGTTCCATACCGCTGTGCCTAGTTGACGTCATGGTACTGCTTGTGTGTGTATGTATGTGTATGTGTGTGTGTGTGTGTGTGTGTGTGTGTGTGTGTGTGTGTGTGTGTGTGTGTGTGAATATTAATGAGAGGAGGAACATGTGGAGGGGAGGAGAATCGTGCATGAAAGGAAGGCTTTGTGGATGGTACATGTAAACGTGGGCGTGTCTGCAGGTGTAATTAAACGTGTAGTGTTTAGGTGTAGGTGTTGCTGTATTTGTAAGTGTAGTATGCACATGTGGGAGTACACACACACACACACACACACACACACACACACACACACACACACACACACACACACACACACACACACACACACACACACACACACACAGAGTACACACTAAGTTGAATTAGCCCAATCAATTTACCGGAATCTTCTCAGCTAAGCAAATAAAAGTACCTGTATAATGTATACCTGAATTAAGTACATCTACAAGTGTGTCCTGTACAGACTATAATTTTATACTACAACCCCTGCACTCTAACTTGGCCCAGATTTTCGTCCATTTGCACTTATTTCACGTGGTTAAAAAGGAATACTGTGGCCCTACATCCTTTCGGTAGCACTTCTTCGTGACTAGCATCATATTCTGTTGTTAATCTATTGTTATAGCTAAGCATTCTAGATGGGGGGATGACAATTTTAGGTCAAGGTAAAGCGAACAGCGTATAGTAATGTGTAGAAGTAATTTTTTCCTTTCACAGAGGGTTTAAGTGTGTAAGTATGATAAATGCACACTAAAACACATCTGTATACTTAAATATTCTCATCTTAAGTTAAGGTTAAGTATGTGTAAGTAGCTTAAGTATGACTCACACAGTGTTAAGTACTGTAAGTGCCGTAAGAATGACTAAATTGATGTATAAAGTGATGTATATTAGTTAAGGGCGTGGGAGAAGGAGGAGGGGAGGTCCGTGAATGAGGATAAGGATAAGGATGAGGAGGAGGAGGAGGAGGAATGTATAGGGGAGATTTAATTGAAGGTGAGAGAGAGAGAGAGAGAGAGAGAGAGAGCAGTGGTGTGTGTGTGTGTGTGTGTGTGTGTGTGTGTGTGTGTGTGTGTGTGTGTGTGTGTGTGTGTGTGTGTGTGTGCGCGCTTCTCTACCTGTGTAATCTCTGACCCCCGCCTCCCCTAAGCTTTCCTCAAGGCTACGTAACATCCTCCTGCCTCTCTGTCTGTCTACCTGTCTGTCTCTGCTTACATAATACACCTCCACTCCCTCAGCTCTCTCTCTCTCTCTCTCTCTCTCTGTCGTATTTAGCCCCTTATCAAATCATCTTCCTCTTTTCTCACCTCTTTTTATTCCTGTATGTCAGTTTTTTCGCTTTTCATTTTTTGTTACTTCCCACTCTTCCACCCTCCCTGTATCCCCCCCCCCACCCTTCTTCACCTCATTCTTGGCCTACCTCTTCTTCCAACCATGCCACTCACGCATCCTCCCTCATATACTTCCCCTACATTGTCCTCTACACCTCTTTAGTGGTCATCTCCTCTTTTTACAACCATCCCCTCTTTCATTCACCCTTCCACCTATACTTCCCCACCTCGTCTCTCCACCTCGCTCGCGGTCTATTTTTTCTTACTGCACGACTTCCATCCTTCACATACACCCACACTCATATCCTTCCCAGCTTTGCCTTACTTACACATCTTCCTTCCTGTTATACTCTCCTACCTCTTTCCTTCATCTCATTCTTTGTCTACCCCTTCTTCTTCTAGCCATCTCATTTCCGCTCGTTCCTTCGCTTCCTTCTTGATCTCCTCCTCCTCCTCTTCTTCTTCTTCTTCCTCCTCTAACTTCCTCACTTTCATAAACCCTCACCCATAGCCTCTCGCATCGTATTCCTCCACCTCATTCTTGGTCTGCCTCTTCTGCCAACCACCCCAGAGTAGTCCAGACCACACCTACACCATACTGTATCCCGTTTCACACCACTCTAATTGTACCCCCTACTTCGCTCCCTTGAACCTACTCCTTCTTCCTCCGCCTTACTTTCACAGACCCTCTCTCATCCTGTTCCTCCTTGTTCTTGGTCTGCCTCTACTCCCAACCACCCCAGAGAAATCCATATCTCACCCAGACCATCTCGTGTTCTCCCATCAGACCACGCTTATCCTACCCCCTACTCCCCTCCCTTGAATTGGCACACCTCCTCCGCCACTCCGTCGTTGCCAAGGGACCCAAACCCTGCAATCACCCTATCCTCTTTCACCCTCTTTATGTCCTCTTTCATTCCGCCCATCGCCCCTCATTCACTCTCCATTCCTGCCTGGACGCCCTGACGCCACCCTCCCACTCCCTATCATCATTTTCGATTGAGGGTCACCGTGTCTGGTATTTTATTCATTCGCGAACAGGACCCTCAACGTTCCATCCGCAGAAACACTGTCAGATAAATTAAACAAAAAATGAATGTACAGGGTGTCACAAGGGATTATAATTGAGAAACTTCAATAGGTTTTTCCAGGGCTACTTTTGAGTGAGAAAAATAAATGCTGTATCAACATAGGTAAAATTCTCAGCCCTGCAGAGCTGGAGTTACTGATGATCTAATGGGAAAAAATGGTCTCCCTCATAATTTACCCATAAGGCCATCACTAACTCTACCCCTAATAATAGTTCAGAATTGATTCCATGGTGATAAAATTTCTCTTAAAATTCAAAATTCATTCAAGAATATCCTCCCGAAATAATAATAATAATAATAATAATAATAATAATACCGTAATAGTAATAATAATCTGGCGGCACACCTTATATATAGCCAAAGAGATATATGTACAGTAACTGGTTTAGAAGCTGTAGTTGGGAGAGGAAAGCCAAAGGGGTGATAAACAGCCAGGACCCATGCACTGTAGCTGCTGTTTATGTCTGAGAGAGAGAGAGAGAGAGAGAGAGAGAGAGAGAGAGAGAGAGAGAGGAGAGGGGGAGGAGGGCTTCTGAGTTGTGGATCGACATTACGAAACATAAGACACCTCACGTCTGGGTAAGGCAATACTTAAATATTTTGTTTTAATGTTTCAAGGACTTTAGTTTTCCCTCTTACACTGAATTTTCTCTGTCACATACTTTAAGGGATCACCATATAAGTATTAACCCGATAGAAACTGTGTTAAATTAATACTTAATGTGTGTGTATTTGTATGTAGTATGTATGCATATGTATGTATGTATGTATGTGTATTTATGTGTCATTCACCGGGTCGGTCAGGATCACTTGATGGTCGTGATCGTCAGCATTTTTACCCTCCCGGAAAGGAGCTGAGAGCTCATATAGTCCGATCTAAGGGCAAGGCTGACCTTCACCCACCCACACACCCGTCCCCTTGCTCCAGGGGGACAGTAACCACCCACTTCGTCAGTGAAACTTTTCGCAACCTGAGCGAGGCGCGAACTCCCGTCTACCAGATGGCAAGCGAGAACGTTACCATTTATTCCATTATCAAATGTGCTTTCAATTTTTTCACTCTCGGTTGCCTGTGACTCCCTTCAGCTTAGTAAAATGGTCTGGCTTTACCTGAATACAATACTAGAGTTGCTGCGATCACGAGGGGGTTAAAGTACTTCCGTCAACACCTTTCCCCAAACACCTTTTCCTAAGCGATTTATTTTGCTTAAGATACCTTACTGTCTTATTCGGTTATATAAATCTTCCTAACATCGCCAGACTCTACATAAACAACGCACAGAAGGACCTTAACTCGCCATAACCCAAAAATAAATCGTTATGGAAGAGGTGCTAAGTAACTGACGAGAATACAGGGCTATGTCGAACCATACCTCTCTCTCTCTCTTTTAAGGTTCACTCTCGATTTTTCAGTCTGGAAGATAACACATGTGGGAAAATGCAAAGCTATGTTCCCAGTGCTATTCCAACTGGTCTATGATTCAAGGTGTGTGTGTGTGTGTGTGTGTGTGTGTGTGTGTGTGTGTGAGAGAGAGAATTTTTGTCAGCTGAGTGAGTCATCGGAGCCTGAGTGTTAATACTGGTACGTACCACTAAATCTTTCATGGTCGGGACAACTCTTGAAGCCAGATGATTATATTCATCTGAGTCACAGGAAGTACAGAGCCGAGGAAAATTAGTAAGGCTGACGAAAAGAAGTTAAAATAATCTGCCTAATCTCAGCCCAAGCCACATCAAACAAGGAAACCAGGATTATAAACTGTTAAAGGGAAAGGTGTTAAAGGGAATTGTTAAAGGGAAAGATGTTAAAGAGAAAGTGTTAAAGGGAAATAGTGTGTTAAAGGGAAAGGTGTTAAAGGGAAAAAGTGTTAAAGGGAAAGGTGTTAAAGGGAAGGAGTTTAGGAGGGAAAATAATATAGTTAATGAAAAGTTCAAATATTCTGCTTAATCTCAAGGCAGAATAACCTCAAAAATGGAAACTGAGATTATGTAAGAGACAGCTGTTTATTATGTAACTACGCAGCCCAGTAATTAAGGGTTATTAAAGGGCAATTAAGAAGAGGTGAGCTATTAGAGGATAATTAACCCTCTGGCGGTAGGGACAACTCTAGTATTTCATTTTCATACAGGTGAATGTTATAGGAATATGCGTGTTTATAGACCTGAATTCTCGTCAGGATTGCACTTAACGGTTTCATTGAGCTTTGACCATTTCACTACGAGGACGGCTTTACCACTTTATTCCCTCTTTACTCAGACGATTGTATTCAGCTTAGGAGAGAATTCAGAACCTCGAGGTGTTAGATATAGCCTTCAATCAGTTCCGGCATGAAAAAAATGAGAAAACGCGTCATCTGATATAATGGGGCAAAAAGCACATCCTGTTGAAGGGGACCAGAGACACATTTGGCAGTGAGGAGCCTAGCAACAGTCTCTACTATCACATTCAGGACGACTGCGATTCTGTATTTCACTCCTGTTACGGCCGAGAGGTTTTATTCTGGTCACGTGAGGGGGCTGTGTGCACATATAGGAGGTGTGGGCTAAATGGGGTAGCGAGGGTTGTTGTTATGATGCCCTGTGTGTGTGTGTGTGTGTGTGTGTGTGTGTGTGTGTGTGTGTGTGTGTGTGTGTGTGTGTGTGGAATCCTCACGTGCCGCCACAACATGGATGGGATTCGGTGGGATGGAAGAGAGGAGAGGAGAGGAGGGGAGAGCGGGGTAAGGGGAGGGGAAGGAAGGGGGAGGGGAACAGTTACAGTATATCTCTGGAGATGGGAAGGTAGTGGTGGAGATGAATCTGAACGAGGGAAGAAGGGGTTGGACGTAGGTGCGTATGAGGAGATGAAGGTGGACAAGGGGATGAATAAGGATACGAAGGGGGAGGGGAAGGGGAATATGTCTAGCAGGGGGGAGAGGAAGGGGAATGGGTAGGGGAAGATGTCTAGGCAAGGGGGGGGGGAGAGGAAGGGGTGAGGAGGCAGATGTCCTTGGCTACACAAAACAAGGTCGGCGAGGACATGTTAATAATGACAAACGCAGCGTCTTCGATCACCTATACGTAACTACCGAGACGACGCTTCTTCTTTTTCTTCTCCCTCTTCATTTTATTCTTCTTCCTCCTCCTTCTCTTCCCCCTCTTCTTCTTCGTCTTATTGTGATGCTATTGCTCGTCTTCCCTTTTTCAGTTGTTCTCATTTTATTATTCTTCGTGTTCTTCAACTTCTTAATTGTCCTGAGATGCTGCCACTTCGTTTTCTGATGCCGCTACTGCTTGTCACCCTTCTTTTTCTTTTTCCTTTTTACATAATTCCCTTTTTATTCCTGGTCATGTTCTCTTTTCCTTCCCTTTATAGCCTAATTATGTGATCATCCATTTAATCCATTTATTCCTTAGTCTCCTCCTTCTTAGTTGTGATGGCTTTGATTATTTTCTTGTCCCCTTTATTCGGTTCATTTTTATGCTTTCTTCTTCATGTTCTTGTTGCTTAATTTCCTTGTTCCTGTTGTCCTTCTTCATCATGGTCTTCTTGTCTTGCTGTTTTTCTTACTTGTTCTTGCTGTTTTTCTCACTTGTTCATGTTGTTCTTGTTGCCAGGCTTCCTGTTGTAGCCGTCCTTCCTTTTTGGTCATGTTCTTGCTGTCCTTCTTATTGCCGTTCTTGTTCTGCCTCCTCCTCCTCCTCCTTGTTGTTAAGGCGGTCTTACTTCTTATCCCCCACCTCCTTTTCCTTGCTTCGGCCGTCTTATTATCCTCCTTCTCTTCTTTTTCATTCCCCTCTTCCTCCTCTTCGTTTTCCTCTTCCTCTTTCTTCTCCTCCTCTTCTTTTTTCTCCTCCTTCTCCTCCTCTTTTAGCTTCTTGGGATCAGGATAACTCTAATATTTCATCTCAGTTAACTGAAACAGTCTTATTCCGCTGAAGCTGAATATTTAAGAACCTGGCAGTGTAAATACCATCACTGCTGGCTCATGATAAGGATAACCCATTACGTTGTTCCAGTTCACGTCACACTCCCTCATGATCAGCACAACTCTATTACCTTGATGAGTTTATTCAGCTGAGAATGAGCCAGACAACCTGAGAATTTCAAGGCGTAGGCTATATGAATTACAGAGTGGATAAGCCAACCTTAAACGTGAGAGAATTTTTTATAAGCTTGTGAGTGCTGCTGAGCTTTAAAAGGAAGGTGTGTGTGTGTGTGTGTGTGTGTGTGTGTGTGTGTGTGTGTGTGTGTGTGTGTGTTTTAAGCTGGTCTTGTTTGTTAGGCGAATTGTTTGTCAGTCTGTAAGAACGTGTTAGTGTGTATGCAAGTCTGGTTATGAGTTGTGACAACTTGTTTGTTTATGAGTGAAATTGTTTGTTTGCGACAGAATTATATGAGAGAAACTGTTCCGGAGTTTTGCAGGGTGACTTTTTTATGAGTCTGAGAAATTATGAGTCTGAGACTGTCTATAAATTTGTGAAATCAACTGCAAATGAGCTTGTGAGAAAATATTTATGAGAGTTTGGGAATGGAACTGTATAAGAGTTTGTGAGAAAATATTTGCTGGTGAGAAAACGCTGATAACTTTGATAGGAACTGTTGATTATCGTATATTATGAGAAGACCGGATTGACTAGCAAGTTGAATTATTAAACTTCGTCACTGTCTTTGCTTTCACTACCACATGCGTCATTCCTTCTTTCTCCTTCACTCCTGATTCACCTTACCTCTCTTAATTTATTCTCCTTCTCCCTACCTCCATCTTTCCATCCCCACCTCCCTGACTCATCCTACTTCTCTTCACCTTCTCTCCCCTTCACCTACCGCTTTCCATCCTTCTCTTCGCCCCCCCCCCTCATTGTACCTCATTCACCTTTCCTCCCTCTCTCCCTATTTTCCTCCTTTCCACTCCCACCTTCTCTCCATCCCCACCTCCCCCTTCCTTCTCTCTGTCCCCACCTCCTTCCCGACCTCACCACTACCTTGCCTTTCCTCTCTGTCTTATCACCCTGCCTCCCCCTTACCTTCACCACTCTTTTCCCTCCCTCTGACCCCACCCTGCCTTCTCGTACCTCACTCTTCCCCTACCCACCCTCCCTCATTCTTCATCACCTCCCTGTCCCCCCTCCCCCTTTCCTTCCTCACTCTTCCCTGCCTACCTGTCCACCTCCCTGCCTGCCTCCCCTGCTTACATCACCCCTTACTATAAAATCCTGAGTGTCCTCAGAGGAATGTTCTCACGTGCGGGTTAAGTGGCGGGCCAGCATGCAGATGACACAGCGATGCCCATCCTACGCAAAACACCAGTATCCACTCTGTGCGTAACTACGATGCCCATCCTACGCAAAACACCAATATCCACTCTGTGCCCAACTATGATGCCCATCCTACGCAAAACACCAATATTCACTCTATGCGTAACATACGCAAAACGCCACTTCCCACGTCATACATAACAGCGATGCCCACGCTACGCGAAACGCAACTACCCATTCTATAGCTAAGTAATACAGAGATGCAGCGATACCCAACCTATGCATAACACAGCGATACTCAATCTATACATAACACAGCATTGTCCACCCTACTGTAAGACTGTGACATCCGCTTAGTTCCGACCCTGAGATCAGTTTCGGGCAGACGACTACTACTGACCGTGAGATTAGTTCTCGCCAAGGATGCTATGCATTCGATCTACGTAACACAGCATTGGCCACACAGTACCAAACACCGCTGCTCACTCCGTACGTAGCACAGCAGTGCCCAAACCTACGCACAACACAGCACTGCTCTTTACACGCAAAACACAGCACTGTCTAGTAAACCTAACAGCACGGGCCGTAACAGCACTACGTATAGTACAGCAACGTAATTATTAACATACGCCAATCTGCACTGAATCTTACACTATCATCACAGCACTAGCCACTCAAAACACCTTCAAACCGAGGACCTCCGCACCCCCCATCTCTCCTTCAGATCCCGTACCCGTCTCTCAACACTACTCTCACCTCCGTAATTCCCTCCCTCCCTTGTTTTCTTTCATCTCTCGGGAACTCATCTAAGTCTAAGGATTTTTCACGAAACCTTTGAAGTCCCGACGGGAGGGTTGTTAAGCATAAATATCAACTCAGGGGAGAGGCGAAATCATTTTTTTTTTTTTTTTTTTTTTTTTTTTTTTTTTAACGAGTGGAAGGGGGGCACAAATTAGACACTGGACGCATTTTCGGGCCTTATGCAAGATTATGCTAGTAACAAACAATATATTGATTTGGTTGATCAGAGCAGTTACTTAAATAGGTGTACCGATCTTCTAATATAAATATGGGTAATCAACAAAACAGGACAAAATAGTATGAACATGGCTGTCTGTTAAAATAAAGTAAATGCTAATATATAATAATAATACACACCTGCAACTACAGTATAGTCACCATGCTCCAGAATAATAATCATATTTACTGGTAACAGTGAAATAAGACGACAGTGACAGTGATTCGAGCTGTTTTCTTACACAGTAGGCTCACGTTCTTAGGGAAAATAATTTTAGTACTAGATACATCACATGTGATTAACAGTTAATTTTCGAACACAAAATATTGAGAACACACAAAATATACCTGCTTGACGATATTACGGAATGCCGCCTGAACGTCACCGATCCCGTCGACTAGACACGGCGCCAGCACATCAGACTCAAATGTATACAACAAAAAATAGCAATGGAAGCCTAACTTGAGAAGTTGAAGTCTAAATAGGGGGACTCGCCCCCAGGCCCCTCAGTGATTATAACCTACCTCACAGCGTGCAAACTAAAATATACATTAGGTAAATCTTGTGCCAAAAGAGTTATGCGTTACGAGCATTCCTTGCTCATGGCGCATTCGGGAATCGTCACATGACCATGCGATGGCGAAGGTAAGTGCGATCACAACAAATTTTTCCGGCATACACATCACACAGGAGACATCCATTAAAATATAATATAGGTTTGCAAAATAATGCTTGGCGATTAAATTAAAACACTTTATATTCCGTGAAACCTTATATACAGTATGAAGTAGAAAAATGAAACCCGTTAAAAAAAAAAAAAAATCCTCGACACTTCATTCCAATAGGAAATTTGGAGATACAGTATCACTGTCGTAATATTTCAGTCCCGTGCTAAACTAATCCGACGTTGAGGCTTACCTTAGTAAATGGGACGATAAAGGGAAGACGTGGCTCCTAGGATAATAAAGTGTTCCCTCTCGTCAACGTAGCGTCTCTCGAACTATAAGTAGTCAACAAAATGATCACTGTGACGTCCCACATAATCTTGGCCACTGCCACCTTTAGACAAAATTAAAACCAGTCTAACTTGTTACAGTTCGTGGTGGTACTTTAGCTTCGTTACACAGTCGTTTCATTGCCCGGACGTTTTGGGTCGTGTTTTGCGCAGCACAGAATGTCAGCACAAAACCATAATAGGCTACTTCATTAAAGTCAACATGCCGATCACAGTTTCTCACTTAGTAACCATCTTAACTAGTTCATGAGCTCAAAGGAAGTCGTTCAGTCTCTTCTGTCTTTTGCAAGACCGGATAATTTGCGATATTTCAGAGACCATTACCTCACGCAACCGGTTCGCTTGAAATCGGCGGCCAGCATAAACGTACGAAATTGTATTGGTACAGTAACACAACCAATCATACAGAAGTATAAAGGCAGGGAATAAAAGGAGTTAAGTTAAATTAATAGATTCAGTTTTAAACGCCGATGCTTTTTTGTTTATCTACACGTATTGACAGCACGGAATTATTTATCTATGACATTGGACGCGGGAGTTATGAGTGACATACGAGACCTTTGAAGTAATGAATATGATAGGTCATAGATTTCGCTTTCAGAGCCATTTTTACGCCATTCTGTTCTTGGTTATATGTTTAGTTCCTACAAAATAAAGCTCCCATAAAGGGAACCATTGCCACAACTGCAAAATAATCAGAATGACACCTGTATTAGAATAAATGTGAAGAAATAGCAATGGTTGTTTAGGTCCTGGTGCAACAATAGATTAACACCAGAATTTGGCATTATAGTCCTTTTGCCTTAACTTGGCCAGGATTGTTGTTCTTTTGCAGCTTATCGCTTTGCTCAGTGACACAAAAAGAAGTTAATGTGGCTCTATCCCATAGCGCTTCATGACTACCATAATAAATTCTTGTTCTCTTGTTACAACTCTGTATTCATGACCGAAAGATGGCAGTTTTTGGCCAAGTTACAGTAAAATGGGCATAGTCATTAAGAAGTTATGGGAAGAATGTAGAGCCAGAGTAGTGTCTTGTTCTGTCAATAAGCTGCAGATGTTACAAAATAACGATAATCTCCAAGTTATAGTCCTTGTTTAACCCTTTGGCTGTGAGGATTTACCACGATATGAATTAAACTGTCTGCAATAAGCTGGGATAAAATACAGAGTTCTTTACTGACTGAAAAATGTTCATCGTGACAGGTAATAACATTCTTGGTGCCCTAGTAGTTGTTGTTGTCCATGTTGTAGCCTGATTTATCTGAATGTGAACCCAGTGGACTGCAGACATTTCTTCTCCTGCTGCCAACTGTCCTCCTTTCAGGGATAGAGAGGAATGTTTGTATGGTTGGACAGTGGAGCCACCTTGTTATATCAGTACCATCTCATGAAGGCATCCCTCCTCAGCACCCTTTATGCAATGCAAATTAGTCCAACATTAACCAAAATACTGTATGTTGCAAAGTTTGTGTTTCACAGCTAAAGGACTTACAGTAATGTCTGTTTTTGCAGACACCACACGGGCCAACACTACCAGACCCTGAGGACAAGCCACCCACCTACGACCAGATCCTCAAACTGGACGGCCTTCCTCCCGATTACTACTCAGTCCTCTCGGAAAAGCCACCAAGGTGCGTCACAGTTGCTGTTCAGTAATTATTACATATGCTGTAAATCACACGTTATTAGTAGATTCATTGGTTGAATAATCTGAGACGAGGAAACCGTGCCGTACCTACCAACACTGCCAGAGGCGTATTGGTAAGATGTATTAACTATGCCCATGCTGTGATATACTGCATGCAGTAAGTTACAATCAGAAAAAGATTTAAACAATATTACACTCATTAGTTTGGTATTTTTTACAAGAAAGCAAGCTGTTAAGTTAGTTATCCAGACTATATGAACAGTATTAACAGGATATATTAAGTATGAAAACAATGAAAGGAATACACCATAACATCAGAGAGTATCAGGTTAAGATTACTGTGTACTGTCATGATTAAGTGCCTTGAGCATAGATTCATGCTGTATCCTGTCAGGAGAGGGAAAAATTCTTCATGTGGATGGATATTTTGATTTCCCTTGTCAGTCACATGATTTTTATGTCATTATTGCTAACAAAATATAGGATTTGCATCAGTCCTTTTTCTTGGATAGCAGGTAACTGTTCTTTAACTGAAACACCACTGCACTATTGAACTGAGTATTCTAAGTGACATAGCCAGACTAAACTGATTTGCTTGTTGCACTGCAGATACGAGGATGTCAACGGAGGTGGTGGTTGGGGAGCATGTGCACTGCCAGTCGAGTTATATTCCCACGACTTGGCTTGTGTTCATGCGTCACCCTCTACCTTGCATCACCCAGACTCCCCTTCATTCTTCCAAGAGGCGGCCGCGTCCTGGGCAAATCTAGCTGATACACCCCCAGGCTATACTGCAGCGCACAATCCTGCCTTTGCAAGTGATGATTCCAAAGTCTTTCCACTACTGGTTGAAGCCAAGGAGACTCCATCATCTGCTTCCCATCCTTCATCTCAGCCTCTCTGTGACAAGCACGAGCTAGATGATGATGATACAAGTAAACCTCCACCAGATATGAAATAAATTGTTGGAGCATAGAGGTCTTAAGCTGGTCACTTCACAGGCACTGCAGGGCATACACATCATGCTTTCCTTCTGGAATGAGATGGCCTGTTAGTTCTGAACTCCAATGCATTGCACAAAATAACTAATACTGTAGCTTTCTTCTAAATGAGTTGATACTATAGTTCTATCAATGCACGTGCTGGATAATCATTCAGTGTCTCAAAGGACTGAGGAATTTCTAATCACATGCTGTTACATTAGCCGGTGCTGGCATTGTGGCTTGCTGTAGTCTAACGGTTTAGACATACTGCTAAAGATTAAGAAGAAAGCACTGTAGACACTGCAAACGTCTTGATCACACAATCTGTACTACTGATAATGAAGCCTACGTAATGGTGAAGATTTAGTACAGTAGTTGGAACTCTTCAGAGCAGATGGTAGCCACACTGAACTTCCAATATATATTGTAATAATTCCCAGTGGGCTGCTGTGCCTGTGATGGTAAGTGTAGTGTATGCTGTTGTTAGTTGTGATAAGAGAGAGAGGCATCATAACTCACTTTCTGGGGTCGAGGAGCCACAGTTACCATATGGTGTTCTTGAAGCTCACTGCATCACTTAAGTATAATATTTATACCTGATGCAAACGTGTACACACTACTTGTGTGAAACTTCTGCTAACTGTCTTTCCATGGGTAACTAGTCTTCTCGTATTGTAATAGAATTACTCATGTTCCTCTGAAAGGGACTCTTTATTGGTGAGGTAGTTTAATGAGGAATGTGTAGCAGTGGACCCTCAGTTCTTCACTACCAGTATGTTCAGGCTGAATGAAACTGTTCTCAACTAAAGGCCAGATTGTAGATTAAGTTGTAAGTACCAAGCACAAACCACAGTGCTCTTACCTCTTGTCTCCTGCAAGCAGCAGTGCCCATAGCACATAGTGCTTAAAATAATTTGTGCCAGGCATTAGTGTTGCCTAACTACCACTTGTTTTAGGGTCAAATTCTTATCAGCTTAGTAGGCTTACTACTACCTCTTCCTTAACAATACAGTTTACATATTATGCAATATTCTTTAGCATGTTTAAAAATGTAGGTACCAACACAGGTTTCATAAATAACATGCAAAAATACAACATTGTACCAGATACAGAAATAAACTGGTAAGGGAGGGGTGCTCGTTAGCCTCCAAAGATGGGGAGAATACAGGCCCTGCTCTCCAATTCTCAAACCAAAGACTACCTAATCTACTTAGTTCTGTCCCGTGACTGAAGCCTCACATTACCTGCAGGTCACAGCCAATGGCATCAGCACTGTGGACATTTGAAGTCATTCCACTATTATTACCTTACTGCTAAGTTTATGACTGGGTACAGAGTGTGAGTAAGGATGGTACAGCAAATCCTTGTTACATGACATCTTTTGTATGTTATGTAATTTGTTTATTTGTTATTAATATTCTCAGTGAATTACAAGATTATTACCATATACATACATGAAAATGACACAATGCCTCCTCACAAAGTTTCATATATACCTATAAAGTTGGTCTGCCAGTTCCTCAGATTTAAAGCATCAAATGTGTGAGAAAAAAGTTCTGATATTTTGGAAAGCATCAGCAACATATAACAAAGATTTACTGTACTTCAGGATGGGCTTGAAATTGCTTGCCTCTGCTTGTTGTGCCAGAATGAATCATGAGTAATGTTCCAAGTGACAGTGTGGTCCCCTACAGCTGTTGTGTACTTACATGTGATATTGCATATTTTTATAGCTCCTTTTTACATTTAATAGAAATAAACGACTTATAATACACATGTTTTATTCATCCAATAAAGTTAGAGAAGCAGAACTAGAATGCTTGAGGATGTTTGAAAATGGAGACAGACAAGCAAAAGAATACAGTATGTAATTCGCAAAAATAGCACTCGGAAAGTGTACCTGTCTTTATCTTCCAGCCGATCCTTCATCCAGTACTGTCCCATCAAGAGCACAGGGGCATGACTAGTCCAGATATTTAATACAAGTGATCAGTTGCCTTCCCCCAAGTGATACTATGTGAACAATAAACTGCCACCCTTCTGATGTCAAAACACTGGACCATATACTTTGTTGCAGCATCACACTTCCTGGCTTTTACCTTATACCTGGAATTTCCTGTGGTGCTACACACATTTCACGGCTATGTCAAACAACATAAGCTAGTTTTATTTTATTGGTTGTACCTGACAATAACCAGCCTATACACAAGTGGTTCACTGTTTCCCCTGCATCAGATCCTTACATGCTCAGCTGAAGTAATACCAAAAACAAATAATACTAGCACAATGTAGAGTTAAAGAACAACTGCTATTTAATGAATGACAGCTCTGAAAACATTGGAATGTACCAACAGTGGGAACATACAATTTGTCTACCACATTAGATTGTGCATCACAAAACATGAAGAAAATTAGCATTAAAATTATTTAATCTATTGCATTGATCATTTTTTAGCTTAAATTCACTAAACAGCAAACATAACACACATTGACCAGCTGCATTGTTTATTGCATACAACTACAATGAAGGTAGAAAATATTCCTATTCAAACAATAAATCCAATAAATAATTGCAAAACTAACAAATGTAATTCATGTTGTATGAAGAAAACTATACATATATCAAGTAACACAATCTTGTAAGAAAATCCCTCAATACTCATGGCAACTGATAAAATTGAGACTTAAATCTGTTGATATGCTTAGATCATGAAGTTGTACCAACAACAAGACCATGAGGTTTCATCAACAAATACACAGCTTACATTCACACTAAGTCAATAATACCAGTGCAATTCTATGATAGAAATGTGCAAAAATGTACTAAAAAATTTATTCCTGCTCTAATTGCATTGTTATGGGACACAGTTTGACACTAATATTATGGTACTGGTATCTAGGTCACACTAACTGATACATTCAAGATGATTTTAAAATCTTGAATACTTCAGATATGTATGAAAATTTCCACATTATAAATAGTGTACTGGAAAAATACAGTTTAGTATCCAAATTACTCTCTATTTTCATGTGGCATTTTTTTCATACACACTCCAAAAACTGAGGCACAGTGCTGCAAAACAGAGTACTATGATACAAGTGCAACAACAACTTGACGTTTTTCTACAGTGGTGCAATTGAGACTAGGGATCTCAACCTCCCCCGTGTGTGCGTAGCCAAGGTTAAGCAACTGCCCACTGATATGCTGCTTCAAGATGGGTTTAGGGGCAGGAAAGAGTAAACTTCAGGTGATGGCATTAATACAACTGGTGGCTCCACTATCCGGTTATACTAACATCTCCCAACTCTCTCCCTATCCCCCGAAAAGTGATTGGTAGACTGCATAGAAATGCAACTTGAGCCTGCAATCCATCAGGTTCTCGTGCTGATGAGCCACATAACAGCATCAAAATGGGTTTGCATTTCCTCCACAGTTCCTATTTACACAGTATCTGGAGAAGGGAGAACTTATATTTGGGGAAGATAAACACTTACCATACATCCAAATTTAACCCTTTCCATCTGTTGTCATCTTGTTAAAATTTATTCTTGTCACTACCTGATGATTTTTTTCTGCTTAGGGGATCTCTCACTTGTGAAGGGGTAACTGAAGACTATATATAACCCCTCCTGTTCAAAAAGTCTCTCCTGAGCTGAATTATGTCATCTGGAGATGGCACAAATATATTAAAAATGTAATCATGTGCAAGGGTTAAAAACCTAGGCAGACTAATTAAAAATACCTTAAATTATCATTACTTTGCATTGAATAAACAACCTTATATAAACCTGAAGTACATTATCAGGAATAAAATTACTCTGTGTATCAATGTATCATCCAAAAGATCTCAGGAAGTGCCCAACTGAAGTGGATGATTTCCAGCTGCTGTGTTCACATCTGGATGAACTGAGGTTACTATCATACAATCCTTTACCTTTAAAAAATCCTGCTTTTATATAATCACTGACATTCTGGAAGCAGCGAGTAGCAGTCAGCTGCACCCTAACATCACACACACACTGGGGTGATGGATTGGTTGGTACAGTGCAGTTCAACATTCCAACACACACACACACACACACACAAACACACCTCATCTTACACAGCCCCACCCTGATCCAGGCTCCCCATCTGCCAAACAAACCCTCAGGGACAATATGGACTCCCCTCCTTCCTTCTGTAATCACCAGTGCCATATGAGAGCCACACTGCATTGGAATTCTTCTGGGTACACACTCCAGGAGGAACTGAAGTACTGTATGCAATCTGCCTGATATTCATGAGCTATGCTCAGTTTTTTTTTATCGAGGCAAAGACGCACTTGACAGATTGGTGATGATTGGCTGAATGCAACATTACTTCATAATCTCTTTATTATTAATTGACAACATATATCTGATGGGGAAATTTGGGTTAGTAAATGTTATTCAGACATGCTGCATTTAGACAATCGTCACCAACCTATCAAGTGCATCTTCGCCTCAATAAAAAAAAGGCTATAGTGCCACGTGATAGCCACATTGCAATTAATTTCTCTGGACACATGTCAAAGGGATCAAAGTATGCAATTTGCTAATTCTCCATGATACAGTACTTCATTCAATAATTAAAGTGTACCAGAATCTCGAATACACTCAAAAAATTGTATTTGTTATTACCATCAGGACAGAAGCATAACTTAATCATCTTTAACAATGAACAACAAACCTGGTAAGATGACTAATTATGAATATTTTAACAAGTATTGTGGATTGCTGTGTTCTTAATAGACAGTACTGTACTGTAAAAAATGGCAGGGTAATTGTATGCCTTCTGGTGATTCTCACTTATGGCAGTGACTAGAGTGAGGGAGTGTGAGGGTGAGGTGGCGAGGTGTGGGGTGGCTATAACCTACATCATGCTACAACACTCAACAACAACCACCAATGCACAAACTTCAACAATATCAAGAACAACTCTTGTAACTTCTGCTTTAAATTTCATATTGTTATTGTATACAATGGATAATGTATTATTTGAAGTGAGATATGTAACAATGTTAGTATTTAAGCACATCAATGAAATTGAGTTCAACTGGTATTTATTACTTTATACTCTGTGTGCCACTGTCTGCTAACATTCATGGCTGCACTGTAGTGTGAATGGTCCTTAAAAATTAAAACTTGAAAAATGTTTACTGTCCACTGTGCACACCACTATACCAGTTTTAGTGCTTGCATCTGATCTAACAGAAATCACTGGAGGAAGGTGACTTTTTGATTAATTTTAAAAAAGGCTGTTGCATTATTAGTATACACAATTAATGAATTATCCATCCATCCATCAATCATCCAATCCTACATACAGTGTATTTTACATCATCATCATCATCACCCAGACCTTCTTTCCCACCCTAGGGCAGGGTGAGGAGTAGCAATGTCCAGACAGCTATTCCTCACCCAGCCCTAGGGTGGGAAAGGTCTGTGATGATGATGATGTAAAATATGTTTCTTAACAGTGATAATTCATTAATTGTGTATACTGAGGATGCAACAGCCTTTGTAAAAATTAATCAATACTTTCTACAAAACAGTTACTGTTGGACAAACTTTATTACCTGCTTATACTATTTCATAATGTACAACAACAGACGCTGTCACTGCGGTGCATTGAAAATATATTATGCAGTGCTGCAGTTATAGTTTTAAAAATCATGACTAGACTTAAATTTGGACTAAATTATGACTAAGTCAAGTATTATATAAGAATTTACCTGAAACACAAACAATACTTCTGTGTTTACATGTTCCCTAGCTCTGCACTATATCATTTTAGAGATAGTCCAATTATATTAGACCATCTACTACACTGTAGTAAGTTTGAATATACTATGTCACCAGTACTGAACATCTCCTATGCAAATTTACCATAAAAAGCTCTGTATTAGTTCATTCCTGCAATTTCCAATAATTGTCTCATAATGCTGGTTCTCATTAGATTCGCCTCTGACACGCTGGCTGACAATTTTATTTTTGTGGTAGTTTAACTCAGTACTGTATTGTATTCCTATCTGTCATCTCACCAGTGGCATTTATAATGATGAACTAATCAAACAATATGACTGAAGCACAGTACATGTATCATAGTGTGCATGGCTCACTTATTTTCTCAAACTGAAGAGTTTGTACTTTCAAAACTTACACAGCACAGTTTACTTACTGTAACAGGCATCAGCTTGGCTTTTCACAAAACAAAAGATTATCTGGGGAGAAAAAAATGACTCCTACATGATTAAGTACATTGATACTTCACTTTAAGCAGCAGAAATACTTAGTTTATTTATTTTTTAATAATTTTTTATTTTCTACTTGTTTTATTCTTTATACAAGGTAACTGTATCCTGTTATATTTATTTCCTCAATGTATTTATTCTCATTCTTCATGTGTGTGTCCTTCTCCCCTGTGTATAATGGCACAGAGTTACACCCACATGGATTGCAACTGAACCTAATCTAACCTAACCTTGAAGAAAGTAAGGCATAATATGACTCAATCTGGGCAAACCTCAACCTCATTTTAGTCAGGTTAACTTTGGTTAATTATGAGTAGACTCCCAGGTAGGTATCAGTACTGGTCACAATGCACAGGCAACAGAATGAACAAATCCATTAAATGAGAAAATAAAGTACAGTACCTGTACTACAATCAGAAAACAAGCTTAACGGGAAACAACTGCCTTATAAGAAAAAGAATAAGAAATATATACGATACATGTAGAAGAAAGTTAATTCAATTGGTATAGTATTTCTCCTGCTTGAAATAAAGCATTAAAATACCCAAGAAAAATTAAAAGTTGAGGCAAAGGAGAAGTGCAGAGCTGCTGAGAGCTAGTGGACGGTGTACTGCATTGCTCCCTTTCATACCTACACTTAACCTGCTACCAAGGCAAAAGTTTAGGAAGGGTATAATATCTTCATCAGTTTAGCTAATATTTTACTGTTGCTTTTTCACCTTAACTTGGCAGAGTTTCATTCTTTTGCAGCTTATTTTTCAAAGTCTGAGGGCACAACAATACTACAGCTTTACTTTGACAGTACTTCCTGTAGATCGATGGCAAATAAGACATCACAGTATTACAGCTCTACTGTACATCCTTTCCACAGTATTTCCTTTTGACTAGTTCTTGTGTTAATCTCCTTTTCCTGCTCACCATTCAAGATGAAGGTATGTCAATTTTAGGACAAGTTAAAGTGAAAAAGTATGATGCATGTGTAAGATCATATTAAAAAATATGCTGCATTATATAAATATACCCATATCAATAAACTATATGTCCATTAGTATCATCCTTAAGTACATCGGTGCTCACACAGATCAGTAATAGACAGTATCTTTCAGAAAAAAATCACTGTCAGAGCTTCACTATCCATCAACACTTATGAACACACACAAACATGAAAATTATGATAAAAACATCAATCACTATAAAAATAACTATCAACAAAATTAATATAGCTATCAATATAACAAAAAAAGGAATGATAAGCAGCTGCCAGTGCATGTGGAACAGCCTCAAAGATTAAAATCATTCATATGTAACGACTAAAAAATCTACAATCACTATGCAGTACCTCATGGATTATCTTTCTCTGGCCACAACCACATAAAGCACTCTGGCTGAGGGGATTACTAACTCTTTCATGACTGGGACATCTCTGGGATTTATTCCAGCTAATATTAAACAATTTTATTCAGCTGAGTGAGTAAATAAGAGCCTGAGAGTGTCTGACATAACTATACAATATATGCACCAAAATTTATAACCTCCAGTTCTCAAACTCCCTCTCCACACAGGTCACTGATCACACCAAATTCTACTTGCACAAAGTCACAGTCTTCCAAAAGTTATGAAATCTATGAGCAGGAACAAGATAGCTTAGTTCTGCCCCACCTGGCTTCACCCATCATATCCAACAACTACACGACTGACTGGCTGAGTGACTGATTGACTGCAACTGTACACACAGTAAGAAAATGCATCGAGCAAGGTAGGTCTGATGTCTTTTGTAATGTTTCAAGCAACCTCCACCAAAATACATAGCCAACACACATTCTTCATGGGTGCTGACATAAAGTTTTGTATCTAATCTGCACAACATTTTCTTTACTTTGCGTACACTACGTCGACAGATAGGGCCAGCAGTGTAGGGTCCCATGTAACACGGAAAGTTATGACCTGACATAAGTACTTACTCCACATTGTAAATAGTACCAAATATACACAAAACCCAAAGTAATACAGCAATGTTCACCCTTCCAGTCTGAAGATGTACTTTTTATTTTCTTCCTGCTACCTCCAGACAATTTTGCTATGCTTTGGTGAGACCATTTGTAGTGATGGGGTTGGCAACAGTGTCCAATAACTCCATCACAGCCTAAGTTCTCTCCCTGCACTGAACAGCATCATTTGAAGGCAGCAAGATGAAAATCAGTAAAAATACACCACCAGATGAAACTGGGTTAAAACTGAAATTGTGAAAATGACAAAAATCATAACTCAAAGATTACACGTAACTGCTGTGGCCCGTTTCAAAGTTTACATACAAGTGAGGTTGTGTGTCGCCCCATGAGCCGCGAGGGGCAAAGCTGACGCTCCTACACCTTCCCCTCCTGTGGCCGGTGTTGGAAGAGAACCTCCACAATACTGGGGTCCGCCAGGGTGGAAATGTCTCCAAAGTCCCTGTCACCAACGGCAATCTTACGTAGGACTCGCCGCATGATCTTGCCTGAGCGTGTCTTGGGCAGTCCAGGGGCCAGCTGCATGTAGTCGGGTGTGGCAAATGCTCCTATCTTGCCACGCACTGTACAGATAAAATTCATTAAACAATTAACAATATGAATCTTATTACCACCATACGTACAGCCCTCTTTCCCACTTACATGGTATGGGAAATATCTATGGGGAAAAAAAAAGAAAAAAGAAAAAAAAAAAAAGGGACTTTACAATAAAATATCAGTGAAATCTCTGTGAAACTCAGCTGGCTCTTCAAGAAGAGTACAATCAAGCTTCTCAGTCATTCTCTCACCTTTGGTTTTAAGCTGCCCAATGAGTGTGGCATCAAAGGAATGTCCCTCAGCCAAAGTGACATAGCAGTAGAGACACTCCCCCTTGACTGAGTGTGGTCGTGCCACAACTGCTGCCTCAGCCACTGCTGGATGCTCCACTAATGCACTCTCAACCTGTTCATGTGAAAGCAAGAATGGGTTCATTATTTTCTCCTAGTGTGCTTGCTCTAACCTCACATCAATACCTAATTCCCTTCAGTTTAGGTGATGGACAACTGTAGGCATACTGGAGGATTTGTTTGATCAGTCACCAAGAAGATTCATTCCTGACTCACAAATAAGACATAGTAAATTTCATGCATTCATAACAGTGTTTACATTGTAGGAGTGGCCTACTTCCATCAGGTGAAAAGAAACCAACTAATGTACAGTTTATATTAATCTCTTCAATTATAAAATGTATTTTTCATTTTTATTTCTGCTGCTTCCAGATTACTGCAATCAGCTATGGACAGACCTCTTTACAGTGAAGGGGCTAATTAGTTATACTGTACATGCCTTTTCCTGTTCAGAAAGTCTCCCCAGAGCTGAGTAAATTACAGTATTCTGAAGATAACAAGACTAAAACATGAAAATAGGACATCCTCTGGGAGAAAAGGGGTTCAAACCAGTGTACAATACTCACTCCTGTGGCTCTTTGATGATACATATTATCCATCCATCCATCATCCAATTTTATGTTGCCCCATGAGAAGAGTAGAAGCCTGGGGCTAGGCAATTTGGTCCTGACATTTAAGATGAGAGTGACCAGCCTCACTCATCCCTGAGTGGCATTACATGAGCAATAACCCCAACCATCCCTTGGATATAAACCTTCAGCAGCTCAATTCGATTGGAGTGCTGTAATTACCCACTAAACCACCAGGTGCCAAAATTTGGTTATATGGTTACCACCCAGCATAGTAAATGGTTTCCTGGTGTACAGGAAACCATTAGGCTTGTCATTCAGTGTAGAGTCACCCACAGGCAGAAGGAAGCGGAAAGAATGAAAGACAGAAAGACAAACGAGGGAATGCAAAGTCAACCGTAGGCAGAAGGACGAGGAAAGAATGAAGTAAAGAAAGACAGAAGAGGAAGGAAGGAATGGAGAGAGGAGAGGAAAGGGCAGACACCCGAGAGCAGCACTACATCGAGTATTCTATACATATTATTCTTATTACATGTGTAGTCATACTTCATACTGTACATACTAGTCATGCTCTTTTTACTCAAACTTAGCCCAAAATTACCCTATCTCCATGGCCAACGTTGAGTTTTAACCATAATATGATAATTGTCACAAAGATGAGCTAGGAGAATTGTAGAACTGTAATATTGTCCCATTTTCACACGAAGCTACATAAACATACCCTGCCCAAAATGAAAATCTAGGCCACGTTAAAGTGAAATGAAAATAGTCTCCTTACCTCATATAAACATCTGAATGACTGGATAATTTGTGAACTGCATACAAGGCCTGTTTAGTTATAAATACTGTACTAGTGTGTGTGTGTATGTGTGTATAGAGAGAGAGAGAGAGAGAGAGAGAGAGAGAGATACAGTGTGGCAAGAGGGTCAATATGTAAGAAATAAACAACGTGGTGGGATGTAGAGGCTGTAAGGGAAGTTGACTGGGGTAACTGCAAGAAAAGGATTTTGTTTAAAGGAGGGAATATGATAATAGTAAGAAATGTGTGAACAGGTTATTGAAAAGAAATAAAATAAAAAAGCAATAAATACTGATATAAAGTGCTCTTAAAATATAAAACTAATTTTGTAAAGGTGTAAAAATGCGATAGAGGAGTGTGAAGCAATGACTTAGTGAGGTATGCAATGAATGATTATAGTGTGTGGTGAATGACTCTGACGTGAAGGGACAGAGGTAATTACAATGAGGTAATTATGGTGTGCAATGAATGAATGTGACATAAAGGGTCAGAGATAATTAATCTGACCTGAGCCGTGGAAAGGAGGTGACCGGACACGTTAAGCATGTCATCAATACGGCCCGTCACCCAGATGTACCCATCCTTGTCACGCTTCGCTCCTGAGGATGGATAGGAGTGGACAATGACTATTAACCCTTTCACTGTGGTTGTTGCACTTGGATATTTTCCTGACACTGCATCACATCACTGGTGTTTGAAAGCGATGCCTTCATGTGGTGGCACCAATATCATCTGGTGGTGGAGCTGCTTGGCTATGCAAATGTCTCTCAATTCCCGATGTCACTAACCAAGGAAAAACTGCCACTCTTCACCACATTATTTAGTTTTGGACATCAAAGTCGGTCAACTAAACCCCGTTCATTTTATGTGCTCTCTGTGTCACTAAAAGAAAGAGATAAATTATAACAACATTACTGTATTTTACTCACTGCTACAAGGAAGTGAGACTGTCATATAAAATAAAAAATTGGTGGGCTGAGTCCACCATCTCTGTATTGGGATGATTATTATTCCTTCCTTGCTTAAATATTGATAAGCTTTGTTTTACATCCATTCATGCATTTGTCCATCAAAACAATAATAAATAGTGTTATGAGAAATATGTATCGATTCTTCGTTAAGAAATATTAGCATGACACGGCTCGAGATCGTACGTTTCGATAATAGCTCACGTGTGTCTACTGCCCCGCTGGGATTTTGGAGCCCTCGGCATCATCGGATTTCGGCTGGCAGTCTCATCTCTACACGATTTTGGCTTTAAACATTGTACAATTTTCATATGAAAAATGTTGCAGATTTTCTTCATCATTTTGGAGATGAAGCATTGTTCTTTAAGAAAACTAAATTATATGCATTTCAAACCAAAGGCGCAGCTAAAGACTTGTAAATATGTGATGAATGCTTTCGCTCCCAGTGTGCTTTCACAGCTTCTATAGTAACATTTTCCTGCATTTATCGCACTAAAGCATATCTAGGAAATTAGTATAACTATTAAAGAATAATATCATGAAGAACTTATGTATGGTATATCAATAACTATTACGGGAGAGATTTTTAAAGATATGCAACTTCTGTGGTCTCTGCGTGAGTAGCCCGACTTCCATATTGACATAGCTGGCAATCAATGGCAACTCTTGAGTTAGTGACGATGGGAATTCCCTCACTATCCCAGAATGAAGGATGGTGGACAGCAGGACAGGGTAACTTCAGTCTGCAGCCCACTGGGTTAACATTCAGATGAACCTAGTGATACAATTAATAAAGAATACCACTGTATCACATCATCACATCAACAAATCCTCTAAGGTAACACCATCACACATATCCCTTACCATCCCCAGTGCAGTAGTAGCCAGGGAATTTCTTGAAATAGGTGGTTTCAAATCGTTCATGGTTGCCGTACACAGTGCGCATGATGCCGGGCCATGGCTTGCGGAAAACCAGGTAGCCTTCACCCTCACCCTTGATCTCACGACCCTCCTCATCCAGCAGGGCAACATCAACACCAAAGAAGGGGAAACACTGAGGGAGGAGACAGAAGGGCACACAGAATAATCATCATCATCATCCTGGCTTTTACTTTCCAGCCAAGGATGGGGTGGGGTAGGGAATAACTGGATGATACAGTTTTTTTCTCTCCTGTGCTCAAAATTAAAGATTTGTCAAAATTCATAAGTATTTGATGGCTAATACATCTTCAGTAAATATAAATTACAAAAAACATGGTGGTAATTTCACAACTAGGGTAAACTTAAGTTTCCTCATAAGCAATACAGTATACAACTTTTTAAACACAATCTACAGTAATACCTATAATGGACAAAGCCACTATATCTGAAATCTATTGAATATGGCAACTCCACAACTAAATAGTGCTGGGAGAGAGAGAGAGAGAGACAGAGAGAGAGAGAATCACATTTCCATCAAACAGGAATCCTGGAATGTCTACACTTACAGCTGAGCCGGGCTTGGCAGGGGTGGCACCAGGCAGCGGAGTGATGACATGCCCACCAGTCTCTGTCTGCCAGAAGGTGTCCACTACAGAAACATTAGAGTCGCCCACCACACGGTAATACCACAGCCACGCCTCAGGATTAATGGGCTCTCCTACACTGCCCAGCACAGCTAAACTCGACAGGTCATATCTGAGGGCAGTACCACCACCCATATGGTATCAAAGAGATATCACATATTTGTTCATTACATATGCTTTCTTTAAATATAATTACCTTTAGTGTCAAGTGGGGTTGGTGGAGGATTAGTGCCCCTCCCTGTAAAACAATTAACTCTAAGCCCTTGACCACCCCGTTTGGGATACATGGCGTCTGGCAATGAATGAATGATGAAATGTTGTGGGAAAAAATCTAATCCATGTACAGTAACAAGATTTGTGGCAACATGAGTCTCAGCTGTCCCCGTCTTCCCTCCAGTACAGTAGTAAACTTACTTCTTTACAGGGTCATCGCCAAACTTCATGAGTGTCCTGATGGCAGTGGGGGCAGTGTAAAACTTGCTCACTTTGTACTTCTGTATGATCTCCCAGAAGCGGCCTGTGTGCGGGTAGGTTGGCACTCCCTCAAACTGAAATTAGTGAAGTTATCATAGTAATTCATTATGGGTTAACCCAAGGGTGTTGCCTGTGCTTCCCAGGCAGCACCTCTGGTTTATCACAATGCGATGAGTACTGTATATTGTACGGTATTATACTGTACATACATAAATTCACTGTTTACTGGCCATTATATTAATTTCTACCACACACATTTATGATAGAAACCATCTTTGCCTCCCAACCATTACACAGTTAGCAGAGAGGAATGTGGTGTCGAACCTTAACTACTCTGCAGTGATTGGGGTAATACCTCCAAAATAATCCTACATCCACCCATATCTAGCCATCCATCCATAAGGTGATAACAACCAGCAATAATCCATTTACTATGTGATATGGACAACACTTCCACTATAACAGCTGAATCTCCCCATGGAAGAATTATACCCCAATAATTTCATGGATACTATATCTAGATTTCAGATATTCAGCTGGACTCCCAGTGCTCGAAGGTGATGCCTCCATGTGGTAGCACTGATATACAGTAGAGCTAAATGTCGCATAAGTGTCCCTCATCTCCCTCCCTATCCACCCAAAGTAGGATACTGGATTGCTAGAAAAGAACAAGTTCAATCTAAAGCCAAACAGGTTCATGTCAAGATAAGCTTAGGGCTACAACAACAACTACTGGGCTCCCTGTACTAACCTTATCCCTCAAACTCATAAGTTCAAAAACAAACCAGGACTGAGGTGGCGCAGTTAAGCATGGGTCCATAGGTGACATAGGAGTGGCCAGTGATCCAGCCGATGTCTGCAGTGCAGAAGTAAACATCGCCTGGGTGGTAATCAAAGGAGTACTTGAAGGTGGTGGCAGCATAGATCATGTACCCACTCACAGTGTGCAGGACACCCTTAGGCTTCCCTGTGCTACCACTATATCAAGGAAAATGGAAGAGATTATTATATCACTGCAATCGCCTCTAAGTGAAAATCACTACCCTAACCTTTTTTTTCCACCTAAAGATGGGCTGAGGTAAGACCCCAAAAAACAAGAAAAGAAAAATTCTGACGGACTGAGAAATATCAACGGCATGCCCAGTACACGGGTTTTTTGTCATCTATATCTCACACTGAAGTACAGAACTGAGTTTTGAAAGAGGTTATTCACTGCCTCATCCTTTATCATATGAAGCATATAAAAATTAACATCCACAAGTGTACCTAACAGCACATGAGCTGACCTGGTGTAGAGCATGAAGAGTGGGTCTTCGGAATCCATCCAGACTGGGGGACAATCGGCACTGGCTCCTTCCACCGCCTCATGCCACCACACATCCACATTACTGTCCCACCCAACCTGCCACAAGTACACATATTTATACCATCCATCCATCAGCTGGTACTTTATAGCAGTAAAAATATTTTAACTTTAACCCAATGAGGTTGGGGAAGTTTTTTTAACCTCATTATTTCAATTTACTCACTATTTATTCACTTTAAAATACAGTTGCTGAACTGGATGAGCTAGATATTACCTCAATAAACCCCTTCAATAAAATATGTCTTTCTCAATCTGACTAAACTCATCAGGTAACAGCAAGAATTAGCTAAAAAAAAAAAAGGACAATACCCTATTTAGTGGGTTAATATTCTTACCTGTATTAATGAAACTATCTGTGGTCATTCTACTATGCTTGTATTTAGGTTATGTCCATGTTCTTTATGGTATGTTCAGTATCACGTTCCCATTACATGCTTTAAAATTATACAGAATTTCAATGCCTTTCTGACTGGATAACAGTCCTCTTTAACACTATGCCTCTCAGATGCATGCCAAACTTTCAACATTACTGTGTTAAGTGACTGTCAGATTTTACTCAACCTTTTAGTATTTTCTGCATTTACTTTAGAATATTTTTAAAACAATTGCTTTAATTGAAATGGCAGATCACCACTACCCTAACCACATTACCCATTTTTCTCACAGGGTCGGCAACTTTAGCGCAGCTCCTCAATTTCTGATGGTGCAAGAATTTACGATAAAAAAATGTCCAAGCTCCAATTTCTCTCCATGTACTGTGTGTGCTGCAATGTTGCCTGTATATCAATTGCTGTATAGTGGTGAAGCCTTATCTCTTTCCTTTAAATTTCAGTAGTACCTTGCCTCACTGTGTACAACATGACTACTTGACTACTTCCCTCTGATCAATCTCTACCAAACCACAAACTTCCTATTTCTACTTATTTAGAATCAGTTCCTTGTATGTTATCACCACTATCCCACAACACGAGGTGAGCTGCTACAATACAGGAGGATACACACAAGGATTATACAACAGGATCATTTAAGACCTGGACAAAACAATGAACACACAAATACAGTACTACTTAATATGCGGATTCAATATGAAGTGACAGTCATATTAGTCTATCTACATGTAGTACTGCAATGTAGAACTGATACACAGACAAGGAACAGAACCTGCATTTAACAATTAGAAAGTGCTAAATCAATTTTACAGACTAACCAAAGGTTACTTTGGATTTTGGGGTTACATCAGCATTTACAAGTCCTTAAAGTTTATGCTAACCACTTTGAGTACTTATATATCAATAAAGTACAGCATCTAGAGTATGTTACAGTACATTGATAAATCACATGAATAATAAACAAAAAAGTGCTTAAAATATGTGAAAGGTGCAAGAACACTGCAACTGAGGCTGGTAAGACAGTATACACACAGTAGACGTAAGACAAGCAGCACGGAAGGACAACTGTTGGAAACATCAAAAACCTTGTTCATCTGATACATTTTTCTTTGTACTTTCTTACTTCTCTTTATTTTTTTCTGCTTACAGCAAGATACCTGCCACTAGGCCTTGACATGATCATTTATCAATCATCTTTACAGCATGTATAACTATGAAAAATATTAACTAATCTCTAAATAGTTTTCTTTATTTACAGGAAATCACTGGATGCAACTTACATTATATTATTTATCAATGTGATACTGCATTCAACTTAAATTATTTCTCAATGTGATATTACATTCAACTTAAATTACGTTATTCATTAAATCATGTACCTGTATCAAACACAACATCTACATAGTGCAAATAGGGAGCCAGTTACCCATAATATATTGAACTGATTATAACAAGAGAGTGCAGTGAAGCTGAGAACATGTGCAGGAACAAAGGCAGTGGGAAAGGGGAGACAGGAAGGAGAAGGAACAGGATATGACAGGGTGACACTACAGTCCCCACAAGTCCACACCCAAGCAGTCCATACCACTACCTTATAGTTGCCCTGGAGGTTCTCCGCGGGTACGGCACAGCACGGAGGGCACAGTCGAGGCATGACGGGGGCAGGGGGAAGGCAGAGAGGCAAAAAAGAAAAACACAAAGGGGAAAAGATGGTTGAAAGCAGCAAATGCCAAAATACCACACACCCACACACACATCATCATATTATATCAATTGATTCGTGACAATTCATGGTTGTATTTTATGTGAGTCTGGAGATTTCCAAACACCTCTTCCTCATTAATTTATTCTGCACTTTTCAACTCAACATCCTCTTGTATGGTATTGATGCAAACTATGTCAATCAGCACTATATCATACATGAGAAGCTTAAGGTGTAATAAACAAAATAAATCACTTAGGAAGATGTGCTACAAAGCCTCCCACATGACTCAGAATACAGCCCTGAATCTCAACTCAGGGTGTAAAAGGAAGGATTTAATGCATCTACAGTACAGCACACATGAGTATCCTACATGCAAGAGTCTATGTTAATGTTCAGTTTCTAATATATTACTGAGGCAATCAGAAATAAAAGCATGACTAACAACATGCACTTAATAATCCTGTAATTTAATGTCACAAAGTATAAATTATTTTTTCTATTTAAATATTATTTTACCTTGCACTTATAGTCATCATCATCATCAAATCCTGTGCTGCCCCATGAGAAGCGTAGGAGCCTGGGGCTAGGCAAGTTGGTCCTGACATTTATGATGAGCATGACTTGCCTCACTCATCCCTGAGTGGCATTATGTGAGCAATAAATCCCAACCATCCCTTGGATATAAACCTGCACAGGCTCAATCCAGCTGGAGTGCCTTAATTATCCACTAAACCACCATGCACCATAATCTGGTTATATGGTTGCCACCCAGCATCGTAAATGGTTTCCTGGTGTACAGGAAACCACTTGGCCTGTCACTCAGTGTAGAGTCACCCGTAAACAGAAGGAAGATGAAAAAATGAAAGAAAGAAAGACAAGAGGAGCCAATTGCCATAACACAGTGAGTGCACTACTATATTATGGTGATGGTGATAAGTTCAGGTATACCAACACATCGTAACAAGAATACACTGTTTCTTACAAGTCAAAGGCCACAGACACCTTCCACTAATTGCCAAGTTGCTAAAATAACCACCTGTACTTGTACTAAAAGGGGCTGCACTAATAACATGAAACTGTACTCAACCACAGTTGAGTCCGAAAAGAACAACTTTCCAATGCAGATGCTAATTAAAATACAGTATTAACCAAAGCAAAAAAATTATGTATTGTATTATGTAGACTTGAAAACTTGATACAGTGCTACATTGTTTCCTGGATTGTTTCATAAAGATATATGACCTTAACAACACTCTATACAATGTCACAAACAGTGTACATGTCTTAAAATGATGATGACACAAAAAACCAATTGAAGTCCCATAAGCACATCAACTAGGCAATTTCTCCCAACCTCATCCGTATACCAAACACAAAAAGTACATACTGTGCACACAGTATACACAAACATACTATACAGTATCCACACCGATATACATGTGCAGACCTATTAACCCCTACACCGCGGGCTTGTTTACCAATGACTTGCATGTGCCGCGGGGTTATTTGGGCTCCGACAGACTCTCAAAAAATATTTGCCAAAAATCAGTTATTAGTCCTAGAATAATAAAATTACACATGCTTATGGCACATACCTTCAGCTTTCTCCTGGAATGATTGTTGAGCCTTCGTCGGTTACCGTAGGACTTGTGGAGACCTCTGAAGTAGGGTAACGAAGTCTCCTCTTTACACTTCCCGACAACCCGTAATATGATTACCACAGCCAGATACAAACACTATAAACACTATTCTACAATTTTCAAGTAGTTTGGGATCCATACTAAAAAAAAAAACACTGTGAAAGCAATGGAAATTACGAGCGCGTCTGATCGCCGCACTTGCGCTAGTTCGCTCTAGGCACTCTGTCATTTATTATTCATAAAACCCCTCACACTTTATATTTCTATTACTTTATAACACTTATATATATCTACAGTCTTTATCCATAAGTTTCCTTCAGTAGTATTAGTTTATTGTCACTGTAGGGATTCAATTTCTTTCAGTAAAATACGTAGCATTCACTTTCTCGTCCTGTATACTGGCATTGAGAGTGAATGTCACTTTCATCTTCACTCTCATAACTCATAGCATTCAGACATGCTAGAGTGAAACTTTCACTTTCATTACTCCTAGGGTATATACTCGTATTCTTATAATACTACTCATTTACATTTCTATTTACGTTCTCTATTTTATTTACGTTATTTACATTTCTATTTTATTTACACTGTGTTGTGCACTGTCACTTGAAATAACTTATAAAACTATTTTCCATTGTTCACGTATATTTACATTCATTACTTTCACTTGCTGTTTACACATTATTTACACATTATTTGCAATTCCACTTGCACTGTTTTACTCAATAGAAAGATCGTAGTCACTCTTTTATCAATTGTCAGCCCTTTACCTCTTTCCACACGAGGTTTAGTAGGGGGTAAAGGTCACAGAGCCATTTGCATGGGGGTGAAAAAAGGCCTTGAAGTCAGCAAGATGAAACATACGTCCTCTCACTTCGGAAGATGAGAGTACACTGATAACGCAGGGCCAGCCAGCCTGGAGGCCTGTTTTAGGGGTTATTCAGAGTTACCAATATTACTTCTTGAAACAGCTAAGTCTAGCACTGATATGATTGGCAGGAAATCTAGACAATACATTATAAATTTGGTAGTTCCAGGTGAATGTAAATATCACTTAGGCTTCTCCCTTCCCTCCTTACATGTATATTTATTACGAAAATAGATTAGAGGCCTACTTAGGAGATATATAATCAGAGCTACCAATGTTAAATCTTGAAACAGCTTTGTGTAGCACTGATATGATTGGCAGGAAATCTAGACAATACATTATAAATTAGGTAGTTCCAGGTGAATGTAAATATCACTTAGGCTTCTCCCTTCCCTCCTTACATGTATATTTATTACGAAAATAGATTATACGGCATATTTCAAGGGGAAAAAAACAGCGAAAATTAGCGAACGAGTGCACGTGAGGTGTTGTCAGGTGATAATTAGCCAATTCCAGGTGTATGGCACTCTCACTTACCTGATTTCTTTCTTGTATATATTATTTGGTATAAGAATACGACATAGGGCTTATTTCAATGGATGAAATCAGTGAAAAATTCCAGGGAAGATTTACTTAGCGTAGCATGGCAGGGCAGGCGAGAGGATAGGGTAATGGAGGGGGGGTAGGGAGGGGAGTCAAGAACGGGGAGAAATGGCTAAATTGTCAACAATGGATGGGAGTACAGATGAGATTAGGAGTGCTGACTAGTGTTGGACATTGTCAGTACTGATAGATGATACAAGCCCCCACTTGGAAGCCCGGGTGAATTCAAAATAACACAGAATCACAAAAGCGACGCCCCGCGGTATGATCCCTTGCTCCCAAGCGTCACGAAAGTGACGCCCCGCGGTTAAGGGGTTAAACAAATCCAACCCGAATACCTTTAAAGGACGGAGCCAAATATCCATCTATTAAAAACTAGCCTGTCCAAATATGTACACATACTTCTCCCCAGACTATGTCCACATCCACCCTCTACACAATGCCTTCTTTTAAAAATCATCATAACCATCATCCTAAGTCAGTTCCCTACCATCTGAAACTAGTAGGTAGAATTCAAAAATAGAAAAAAATAACAGAAGTAAAAGATATCAATATTACACCCTGGGAAATATACTATACATCCATTTCCTCATCATTCCAGCCTTTTACAACATTCTCTATAACAAAAAGACAAGAAATCCCTAATACACTGAAAAAAGTCACAATACAAATACTAATGTGAATGAAGCATGAAACCAGCGGATAAACATTGTTCTGACATGGCATAATGACCCTGACCATAAACCTCAGTAAATCATCACACTTCCTCACACATCTTATCAATAATTTTCAATATCAATGACCCAATGATACCATGATAAGCAAGCACAGCAAAAACCTGCCATGACAGTGCAACTAATGGTTACATCTGCATGTATCAAGGGCCTCAGCAAAACAGAAACAACAGCAGCAACAACAATGATAAACTACTTGTCACTGACCGCATTCTAAAGATAAAAGCTCCAGTCAAAAAACATGGTAAGCTTATCTGATGATTTCATAGTCCACCTCCTTATAATTCATAAACAGATAATGGCACTAGTTTACACCACTTTGTGCACATGACCAATGTACCGTACTATTTGTACCACACAACATGACTGTCAAGATGCACTGGGGATAAAACTAACATTATTCAGAACTGAGCTACAGTGCTGTGGTTGAAAGATTGCAATACTTCATCTCTAATACATATATCACTCTGTTCTGGCTTTCAAATAACATTAAATTATAGTAGTTACCAAAAGTGATTCATTCTACTAGTACTTTTTCACAACTATCACGCATCCCTTTATCCATATTTTCTGTAAAGGTACAAGTGTGCACATGCATACAAAATACATGCACACATACTCTCATACTAGCACACATGTGACACACATACCCCAGTGCATACAACCACATGCATGCACACACTTGAACATACAAACCTGCACACATTTAGATGCACACACACACACACAAAGAATGGAAGAGGGCAAATGTGGTACCAATTTACAAGGGAGGAAACAGGGAAGAACCCCTGAATTATAGACCAGTGTCTCTAACTAGCATGGTCGCAAAATTGTGTGAGAGAATCCTGAAAGACAGATGGATAAAATATCTGGAAGAGATGAATATTTTGGCTGAATGTCAGTTTGGATTCAGAAGTGGAAGGTCATGTGTTTCAAACTTGTTGAGCTTTTACTCAAGAGCGATTGATGTGGTACAGGAGAGAGATGGTTGGGTGGATTGTGTGTACTTAGACTTAGAGAAGGCCTTTGACAAGGTACCTCATAAGAGACTAATGTGGAAACTAGAATATATAGGAGGACTAAAGGGGAAACTTCTGGAATGGATGAGAGACTTTTTGAGAGACAGACAAATGAGGACAGTAATAAAGGAAAAGATGTCTGGATGGAGGGAAGTAACAAGTGGAGTCCCTCAAGGCTCAGTGTTGGCGCCAGTAATGTTCCTGATTTACGTAAATGATATGGTAGATGGAGTGAACAGTTATGCGAGTCTGTTTGCTGATGATGTAAAGATCTTGAGGAAGATAGAGGTTGAGGAGGATTGTAAAATACTGCAGGAGGATTTGGATAGGATACACAATTGGAGCCGGACGTGGGAAATGAAATTTAATGTAAAGAAATGTAAAATATTGGAAATGGGTAAAAGTACCAGGAGACCATCACTGAATTATTTTTTGGGTAATGAACTAATCACAAAAAGGAGAGAAGAGAAAGATTTGGGAGTGCTGGTCCAAGATAGTTTTTCACCAGAAAAGCACATTAACAAGATAGTTGGAGAGACTTATAAGCTCTTGACTAACATAAGAGTAGCATTTCATTATATGGATGAGGAAATGATGAAAAAATTGATAGTGGCCATGATCCGCCCCAGGTTAGAATATGCAGCGGTAGTGTGGTCCCCACACAAAAAGAAGGATATAAACAAGATTGAGAGAATACAAAGAACAGCAACCAAGATGGTCCCCAGTCTGACAGACCTGTCATACAGAGAGAGGCTGGAAAAACTGGATTTGCCTTCGTTAGAGGAAAGGAGAAAGAGGGGAGACATGATTGCGGTGTTCAGGACCATGGTGGGAGTAGATAAAATTGACAAAGAAGATCTGTTTGTATGGGATAAGAGAGCAACAAGAGGACATGGAATGAAATTGAAAAAGTCAAGCTGCTTGAAGGATATCAAGAAATATAGCTTTCCTTACAGAAGTATAGACTTATGGAATAGCCTGGACAAAGAGATCGTCCAGTCTAAAAACTTAAACGAGTTTAAAGTTAAATTCGACTTATTGAGAAACAGCGACGGAAACCCACGAGCATAGTACATTCCGTGTATATCACAATTAGGTATATTCTTAAATATTTAGAACGACTCAGACAAAGAGGTGGTGCATGAGAAAAACATTCATGTGTGTAAAGGTAGACTTGATAAATGTGGATATGGAGACAGGACAACACGAGCATTGCTCAATTCCTGTATACTGTACTACAAATAGGTAAATACACACACACACACACACACACACACACCGCTCGCTGGTGCAGTGGTAACACTCTCGCTTGCCAACTGGTGGACGGGAGTTCGCGCCTCGATCAGGTTGCAAAAAGTTTCACTGACGAAGTGGGTGGTTACTGTCCCCCTGGAGCAAGGGGACGGGTGTGTGCGTGTGTGAAGGTCACAGCCTTGCCCTTAGATCGGACTATATGAGCTCTCAGCTCCCTTCCGGGAGGGTAAAAAGCTAACGATCATGACCATCAAGTGATCCTGACCGACCCGGTGAATTACACACACACACACACACACACACACACTTCACCTCTGCCTATCACTCATTTTTGGCTAGATAAAACACATTCTAGTAACAGTTAACACACTATCAGAATTCAGAAAGATATGCCCATGCTCGAGCCACCTGCATACCAACCTGCTTCTGTGACTAATGTACTGTAAGAATTTCATCACGAGACACACTAAATTGTCATGCAGAACAGGAAGACGGAAGGAAAGGTGGAAGGAATATATTGGGAAGAGTGAAGTTAGGGGTAAAGGAGTCCTGTTACCTTTATGCATGGTATTTCAAGACCAAGTTACTACAGTGATTTGCTTACACCTGCTCATGAACTAACTTCTCATTGTACTCCCTTTTTCTATGATAAATACAAAATACAAAAGAATAAAGACAACATATCAGTGTGAAATTAATGGGTTTTAGCAAGAATAAACAGAGATGACTAGTTCTTATTTCAATGACACAATATTAGTCCTGCACCATAATGGTAGATGTCTTTCCAGGCTGTTAATAATGACATCCTTTGACTGAAGGAGTCAATACATTAGTAACAACACAAACAACACTGCAAAGGGTGTCTGAAATATTAGTGTAATAGAAATTGGTAGGTTACTGAGAAGGCTATGACTGGGCACTGTATGGAACAGAATACGGTACTGATAACATTTTGCTTGGGAAACACAGGTAAGCATAATTTTGATGCGAAGAAGAGACTGTAAGGAAATTTATAAAAGAGAGAGAGAGAGAGTTACTGACACTGTTAGGATATTCAACTCCCTCCCTATCCCATGTAAGGGGGATGGTGGACTGCAGAAGAGCAATTTCAGCCTGCAGTATGCCAGGTTCACTTCACATCCATATGAATCTGGGGCTATGAAAACTGCAACAGATTTAAACAATTTATAAAAGTAAGGTCATTTCAAACTCAGTATGAAAAAACTGTGGAGATAAATTTAAGAATCTATCAAGAAAAAGATGACAGTAGGGAGGAATACCTATTGATTACTATACTGCAACAGGATGTGGCAACTGTGTTAAATCAGTGGTTAATATGCTGTTGTGAGATAAAGCAAGTGATTACTGTACCGAAGTGTGATAATATTAGTGACTGACGTATTATACCGAGATTAAGTCTGTGAATAATCTGGAGGAAAAGAGGTGACAAGCTGGTGTATTAGGGCCTGTGGTAAGGTGAACAGACTGTGAGAGGTTAGTCAAAGCAAAAAGGTGCAAGGCAAACACTGCAATCACACACCTGATCATCGAAATGCGTGCGCTTGGCTGGGTTTCCATTGGCGGCTCCATTGGTGGCTGGCTGTGGTCCAGTGACTGTTCGCATGTGTCGCACCACCAGGCTTAGCTTTACATCCAGCTTCTTGGATCGGCAGATCTTCAGCGCTGCACCATCATCAATTTCATATCAGATAATGGAACTAAAATAATTAATCAAATGAGTCCAGGGATGTCTTTTTCATTTTACTCTTGACATATTTGACAATTTTATTCCATTTGAGTCAGACTTCAAACTGGAGGGATTATATATACCAGTAATAAACCTCTTCAGTAATAGTGAACTTTTAGCTGTTGAATATAATTTTCTTGTAAATGCAATAATAAATTTAAAATGATGCCACCTGGACTCAAACAGCTAAATACAGCAAACATTATGTACAAAACATCACATATACACAGTAATGCATTACCTACAATTACAAATTCAGTCATTCATAAGACCTTTATTAACACTTGATAAATCAAAACAGAATACAAATTAATACAGATACAGGGTCTCAAGAGGTTTAAACATTCACATGGCCCCTATACTGTATACAGTAGAAGAGAAACACTGCTGTTTACAATATGATATCTGCAGAGAAAGCTACACAAAAATGAAGCTGGTGGTCAGCAAGAAATGAGATTTGTGAGAGGTGGAGGACTGGGAGCTCCCCCACATCAATGCTCCAGCTCACTTGGCCTATCTTTTCCACAATTTTTTGGCTAACACAGAATCACACAGATTCAGCAGGCTTTCTCCTCTCCTAACATGGCTCCCTGTAACTTTTGGCTATTTCCTAAACTGGAGATGTCATTCAAGGGTTTGAGATTTGAGGACACAAATGAGATAAAAGATAAATATGTCAAAGATCTTGTTGACCATCCTAAAAACAGACTTTTACAAAATGTTTCCAGCAACAGAAGGACTGCTGGGATGTGTGTTGAGTCCCATGGGGCATACTTTGCAGGAGATTAAAGTCTGAACTCAGTAGGTTAGCTTGCCTTTTTTCACCAGCTAAATGTCAGATACTTTTCAATCAGACCTCAATACATCAGCTGTAAACATAACTCGTATGGTTTTGTAACCACAGCTATGAAGTACAGTACAGTACTTCCATAATATGTATTTGTAATAAATCTTGAGTCACACAATACAGGTATATAATTACTAATTTCAGAATTACTGACAAAACAAGGCAGTTCCCTTTCCTCAAAAGTAGTGCCATCGAACAGGGTATTGTGCCTCACCATCATCAACAATCTCCTTGAGGGCAATGAGTTTGGCGCCTCTCCACACAGCATCAGCAGTGATCAGCACTGAGGACTGGGCATCAACCATCCTTTCTGCCAGGCTGTCTGCTGAATACCCACCAAACTGTCAACAAGAAAACTAATTACACATCAACAAATATGAAAAATAAAATAAATAAATATAAATGACAACAAATCCCATTTTACCCTCTTCAAGCATAAAGGCCTAAGCCTATGCTACCATTTTCCAGTACAGTACATTTCTTGTGTAAACTATGTTGATATTGACACAAATAAATAACACACAAGAAACTGTTCAGATGCTGTATGTAAAATAAATCAGTATGGAAGTGGTGTTATGAGGCCTCTCATACTACCTGGAATACAGCCTTAAGTACTGGTACAATAGTCAGTACCTGCACTGTACAGTCAACCTCCACTATTCACGGGTTTGCCATTCGCAGATTTTTCTGGGAAATTACAGTACAGTATTATAAAAATTCACAGGAATATATTCATAGTTCCTGCTTTTCCCAAAGCATCTGCTGTTCCTCGTCATTCATAAGTGATTTTTTTGCTCAACAAGAGCTCATCCTGCTATGAAGTACAGAACATTCATCATGCATCGTCCATCACGTACCGTACAGCAAACTCTCATCGTCATCATTGCATAGGTGAGTAAAGTGCATTGTACCCAGAAAAGCTTGTGTATCACCTTGTACAGTCTTTTTAGGAAGTATTAATGTGCCATAAAATGCATTTACAGGACTCACAGTGGGTTTGTAGATAATGGGAAGAGTTAAAACAGTGAAACCAGTAATTTTTGTGGATGGTAAGGATTATTCATGGATTTCAGCCATTCACAGAGGGGTCCGGTATGTAACCCCCACAAACAGAGGGGGTTGACTGTACACTGTACTGGGAATGCTGCTAATGTGTGCACATAAACCTTACAATGCTGACGTACAGATGCTTGAGAGTGGACTTAGAATGTTAAGAAGGCTGGGGCCGTTAAGGCTTCTACTTGCTGTGCATTTTGATGTACAACAGCATTGCATGTAGGAGTACATTTTTTTTTTTTTTGGTTACCTCAACAGTCCCACAAAACTTGGTCTACCTTATGACCTACTATACTGTACACCAAAGGTAAAAGTGAAAAAGACCAGAAAATGAGGGCATGGTGAGAGACCTTATCCTTTACCTCAATAATATGCTGTAGTGTAGTACTAGTGGTATAAAAATCAGTTAATGAAAAGCCTTTGAGGACCACTTGACCTAGTTCTGAGGTACTGACTGCGTCCACGTAGTGGCTGATGAGCGCTTCATACAAGAGTTTAGACAAAAAATGAATTGAATGATGGTGATAAGACTCTGAATCAAGATGCTATATCTACTTATCCTCCAACTCTTCACTGCACCACCAGGAGCATGGTGGCCCTTGGTTAGGGTACTTAAACCAAACATTTAAGTCAAGAGTGGACAGCTAATTGCCTTTAGGTGTTATTAGGTGAGCAATAAACCCCATCCATCCCTCTGATGTGAACTTTTAGGGGTCATATCCAGTTGAAGTGCCTTAACTCATTAGACAACATGTGTCCACTTAATTACAGCAGATGGCCACCAACTAAAGTAGTAATGGGCCACAATAAACCATTTGGCTTGTCACTCAGCAAGTGGATAGAAATAAGATGGGAAGGGAAGACGGATGGGCAGTATACATTATAGCTCAAAACAGTTGAGAAAAGGGATAGTCATATGAGAGAAATGTACTGTAGCTGAGTAATGATGATACATGAATGATATGCAAGACTGAGGGGTGATATGGTACATACAGTAATATGCAACGATAATGGCAACGAAATAAATAAATAAATAAAAGAATAGGGGTGAAGAATTAGTGTAAAATATGCTGAATACTGTGCTGACCGGAATGTATGAACAGATGGGCAGAAAGACTGGACGGAGCAGATGGACAATGTTTGGAGAGAATTGCACTCTATTTACTCCAACCCAGCCTTAAACTGTCATCTCTCCACCAACAATGCTGAGTCTTGACAGCAGCACTACATTAAGATGACAGTCACAAATAAGTGCTATGACAAGGATTTAAAAGTCACAGCACTGTCTTACTCTGCCACTGATTCATGCAAAATAGGCTGCAAAAGGATGAAAACACAGGCTACATTAAGGTAAAAGAATTGCAGTGGAGTGTGTACTGTATGGCTAAGGTAGATTTTATTTTTTATTTTTTATGTGTCCGACTCTGGGCATAGGCTTCACAGCCTGCTATCGAGGCCCAGCGGTCCTCCTGCATACCATATACCTCTACATGTCACCACTTCGGCGCTAACACCCACCGTCCATATTGAATACATGCTAGGGCTGTCTCATACAGGACTGGTGTATTGGTATTAGCGGGGGTATTTTTACGACATGTAGGCGGGTCTTCTGGTAGATCAGTAAAGCCTGATTTAATGTAATTCAAATCCTTAAACTGTTCCCTGCCCCAGCGTGGATTTGAACCTGGGTCCTTTGGGACTGCAGGCCACCTCTCTACCGATTGAGATGATGACAAAGGGTGAGGACACAAGGTAGCAGAGTGCTAAGATATGTGGGATGGTGTCTTGCGGGAGGGTGGTACACTGCTGAGATTAAGCAGAAATGCCAGTGGGTTCTGTTAACAAGGCAACCTCTCACAGGACACAGTGTTAGGCAAGAGATGGATAACATGACAGACAGGAGGAAGTATGAATCTACCTGGAGATAGAAAGGAAAGAAAACAGGAAGTTGGGGCCTACAAGGTAGGTAACTGATAAAAGTAAAGAAATGCATGGGTAGGAATGTGGGGAGGACTGCCATGGGAGTAATACGTGCATGAGAAAGAGAATGTGGAATAAAAGGAGAAATGGCAAAGAGAGGAGGGGGAAGGAATAGGAAGGGGAAAGGAGAGGATGGGATGGGGAGGAGGAGGAGGAGTGATGAGGAGAGGAAGGGGAGGGGGGAAAGAATGGGAGGGGTGGGGTGGGAGGAGGTGAAGGAAGAGAAGGGGACGGTTGACAAGGGGATGAGGTGGCTGAAGGAAAGGAAGAAGTGAAGGGAAAGGGGGGGGGAAGAAGAGGGGAGAAGATGGTTGGAGGAGGGGGAAGAGGGTGGCGGAACTGAAAGAAGGGTAGGAACAAAAAGAAATTGGAGGCAGAGAGGGAGAAAGGAGAGGGGGTTGGAGGAGAGGGGGAAAGGAGAGGAGGGGACGGGTGGAGGAGAAGGAGAGGTAAGAGGGGCCTGGGGGAAGGGAGGTGAGGGTAGGGGGTAGGAAGAGGAGAGGGAGGGGTGATTCAGGAGAGAACAAGAGTTGCACTGATTGGGGCGGCTGGGTGGCGTCAAGGCTGATTGGCTTAACGCAGTTCTGGACAAGACTGGGATAAGACTGAACATAAGGCAGGGACAATGAACAAGAGGAAAATTGGAAGGAAGACAAAAGAAGGCTAAAAGAAGGCAGGAGAAAGACAAGAGAAAGACTAAATGGAAGACAAAAGAAGCAAAGATCAAAATACGCAAAGATCGAAACGAGAGCCGGGAGAAACATGAAACAGAAGACTGAATGAGGAAAAAGAGAGGTTATATGGATGAAATGAGAGAGAGAGAGAGAGAGAGAGAGAGAGAATTCTGCCCAGTTACTCCAAGACTTTCACATTTCCTAGAGGCAAATAAAAATATATGACTGCATTCTTTCCTCCTACTTTTCTGGAAGCGGTATACATTCTCTCTCTCTCTCTCTCCCATTATTTCATTCACTATCCCTGCATTCATTCATTTTCGTTGCATTTTCTCATGGCCTTTGCATTCATTTCTTTCAATATTTCTGTTAGTGAAGTTGGAAAATATTCTCTCTCTCTCTCTCTCTCTCTCACCTTTTCCCTTTTCTCACATTCACTTCTCCCTCCCCTTCCTCCTCTCATGTCTCCCTCTTCCCTCACCCCCAACCCCTCTCTCTTCCCTCTTCCTTCATCCCCATCCCCTCTCTCCTCCCGCTTCCTCCCTCCCTTCTTTCCCTCTCCCTTTGCTTCCCTTCCTCCCTCCCCCTCCCTCCTTCCCTCTTCCCTTTCTTTCCTCCCACCTTCTCATTTTCCCCATTCTTCCCCTCCCTCTCTCTCTCTCTTTAAGATGGTGACCTGGGTTGAGAGAGAGAGAGAGAGAGAGAGAGAGAGAGAGAGAGAGACAGAGAGCATTACCCACCTTACGCAAGATGTTTGTACTGTATTTCCCAAAGTAAAATTGTGTGTGTGTGTGTGTGTGTGTGTGTGTGTGTGTGTGTGTGTGTGTGTGTGTGTGTGTGTGTGTGTGTGTGTGTGTGTGTGTGTGTGTGTGTGTGTGTGTGTGTGTGTGCGTGAGAGAGAGAGAGAGAGAGAGAGGTGGATCTATACCTGCGCGCCCCACCCTTCACACACACACCCCGCCCCACTCCACCCTCTTCTCTCTCTCTCTCTCTCTCTCTCTTCCACCTTTTACGACCTTGACCGTCCTCTCTCTGTTCCCACTGGTCCCTTTCCTCTCTCTCTCTCTCTCTCCTCCCCTGCTCTATCTCCCCTCCATCTCAATCTTCTAACAGGGTGATAAAATGGAAGAGAAGAGGGTTGTTCAGGAAGATACAGGAGGTATAATAATAATAATAATAATGATTAATTATAATAATAATAATAATAATAATAATGTAGAGTCTCAGGATGTTTATTTCTTCAGTATGTTCATGTATTTTGTATTACTGTTACTCCCAGACAAATTTCTTCAGTATTTAGGAGAGTCACTTCGTATTAGACTACTTAGATAGACACTTAAATCCCTCCTTCCCTACTAGACATCCTTCCTATGCTGTGTAAAATCGTCTGGAGGCAGCAAAAAGGGTTAAAAGTAGGTCAATGGCTATGAGGACTTTAGTGTTATCTGGCTGCCTTTCTTCCCTTTCCTTCCCCTCTGTCTCTCTCTCTCCCTTCACCCTTTCCCCTCCCCTCTGCTTCTCTCTCTCTCTCCGTCTCTCTCTCACCCCTTTTCTACCCCACTCCCTCTCCTTTTCCCCATCTCTTCTCTGCTTTCTCTCTCTCTCTCTCTCTCACCTCTTATCTGTCCCACCCCCTCTCCCTTTCCCCACCCCCTCCCTGCTTCTATGTCTCCCTTGCCCCCTATTTGTCTCCTAGTCCCTCCGCTTTTCTCCCTCTCTGTTTCGCTCTCTCCCTCACTATCCGTTTCCCATTCCCTCTCACTCCCCCGTCTTCCCCTCCCACTCTCTATTTACCCTACCTCTCTTTCTCCTTTTTCTCTATATCATCTCCCTTCCCCATACTCTTTTTACCTATCTACCTCCCTTTCTCCTCCACATCCACTCTCCTCCCCTGCTCTCTCTCTCTCTCTCTCTCTCTCTCTCTCCAACTCCACCCCTATCCCACACTTTCTCTCTCCCCCCTGCTCTCTCATTCCATATTCCACACAGGTCAGGCCCACTGCAACCACGCCGCTGCGAGGTTATGCAATCACCCACAGCATAACTGATTAAAGACACACCTGAATATACCTGCCAATCCCCTTTTCACCTGTAATTCCCAGTACATTTTTTTTTTTTCGTCTTTTTTCCTGCCGGGTGAAGGAGGATACTTTTTTATATCCTATTTCAGACTCGTAAAAAATAATATACTCCTTTCTTTCTCTGTATCCCATCCCTCTCACGCATCTCTCATCCTCCTACCCTTTCCATCTTTCCACCCTCCCTTCACTCCCCCTACTTTTCGTCTCTCTCTCTCTCTCTCTCTCTCTCTCTCTCTCTCTCTTCCCCTACAGTCACCCATCAATAATTCTCCTCTCCTTTCAATTTTTCGTCCCTCTCCCCACTCTCCAGACTTCCCCCCTTCTCTCTCTCTCTCTCTGTCTCTCTTCCCCTACGCCTTTGTCTCCTCTCCGGTGTAAAAGGTCGAGCACAATCAATGTTCGGCTCCTACGTGCCTTAACCTCATACCTCCACCTCTGCTTACCTTCCCTCCCACGCTTCTCTCTCTCTCCCTCTCTCTTTTACTTCTACTCCCACATCTTCTTCTCCCTCCTCCTTTCTTCTTCATCCTCCTTCCCCTCCTCCTCTTCCACTTAAAGCTTTCAAATAACTCATCCTCACTTCATCCAAACCTCCTTCCCTCACGTTCCACATTTACTGCCTTTCTCGAGTTTCAGTTTCCCTCGTTCACACACCAACCAACCACTTCAAACCAACGCCAATATTACAGTGAAGCAGTGCGAAAAAACAGAGGCATATATGGTCCTTCTTACGCATTATGGATTCTCTGTTCATATTATTGCGAAACCGTATGGAAAACAAAGGATTTAAAGATATATTTTTACGTATTATGGGGCTTTATTTTTCCTTCACAGTGGTTATTTTTCCCAGGCTCATATGACGCAATCTTAACCAAAAAAATAAATGAGTAAATAAATCTGGGGTTAGTTAGGATAAAATTTAAGTCTTCCCCATCTTAAGGGTTAATGGGGAAAATTATTAATATTCTTAGGCCTCTCAGCTTAACAAAACCATCGATAAAATTCTGTTGTCCCGATCAAGAGAAGTTTAAGATTCTTTTTAAATACTTCCTCAGATATTTCAATTCTCCCTCATCCTTTCCCCCAACTTTTCTTCCCATACTTAGAAATTCTCTCCCGCGTCCTTCCCCTCCTCCTACTCCCTGTCCTCCCCCCTGCCTCCTCACAACCCCATGTCCTCCTCTTCGTCTCGCCTTCCCCCTCCCCTCTCCTCTCCAGTCTTCATTCCCACACTAATTCTTTCCCACTTCCCTCTTTCTTCCTCCACCCACTCATTTATCTTCATTCATATTAATTGTCTTCCACTCACTGCTCCCGTCTTCCCGCCCTCCCCTCCCCTCCCCCACTCACTCTCTCCCTCTTATCCCCCCACCCACTCTCCCCTTTCTCGCACCCTCTTTCTCCCTCCACCTCCACAGCATTCTCTATCTCCCCTCCCTATCTCCCTTCCTTCCCTCTCCTTCTAAGTCCTTACCTCCCTTTACACTCCCCTAACCCCTTCCTCACCCTCCCCCACCTCCCCAACATTCTCTCTCGTCGCACCTCCCTCCAACTTTCTCAACTTTCTCTTACCTCCCCCTCCTCCTCCCCCTCCCTGTGTCTTCTACCTCCCTCAACATTCTCTCCCTTCCATGCACCCCCTTCCCCTCCCCGTCTCTTCTCCCTCCTCAACATTCCCTCCCCTCTCTTTCCCTCCCACTCCCCTCCCCAGTGTTCTGCGGGTGACCTCCACTTGACCTTGGCGAGAATGGCTGAACGTAACACAGGTCAACGGGGTCAGAGGGTCAGAAGTGTGGTAATCGTCATCATCTCATCATCATCATCATTAGTAGCAGCTGCAGCACCCTCACCACCACCACCATCATCATCAAGGTCTACTCCCTGATCATCATCATCATCATCACCACCACCACTATCCTCCTCCTCCTCCTCATCATCATCATCATATCATCATCATCATCATCATCATCATCATCATCACCACCACCACCACCACCACCACCACCACTATCCTCCTCATCATCATCATCATTATCATGAATCCTTTCAATCCGTCACTATTACCACCCTCCAATTTCTATCTATAACTACTTTCCTTTAAGCAACTACCTGATTTAAGTCCTGCTGCTTTACTGTTTTCTTCTTTCATTAGGCCGGAGGGAAGGTGGAGGAGACAGCCTGCTTTCTTTTTTTCACACACTTATTCAGTTTCACAAATTCAATTCTTTCACATACACTTGGCTATTTTTAACTTGAAAGAATGTATCCTGACCTGGCGAGGATCCCTAATACTTTTCAGGTCAGTTAATGGCTAAGCGTTATCACATTGGTAGGTTTGACTAGTAACCAAGGAGACCCAGTCCTAACTAAGACTCAAACTTTGCAACCACGATCTGTACTGTGATTGCACAAGTCACTGTACGCACCACAATGGAATGGACGGCGCCGATCCTGGCCACAGCTAACATGGCCACAACGAGCTGCTTGATCATAGGCATGTAGATGGCCACGCGATCCCCCTTGGCCACCCCCTTCGCCTTCAGCACGTTGGCCACCCGACACACCTCCTTCAGCAGCTCAGCGTAGGTCACTCGCTCCACGTCAGCTGGGTCATTGCCTTCCCTGTGCGGAGGAACAAGGCGTGGCGTGTGAAGGGGTGTGGGGCATAGGTAGAAGGAGGGACTCAGGGAAAGGATGTCTAGTCTACGTACATACTGGCATGTTCTGGTTTATCGATGTGTGTGTGTGTGTGTGTGTGTGTGTGTGTGTGTGTGTGTGTGTGTGTGTGTGTGAGAGAGAGAGAGAGAGAGAGAGAGAGAAAAAAATAATCCACCCAATACAAGCAACCCAACTCCAAGCCTCATTGCAATGCCTTCATCCTTCCTAATTCACTGCAACTGCAACACACACTCCCACTTGCCTAATGACCCTTTCCCTTAACATTATCCACTTGGCGATTTGGGTCAGGCTGGCGTTAAAGGCGTTTATTTATTTGCTAGAAAATTTATCAAAGACTTTAAAGACTATCTCGTGTAGGCTGTCCCTTTCCATGCTGTTGGTACCGTAAACCTCTCTCTCTCTCTCTCTCTCTCTCTCTCTCTCTCTCTCTCTACCACACCCCATCGCTTCCATAATTATCGAGACGCCATCAGGAACGGGGTCAGTGTATCCTTATCAATCCATGTTAATTTATTTGTTTATGAAAGGAAGAAGGAACCAAAGGCCTGGAGCCAGCAAAGACTGTCCCCTCCAAGAAAAAACAAAAACAAGATAACAGAGCCAAATTCAGGGGAGAAGATGACGAGGGAAGATAAATACATGGCTACCTGATTGACTGACTGATTGACTGAGTGAGTGAGTGATTGGCTAAAGGGAATGATAATTTGTAGTGAAAGGGGGACGGGATATAAATGAGATGTGGAAAGAAATGATGGAAGAGGAGAAGGTCGGGAGGGAAGATGATAACTAACTGACTGACTGACTGACTTACTAACTGACTGACTGACTAAATGACTAACTAACTAACTCACTGACAAATATCTAATCTTGGCGACGTTATGTTTATGGTCACTGCCCCCACATAGCAAGAAAAACAAGATAAATACACACACACACACACACACACACACACACACACACACACACACACACACACACACACACACACACACACACACTACAAAACAAGGATAAAACTAAAATACATCCACAGAATAAATTGTTGTATTAATTAAGCTAAAGACGATTTATTTTATTCATCTATAAACAAACAAACAAAAAACGAACTACCGCCTATCAACTGCACGAGGGCTAGTAAGGCACACATTAATTCTAAGTCTCAGCCTTCCCCTAGAACATTCCCCCCCCCACAACAATCAACGTTACTTCAAGGTCCCTACATATAACCAACTGCTGGATAAAAATAACGATGTATCTGGCTAAATTAGTGAAAAGTATAAATATAAATAAATAAATAAATAAATATCCTTCACTACGCCCTGTTTCCCCTCTCTCACTCTCTCTCTCTCTCTCTCTCAAGGGGAAATCAGGGAGTTGAGGTTATTCCCGGGTACTTAGGGCTGTCCCAATTAAAGGGAAATTTCCTGACACTTGAACCAATTTTCCTTCACTTCCACCGTTCCCCCACGTTATTTTTTATTCTTATTTTTTACCCGTTACCTCCACAATATTCTGTTTGGCTCTGGAGAGACTTACGCGAACGTGAGGAGGTAGATATAGCAGTAGATTAGCAGTAGATATAGCAGTAGATTAGCAGTAAATATACGGTAGATAACGCAATAGATAGCAGTAGATTAGCAGTAAACACAGCAGTATAGTAGATATAGCAGTAGATAAAGAAGATACTACAATAGATATAACACTATAGTAATAGATAAAGCAGTAGATATAACAGTAGATACAGTAGTAGATATAGCAGTAGATATAGCAGTAGGAGCGGTATTAACTCCTTCCCTACTGGAGTTCTGTTAAGCTGAATAAAATCGTCTGGTGGAAGAGACTAAACTCAATACCACACCCTTGGATTGAGTGGGTGAAATACGTTTAATATCAGTGCACGAGGTGTGAATAAGAATAAATAATCAGCCTGAAGGGATAGAATTAATTAGGGTTCGCTACCACAAAAAAAAATAATGGAGACAAAATAATACGAGATGTAAACAAAACTCGTGGTGAGAAAGGAAGCCAACAGAGCCACGACGCAAACATGTGTGGGAAGTGAGCTGTAGTAAGTCAGCGCCTCTCAGGACACACTCCCCTCTCCCTGACTCACCCCAGCCCCAGGGAAGAGACGCGTAACACCCCACAAAACGCCCCTAAGGAATGAGGAAAGTTTGGAAGCCTTACTCTCAACCTTCTAAAATCACACTCATAACCCTCAGTCACAGATCTTTCGTGGTTTTTCTTCCTAGTCATACATATATATCTTTTTCTTACACTTACAAGTACCTCTGGGAAGTGACACGTAACATCTCAGAAAATGCCCCTGAGGAATGAGGAAAGTTTTGAAGTTATCACTCTTAACTTTTTCAGTCAAAATCTTTTCTGCTTCCTTCCTGATACTGTTTTGGGTATTTGTGAAAAGGTTCATAAATCCCTCCATTTTAAACTCTCATTAGCTACAGAGAAAGAGAGCAGGAGCGAGAGAGAGAGGGTAAAAATACTCGTAAATTACAGATGATAGCATACACTGCCTTACTCTGCCACTGAGCCACGATAAATATGCTGCAAAAGCCGTAATTGAAGACATACGCTAGAAAAAGGTGGTAGTCACGAAGAGGTGCTATGAAGACGATGTAGAGCCATACCACTACAGTACCTTATTCTGCCACTGAACTACAGGGAATATACTGCAAAAGAACGAAACTGCCAAATTAATGTGAACGATCAATAACTTGTTCGATCTTTGGGTACTGGTAGAGATTAGGAGCTAAATATGGTACCTAATCTATCTAATTTGGTGAACTGCCGAGTCTCCAGGAACTGCACAAGTAAAGAAAGCTAAGTCAGGAGCAACACTTCAAGGTCAAGGGGTTAATAATAAGCACAGCAGCGTATGTCTCGCGTAACACACACACACACACACACACACACACACACACACACACTAACAGAAATGACAACGGTACTTACAAACAAACGAGGAATAAACTGAGGTAGATATAACAACAGAGAAACGGCGGTAAAAAATGAGAGAGAGAGAGAGAGAGAGAGAGAGAGAGAGAGAGAGAGAGAGAGAGAGAGAGAGAGAGAGAGAGATAATACAACAGGAAGGAGATAGAGATGGGTGGCTCTCTCTCATAACCAGCGCAAGCACAGGAATGTTTATTAAATTCTTGGCGGGTGGCAGCACAGCACAGAAAACCACGCCAACTGCCACTATCACCACCCTCACTGTCACCAGCACCACCCCCACCCTCACTGCCACCAGCACCACCACCACCCTCACTGCCACCAGCACCACCACCACCCTCCCTGTCACCAGCACCACCACCACCCTCACTGCCAACACCCCCATTATTGCCACCATGATCCAGCCCACCATTATTACTACGAGTCTTTTTTATTGCCAACATCTCTTAGGACACTACCACGACCACCACCCTCACTGCCAACACCCCCCTCCCCTTCATTGCCAACATTATTCAGGACCACCAACACATTCAGGGCACTGCCAACATGACTCAAGGCCGCCATTATTAATACGAGCTCTATTCACTGCCAACATCACTTAGGACAGGGCCAACACCCTTCTTTCCTGCCAACAGCTTCATATAAGATCACTAGCCTGAAGCACTAGCGACATTAATTAACTTTACTGTTGGCAGCATCCTCCACTAAGACGACCATCCACACTACAAACACTACCCCGCATCCACTACAACCACCACCATCCACCACACCACAACCAAAACCACCATCCACTGCAATCACAACCATCCACCACCACTACCATCCGCCACACCACAACCACCCATCACCACCTCAACCACCCATACCAACACCACCTCAACCACCCATACCAACACCACCACAATCACTCCCACCACCACAACCACCCCTACCACCACCACCACCACAACCACCCCTACCACCACCACCACCACAATCACCCCTATCACCACCACAACCACCCCTATCACCACCAGCCAGTACTAAGCCAAACATTTCAATCATCATGACACCCCTGCTCTCAGAATAGCATAGTACCCCACTGACCCCCATCCAACTCTTAAATATGCCATCACCTTCACCGGTTGTACTGCTTCTTCGCAACTCCTTCTCCTTGGTGATTTATTCTGCCTATTAGTATTCTCTCCTATGGTAATCACGTTGCTTTTATTCCCAAACAGTTCGGATCAGTGACACTCATGAGGATACTGGGGTGTGATGTGAAAAAAAATATATAAATAAATAAATGGGTCACGAAAAACTGTTACGAAATCTTCCTTCCCACTACCACAATACCCCTCCCACTACCACGACACCACTCCCACTACCACGACACCCCTCCCACTACCACAATACCCCTCCCACTACCACAACACCACTCCCACTACCACGATACCCCACCCACTACCACAATACCCCTCCCACTACCACAATACCCCTCCCACTACCACAACACCCCTCCCACTACCACAGTACCCCTCCCACTACCACAGTACCCCTCCCACTACCACAACACCCCTCTTCTCCACACGTTGCATCTCCCACTAGGTTCAATGCACTCCTGGGCAGCATTCTCTCTCTCTCTCTCTCTCTCTCTCTCTCTCTCTCTCTCTCTCTCCAAGATACCAAAAAATATATTATGCTCATCCACTCACCCGCACGGAAACACACACACACACACACACACACACACACACACACACACACACACACACACACACACACACTCCTGCTGACCTAAAAAATCCCCACACGTCCCCACACACGCACATGCATACAAACAATCACACAAACACACCGCCATATACACACATCAGCGGGAGAAAGAACAAAGAGGGGGAAGGGATACTGAGGAGAGGGGGAGGGGGTGGGGGGAGAGGAAAAGAGGGGAGAAGGGATGAGGAGGAGAGGAAAGAGAATGGGTGAGGGGCAGGGAGGGAGTGAAGAGAGGTTGGGAATGACAGATGAGTGGGGATGGGGGGAGGGAGAAGAAAAAATGTGTGTGTGTGTGTGTGTGTGTGTGTGTGTGTGTGTGTGTGTGTGTGTGTGTGTGTGTGTGTGTGTGTGTGTGTGTGTGTGTGTGTGTGTGTGTGTGTGAGAGAGAGAGAGAGAGAGAGAGATGGGGATGAAAGGATGATAAAGAAGGAGAAGCAGAGAGAAGACAGAGAAAGGAGGAGGTGGAGGAGGAAGACATAGAGAGGAAAGGGGAGAAGGAGAGGCAAAGAAAGACAGAGGAGTAAGGAAGACAAAAGATAGTCAAGAAGCAAAGATACAGATGGAGAGGAAGGGAGCTATAGAGGCATAAACGGCTTGATTTGCGCCCATCAAAACAAACTGACAGCAGACGACCAGCTTAAAGTAGAAGAGGTGGTGGCAGTTTATGCAGTGTGGACAGTATAGTGTTGGCAATGTAGACAGTATAGTGTTGGCAGTGTAGACAGTATAGTGTTGGCAATGTAGACAGTATAGTGTTGGCAGTGTAGACAGTATAGTGTTGGCAATGTAGACAGTATAGTGTTGGCAGTGTAGACAGTATAGTGTTGGCAATGTGTATAGTATAGTGCTGGCAGTGTAAACAGTGTAATGGCAGTAGTGTAAGTAATAACCAAGTATCCTATATCAATGAACATCATTAGATAAATCTTGCTACATTTACAGTACCCAGTTGTGGTAGGCTAATATGTATCACTGTTAAACGTATTACTATATATTCCGGTATATCACCAAATAATTGTCCTATATTCAGTCATTCAAATAAATCCTCCTATATACATTTACAACAACCTAGTTTATTAAAATCTATCATGGTCCATATTCTTGTCTTTTTTTTTAATGCAAAGAAGATGGAACAAAAGGCTAGAAACTAATCTCGCAAAATGTTCTCTCCAAGGGGGAAAAAAAAAAAAAGATAAGAGCCAAATTCATGTTCCGTTCATTTCAAGATGTCTGGACACACTGCGCTTAAATGACTGGCAGTCATAAGCAGTAGGAAATACTGACAGAGGAAGACAGTTCCAGTGTTGACCTGTTGCATACATGAAGGACTCTGAGTAATGGTTAACTCTTGCATTAGAGAGCTGGACAGAATAGGGCTGCCAGTTTGTTGCTAGACGGGTGCTACGCGCCCGCCGTAGTGGTGAAGGGATGCAAGCAGACATTCAGAGGAGCAGTGACCATTGAAGTAGAGAGGGAAAAAGAGATAACGATGCAACAGAGGGGTGAAGAGATAGAGGCTGAAGGGAGCCAGTAAGAGGAAGAGAATAAGACAAAATGCCTTTGACTCCATCTTACTGACCTGTATGTGAGGAAGCTCCCCAACACCTTCCCCTAAGCCATTTATTACAGTATATTTATTACACCTTATTGTCCTAGTCTGTTGTGTATACCTTTCCAATAACGCTACACTGTGCATAACTAACGTACACAAGGCCATTACCCACCGATACCCAGAAATAAATCGCTTAGGAAGAGGTGTTAGGGAGCTTCCTAGTGAACACGAGCATAGAAAAGTAAATCTTGGGACACTTGCAGTCATTACAATTATTCTCACTCACTGATTCACTCACTCACACTCTCTCTACTTTTATTTCTGGGTGGCGGTGGTTGTGGTGTGGGTGATGGAGGTGGTTGTGGTGTGGGTTGTGGAGGTGGTTGTGGTGGTGTGGGTATTAGTAGTGGTGTAAGGCCTCATGACACCACCACGACCAGCACTGCACCACTGATAACACCCAATACCAGCCACACAACGCACCTTATATTCACCTTTCTCTTCACCTTCCTCACCAGTTGGCGAAAATACGACATCCATAGAAGTTTCATCGCTCTCGCCATCCGCTCATTCATATATTCATCCGCCCTCCTACAAAGTCCATTCCATACGGTGCCGATGGAGGTGAGAAGGGTGTTAAATGAAGGTTTCCCCATCCACTCGTTAACCCTTCCCACCCCACGACATACACCCATCCATATCGCGCGGAAGCTGGAAGAGAGGGAGGTGGATGGGAGTGCCCTGACCCGCTCCACAGCCCTTCCCACCCCACCACATAAACCCATCCATATCGCGTGGAGGGAAGTGGAAGGGGTGGAGGTGGAAGGGGTGGGGGTGACTGAGAGTGCCCTAATCGCCTTCTCCAACACCCCAACCCCCAACCTCCTCCACAACAACTGGATGCCGGAGGGGGTGGGGCTGCGGATGACGGGGGGGTTACAGATCCACCCGGCAACCCTCCCCACCCCCCCACTCAGTCCCCCCCACACCCTCCTCAACCCCCCAAACACACCCCAGCGTCGCCATCGAAAGCGCTGGAGTTCAGTCATACTTTTCCTTCAAACCCGTGTTAAAAAGATAATGGTGGACGTGTACCAATCCGTGTCAAACTTAGGAGGTTAGCGGAAGGAATGGGGATGGTTAGAAGATACGTTGCTATTAGTATCATTCTCTCTCTCTCTCTCACAAACACACACACACACACACACACACACACACACACACACACGGCCCACACAGCAAGGATAGACAAAATATGGTAAAGGAAAAGCTATCGGCCTCATTTTTCTCCATTCGACATTAATTTGGGTCAAGAAAATAATAACCTGTGAGAAGAAGTCTCAGGATTCCGGGGGTTGGACTGGAGAGCGAGTGAGTGTGTGGCCCATTTTAACAGACATGCCTGTGTCCGTTTTTCTCTTCTCTTATTGTGTACGTTTGTGATCATGTCTTCCTATGTACGGTTTCATCTCTTCTTGCTCGTGTGTACATTTTCACCATATATTGTCATGTACGTTTTTCACCCTGTGTACGTTTGTCATCTCTGTTACATTCAAGTTTGCCATGTTCTCGTTATGTACGTTTATCCCTTTTCCTATGTACGTTTTTATCTTCTCTTCCTATGTACGTTTTTATCTTCTCTTCCTATGTACGTTTTTCTTGTTACGGTAGGTTATGTACGTCTGTCAGTTTCGCATTATGTACGTTTACCTTCTCTTCCTATGTACGTTTTTCATCTTATGTAAGTCTATCATCTTGTCTATTATGTGTGTGAAACCTCTGAAGCGGAGATTTCTATATTACGGCATGGCACACTGGCCTTTAAGGACGGGGTCACGCCTCTCTCCAGGGGGAAAGAGGGGAACAGACACACACACATACATACATACACAGAAACAAATATGCAGGGAGAGAGAGAGAGAGAGAGAGAGAGAGGAGATTACCATAGTGAGTAATGAAGTCTGGTGGCAGGAGGAAGGGGAGATGCGGGGAAGAAGGGTAGGACAGGGAATAAAAGGTGAGAGGAAGGGAGAGGGGAGGGATAAAGGTTAGGGAAGAGAAACAAGGGGGGGTGGAGAGTAGAAGGCATGTAGCCAACACAAGGACGTCACTCCCACTTCAATGGTGCATAGCAGGGGGGGGGAGGGGAATTATAGTACGGTACGGGTATAAGAAAGTGGAGGACGCCGGTAAAGCCAGAAATAGGTGCAGACAGACTGACAGATAGACGGACAGATAGATAGATAGAGAGAGGGGGGATTATGGAACGGTTCGGAAATAAGAATCTAGGGATGCAGGTAGGGTTAGAAAACACACACACACACACACACACACACACACACACACACACACACACACACACACAGAAAGGGGAGGGGGCACAGTAAACAGGGCACAAGCACAGGTCATTAACAACAAAATGCGGTCAGAGGAGGGGGAGGGGTGGAAAAAGAGATTGAAGGAAGAGAGGGATGAAGATTGATGGGAAGGAAGGGAAAGTGATGGAGGAGGAGGAACTGGACATGAGGGGGTGGAGGGGAAGCAGTGGAAGAGAGAGGAAAGGAGAGGGATGAAGATGAATTGGAAGGAGGGAGAAGGGAAGGAAAGGGAGGAGAGGGGAAAGAGAAAAAGGGAATAAAAGGGAAAGGAAGGGTAGGAAGGCGAGAGACAAGACGGATGTGGGGAGGGAAGGAGGAGGGGCGAGAAGGAGAGAAAGAATGGGAAAAGAGAGAAAGAGGCAAGAAAGAGGGATGCATGGGAAGGAGGAGGGGGAGAAAGAGAGGAAGAAGAGGGAGGCAAGGGAAGGAGGAGGAGAAGAAGGTGAGGTAGAAATGGGAAGTGATGGACGAGACAGGAAAGAGGGGAAGAGAGAAAGCGGACAAAAAGAGAGAGAGGAGGAGGAGGGGGAGGGGGAGGGAGGGAAGAGGGAGATGAAGTCAGGAGAGAAAAAAGAAGATGGCAAAATTACATTATAGGAGGACATGGGGAGATGACAGGGGCCGGCGAGAAGAGGGGGAGGGGAGAGGGAATGAGGGGATGAGGAAAGAGATGAGGTGGGTATGAAAAGAGAGGAGAGACAAGAGGGGGGTGGAGAATGAAAGGAGAGGGGGAAGGAGATGGATGACGGGGAATGACAGAAGGGAAGGGAAGGTGTGGTGCCGGAGAGGAGAGGAGAGGAGAGAAAAAGAGAGGTGAGGAGAGGAGAGGGGAGGGAGCTGTTTTCGGGGGCGCCAGCGTGCGTGTGTTAGTGAAGTTAAGAGTTTGTGTACCCACTTGGCGACCTTCCCTACGCATGCACACAAATACACATACACACACAAACCGCACGCACACACACACACACACACAAGCACTCTCTCTCTCTCTTTCTCACATACACACACACACACACACACACACACACACACACACACACACACAGTCACACACACACAACTTTCACCTCCAAATCAGTAAAAACTACGTCGTCCAAAGTCCACCAGCCACACGCCTGAGAATGCCACCTGACCTCACCAATCCACTTGTTCTTAATGGGGTAAAGGTTTAGGAAAAGTTGGCCTGTATTTTTTCCCCCTTTACTATTTTTAAATAGAGGATAAATACTGTATAATGTTAAAATATGTACCTGCACTAAACGGGTTGGTAAGTAATGCTAATACTAATACCAATAATAGTAATAATAATAATAATAATAATAATAATCACGCAGGTAATTCAGGATTTTTTCAATCTTTTTTTCCATTCTTTTCATTTTCTTTTTTATCTGTTTTTTTCTGTAACATGATATACAGCCTGGAAGCGTGCCAAAAGGTGCAGGCTTCACACATCTGCTTCTGTAATTTTCCACTAAAACTTATAATTAATTCTTCCCTCCTCTGGCTCTTTGTAATTCACTGTAGTTTAAAAAATAAATAAATACATAAATCGCACATCTTACCGCACATATCATTCTGACGCACGGACGAAGCGTTTGATAATTACGAAGCACCGTGTGATTATAAATGCAAATATTATCCTTGGTAATTAAGAGGGCTTGAAATTGCACAAAGGGTCACATTCAGGTGCTGTTTAAGGCACTACAGTAGGTTAATTAATTCATGTGTGTCCTACAAAACCCCTTCACTTTCAAATCCATCGTACACCTGGTGTGCCTTACTTTTTTTTGTGTGTACACCATTAATTAAATACGTATAAGCCGTCTCCGCAACACACAAGAAGTCCGGCGGTGTAAGAGAAGCGTTATATATGGACCATCCTGTACATTAAACATCAAGAGATAGGGGTTACTGGGAGCCGCGTTTCTCCTACTCATGCCTCCACTTGGGTACTACTTGCCCAGTCTTTCCTACACTGCACAAAACCGTCGGCTGGTATAAAGAAAAGGCAAATGGGGTCCTCAGGGTGTCACTGTTTCCTGTAAGCCAAGAAACCATTTACAACGCTGGGTGGTAACCATATAACCAAACCATACGTGCTCCCTACGTGTCAACAAGTGGGTTGGTGGAGGGTTAGTGCCTCTCCCCGTAAAACAAATAACTCAAAGTCAAATGGCCACCCCTTACGGGATTATGGCGTCTGGCAATAGATAGATAGAGAGATATTTTATGACTACCGTATTAACAATTTCTGAGACAATTAACAACAATTACTATGCCTATTAATAAGAAACCATTAGCTACTAAAACTACCCCATTAACTACAAAAACTATTACTAATAACACCACATTAACAAACCATTACTATGACTATTATTACCCGACTAAGAGGAATATCATCAGACTATTACTATGACTATTATTACCGTACTAAGACTATTACTATTATAACCCGGCAAAGACTAATAACAACCATTACTACGACTACTACTACGACTATTATTACCGTTCTAGGACTATTAACCACAGACTATTACTACACTATCCACAACACATGCTAGTCCTTAAATCCCAGAATGATCCTCCCTTAACTCAGCTGGCTTCCTATTTACGATATCTGGATTAACAGATCGCTATGATGGCTGTACCTTGCATCCTTCCTTAAACCTACTTAATCCTCTCACACTGACCAGGATAACTCTAGTACTTTTATTCGCTTTATTCCTACTAATTTCGGACGATTTTATTCAGCTGAGAAAGGGTCATAGGAGTACCAATTCCGCATAAGTAACGTATAACTAGGATATTAACTGGCCATACCCTAAAATAAATCGCAAAGGAAGTGGCGTTGAGAAGCCTTATTATTAGGCTACTACTACTACTACTATTATTATTATTATTATTATTATTATTATTATTATTATAGATTAGTATTATTATTAGTAGTAGTAGTCATTATCACTTGTTACTATTATTACCAATATCACGTACCGGTATTTATTACGGTTACTATTATCTGTGGATCCGATAACGAAGGTGTCTTATCAGTAGCAATCAACTGGTTCGTTGTTCCGGGAGGGGAGGAGAGGGGAGGGGAAGGGGAGAGGTGGAACAGGAAGGAATGATGAGTAAGAAGGAGGGGAAGGGAGGAAAGGGAAGGGGGGGAAGGACAGGGGAAGAGAGAGGGAGGAATGGTGAGTAAGAAGGAAGGGGTGACGGAGGAGGAGGGAGGAATGGTGAATTAGAAGCGGAGGGAATGGAGGTAGAAGGAAAGGAAAGATGAGTAAGAAAGAGGGGAGGGGATGAGGCAGAGAGGAAACAAGAAAGAGGGGAGGGGATGAGGCAGAGGGGAAACAAGAAAATGAGGAGGGGAAGGGAGGAGAGAGGAGAAGATGACAGCTTAAGATTAGTACCTAACGACGGCATAAGGACAAGATGAGAGGGGAGAAGACAAGAGGAGAGGAAAGGGGAGAAGACAAGAGGAGAGGAGAGGGGAGAAGACAAGAGGAAATGAAATGGAGAAAGGAAAGATGGGAGAGGGGATAAGAGAAGAGCCGGAAGGGGAGGCAGGAAAGGGGAGTGCCATGAGGAGTAACATCATGACTATCGACCTCCGCCTCTGTTCTCTATCATCCTGGCTATCTCTCCCTTGTCCACCCTCTTCCCCCTCCCCTCTGTATTCTCTCCCTCCCCCTCCCCTCTCTTCTCTCCCTTGACTTACCCCTCTTTTTCTTCCTTTTATTGTTCACCCTCCTCCTCCTCTTCCTCTTGCCCTAGCCTCTCTTCTCTCCCTCTACCCTCCTTTCCTCTCCATTTCTCTCCCTCCCTTAACCTCCTCTTCTCCCACTCCCCCCCTCTCCCATCCCTTTCCCTCTCTACTCTCCCTTTTACTTTTTGTCCTCCTACCCTACTCCATTAACCTATTTATAACTGACGTACCAATATTCTCTCTCTCTCTCTCTCTCTCTCTCTCTCTCACACACACACACACACACACACACACACACACACACACACTTTTAGCTCTCCCTTCGTGGATTTGTATTACCTCTGCAATAAACTTCTTCCTCCCACTCTTCCTCGTGAAATCGTCCCTTCCCTTCCCTCCTCTCATATTCTCATTTCTTCTCTTCCTATGCTTCCTCTTCCCTTCCTATCCTTCCCTCCCTTCATTTCCTCTCTCCTCCTCCCTATTCTTCCTTCCCTTTACCTCCTCCCTTCCTTTCCTTCCTCTTCCTTTCGATTCCTCTCCTCTTCCATTACCTACATCTTCATTTTCTCTTCTTTCTTCTCCCTCCTTTCCTCTTCCCTTCCCTCCACTCTCCCACCTTTCCTCCCCTCCCCTTCCCTCCAATCCCCCTCCTTTCCTTTCCCTTTCTCTCCCCGCCCACACCCACGACAAGAGCGATATTTGCTAACCTAGCGATGGTGTGTTTATTTTACCCCACCCTCTCTCGGCTTACCTCCCTCTCCTCCCACCCTCACCCTCTCCCGGTTTACCACTTCACCCCTCCTCTCCCCACCCTCACCCCTTCCCGGTTTACCACTCATCAGCCCTCCTTCCCTCATCTCAACGCCTCCCCCACCTACACCAACTCCCAGTTTACCCCCTCCGCCTCTCTCCCTCTTTCCACCCCCATCCCTCCCAGTTTACCCCCTCCGCCTCTCTCCCTCTTTCCACCCTCATCCCTCCCAGTTTACCCCCTCCGCCTCTCTCCCTCTTTCCACCCACACCCCTCCCAGTTTACCCCCTCCGCCTCTCTCCCTCTTTCCACCCACACCCCTCCCAGTTTACCCCCTCCGCCTCTCTCCCTCTTTCCACCCACACCCCTCCCAGTTTACCCCCTCCGCCTCTCTCCCTCTTTCCACCCACACCCCTCCCAGTTTACCCCCTCCACCTCTCTTCCTTACCCCACCCACACCCTCTCCAGTGTAACCCCTCCACTTCCCGCTCTCATCCCACCCACACCCTCTCCCAGTGTCCCCTCTCCACCTCTCTCCCTCACCCCACCCCCTTCATTCTTGTATTCAGCCGGACACCTACTACCACTCCAGGTGCTGACTGAGAAATTCATTAACCTTTCCCTGTCATATCTTAGATCTGTGGTTAGCAGGGGCGCCCACCATCCACTCATCTGATGTAGCGGCGCTTTTCACTAACTCTACACTGAGTAACGAGCCAGGAAACTATATATGGTAACGTTTCACAATACAGATCATTGGCCACAGAAATATTACCCTATCATACGAACATTTGTACTTTTTTTTTTTTTAACTCCAACTTGGCCCAAATTCTCGTCCTTTTGCAGCTTAAATCTCACGTCGACCAGTTGTAGAAAGAGACAACAATGCAACCTTACACGGCACCACGTTCTACTGTTGACCTCGTTACATCTCAGCATTCAAGATGGAGAGATAGCAATTTTAGGTCAAGCTGGCGATGGGTCAATGATGGGAGGGTGAAGTGAGGAGTAGAGAAAATAAGGGGAGAGGAGAGGAAATGAGAAGAAAGGAGGAAATGAGAAGAGAAAAGGATATGAGATGAGAGGAAATGAGCCGAGAGGAGAGGAAATGAGAAGAGAAGAGGAAATCAGAAGAGAGGAGAGGAAATCAGAAGAGAGAAGAAAATGAGAAGAAAGGAGAGGATATGAGGAGAGAAAAGAGGGAGTAAGTTTAATATCCCCTACCTGTACTGGGATAAGCCCGGGATATCACTAGCAGATTAGGTGTAGTGGCAACGGTATTAGCAAGGGTGTTTGTTGTAAATGTCGGCAGGACCTTAGGGTAGAGCAGAGAAAATATCAGTATTGACAGATAGCTAGTTATCGATGTGCAAATCTTCAAACTACTTCCTGCTAAACAAGGTACTCGACCCTGTGTATACAACCACAACAACCTTCTGTTTCATCCTGTATGCCTTTCCACAGTCTATTTCCACTACTCATCTCCTGTTTCACCGTCTATACCATGCCACTGTCTACTTCCACTATTTATTTTCTGTTCCACCCCTCCGTGCCTTTCCACTATCTATTTCCACTACTTATCTTCTGTGTCAACGTCTGTGTCTACCATCTTCCCCTCTGTTATTCATCATACCAGTCTATTGCCACTAGCTATTTTCTATGTCACCGTTTGCGCCTTGCATCCATCCTACCCTCCTACACCGTATTATCGACTGCCACTATCACGTTTCACTTTGCCTTGAGAGTACCCCATAGCCTCCCACACCACACCACTATCTGATGAACCATATCTTATATCTACCCTAACCTTCCACCCCCTATGACTACCCATCACAGCGGCGGTGCATGTGTTGGGGGTGAGAGGGGTACGTTGAATGACCCACAGTGCCACCCTTCCCCCTTCCTTCCCCCTCCCTCATCCCCTCACCGTCACTTCCATCCCTCCTCTCCCTCCCTCACCCCCTCACCTTCACTCTCACTGCTCCTCCCGAAACCTCATCCAGTAATCAGATAAAACACGTCTCCTCAACAGTCTGTTATCAGGGACCGTTATTTTGGCAAGGTCGCTAAGGATGATGTGCAACGAAACCACTAAGCAAAATAAATAAAATAAATGCCGGTAAATAAAATAAATAAATAAATAAATAAAATAAAAAATAAAATAAATCGTTGGGGAAGAGGTGTTATGAAGCCATTATGCAAAAAATAAGTCACTGGGGAAAAGGTGTAACAAAGCCTCCTAAACCACCAATGAAACGGCACCTAAGCTACAGATAGTATATGAGGGTGTACGGTGAGTCAGTCCGTTCCGTGAGGCCAGTGATAACCCAGTTCACCTCCCACACAGCGTACCCCATTCACCGTAATCACAGTGACGATAGCCTACGGTACCCAGACACGTTAGCAACAAGGAGTACGGGGGAGGCGGGGAAGGCGGTGGCTCAATCGGTAGAGTGGTGGCCTGCAGTCCTACCGGACCCAGGTTCAAATCCCGGCTGGGGCAGGGAACAGTTTAAGGATTTGAATTCCATATAAAAAGAAAAAAAAAGCAGACTTTACAGGTACTGATCTACCAGAAGACCCGCCGACATGTCGTAAAAATACCCCCGCTAATATCAACGCACCAGTCCTGTATGAGACAGCCCTAGCATGTATTCAATATGGACGGTGGGTGTTGGCGCCGAAGTGGTGACATGTGGAGGTGTATGGAATGTAGGAGGACTACTGGGCTTTGAGAGCAGGCTGTGAAGCCTATGCCCAGAGTCGGATACATACAAAAAAAAAAAAAAAAGACAATCATTATCATCACCACCACCACCAACCTCCTCCTCCTCACCATCACCACCATCACCACCACCACCAACCTCCTCCTCCTCACCATCACCACCATCACCATCCTCCTCCTCATCATCATCATCACTATCATCATCGTTACCCTTCTCCTTCTCTTCATCATCATCACTATCACCATCCGCCTCCTCCTCCTCCACCTCCTTCTCCTCTTCCTCTTCCTCCTCCTCCTCCTCATCATCATCATCATTATCCAAACCTCTTTCCCCACCTAAGAATAGGGTAAAGTACAGTCCTGAGATCAGGAAGAAAAATTATGCGGAGAGAACCTTTAAAAATTATTAGTGAGGTCCGGCCTACAGAAGCCTATAATTACAACTTTACGTACTAGAATAATTAATAAAAAGTTATAATTTAATAACTGATGATGGAAGGGCCAACTGACACTTGTTTTACACTAATTTGGCCCATATTTTCGTCCTTTTGCAGCTTCATTCACGCAGCTCTGAGGCAGACAAAAAAAACTTGGTATTAAAGATGGAGAGAGGGCAATTATAGCCCAAGTTAAGGTGGAAAGAGTATACAAGTCTAACCCACTAACGCTGTAAAGGTCTTTGTGGAATTGCTTCAGTGAGGGAGGGACGGCACACCCATCTTAGGAGAAAAAAAAGAAAAAAGTATCACCTCACTTAAGATACGTAATATTTTGAAATGTGGACGAAGCTTTATGATAGTTGGGCCACCGCGTGACGGCAGTGCAATTATTATTCCTGGCATTTTATTAACATGATAAGAAGAGGAAGAAAAAAAAAATCCATTCACCAGATTACAGGTGTCCTCCATTCATAAAAAATCTGTAACACTCGAACATGAACTGCTGTACGAAAAATACATACAGTATAAAACGGCACAATAAAGGATGCTATACAGTCTGAGGTGGCAACGTAATAGATCCATCTGTGTATGAAGAATGTACCCTATTGCATATATAATCATCAAATCCTTGTGGTGAAATATATAACTCTGCTAAGGGGTGTCCGGCCATAGGCAAATGTTCGCCGATACTCCGCTGATAGCACTGTGTCCTGCCTTCCGTATTCCTCATTCCTCCTCATACAAGAGTATCCCTCCTTCTCGTACTCTTTTGTATCTTTCCTTCCTTATTTCTCATTCCTCCTCAAACGACAGAGAGTATCTTTCCTTCTCATACTCTTTTGTTGTTTGCTTCATACTGCTGTCACATTAAAATGAAATCATGTAACACCTTCCACATCCTCAACAAGCAGGATGAGTATGTCTTCCACATGCACCATCAGAAAAGAAAAAATAAATAAATAAACAAAACAGATTTACTCCTTCCCATCACAGTCCAAACCCATTTACGTTACGCCCACACCCATTCCATCCATGCTAGCTACTCCTACGCCCATCCAACTTACTCCCAGCAACTCCACCACGGCTACTTCCACTCCGTCAGTCCGTCCCTCCCCCTTATCACCACCTAGCACCTCTTATCGGGCAGTGTGTCACCAACATCCACTTCGATATCGGGCCGCCGCCTTCCCTTCACCAGTTTTTGTACTAGTTGGAAAAAAAACAAGTTAGTCCACTTACGGTACTAGGTCAGGGGGTACAAGTGAGAGGCTGCAGTGGCCGATGCATTATGTTACTACTTTAATTATTACTTTGCTGCTGGAGAAAGGCGCCTTCATGTGGTGCCACCCATGTGACCGGGTGGCTCCGCTGCCTGGTAATGCAAAAGTCTCTCAATTCCCACCCAATCACCCCAAACGAGGATGGTGGACTGCAGAAAAGGAACTTCAGACTGCCTCCACTGGGTTCACATGAAGTTGAGCCTGGGGTTGCAGCTACTATTAGGTCTTACTTCACCATTCAAGAGGTCCATCTACGACACCCAAAGAAAAACATGGTCCTCGGCAGCCTTTATATGTCAGGTGGCACTTGTACCCACCATCTCTACAGTGTTTAAGCCTGGGATATCTCACTCACATGTCTGTTATATTATCATACTAGCAAAAGGGGGGGGGGATGAATCACGTGTCAGTGAAGTCATACAGAACAGCAGCAAAGATGGTAATATCGAATACAAACCCACCAAATATGCCTTACAACCAGGAATAAATCGAACCTTACAACCAGTTCCAACCCACCGATCTATTCCACTGACATACCGTATACTTAGTGATTTCGAGTAGCGTAACACCTTTTCCTAAGCGATTTATTCTGCCCATACACCTCGGTATCCTCTTGTATATTACTGATGTGAACTATACCACTTAAAAAACAGCATACAAGAGAACATGGAGATAGGGGCTAATAAGCAGCATAAATCGCCAAGGAAGAGGTGCTACGAAGCCGTCTGTTCATATTATCGACACTTTATCTTTCACTAAACCTTTACTACCGGTAGGCCTGAGGTACTTGGTTATCAGTAGGCCTACTTATCTTTCTCTAAGCCTTTCTCTTTACCGATACCACTTTACCTAACCTTTCCACACACCCTCCTTATTTCCGATACCGGTACTTCTCACTAATTTTCCCATAACTAAGTCTTCCTAGTTATCGCTAAACACTTGGCCTGTTTATCTTTATTAAGGGCGGTATTCTAGTACGGAGAGAAAGGTTACTAACACTTTTTCCCTACCAATTTATTTCTGATTCTGCTCCGTTACTATATTTTTTTTTCTGTTATATATGCAATCTATGTCGATACTGAAAAGCCGCAAGAGGGAAGCCAGGGGATATTAATGGGTACTTTGGAAAGTAAATCGTTAAGGAAGAGGTGTTAGGGAGCCTCCTTAAACTACGAGAATATAGGCCTAACCACTAGACCTATGGTACCTATCTTTCTACATATTATTATTACCGACAGACATATTATAACTACTCTTACAGTCCACACCACTGCCTTGCATCACACCTACGTATAGGCTATCCAGTTTTAACATCCAACTTATCTCTTCACAAACTATGCTCTTTTTGCTTTAACTTGTCCTAGATTTTCGTCCTTTTGCAGCTTATATCATGCAGGTCTGTGTTAGGTGACAATGCTACGGCTCTACATCCCTCCCACAGCACTCCTTCGTGACTAGCATCATGTTCTAGCAGTTCTCTCTCTTGATCTTGCTAGCAGTCATCTCATGTTACGGCTCAGCATTCAAGACGGAGAGATGGCAGTTTTTTGGCCAAGTTAGAATAAAAAGGAGAATAGCAATCTTTTTCACCGTCAAGATGGATTTTTTTTTTTTTTTTTTGCCAAGTTAGAGTAAAAAGAGTACAGCAATCTTTATACCGGTATCGTGCCATTCACGTTATTTTATCTCTCCTTAAGTTTCCCCTCAAATACCTGAAGTTCCCATTCTTGTTTGGTTGTTGGGGGAATTACTATTAGTGGTGATATGTGGGAGTTGTGGTGGATCAGTGGGGAGAGAGAGAGAGAGAGAGAGAGAGAGAGAGAGAGAGAGAGAGAGAGAGAGAGAGAGAGAGAGAGAGAGAGAGAGAAGGGATGGAGAGGAATGCAGATGGGGTAGGGCAGGGGAGGGGAGAGTCGAGAGGAGGGCACGTGGGGCAGGAGTGGTGGTGGGGAGATTGTGATATTGCCGAACACGTGCACAGCTGCTGCAGGTCTCGTCTTGCCCTGTGCGGGAGACAGACACACCGACCTTTATACTTTCTCCCCAACTCGTTATCCATCTCACTGTCCTCCCACCATTTAACGTTTATATGCTCTTTATTTTTCATTATCTCCCGACTCTCCCATTCTTTTTGTTATTATTATTATTATCTTTCCTTTTTTTCTTATTCCTTTAGTTTTCGTTAATGGACTTCCCTCTTCTTCATCCATTACCTTCGTTTCGTTTCGTCTTTCTCTCTCTCTCTCTCTTTATTATATATAACGTTGAACTCTACCTTTATTTACATTCTTTTTAATTCATTTCGTATGCTATAGTTAATGGATCAAATTAATCTGTCCCTCTCATGACGTCATTCTATCTGATGTAACACCCACGCTTTTCCCTCCCTCTCTTTACATATCCTTCCTTATTCCAAAACATTCTCTCTCTCTCTCTCTCTCTCTCTCACAATAGCTACGCAAGTAGGAGCATCACTATCTACCATCACAATAACAACTATTATCTACCACGAGAGAGAGAGAGAGAGAGAAAGAGTGGTTGGAAGGGTAATATCTTGGAGAGGAAGGGGGTAATATCTGTGACAGTGTAGGTTACAGAGGGGAAGGTAATACAGAGGGACTAGGGTAATATCTGGGGTAGGGATGCTGGTGGGGTAATATCTGGGGTAGGGATGCAGGTGGGATAATATCTGGGGTAGGGATGCAGGTGGGGTAATATCTGGGGTAGGGATGCGTGTGGGGTAATATCTGGGGTAGGGATGCAGGTGGGGTAATATCTGGGGTAGGGATGCTAGTGGGGTAATATCTGGGGTAGGGGTAATATCTGGGGTAAGGATGCAGGTGGGGTAATATCTGGGGTAGGGATGCAGGTGGGGTAATATCTGGGGTAGGGATGCAGGTGGGGTAATATCTGGTGTAGGGATGCGTGTGGGGTAATATCTGGGGTAGGGATGCGTGTGGGGTAATATCTGGGGTAGGGATGCAGGTGGGGTAATATCTGGGGTAGGGATGCTAGTGGGGTAATATCTGGGGTAGGGATGCAGGTGGGGTAATATCTGGGGTAGGGATGCTAGTGGGGTAATATCTGGGGTAGGGATGCTAGTGGGGTAATATCTGGGGTAGGGGTAATATCTGGGGTAGGGATGCTAGTGGGGTAACATCTGGGGTAGGGATGCAGGTGGGATAATATCTGGGGTAGGGATGCGGGTGGGGTAATATCTGGGGTAGGGATGCTGGCGGGGTAATATCTGGGGTAGGGATGTTGGTGAGGTAATATGGAGTACCGTACGTGAGGGTGTAACGGTACCGTACTACCTGACGGCTAGTTCAACCAGTTACATTCCTGACAAACAACTTAATATTTTAATCAACTTATCACTCACTCATTAACGTAGCCTATCACTATGCATATTTAATTAACTGATAACACAAGCACCACATTTTAATAAACTTTCTTCATTTTATCACTGTCTTTCATCACTACGGTAATCACATTTCAATCATCACTAATCCCATTTTAACACACTTATCACAAAGCACCGTGGTCCACCAAGGTGATCATTTTCGTAAACTTTTGTCCATGATAAAAACTGAGTAAACAGTTTAATAACTATTTGTCAACAAACTTACCTACAGCAAAAGAAAAAGAAAAAAAGCTTAGTATTATCCAAATCAAATGTATGAACCTAAAAAACGATCTTTGGGCAGTACTGAATATAAATTCGTCCTAAATATCTGACTACGCTAATAATACAATAGTTATACAAACAATAAACGCTACCGACACTATTTATTTATCAACTTTTATCTCCTTGGATCCTGTCTGGTCTGCATTTATTCACGCTCTCTCCGGACGGTTACATTCAGATTAATAGATATTTCGAACTGACAGGGTTAAGATAGGATAATTACTCCGACTGAATAAAATCATCATAAGGTAACATGAATAACTTGAACTACAACATTACTGTAGGGAAGGGACTACTACCGGCGCCTGTTAGACTATGCTTTCACAGATCCAAGGTGAATTATTATGATTGAAAAAGGGACGCTCTGATGGAAGTATACATTATATTGGCCATCAGCCTTTATTTTGTTATAGCTTATAGCTACTGTGCAAAATAAAAATGTGAATTTTCCTAAATGTGGCTGCCACGTAACTACACTAACTTGTCACTAGCAAACCTAGTTCACCGTTTACATCAACAACCAAAAATGGACGGAACGTTAAAACAAGCCACTCATACTGAAGGTAAAGTCCCTAGTAGAAAAATCAAAGAAAGCTGTGGGCGGCGGCGTCAGTGGCCTCCCCCAGTCAACGCACATTGATTTCCATACCACCTACCAATAGAAAGCCACCTGGTCGCCCCTGCCCGCGGCCACATGACGGTCCAAGCAGTTGTAGCAGATGTTGGTCTTGGCACCCTCCAGCCACCGGATGAATATACTCCCCTTCGTCGTGTCAAAATTGTAGTCGAGAAATTTGCCTGTCACATTCTGCTCAAAGTGAAAATCTTTGACTATTTCTCCCCAAAACTCCTCAGGATTTTTCAGAGACTTTTCATGCAGCTGTTTATACTGTTCCATTGAGGAACAGTGTGACACCTTGGCCACTTTCTGGGCCGGGTTAAAGATCTGATCAGTCTCATCCGCCATTGTATTTACCACTCCTACCACGATCGAGCTCAGCACGTACACTGATGCCGCCGTTGTCTTCAGCTTGCAGGGTTGTCAAGTCAGCGGTTTTTAGTCCCGTCCAAACCCACCAAGAAAGTAGCCCCCAAACTAGCCCAGTCAATGGAAACGAAAAATGCCACCTTCTCCTTCCATGTAATCATTATTTACTCATGTTCTCCCCATGTCCACACATTTTCCAGATAAATACAGTGCATGAATGTTTAATATGATTAGACCTAACAAGTATAGATTCTCATACGACTTAAAAGCGAACATGAAATATGAAGAATGACAACTAAAATTGGTAGCAAATTACAATTCCTTTTCGGTGTCTACAATGTAAAGCAAGCGCCACCATCACACTAAATGCTTGTTTGTTATGGGAAAACAGTGAAGGGCCAAATGAGTTGCAAAGAAGTGAAGTATTTTCAGATGTACTTTGTTACAGCCTGTTTCTAATTTAATTCCTTATTATTTTTATCTGAACTTGGTCACTTATCCTTGATAAATAAGAACACAAAGCCACTGGCGATTCTAGGATTCTTTTTTTTTTTGGGGGGGGGGGGAGGAGGAAACCAAAGGCCCCAAATTTCCCCAGCAATTATATAACTGAGGGAGCTTCCAGGAACCTCATACTTAATGCCTAGTTCCATCTTTGCTGAGATGTCTTGGTTGTCTGTTGCTCCATCAACCCTCTGACGTTGATCTATCTATCTATCTATCTATTGCCAGACGCCATAATCCCGTAAGGGGTGGTCATTTGACTTTGAGTTATTTGTTTTACGGGGAGGGACACTAACCCTCCACCAACCCACTTGTTGACACGTAAGGAGCACGTATGGTCTGGTTATATGGTTACCACTCAGCGTTGTAAATGGTTTCTTGGCTTACATGAAACAATTTGGCTTGTCACTCGATGTAAAGCCACCTGTAAGGGAAAGAAAAGTAATAAGAAGTGACAGGAAAGATGGGAGAAATAGGAAGTGAGGAGGGCAGGCACAGAAAAAGAATGGTAAAGGCTAAGGAAGAAGTAGGCAGCACTACATCAAGTGAGTGGATACTGAGTGATAACTGCTTGACCTAGAGTGTTATCATATTGGCCTTGGGCACGAGTCACCTGTCATTGAGTACTAACCTTTGACCTCATGATTCTGTGAGTTTAATTAATGTCTGTTCTGAACCTCAATCTTGGTTTTAATTTGCCTTCCACGATACGTGTTTTCTGAGTGAATCTAGCAGTGCATCTCTTCCAAATACTTTCCTGCCTCGCATCTGCCTTGCTACTGTAGCGGTGCAACATGTAAATTTCAGGGAAGGGGAATCACGAAGTTGAAAGGTCTAGAAGAATTGCCTCCTACTCACCAAGACACGCGAATAACATATGTCTTATTTAAGGTTTAATTTGTGCAATTCTGGAGGATAATAAAGTGTTTGACAATGTTGGTTCCGGAGTTTGTCAAGTTGGTTTTGCTGGTGTATGAGGAAGGTCACTACTGGCCAGGAAAAATTAGTTGTTACTTCAAAGGGTAAAATTCGAGTTTATTTATTGAATCGGTTGGGATAGAGTAGACTGAATTTCTGCACATCTAATCTTATATACAGTAACTTCTGAACCAGTCCTAGTTTAAAAAGTTAGATCTAGTGAGTAATTGTATGTTAACTGCAGCTTTGATGTAAAGAATGGTTATCATAGGAATCTCACATTTATTTATAGAATATTGCCTAAATTCAGTACTTCACTCGATTCACATTACGAGGCTAGTAGACGATTTTTCAGAGCGGCTACTTCTTTAACACCTTTGTAATATAGGCTATCTAGGTTTTCAGGTTCAATATTACCTGTTTTGTAGTTTGTTTAATGTGTAATCCTAACTTTTCTGTACTTCTTTATTTTGTCCTAACTTTACTGTGCTTCCTATTTTGTTCTTAAATTTTCTGTGCTTCTCTATTAATAATTGTTCCTAACTTTAATGTCTCTTTAGTTTGTGTCTAACTTTAATGTGCTTCCTTATTTTGTTTCTAACTTTAATGTGCTTCCTTATTTTGTTTCTAACTTTAATGTGCTTCCTTATTTTGTTTCTAACTTTAATGTGCTTCCTTATTTTGTTTCTAATTTTAATGTGCTTCCTTATTTTGTTCTGAACATTATGTGCTTTCATATTTTATTTCAGTTTCATTACCCTTATTTCTAATCTATATATACCTTCACTGTACTTTTATATAGTTTGTTTATTCCGATCTTCAGTGTGTTTTCCTAAGTTGCTTCACAATGTTATCCTGTCTTCACTGGGCTTAAGTGCTTCCCTCTCTTCTCTGCCAACACATTGCGTCCCTTGCTCTTTTAATCTCTTTCTGCACTGTATTGCCTGACCACTTCACTTCAAGTCCATTATGTTCCCTTAAATTCATGAAGGTTTGAATATCATCCAACCATGGCTTGGGAGTGGCCCAGTTCAATCAGATGAACCTGTCAGCCCTGACCTTATCAGATCTTGGTGATTAATTTCGACTCTTTCTCATATCAATATCTGTTCTAACCATAATTATATATAAAAACCTAACGAAAAAATGTATCATAGAAAGCATCATCTTCACAACTTCACAATTAATCCCAACCAGCAAGAAATAGCCTTAAAGTCGCCCATCGCTTTGAAAAGAGCCCAGAGACCCGCAATCGGGCAACCACGCTGCGATAGCAACAGCCTTGGCAACACGTGCTCTTTCCCTCCTCCTCAATTTTGCTACATTTAACGTAATGTTATCGTGCATGTAACATGTACATAATAAAATCATATTTTCTGTAATGAAGTATGTGTGTATGTTACAGATATGTGACCTACTTCACGCATGCTAGAATTTAAAAACAAGAATAACAAATGCTAATCATTCATTAGTTTTGTTGCACCTAAATATGGCTGATCACCTACTAGTTTTATGCAAGATTTGCATCAAGCACAGAAAAAATACTCCAAGTGATGCCGTTACGCTTGAAGAGCTGTAATTAATACATAACGATCTAAATGGAAATTTAGCAAAAAAAATAATATGATATCTGATGAAATGGAGTAACCTATGAATATATATCTCACATACTTATTATTTATGTCTCAGCACATCAATACTAATACGATTAAAGGTAATATTTATTTCCTTTCTAACAATGTCTTTTTCAATGTGGATTGGCTGCGAAGGCAGACCGTGACTCTGTTGTTCATTTGTTGGCCTTTGACTACAGCTTGTGTTTACAAATTCTAAATAATAATACGACAATAATGTCATGTGTTTGACATTAACATATAAAAAAAATAACAATCTATTTTATATCCATGTGGAAATATAGCCTAAACAGTGAAAATTAGCTGTAAAGACCTTGAAACCTACGCAATATACGCATCCGGAGGTGGATTGTTGTGGAGCTGAGGCGCACGGAGGCTTCACTGACTTCATTTTATCTTACCGGCCAGGAATTAGGCTTAAGTTCGCCAGTAAATGTAAGTAGTCAAATGGATAGTAGTAAGGATTTTATCAGTATATCAACCCTTCAACTTATTCCTTTGTATTCGTAATGTGGAGGTAGAAATCTCTTGGTGTTTGGGAGCGCGCACTCTTGCATAGCGTCATTATCCCAACTTACGCCACGGTACTAGCATTTCAGACCCTAATGGAGTGACAAAAGGTTCCTTCCCTTGCGACTCCCATGCCTGTGTTTTAATAAAGTTTAGTTTTCACCATTTTGAAGGCTAATAAAGTGGTAAAGACGGTGTTGGTTCCACAGTTTGTCAAGTTGGTTTTGGTGGTGTATGAGGAAGGTCACCATTGGCCAGGAAAAATTAGTTGTTACCTCAAAGGCAAGGGTTAAATTCCAGTTTAATTATTGAATGGGTTAAGTTATGGTAGGTTGGATTTCTGCGCAGCTAATCTTATACCATGTACTGTAACTTTTGAACCAGTCATAGGCTATGAAGATTGGAAAAGATGAAGTGAATATTATTAATGATGTCCGTAACCCAGAACTTTGTCAAGAGAAGTAGTACCTATGACTTGTATATATATTTGAATTCTTTTTCACTCCAATTTTTTACAAAAAAAAAAAAAAAAAAAAGTTCTGTTTTGACAGTTGTAGATACCATGCCAAATACTGTAGTGTTACCGAATCTACTTGAATGTAAATACTGTACAGGTAACTAATCTCGGTAAACATATGGTTTATTTTAGGCAGCAGAAGGACCTTACCAATTCAGTTCATAGCCCATTCCTCCAGTTTGTTTTCTGTATTTTTCTGGCTACTTTCAGGTAGGTAAACTATCTTCTCCTGCTGAAAAATTTCCAACTTTTTATTATCACGTTCCTTAAGCCGTACCCACGGTTGCTTGTTTATGGCGTAATGGAAGAGTCTTACCTAATGCAAGGTACAGAAAAGTGGATTTCATTTCCCAGCAGGATGCTAGGTTAGGTTAGATTAAATTATTAGGTACAGTTAAGCTAGGTCAGATTAAGTCTAGTTAAACACCTTTTGCCATTATGTTTGAAAAATCAAATGAACTGACACAGCGGAACATAGCTAAAAACAACAGGGGAAACAACTTTTGCATGAAATGTTTATTTACCACCTCAGAAATAATCAGAAAAATGTAACAGACTATCAGGAAGGAGAAGAACTGATTTAGTAAGGTGCAACAAGTGCCTCAGGTAAAGCATATGTTTGCCATAATCGCATACTCGAACAGCCATTATAATGGAGAAAATTTCATTCTTTTTTAGGAAGTGACCCAAAAAAAAAAAAAAAAAAAAAAAAAAAAAAAAAAAGCCAAGAACGGATCTGAAGGATTCCAAGGTTAGATTCAAAGGATGTGGATGACACTGTCAGGTTTGCTTTGGGTGATTTCTCCTCTCAGTTTCCCTTTAGAATGATGCTCAGAAGTTGTTTAAAGAATGTCATTTTCTGATGATAATTGTAATTTTTAAAGTTAAATAGTTACAATATATCATCGGAAATAGGAACCTTTTTAAAGAAAGTTAAGATTTAAATGAAGCTCACAGTAGTTAAAAAAAAAAAAAAAATGTTCAAAATTTAGTTGCAAGTTAACACAAGCCTTTACCTTATGGTCATCCTTTGTTTTTGTGGTTCTAGGTGGGCTGGGTTCGGCTTTATGTGGATGAGAAAGCTATCACATAATATACTAGGTACTAGTTTAAGGTGTATTTTGAGATAAATTAACAAAATTTGTTGTTAAATCAAGTGAAAATGCACCTTAAATGTATATTCTAATGTTTGGTAATGTTTTAGGGTACTAAAAGGGTTTTAGGCAACAATAAATTGTGGCCTTGGGTGCCCTTTTAGATGTTTGAACATGTATAATTCCATCAGGTATCCTCGGAAAAAGATTCACTATAAAGTGAGCGTGGAGTTGTTGTAGTCCCCCTTAATGAACATTATCCTGTCAGATTATCGGCTGTATCGTTAGCCTTTCTGTCCAATTACTATGATATATCAAGGGTTTCTAGTAATTTCAGTTTCAGGAAATATTGATATTTTGTCCAACCTGCTTGGGGGAAGGGTGGGATGAATAAACTGTGAAGTTGGATAGTCTGAGGCCGGCAGATAAATGAATGTACCCACATGCATACTCACTCTTCCCTGTCCTTTATGTGCGTGGGTATATATAGGCACAGTATATCACTCTTTCTGTCTCTGTGTAACTTTTTCACTAGGGCCAGCATCAAACTTCATGCAGAAATTTATAGGATAATTCAAATAAATCTACTGGTAGAGTTTTTATAGTTATGATAGCAATTGCAATACAGTATATGCCTTGAACTGATTGATCAAAATACAATTTGCTGTCATCATGTCAGAGAATGGAAGAAGGAGGGAGGGAAGGCAATTTTTAGGTGGGTAAAAATAAGAATAGAGATGTACGTGCAAAAGAAGTAATGGAATAGTTCTTGATATATACATTCTATGGATGTGCTTTGTTCTGATAAACATTTTACTTAGTATTAACCCATTTTATAGTAATGCATCACAGTAGATGCTGACCTTGAGGCTTGTTTGCCCATATTTCATTATGCCAAAAAAAAGATCTGGGACATCGTCATAGAGTGTGACCTCAGGGATAAGGGACTGGATAGGGAGGCTACCAGCAATCAGGTTGCATGGAGAGCCACCATTAAGTGACCAGGGCCGACGCATAAGCATGTTGGAATCTTTATAAATTATACGATGCAAATCATACCACATGCTATTCTTATTTTATGTTCAGTGTTCTATCTGTCAACTGCCAAATATCTCAGTCCCATAAGGGGTGGCCACAAACAAATCGCCTCCATGTTGCCCTGTCTAATGCCACTTCACTGCCCTGCCCCCAGCTCACACCCTCCTTTCTCACATACAGTACCTCTCCACTCCATCCCTCCATCTCATCCTCAGCCTCCTCCTCCCTCTCCCCCCCTTCACCTCGCTCGCATTCACTCTCCTCATTAGTCTCTCGCTCTCCATCCCCTCCACATGGCCAAACCACCTCAGTGTATTTCTCCTAATGCTAATCACATCCACATCCACACCACAGCGCTCCTCATTTGTCAGTCTGTCTCTCCATGTAACTCCACATGCTCCTGTCAAATACTGTAACTCATTCCACTGCTCTCACTCTTGACTTAAGTCCTTCCAACAAGGTCCAAGCTTCACTTCCATACGTTAGAATTGGTATCACAATACTGTCATGGAGCAGCTTTTTTATTTCCATGCTCACTTCCCTGTTCCTTATCACTGCTTTCAAAGCCAGCAACCTTTTTTCCTTTTTGTACCGTGTCAAGCACTTCACCCTCTAAACTTCCGTCCTTACTCATCACAATACCCAAGTACCGCACTTAAATGCACTCACTTTTTCCATTTCCTCCTCATCCAGCCTCACTGTACATTCAGTGACTTCATTTTTCTCAAAGACCATAACTTTACTCTTCCCTACATTCACCTTTTGACTCCATTGCTTACAAATGCTCCCTAACTCATTCACCAAGCCTTGTAGTTCCCCTTTGTCTTCACTTAACAGTACAGTATCAACTGCAGACAACAGTACAGGGAGTTTCCAAAGACTGCTCTCTCTCATTAGGGTCGCTGTAACGTCCTCTGCCCTACCTTGTATCTCTTGTATGACCCCATCCATATAGGTACTGAACAACCATGGGGACATGACACATCCCTGTTTCAATCCAACATTCAAATAAAAAATTCATTCAGTTCACTGCAGCCTTAGCACCCTCATACATACTCTTCGTGGCATTCAGCAATTTCCCATTTGCTCCATATATCCTTAATACTTTCCACATTCCTTGTCTATCCATCCTGTCATAAGCTTTCTTCAAATCCATGGAGGCCTCATACAACTTCCTTCCCAACTCTAGAAACTTTTCCACTAAAGACCTAGGAATGAAGATCTGATCTACACAACTTCCTCCCTTCCTAAAACCTCCCTGTTCTGTCTGTCTATTGCCAGATGCTCCAATCCTGCAAGGGGTGGCCACAAACAAATCACTTCCACCTCGCCCTGTCCGCCGCCATTTCACTGCCCTGCTCCCTTCTCACACCCCCCTCCCTCATATCTCTCTCCATTCTGTCCCTCCACTGCATCCTTGGGCCTCCCTGTTCTTCTCCAATGGATTCCTGTTATTTCCCTAACTCTGTCAATAAGTATCCTACCGTATACTTTCCTATTACACTAAGAAGACAAATGCCCCTATGAATACTACACACGTCTTTTTATCTACGGTATATACTGTTGTTTGCAGGACAGAGGCTGAGGGTACGTTCGAGACCCCCCACATGGACCTGGACACAGCCATGGACCTTGACATTGGCATGGATGAGGTTTGTCGTTGTGATCGTCTGAATTATTAATTCATACAGTTATAACTTCACCTGGAATCTGCTGATAGGTCTCATATTTTTGTGTTTTCTGATTATGGGTCCCACCGCCACTTTTGTTACTGGGGAATAGGTTTAGGATGATGGTGATGATATGTACTGTTACTCTGTTCAAAACTGCATTTTTATTTATTTATTTTTCAAACTCAGCATATGTTGACTAAAAAAACTCTGTAGAAATATATATCATCTATGTGATGATGTGTGGGTTTACACATACTGCAGCTTCCCATTAATAAGAGTACAGATACTAATGCTAATTATACTGAATACAGCTGCCTTAATAATTTCTTAAAGATGAATGTACTGATGTATCATGTTTTCTTTGATTCACAGGAGAGTATGAAAGGCAGAAATGACAGTGAGGACATGAAGGACATTATTAATGGAGGTATGGGGGCACCAGACTTTAACATGGACATCGATGAACCTGAACAGCAGATGAAGGCCACTGCTGTAAATGGTACAAGAGATGAGGAAGTAGGAGAGACAGTGGAGGAGGAAGAAGAGGAGGAGGAGGAGGAGGAGGAGGAGGGAGTGGAGGGGGAGGAGCTCCCAAGGGAGAGTGGGGATGAAGCAGAGGAGGAGGAATTACCAAGTGGGCGAGGAGAAGAGGAGGAGGAGGAGGAGGAGTTACCAAGTGGGCGAGGAGAAGAGGAGGAGGAGGAGGAGGAGGAGGAAGCAGAGACAGCAGAGGAGTTGCCTGGTGTGGTAGAAGAGGAGGAGGGGGTGGGAGAGGAAGAAGGAGATGAGGAGGAAGATCTCCCAGAAAGGAAAGAAGAGGAAGAGGATGAGTTAGAGGGTGGGGGAGAGGAAGAGGGGGAGGGGGAGGAGGAGGAGGAGGAGGAAGAGGAACTTCCAGAAAGGAAAGAGGAGGAGGAAGAGGAGCTCCCAGAAATGAAAGAGGAGGAGGAGAAGGAGCTCCCAGAAAGTAACTTAGAGGAGGTTGTGGAAGGTGAGGAGGAGGAGGAGGAAGAAGACCTCCCAGAAAGGAAAGAGGAGGAGGAAAAAGAAGAGATTCCTGAAGAGAAAGAAGAAGAGGATGAACAGACAGAAGGGAAAGATGAGTTGCAAGTTGAGAGAGAGGAAGAGGAGGTGCCAGAATCAGAAGAGAAAGAGGAGAAATTACCTCCAGCAAGTAAAGAAAAGGGAGAAAAGGAAGGTCAGGAGACAGAGAATGAAGAAAATTCAGTCGCTGAAAAAGAACAATTGAAAGCAAATAAAGATAATGAAAATGAGGAGGAGGAGCAGGATATGATGGATGATAAAGAGAAAATGGAGGAGTTGCCTAAAGGAAAGGAGAATAGAAGAGTGGAAATTGATAAAACAGAAAAAAAAGAGTCAGATGAGTTTAAGAAAGAGGAGGAAGATTCAAAAGAAAGTGAAGCGCCCGAAAAGAACACAGAGACTACAGAAAATGCTAAATCAGAGAAAGAGACAACAGTGAAAGAAGAAGTCGATAAGGATGAAGTGGACAAGAAAGAAGAGAAAACTGAAGACACAAAGTCAAAAGAAAATAAGAAACCAAAAACAGAGAAGAAAGTCAAGAAAACGGAAGAAAAGGAAACGTCAAAAGAAGTAAAAGAAGAGGCCGTGGTGAAGGAAGAACCAATGGAGGTGGATGCAGAAAGTAAAGTGGCCACTCCTGAGGTGAAGAAAAAGGGAATGAAGAGAAAGAGAGAGGCAGGATCCCCAGCTCCGAGGGGTCCGAAGAAGAGGCAGTCCAGTGAGTATGCCTTCTTCATGAACACCTTAAGTCCGATTATGTATTTTCTTATTTTATGTTTGCTACCACCAGATGATTATATGTCAACTAAGGTCAGATTTCTAATAGTGAAGGAGTTTCTGAAGACTGTATATAACACCTCCATTTCAGAAAGTCTCATCTGACTGGGTGAGGTAATTTGGTGGTTGTCATTGGAGCGAAGTTGTTAACTCCTCCATTCCAGTGACATTTTTCTACCTTTTCGTACTACCTTCAGACTTTTATTCTGCTTAGGAGAATCTTTTTGAGCTGGAGGAGTTTGGTACAGGCTTCATTATCTCTTTCATTACAGGGCCCCTTCCCAGAACTGAAAATAGTCGTCTAGAGGTAGCAAGAATAAAATTTATAACCACACAATTGGGTTGAAGGTGTTACTTGTCTTACAGCTGATGTCAGAAGCTTGCCGTGCTACAGAAACTGCTCATGCAACATCTAGGATACATGAGGCCAAACACTGCCTTATGATAAAAAAGAAAAAAAAAAAAAAAATGAGAAACAGGCTATTTCGGACTCATGGGTGAAGAAATATTAGCACAAAAAGCACCCATCCTGTTGGGGAAGCAACTGTGTTTCATTATTAACTTTTTTCCCCACGCTCATTCCTATATATTTGCATGTCTCAGCAATAGTCTTCTTATTTTACAAAGAAGTTCATGCATATTGTTCTTCCAAATTTATCATTAACCTTTTCTTCTCTTTCTGACCACTTCATACATATACAGTATACTGCACTTTTGTTATAGTCTTTAGCTACAGTATTTCTTTCAGCGGAACTCCTAAGTTAAATCATCATTGGGCTGATAGTTTAAGTAACTGACGAAGAATTACCTGCACTGTTCAGTATAATACTTGTCAGGTCAATTTAGAATTAGGTCTTCATAGCCCTATTTCCCACCTGAGACCTCGGATATATCTTGTTTTAATTTGTCCTGTACTTAAAGCAGTTTTATATAAAGAAACAGTATTTTGTTATTGATGCTCAAGCATTGCTTTTATTGCAATATTCTAGACACAGAAAAAGTAGTTTACTCAGATGGATCCTGGATTGGCATGTGGAGTACTGAATATGTCACATGTTACCAAACTTTTATTATCATTATCAGTTCTGTACTGATTATTTTAGTTGGAGTTCTATGGGCAGACTGTAAGAGGAATTTCATAGGAGCAGTAAAAGTTTGCACTTTGGTTTTGAGGTGCAAGGTGTATGAGAAAGGTACCATATTTGCTTACTTTGTTGTTATTGAGTTTTATTTTTTTAATTCAACCATTGCCACAGTCAAGATCTTCAGTTGTAACTGGATCAGTTGTGGATTCAGGAAACTTGCTGTTCTCTATTTAGGAAGGGGATGTGTGGGAATTGTATTTGCTCCATTGGTTTTCAACATTGGTATGCAACTAATATAGTTACATAGAGTGAGTGCCAGCTTGAGACATAAGAATGATCCAGTGGGTATGTGGAGGAAACTGGATGATTGGATATCCTCAGAAGAACTGGGAAGATGAAAAGCATCAGAAAAGAGGAAATAGAGAGGGTTGGACATAGGACTTGTAGAGAAGATGGACCAGTGGAGTTAGGTGGGGAGGTGCAGAAGTACTGTAAAGAGGCACTGGACTGTCAACAGAGAGGTAGACTGAGGAAGACATAGAACAAGATGACATGTGCCAACCTCAGACATTGAGTTATTATTAGGGAGCTGGCACAGAACAGAGCAGGATGGAGGAGTGGTATCGAGTCAAACCGTGTGACCCACGCGAAATGGAAAAACAGATGTAAATCTACTAATTGTGATGACTGATAGAGTGAATTACCCCTTCCCTTCCCCACAACCCACCAGCATCCCAGTCTGCATTGTCCACCTGCTCACCCTCTTTTCTCTATCCCCTCCCCTCTTATTAAACTTGTCCAAGAAATTAGTGACTAAAAACTTCGCACTGTCAACTCTGCCCATTCTTCTTGGGATGCACAGTACTTAAATCTTTCACCTTGCTAACACTGTAGTGCTTGTCTCTGAAGGATGTACTTGTCTTGCCCTGCTCTCTCAGTCCATCCCACCCACTTAGTACTCACTTCATTGACGTACAATTTACTGGCATACTTGCAATACTCATCTTAAGAGGATGTACTTTTCTTGGCATGCCTCTCCACCAGCTACAATACAAACCCATTCCAATCCAGCTTCCCTCAGCATTTCTTACTATACACCCCATCCATTCCCCCTCTGTGGTGAATTTAGTGAAAATTAATGGTCTTACCATCCTGACTTATCCTGCCTATTCATCTTCACCTACTCCATGAGTTCTAAAAAGCCAGAGCTAATTGATACCGGTATATCTTAAAAAAGCATTTCACCATCAGTACCGATTCTCAGCATCCTCTTTCGTAGACATGACAATTTGATATGCTGGAACCTGAAGTAACTTGAAGTCAAGCACTTAAACAGACAAATATTGACCATCACTGATCTTTGGTGCAGTATGACTGGAATGAAGTATAGTGGTTGGAATGTATTTAAATGAACCTCACGGGGTGTGGATGGACCTAAAACGACCTGAACTGACTGTATTGGACGTGAATTGATATGAAACTGGATACCGTATGTGACTGTGAAGGACGTGTTTCAAGCTAACTGGAGTTGACCCTAAATTAACCTTATACCTAAATTGGCCTTCCAGGATTGGAGTGATAGACCTAAAATGGTCCTGATTAAAGTAGCCCAGATGGACCTGAATTAATGTGACTGAGCTGATTTGGATATGAAGAGTCTCATTGATCTTAAATTGGCTGAATGTACCTAACTGAACTTGACTGGGCTTAATTGGCATATATGAACTTTAACAATGGATGTAACAGCACCTAAAAGAATAGATGACTAGAATAACTAATAATTGATCTGATTGGCCCATAAAGGATGTAAAGGATCTGAGTGAACAAATGATCCTGGAGTAATTGAAAATGTCCACTGAGAAATTTTTTCCTGTTTTGACCATGCAAGAAAACCATTGGTTATTTGAGTTATTCTGATGTTTTTCGTGACTGACAGTTTTGCTGGCACAGCATTTTTACAATTGGATATGTGTGTGGTTGTCGCTCAGGAAAAAACACAATTAAGATAGAATTGGGAGAGTTTCTAGGAAGAAAGTTGACATCGATACTCAGGACACATTTCATACCATACCTCATCCACCCCAAGCATTTACAACATACAAGCTCATGAATAGTGGTTTTATGCACAACTCCTATGTACTGGAAGGAGTGATATTGACTTTCATTAACTGGCTTCATCAGTAACCACAAGCAGAAGAGAGAAGGCTTTTATGGTTGTGTAAGGCCCCTCAGCTCACCTTCCTGCACCACATTTGGTCAGTGTGCCCGACCAAGGTTATTGCTGCATTTAGCATTTTGTGGATTAATTTAATATTACACTGGTACCAGTACAGCATATTGTGATGCATGTTGTTTTCATGTTTGTGATATGTTACTGTAGCAAAAATATGTAATGTTTTTAGATTTTTTAAATGTTTAGTGTCTTACGGCATTCGCTGCTATAGCTAGCAGCTTTGTTGATTGATTCTGTAATCAAAAGGAAGACTTATGGCAATAGATGGATAGATTTTTTAGTAGGATTGTATATTATACTGCCTGATGAATCTCCAAAAACAGGCTTGTTGTTTTCTTTGTACTCCTTTGAAAAGTTAGTGATTCTGAGAAGAGGACATCATCACTTGCCTGCTAATAATAATCACAAGAATTTGAGGGAGAGGGCTTACCAGAGGGTTGTGACATAAGACTGAAACACAGAACACTGTATTTCCCAGACCATAGTAAATAAGGTTGGTCAGGATGCAGTCTGTTTTGGAGGGCGGCTTATTCCTCAGAATATTTATGGCCTAATTTCTTGGTATGAGATATTGGAGAGGTTCTTTCGGTTCATTTAATAAGGCTTGTGCCCCCCTAGATGTGAATTAAAAAAGGTTTATGGTATTTTTGATGAGGTGCAATTATAACCCTTGGGTGGGAAAAAAGGTCATGATGGTGATGTTAAAACCCTGTTTGGTAATCTGATACACCTACCCAAGTACAGTATCTTATTACCCAGTTGATTGTTGTGTTTTACGAGCAGAGCTGATTCTGGGAGTTCAGTTTTTGTAACCTGTAGGATGATCAGTATCCTCTATATGTTTGAAGAAGAGAATACTAAATACTGCAGGAAAAAGTGACGAGGTCTATTGACAGTTGTGAAGAGAGTGGAGAATTAAAAGAGTAGTGTAAAATGCAGTAGGTTTGTGCAGGGAAAATATCCATCCCTCCATCTATCTATCTATTGCCAGATGCCTCAATCCCATAAGGGGTGGCCACAAACAAATCACCTCCATGTCACCCTCTCCAATGCTACTTCACTGCCCTACTTCCAGCTCATCCCCCCTTCTTCTCATATACCTCTCCACTCCATCCCTCCATCTCATCCTCAGCCTCCTCTTTCCTCTCCCCCCCTCCACTTCACTTGCTTACACTTTCCTTGTTAGTCTCTTGCTCTCTATCCTCTCCACCTGGCCAAACCACCTAAGTGTATTTCTCCCAAGTATTACTATCACATCCACATCCACACCACAGCACTCCTTCACTTCCTCATTTGTCAGTCTCTCTCTCTATGTAACTCCACATGCTCCTTTCAAATAACTTATTTCCACTGCTCTCACTCTTGACTTGCGTCCTTCCAACAAGGTCCAAGCTTCACTTCCATATGGTAGAGTTGGTATCACAGTACTGTCATGCAGTGACTTTTTTACTTCCATGTTCACTTCCTTGTTCATTATCACTGCTTTCAAAGAACCACCAACCTTTCTTCCCTGTTGTACCTTGTCAAGCACTTCACCCTCTAAACTTCATCCTTACTCATCACACTTCCCAAGTACTTAAACACACACACATGTAATCTGGAGAATTTCCTGCCATGGAGTTTTTAGGCAAGAGGATGTTATCTAATTTAAGAATGATGCTAGTATTTTTTTAAGGTTTATACATGCATTCCATGTTATAAGTCATTGTTGTTTTCCAGAGTATCAGTGTTTTCCATACCTAAACTAATTAACAGAATATTAAAAAAGTGTCGTTAGGACAATTACATACCGGTATATTTTTGATCTTGTAACGTGGACTTACTGTATTTGTGTGTTACTGCAGTTGTACCAGAAGACGCTGACACAACAGGGCTGCCTGAGGGTTGGTCGAGGACTGTAGTGCAGCGAACTAGTGGTGCATCGGCTGGCAAATATGATGTCTACTACTTCAGGTTTGTCATCCCTTATCTGACTCCATATTTAGTCAGTTTTTTTGCTTCACTTTGTATGACATCATGGTGCTCTTCATTAACTTCTTTTACCTTAATGCTATGTTTAATACGGTATAATGCTTTGTTTGTTATCCTTTGTCTGACTTCACATTTAATTATCACATCAGTTGTTTTGCTTCACTGCGTGTGACATTAGGGTGTACTTATGTAACTCCTTTTGCCTTAATGCTGCGTCCACTACAGTACTTTAGTCTACCAGTCTCCCTGCCTTTCCTCATCGTTAGTGTTCATCTGCCTTTTTTCTGTCGTGCCATTCTTCCACATGGATGAAGAATGTATTGGGGAGCATGTGATAGGTTTCCATCCATTTTGTTACTTGGCAGTTGAGATGGTTGTATCCGTTGGAGAACAGCTTAAACACATGCTGTACTGTAAATGGTGCTGTACTAGCCTGTACTGTAGGGTGGAATAAAAATCTTGGAAGAGTATAAGGAATGTCAGCTGTGCTCATATTTTTAGATGCAAGAATATTTCTCAGTCACCTTGTATGTTGCCAGTCACTCCCTAGGGTTTTTCAGATGAGGGGTGGTTCACTCCTGTAGACTTTAGCAACATCACTGATGGGCTTTCATCTCTCTGGTACTTTTTTTTCACTTGTTGTGTTTTGGTAGGTGGGGGCGCTCACCAGCCACTCACTCGATGTATTGCTGCTCTCGGGTGCCTGCCTTTTCCTCTCTTCCTTCCTTCTTTTCGCTTCTGTCTTTCTTTCCTTCATTCTTTCCTCTTCCTGTCCACAGGTGACTCTACACTGAGTGAAAAGCCAGATGGTTTCCTGTACATCAGGAAACCTTTCACTATGCAAGTGGTAACTATATAACCAAATTACAGTATGGCGCCTGGTGATTTAGTGGAAAATTAATGTGCTCCAGTCAGATTGAGCCGGTGCAGGTTTATATCCAAGGGATGGTTGGGGTTTGTTGCTCATGTAATGGCACTCAAGGATGAGTGCAGCTGGCACTCTCATCTTAAATATCAGGACCAACTTACCTAGTCCCGTGCTTCTACACTTCTCATGGGGCAACACGGGATTAGATGATGAATGAATGAATGTTTTCCTTTTTCTTGTTTTAGACTCCAGCCTACCTCATTTATCATGGAAAAGGTCTGGGATGATCATGATAAAAACTAAGGAAATTTCACGGTGATGTGAGTATTGTTTTAATATTGCTTAGCAGATCCACAGGTTAAGATTGACTGTTTTACAGTCATTTTGCTTAAACGATCATAACCTTTTTAGGGTCATTTTTTAAATTTTATGCCCCCCCTTTTTTTTAAACCACTATGATCACTCCATGTCTTGTTAGATGATCACTACAAAAGGCTAATTCATTATATGATTGGTATTCAAAAACATCCTGGTTATAAACCAAGGATGTGCTGTACTGTGTAAAACTTCAAAGTTGCCATGCTAATACTTCCTTTTCTTCACAGTCCACTGGGTAAGAAACTGCGGTCTAAGAATGAGATACGGGCACACTGTGAGAAGAACGACCTGACTATTGACCTCACCAATGTCTCCTTCACGTACAAGCCCCCTGGGGATGAGGAGAGACGTGCAGTGAGGCAGGCACATCCCAAGGCTGCTAAGGGCACTGCTTCACCGAAGACACCGAAAACACCCAAGGCAGCCAAGACGCCCAAGACTGAACCTGGGGCGACAAAGAAGAGGAAGCTAGGAGGCAAAAGTGAGGGTAAGGCCCGAGATAAAAAGAAAGCAGTAAAAGCTAAAGCCAAGGTTAAGGTAAAGGTAGTAAAAAAAGCACCATCCAAAGCTGTAAAATCACCCAAAGATGGAAAACCACCAGAATCTGTAAAAGAACCACCCAAAGATGTCAAACCACCAAAATCTGTAAAAGAACCACACAAAGATGAAAAACCACCAAAATCTGTAAAAGAACCACCCAAAATTGTAAAACCACCAAGAGTGGTAAAACAACCACCCAAAGAAAAAAAGCCCCCCAAAACTCCTGCCAGAAGAACTGGAAAATTGACTGTCAAGTTCAATTTTAAGACTAAACAGACAACCAGGGTGTCAACCAGAGGGGGCCCTCCACCCAAAACGAGCAGGAGGTAAAGTTATGTTGGCTTATATTCTGTAAAGGTAAAATAAGTACACAAATGGGACAAGGACTGAACTGATATTAAGTTTATTTTGTGTAGCATGACTGAGTATAACTACCACTAGTGTCTTGTACTACACTTCTTTAAAGATTAGTACACATAGAGAGATGTCTTGTTAAGTCACTCAGCAGTGTTAGGGGACAGTTAATAACAGATTGTATTGTTCAGGGTCATGTAGTTACACCATTAAAGCTGCAGATGATTTTGGTGAGTGTTCAGGATCAAATAGTCAAATAGTTAAAGCTGCAGATGGTTTTAGTGATTAATTAACTGTTCTCACAAGTCATATTTCATGTTGGAGATGACCCAGATGTTCTTCTGTGGTAGCTTTCTCACAGGTGGAAATTGCACTGCCCTCGTACAAAGTTTGTGTCGATGTTTTACATTGTATGATTGCTTCTAGTAAGTGTGGGATGATTTTTACTGATTGTGTCACAGATTTTCTTTTCTCGTGACAACAGCTTCAGAATGCCTATGGTTGAGGCAGATAATTTAAGACACAAGGAAAATAAAAAATTTAAAAAGTTGGTTAAATAAATAGGGAGGCTGCCAGAGACTGAGCAGCTTGGAGAGCCACCTTTAGGTGACCAAGGCTGACACATACAGGCATGGTGGAGCCTTTATAAACAAAATGAAACGAATGAGATTATTTGTGAATTCATCAACACATTACTTTTTTAAATTATTTTAGTGAACTGTATTGAAAATTATGGTTTTCTTTTGCTGTTGATTCAAACAGCTGCATTATTATTTTTAGCATTGATTGATCTCTTGATAAAATAAGAAATTCTTGTTTATATTGTAGATTACAGTACCAGTGTAGAGTTTATTTATCCCAGGAGTAACTGCTTCATCATTTCTTATGATGGTGCACTGTATATCACTGCATACAGCTTGATGGGAGTTTGGATTGTATTTCAAGTGGCATAGGGATCTTTTGTAGCATCTGTTCCATGGCTATTTATTCTGCACATTACACCTCAGTATCCTCTTGTACCTTACTGTTGCGAACTGTATTTATATTAAAGCGATATAAATAGCATACAAGAGAGTGTTAAGGTGCAATATGCAAAACAAACTGCTTAAGACATGCTACAAAGTCTCCATCACCACCCGGAATATGACTTGTTATGTGATGGCCAGCTACTACACACAGCCCACTGAACCCAGGGATGTCTTCTTGAATTTTATTCTTGCCTTCCCCAGGTGATTTTTTCAGCTTAGGATAGACTTATTGAACAGGTTGGTTAGATATAGCCATAGAAGTAGTAGATGGAACCCTAGCCTCATCTGAAAGTGAACTTGGTGGACTGCAGGCCAGTGTTTGTATAACCGGTCAGCTCCATCACCTGATCATGTCAGTATCACAATTTGAAGGCACCTGTCTCCAGCACCCTAGCCATATAAAACCATTTCATTGTGAGTGACCATTTTTAAGTTTAATAAAATCTCATAACAGCAAACTGCCTGGATTCAAGTTAGTGGAAATATCTAGTAACCCAGAGGCCAGTGAAGGATTTTGGTAGTTTTTGTCTGTTAGTTTATGGGTGACTTTACCTTAAGTTTTAATACTAATGATAATATTGAACTGTCCACTATATGTTTGATATCATCTGGCTTAACCTATCTGTACTGCTTTATGATGTTATAATGATGGGTGGATCTGACAAGAGGGATCAGGGGCATATTTCATCCCTGTCATACGTACAGTACTTTTTTCTTCATAATACCATTTGTGCACAAATGCTTCTGCTATAAGTGGTAAAATCCTGTGCATGCTTTTATCAAAATGACAAGAAGCTTAAATAACTTGAGCTCATGCAGTTTTTCATTTGCAGCTATATTTTAATACCCCTGATATTAAATTATATTTATTATCTGCATATACAGTATAGTGTAATAGCTTTGTCTTCATAGATACTTTAGATGAACTGTATAATGACTTTTAGGAGCGTAATAGAAGTAAATATAGGGCGAAATTAGCAATAATGCTAAAAGATATTTGGACACAACTGCATTCGTCTTTTAACCTCTGATATGATAACATGTAATGTTGCTTATCATTTACCTTAGTTCATATCCTTCTTTCACTTCCCTTCCCCCATGATTGTCATGCCTTATGCAGTGATATATATGCTTGCATAATCCTGTGTATGAGATTTGATATAATATAATGTAAATTGTATAATGCTATTTGTACTCATTGAAATGAGTACTTATTGTTAAGCTTTAGTTGCACTTACCCATTTCAGATGTACAAACTCTGTAACCCAGCACTTTCCAGTACTATGACCTTGCACGTTACATGAATAAGACACTACCCTGCATGTCACAGACTTGCATAAAGGGTAACATAACCATTTTTAAATAGTGTATCAAAAAAATATCAAGATTGGACCCAGCTTCTTGAGTCACTGAAAAAAACAAGTTTGTCTCCCGAGTACATAAGTAATAGGCATAATAGATTATATAAGATGATGCAAACCACCAATAGTCAGCTGATTTGCATTTGCTGTCCAAACTGACAGACAATTTTGAAGGATAAATAAAACCGTTTTGTTACCTACTTCCTCGTAATTCTTAGAAGGTGACAACACAGAAAGTGTTAAACCGTTTACTATGCTGGGTGGTAACCATATAATCTAATTATGACGCCTGGTGGTTTAGTGGGTAATTAAGGCACTCCAATCAGATTGACCCGGTGTAGGATTATATCCAAGGGGTGGTTGGGTTTTATTGCTCACATAATGCCACTCAGGGATGAGTGAGGCTGGTCACTCTCATTTTAAATGTCAGGACCAGCTTGCTTAGCCCCGGGCTCCTATGCTTCTCAGAGGGCAGCACAGGATTTGATGATGGTAATGATTGAAGTAACAAAACCGGTGTTTAGCATGGTAGTGGGGTATGAGGAGTGTATTGGAGTAGTGTTGGAAGAAGTATTTGTTTTGGCAGTGGGATATCTATTTGGTTATGTAAATATTTTGTTGAGGGTTGGGGTTTATTGCTCATGTAATGCCACTCAGGGATGAGTGAAGCTGGACGCTCATCTTAAATGTCAGAACCAATTTGCCTAGCCCCAGGCACTTACGCTCCTCATGGGGCAACATAGGATTGGATGATGAATGGATGGCATTAATTTTACTTTTCCATCCCTAGACCATCCAGTCTTTCATTGCCTCATTAGGAGTGTAGCAACTGGGGCTAGGCTACTCAGTCCAGGCATATATGCAAGGTGACAGTGACCAGTCACTTTCCTATGAGTGACATTATGTGAGCAGTAAACCTCAACCATCCTTCACATGTAAGCGTTTATGACCACATCCTGGGGTGCATTAACTCCTAAGGTCACCATGTGTTAGTGTGGTTGATCCGGACTACAAGAAACCGATTGGCTCATTACTTAGTGTAGAGATACCTGAAGGTGGCAGTACATCAAGAGAGTGGGAGGTGGACACCCCCATCTACCAATTAATTTTTAATTCAGCCTTAGTTAAATAAGAAAATAACAGATGAACTTTTCTTTATTATATCAGCCTAAGAATCAAATTTAAAGAGTTACTAGGCAGAAGTGCTTATATTGCCATCTCTCACCCAGTGATATATATTTATAGATATATATGTTAATAGTATATGGTTTTATTGCTAGAATTTTTCCCTGCAGTTTTATCATTTATAAGTTAAAAGATGACCACAAAATGTTTGTGGACCAAATCATCTATCTGTCTATCTATCTATCTATTGCCAGACGCCATAATCCCGTAAGGGATGGCCATTTGACTTTTTTTTTTTTTTTTTTTTTTTTTTTTTTTTTTACGGGGAAGGGTACTAACCCTCCACCAACCCACTTGCTGACACGTAGGGAGCATGTATGGTTTGGTTGTATGGTTACCACCCAACGTTGTAAGTGATTTCTTGGCTTACAGAAAACCAATTGGCTTGTCACTCAATGTAAAGCCACCTGTAGAGGAAAGAAAAGCAATAAGAAGTGACAGGAAAGATGGGAGAAATAGGAAGGGAGGAGGGCAGGCACAGAAAAAGAATGATAAAGGCTAAGGAAGTAGTAGGCAGCACTACGTCAAGTGAGTGGATGATGGTCGCCACCACCTACCACTAATCCTACACATAAAACTAAGTAGAAGTTTGGGAATTAAGCTGGTGTGAATGTTACTGTGTAACTGTGGGAAGTGCATAGATTGATACTGACATGCAAAGCATGACTGCTCAAGCCAAAAATGTGTGAAGTGGAGGATCACTGTACTGTGTGGTGAGTTGACCATTTTTACACCATTATTGGACATCAGATGCTGGTCAAAAAGTGTCTGCACCATATGTTAAGGGAAGTTATGATGATGTAATCATATAGAATGAAGTTAAGGGAAATATTGGATGAATGAGAGGAGTGCTGAATGTATGTGTATGTATAAATACTGTATGTGCAGATGATGTTTATACTGTGCCGTATATGTACCAGTTTGCCATTTCTCAGCTATACTCCTTCCCATACTGCATATTTATACATCTGTGCTGTCATAATTTTTTTCTAATATCTCAAACAGTGAATAATCTCTTTAATAACTGCTAATAAGGCATGTGTGTTTGAGCAGAGAAACTTGAGAACTTGGATGATGAGTAAATGGATGTGTAGTATAAATCAAATTTGTGTCAGTTGACAGCTTCCCTACAGGTTTGCTTTTTCTTTCATGTTTTTGGCTTTTAATTACCCCTATATAGTATGGGAGCTTTGGATCAAAAATGCATCCTCATCACTCGAGTGGTGTATTCTTTAATTCTTGCTACCACAAAAAAGTTATGCTCATGTTAGGGAGCATTTTCACATCTAGATAGCTTTCGTAGGTTGAATAAATTGTCGGAAAATGGAATTACTTAAAGGAAAAATACAACATTTGAAGTAAAAGATTAAAAAGTTCAAAGGCTTATAATCGTAGGTTGGTGTTGACTTTGATTCGTCTTTATCACAGTCTGGTTTTTGGTGTGGGCATAGGAAACTAGGTTAGTGAAGTGCACTTAATGTTTTCAAGCTGGTGATGTGTTTTACTTAATTCTTGCATCCTAGTGGCTTTGATATAACCTGGCTGCTCCAGTGTCCAGTTATGCAAATGCCCCTCAACTCCCTCCATATTCCTTGAAAGGAGGTTGGCAGACTGTAGGAAAAGAGCAATGCAACCTATGCCTGAATGCCACTGGGTTGTGTCCAGTTGATCCTGGAGCTGCAATAGCAATGCATGTCACTGCCAGATTATTATATTCTGCTAAAGATAGGGCTCCTCACAGGGAGGGGGTTGATGAAGGCTGTATCTAACTCTTCCATTTCAAAACAATTCTTATAAACTGAAGATAATACTGATGTATAGTGGTGGTGGTTGTGGTAATAGTTGTAGTAATAGGCAGAAGAGGAGGAAGAGCAGCAGCAACAAGAATTAAATATCAAATATGTTATTGAACTATATGAGTTAACGATTTTGGACATGGTCCATTTTACACTGATTAAGAAATAGTTCTTCCGTTCAATTGTATCCACATCTCAGATTGGTTTTGTGATGTTTGCCATTCTAGTACTCAGGACTGGAATTATGATTTTAATTTGAACGTGATGTTCATATTAGTATGAAGTAATATACCAGTGCTGTATATTGCTCATGAGTGTGTGTGTGTGTGTGTGTGTGTGTGTGTGTGTGTGTATCCATTTGTGTGCTGTTAAGAATTTTTTTTTTGCATTTGGTTTTTGGCTGCATTGTGTATGCCCAGTGCTGAACTGTAATTTTGGTCTTCATGTGCAAATGGCTGTTGGTATTGTATCATTTCTGGCTGGCTTGCAATTGCTTGAAGCATTCTTGCCATGGCAAGTATCTCATCTGAGTTTTCTGCAAGCTTGTTAATTTTGGATCATATTTTATCTATGTTAATCTCTTGATTCCAGTGCCACACTTTTTATTTTATTCTTTTTTGTCCACAGACAATTTTATTCATCTTAGGAAGGAACTCTAAGTAGTGAAGGGGTTAATTAAGGCTGTAGCTGTCCCCTCAACTTGGAAAATTCTCAGTTAAGCTGAGTATAGGGTTCTGCAAATAGCAGTTGTGGATAAGAATAATGGCATAAGACTGAAATGTGGCCATTTTGCTTAAGTGAAACATACAAGTTGTAAGACTAACATTTACATTGTAAAATCTCTTTCTCTTTGATCTCTAGATGTTTTTATTTTTATTTTATTTTATTTTTTTTCGTTATGTGTGGGCTCAGGCTTGACTTTTGATATTGTAATGAGCTTTATTAAACCTTGGCTACTTATTACTGTATTCTATATTAAACATAGTTTTGTCTACTCTCAGCTTATAGTGTGAGAGCTTTTAGAAATCTGTAGATATTGTGAATATGTTAAATGTTATTAGTATGGAAGAAGAATTGTTAATTATTTCTATTTCTTTAGAATTGGCAGAGTAAATGATATTCAGTTTCTCACAGTTGGTGATCTGACTATTGAATACATTTATGTGAAACTACAGAATGTGGTGAAAGTATTTTGGTGTATCAGGTAGAGCCAGGATTCTGGGGGCTTGAAAGATGAGTGAATGGAAGTGTGGCCCATTGGATTGGGCAAACTTGGGCTGTCTGGATGTTGCTAGTCCTCATCCTGCCTTAGGGTGGGAAAGTAGGTCTGGATGATGATGATGATGATGCTGGTTTATACTACCATACAAGGGTCTCCCAACAAATGTAAATATACTGTACAAGGGATTGCCAGGGAAAAAGGGATGGGATTCATTCAGTGGTTGTGGCAAAGGGGAGGGATTCCTATCTCAACTCCTTGAGTACAGGACAGTTCTTAAGCTTAACCCTTTGTCTTTGATGATTTTCTTTGAGCTGTATACATTCATCCATTGTAAGCTGTAATAAAATGAAATTAATTGTGGCCAGGTTATTAAATATGAGAAGTTTTAAACATCATTAGTGCTCTGGGTTTCCCATGAGATTAGTAATATCATTTCATTTTGGCCGGAATAATAAGCAAAGTACCTGATTTGTGGCCAAAGGATTAATATTATAGCTTGGTAGTAGACAGTATGAAATGAAAAAAAGAAGTCGTAGTGCTCAAATGATAGGCACTATTAAATCTACCATAATAAGATGTGTAATCCCTCTTTCCAAAGTATACATCTCTAACTTGCTGTCTTGGGTAACATTAGGCATTGAAAAATGTTTGCTCACTGCCACTGTAATTGTACATTATTTGGGAGGACTGTCAAATTTGTATCTGTATTGAAATGTATAGGAGATAGGATTGCCTTAATCCCTTCAATCCCATGACGTACTTTCTCATCGTATTTTCCCACCAATTGTGCCGCTTAGTGATATTTGATTCAGCGTAGGAGAGACTTTTTCAGCAGGAAAGGTTAGTTACAGCCTTCAGTATCCCCTTCACTGTAAGTTTCTCTTAAGCTGAATAAAATCATCTGGAGGCAGTAAAACTAAACCTATAAAACATTACATTCAGGGGATTGATGTAAAATATAGGAAAAATGAAACGGCTGTTTGATTGTTATTGCAAGTTGTACAGGCCATAACAAGGCCTGTCCTGGCATAATCACCCTATATTCACACAGCTCACCACCAATGTAAGAGCTGATGCTGGACTTTTAAAGAGAGATGATGTTGTATAACTGTAAAATAACCCTTAGCTCTTGTCATCACAGAATATGTATTTTTTTTCTTTTGTTTGTAGAGAGTTGTACTTTCTAAAGAATAATAAACTGATGGAACTCAGCATGAGTTGCCCCAGAGCTTCACAAATCATCAGAGTCGTTGCCAGTCAGTGAAAGGGTGCTTATGCCAAGATATACTGTACAGTAGTATACATGTATCTGATTGACTTTTGTTGGAATTATTTTGATGATTTGTGGGTTTGAGGCAAAACTCTTTGTCACCTTCCTTTTCTTACTTGTAAAGAGCAAAGAAATGTCTTTTAAGCAAAGAAGAATTATTATCACTAAAGAGGTGATTATTACTTGAGTTTTGCTTCATTACTCAGTTATAGTAGTCAAACACATTTTAAGTGTTACATGCTGTTACAGGTAGATGGATGTTGTTTATTGATGTATTTTTTACAAATGGGTACCCTTGTTTTTAATGTTTATCAGGAGAGGTGACTCTAAGACACTCATTCCTTTGTGTTCGGTAAGTGTAAATGTTGGGTTTAGAGAGCGACAGCCAGTCCCATATTACCCTTGTTGAGTTCAGTTGAATTCTTGTTTATCCTGAGACCATGTGGATGTTTTCTTTCCTCATAAACAGATACAGTATTGCCGGGTGGAACCAGTCAGAGCATTTTTACATGTTGTGCTTTGACACTAGCAAGATTGGTGTTGTTAATGAGCAATATGATGCTGTAAAGGGGGATCTGAGTCCTGCTAATTCTGCCTGTGGCTGGACAAGGCGCAAAGCATCATAAGTGGAGGGTATTTCAGGGTTGGGAGAGAAAAGACCAATTATGGAACAAAAGAGGAACACTGAAAAGGAAGTGATTTGTAGCTAAACCTCAGGCAAGCTAGAAGAGAGGTGTATAGGGCCAAGTCACTATCTGAGAATCCCTTGATAAATGAGTTTTAGTAGAGATGGTAAGAATGAGGTTTTTAGAATAAGTATGTGGATGATAGGAGAAAATAGGGCTGTTGTTGATAAACAGTGTACGGAGAATGAAGTTAGAGTGGTTGTCAGCAGTGAGGATTGCATCAGTGGGTTTAAAAAGTCATTGCTCACAGTTTCATTGTTTATCGTTTTGATATGGATCAACACTTATGTCCACGGTTGTACTCAGGCTGTCAGATTGAACAGTTTATAACAGTATCTTACGTGAGAGAGTTTATCAAAGTTTTCATGTAATATAGTAAAAAATATCTTAATTTTGCCTAATGGGCCATTAGCTGGTCCATCATCTTGGTAGTCACAGTTAGATAATAGTGGGTGCATCAGTCAGCATGATACTACAAGAGATGACATAGTGCAAAGTAGAACAGTTTATTGAAACTGATTTTTATTTAGGCATGACAGTTGTAATTGATTGGCTGCAGTGTACAGTAACTTGTAGACAGCCGACAATAGCTTGTTGGACACATTCACCACTTTCTTTAGATGACATGGGAATGACCTGCACCATCTTCCACATAACACTGCCTGTTTCCATAAATGGGAGGTGACTGTCATGATTTCAAGTTTTTTTAATGTAGCTTCTTTAGTTTACCTGAACAGTCATGGATTAAAAAAAAAAAAAAAAAAAAAAAAAAGTAGCTCCCATCAAATGAACAAGTTATACTCCTCATACTTCACTACAAAAGAGCAAAGTGATACACATCACATAATACGAGACAGTACTTCTGTCTCACACACACACACAAAAAAAATAAATGAATAAATGAATGGTCTACCGTGCATCAGCATTACCTTTAATCCCCAAATCAGTAAATTCAGAACACACTGGGCACTAACTCTGGATATCAATATAGAACAGTAGTTCAGGTACTTAGACTACAGTACATAAGTAAGTAGTGACTTTTTCAGCCCCACATGAGCACCCAGCCTGTTAAATATATATAGCTGCCTTTCAAATAATACAAAACAAGGTAGTGTGAATTAAGAAACGACACCCACAAAAATAATATTTCTGAGATTCAAGGACCCATATGGATATGCGAGGACCACACTTCGTTTTATCATCAACCTCCAACACCTTGTCACAAAGATGGCCATAGTCTCAGTCATATGTATTAAAACCACCAACAAGTTACAGTAATGACATCTACAGCAATGCTTAAAAAAAAAGAATAAAAGTTTCCAATTTATTCTAATATTTACTTTGTTATTGGCAGCATCACAGAAGGGAAAAGATGGAGAGCACAGCGAATACTTTCACAAGAAGGAGGAGATGCTTGGACGAGTGAGGCTTAAGTCTGGGGCCAAATGGAATCCCCCTCGTTCCCCATTCAACCTCTTCCAGGAGTCCCTCTACCATGACCCATGGCAGCTTCTGGTTGGCACAATCTTCCTCAATCGTACAACAGGTATATCCAGGCTCATCACTTTAGCATGAACTACCCAGTACATTTAAGTCACTGATAAGTATTGTATAATTTAAAAAAACTTTATGATATTTTTGCAACAAAGTTAGTGATACATAAAAGTTTAAGTCCAGTTTATCGAAAAATTGCCTGTTAGAGTGCTGTACAAGTAGTCATTATTATGGATTAGGGATGGCTTCCAAGATGTTAACTCTCTGCCTACATTTACTACTAGAAATTGGCAAAACTACCAAGTCAACTTTATACTTAGCACTGGAACTTTGACAATTTTTCTATAATTTACAGTGAAATTAATTGCAGACAATAAGTACGTTTTCGTTTTCGTTTTTAAAGGCTCCAACATGCTTGCATGTGTCGGCCTTGGTCACCTAATGGCGGCTCTCCACGCTGCACGATCCATTGCAGCCTCCCTGTTCAGTCCCTTAACCCTAAGGTCACACTTAATGACCTCGTCCCATGTCTTTCTCGGTCTACCCCTCATAACCCCACCCCCAATATTAACACTTCTCACCTTCCTCACCCAACTATCATCCCCCATCCTCTCCACATGTCCAAACCACCTCAATCTACCTCTCCTCATCACAACACCAATACACTCCAGTCCCATCCTACCTCTCAACTCTTCCATTGTAAACCCAGCCCCTCCAGGCCTTGGACGCAGGGACGCACTGCACATCCACCTAATCATTGTCATTTCTGTACGTCTGAGCCGGCGAATGTCTTCCTCCTTCACTGCCCAGGTCTCACTGCCATACAGCATTACACTCCTAACACACGCTGCATACAAAGACCCCTTAGCACGTAGGGAGAGCCCCTCAATGTCAGGAGAGGCAAGAGCTCCCTGAACTTCTTCCAACCACTTCTCACCCTAGCCACAGAGCTAGCTCCAGCCCCACCTCCAGCACACAACATGTCTCCTAAATAACAAAACTCTTCCACACACTCAAGAGATTCACCAGCAAGTTCAATTCTTTCACGTCTGACAATCTCCACCTGCTCACCCCGGCACGCCGTACACATAAAATCAGCATTATCTCGCAGTCTACCTCTGATACCACTACATCTCTTATGCACCCATTTATCACACACACCGCACAAGATGGAATTACTTCCCACGCCCTTGTGGCAAACTGCACATGGCCACTTTCCCTCGTCTTTGACAGTACCGCCACCAACCCTAGATATCATCACTTTTGTTTTATCTGCATTTACCCTTAAACCCTTTTGCCCCATACCATCTCTCCACTTCCTAAACCTTTCCTCCGCCTCCCTTTCATTCTCTGCAATCAACACCAAATCATCAGCATACAACAACTCCCACGGGAGTCCGTTTCTAAAGTCACGTGAAAGGGCTTCAAGTACCATGATAAACAACATGGGACTCAAGACTGACCCCTGATGCACACCAACATTCACGGAAAACTCATCACTCAAATCTCCATTCACTCTCACCTGGGTGTGAGCACCCACATACATGGCCATAACCACCCTAACCAGCCACTCCTCCAAGCCAAGCTTTCTCATTGCCCACTTCACCACCTCTCTAGGGACTCTGTCAAAGGCCTTTTCCAAATCAACAAAAACAAAATAAAGATCCCTTCTCCTACCAATATATTTTTCCTGAAGCTGTCGAACAATGAATATGGCATCAGTGGTCCCCCTACCTGGCATAAACCCAAACTGCATCTCATCAATATTCACTCTTTCTCTAATCATACCTTCTAAAACTCTCTCCATTACCTTCATTATCTGATCTAAAAGCTTTATACCTCTATAATTCCCTCTTTCCAGGGCATCACCCTTCCCTTTATACACATTTACAATTACACTCTTCAGCCAATCATCTGGGACAACACACTCATAAATAATCCTATTTATCAGGTCAGTGACTAAACTCACCCCTATATCGCCTGAGGCCTTCAACATTTCGGCAGTCAACCCAGACACACCTGCTGCCTTCCCCACCCTCATCCTGCCTATTGCCTCACTCACAGTAGCAGTATCAATCAAAGGCCAAGGGCCAGACACTGGATCTGCTGGCTCCAAACCTTCCCTGTCCCAGTCAAACTCCTCATTCAACAACCGGTTATAATGCTCTCTCCATGCATCTTTAATATCCTCACTGTTCACCACTACCCTTCCTTCATCATTCTTCACACACTGCTCACCTATGATATCCCAATTATCCCTCTTCACCTGACCTGCCACCCTAAATATATTTTTCCTTTCCCCATGATTTAGGTTATCAAGTAATTGTCTCTGTGACTCAGACTTTGCCCTGTATACCTCTCTCCTAGCCCTACGCTTGGCAGCCAAATATTCCTCTTTGCTACCACCCTTCTTCCATTCCCGGAAAAGCCTTCTTTTCTCCTTAATTGCAGCTTCTACACCCTCATCCCACCATGAAGTTACTTTATGTCTTGGTGGTCCTCTTGTCCAGCCGCATGTTACATCAGTAACTCTCAAGAAATTGTTCTTGAGGGCTCTGTACTGTTCATTAACGCCTCTGTCTACAGCTCCCTGTTCAGCCACCACTCTCCTCAACTCGCTATAGAAGGCATCCCTTACTACTTGGTTTTTCAGCTTCCATATTTTCCTCCTAGGTACATAAGTCCTCTTTTTCATCATTTGTTCTTTAAGCACCATATCACAAATCAGTAGTTTGTGCTGCTGCACACACTCCTCACTTCCTATAACTTTAACATCCCTCACTAACCTCCTATCGGCCCTCCTAACCAGAAAATAATCTATCTGACTGCTATTTCCCCCAGACTCATATGTAATTAACCTACTGTCTCTTTTCCTAAAATATGTGTTGCACACAATCATGTCCGTTGCCTCCCCAAACTCGAGTATCCTTTCCCCTTCTGCATTCCTTAGACCATATGCACAGCCCCCATGCACTCCTTCATAACCTTGTGCTGCTTCACCTACATGACCATTTAAGTCCCCTCCCAAAATCACTATCTCATCATCCCGCATACCACCCACTACACGTATTAAATCATCCCAAAATCTATCTTTCTCTGATTCATCCAATCCTGCCTGTGGAGCATATGCCGATATAATCACAGCTATCTTTCTTCCCAACAGAATTTTCACAACCAATATCCTATCGCTTACTCTCAAAATGTAACCTAATGAGGACTTATTGTACAGATTGAATTGACAAACAGCCCATTTCTGTATGATGTAGGATCTAATCTTTCTTGAGAGGTGAAAATTATTCTATGTTTTATATGTTTACGAGCTTACTGAAATATGATTTCTTTCTCCTGTTCCTTTTGTTTCTTTTTGTGCTGTTTCTCTTTTTAGTACCATGTCCTTTTTATACTGTTTCTTTTATTTTTGTTTCTGTTTTTATTGATGTTTCTCATTTGTACTGTTTCTTTATATGATTTAGTGCCATATGGTGTTTGGTGTTAAGAGTTTATTTTCCAATTCAGTTAGCCTAGTTACTGCAAGTTTTATGCATGCACTTGTACTGTTCTCTATAAATATTAAATGCATACTGCAAAGTTTTAACAATTCTCGTTGTATAGTAACTGCATTATTCTACAGAATGGTATTGCCATACATGTAATGTGCTTGAGTAAATGCATTGTTACTGTTCATGATGAAGAGTTGCAGAGGAGGAGGTAGTAGGTAAAAGTATATCATGGACACTCAAAGTACCACTCTCTAATCAAAATGTTATCTTTCAGGGGAGGAGGCTGTGGGAAAAAATATACTGTGGAAATTCCTGGAACGATGGCCCACCCCTGAGGCAACCATTAAGGCATCATGGCAAGACATTGCAGAGGTCATACGCCCCCTTGGTCTGCATGATAAGCGTGCCAAGATGCTCATACGCTTCTCAGGTTGGTGATGACTCTTATTGTGAAGGTATAGATCTGTCTCTTCTTCATCATCGTCATCAGAATCATTGTCATTGTTTTTGTTTTCACCGTCAGTGTCGTCATTGTTGTTGTTGTCACCATCATCATGTTTATCATTGTCATTGTCATTTTTGTGCTTCTTACTAAATAGTTTTCCCATCTTCAGGGTAGTGTACCTTTTTTTTCAGGATCATTATTTACCTCTTTCTTTGTTTTCAGTACTAGTTTCTATGTGTGTTTTTTGCTCAGTATATTCCTCCCATCTTTCTTTTGAACACCTTTCTTACATCCACCCTAGCCACTTTATTTATCTATTTACTTTAATTACTTGATGGAACTGCGTTACTTCCGTGACTTGAATACAGTACTGAGTTGTGGCTGCCTGAGAAGTCAGTGAACTTTAGTTATGAGGTCGGAATGAGTCATCTTGTTTACATGTCAGATAACAGGGTTACTCAGCAACAACAACAACAACAACCTTCCACTCTGACTACTTCTGGTCATCAACTGAGCTGCAAGGGGTTAGGGATCTTCATCAGGCTATATCGCAAGTGCTGTGGTTGCTACCCATGAAGGAAGGTGTTGTGTATTTTATTGTAGCTAATTCCAAATTATTTTAATCAGCTTAGGAGGGACCCACTTGTGGTGAAGAGGTTAGTGCTAATATTGTTTTTGACACTGTGTACTTTTTTTTATTACAGTATGTACTGGTACAATATTTCTGATGTTTTGAAAGTATTATTTTTTTCATCACATAGCTAAGGTAATGGTCCAGCTCTGCAATGTATCCTCTAGCTCTCCACCTCCATACGGTACCTGTACTTAATGTTGTGTATTTTCTTAGTCTTGGCTATGGATTAGTTATCTTTACAGGTTTGTTTAGCTTTTGATACTTGATGTCTTATTTTTTATTTTTTATTTTTTATTTATTTTTTTTTTTTTTCAGAAAATTTATATTCCCATTACAGGGTCGTTTCATTGCCCTTCTCTCCATTCCACTTCAAGTACTTGCTTTTACAAGTTTAGTTCCAGTTTATTTCTCAGGCTCTTGGTTTCTGATTCATACGTTAGAACAGGAAGTATGTGACAGTTACATATCTTAATTATATATTTCTCCTTTTAATTTCATTCATTCATCATCCAATCCTACGTTGCCCTATGAGGAGCGTAAGAGGCCGGGGCTAGGCAAGTTGGTCCTGACATTTAAGATGAGAGTGACCAGCCTCACTCATCCCAGAGTGGCAATACGTGAGCAATAAACCCCAACCATCCCTTGGATATAAACCTTCACCGGCTCAATGGGATTGGAGCACCGTAATTACCCACTAAACCACCACGTGCCAAAAGTTGGTTATATGGTTACCACCCAGCATAGTAAATGGTTTCCTTGTGTACAGGATACCATTTGGCTTGTCACTCAGTGTAGAGTCACCCACAGGCAGAAGGAAGAGGAAAGAATGAAGGAAAGAAAGACAGAAGAGGGAGTCTAAAGTCACCCATGGGCAGAAGGATAAGGAAAGAATGAAGGAAAGAAAGACAGAAGAGGATGGAAGGAAAGAAGGATGGAGAAGAGGAAAGGTCAGACACCCGAGAGCAGCACTACTCCGAGTGAGTGGCTGGTGAGCACCCTCACCCACCACAACCTCCATTTAATATTGCTGTTATACTCTTTTATCACCCCTTCACGATATGAGTTTAGTCTTATTCTTCATTTACTGTATTCCAGATTACTGTGTCTTTTAATTCATACCTTGTATAGGCAGACGCAAAAGTTCACCAAATATTTTACCAAATCTTAATCTCACTTTCCTTGTTGGCGTTGGCTAATATTCCTAAACTGAGTGAGTTGTGATATGTTTCTCTACTTGTAGAAGGTTCTCTTTGGTATGATAATTCAGGATGAAAAGTGATAGATATACCCAGAGTATAAAGTAGGTGCTGTTGATTCGTAGACTAACTTTTGTCTCTGACTACATCTATAGCAAATACTTGTAGTAAAGGTTATTGTCTGATCATGAAATAATAATAATTCTATTTTTTTCTTCAGAGGAATACCTGACCAAGGACTGGGTGTACCCTAAGGAGCTACATGGAATCGGTAAATACGGCAATGACTCTTACCGCATATTCTGCGTCAACGAGTGGCGCAAGATCCGCCCCTCAGACCACATGCTCAACTTCTATATTGATTGGCTGTGGGACAACCATTTAATTCTTGGACTGGACTAGTGGGCTGGGGAAGGAGGCATTGTTTTATGGTGTGATGTTGTAACGGGAGAGACTGAACATTTCAGAGAAATAGAAGGTGCGTTGTGTGAGTGTGAGAGATATTGTGCAAGTGAGTGCAGAAAGGAAGATTTCGACTGTGAAAAAAGTGGACAAGTGGCGGGTGCAGTTGTGGAGAATGTAATATAACTCAGTCAAAGAAAGATAAAGTTAGTTTGTACAATTGAGTAAGTGTAGATGTGGCTAGTAACCTCAATAGTCATATGGATCATGCTTGACCTCAGCTTAAGGAAGTGGTGGTTTTATTAATTAGTAAAATATCTACATTATAGGGATGGTTTCAAGCATGATGTTATATTTAGCATAAAATGCACACAGTGAGTGTGACTTGCACCGAATGAATGACTTGCACCGGAAGAAACACAAGGCTGACAAGTGTGCTGAATTGAATGACTTGTATCACAAGAATGATCTTACTTGGATTTTGATGATGATGACGAGTAGAGGTGTTACCAGGTGGACAGTAAGAGCAAAGTGTTGTAAGAGTTTGAATATTTTATGTGTCTGAAGAATTTACTGTACAATGTAGTTAAATCACAATCTGTTCTGTTTACTTTTTCTGAAGAGGCTTTAATGTTATTGATCTATGTTTCTAATATTAAGACAGTATGGTAACTTCCATCAGTTTTTGTTTCAGAGTGGCCCAATTGTGTTAGCACATTTCAGGTATGGAATGCAAGCTTTTGCTTTCAAGTATTTTTGTTAAAACTAATATAATAGAAGAGAATAGAGTACTTTTTATCACAATGGTAACAGCCTGTTCAACTTGACCATAATTATAAGTGTTTTCTGTACAGTCAGATTTAATATAAGGCTAAATGCCAAACATTACATGCCCAGTCAGTAGATTTAATTCTGCCCCAACTTAATACAGCACTTTTTTACTTTATTGTTATTGTTTTTGAAAGTACTGTGTGCATTTTCTTAGAGTGTGTTGGAGTGAAGATCGATGGTGGTATGTACAGTATTTGTTCACTGAGCAGATGTATTATGCTTTTTTTTTTTTATTATTAATATTTAGCAGCAGTGATTCCAGCTGTAGACTTTAGAGATACCGTTAGTGTTTACCAATATATTAAGGATTTTGTTATGAATTTACCCACCCCTTTGAAAATGCGAGAAATTAGGTTAGGATGTTAATATGGCCTTCATAGTGTAACGCATTGAGAAGATGATTACCGATGTGATGTTATTGGTATCGGTAGTGTGCAAGTATGTTAAAGAAAGATGTAAAGTATATTTTTATTTTCTCTCTCTCTCTCTCTCTCTCTTTATATATATACAGTAATCCCGCATATTTCGCGGTAGTTACGTTCTTGTAACCCCCGCGAAAAGTCAATTCCGCGAATACTCTATTAACAATTGAAAACTTGCACTTGTGTCCACCATGCTGCCCATCACACAGTCCATGTCCATACTGATTGCGAGACAATTCGCCGTCAGACAATTCCCCGTCAAAACATGGACGATTCCCCTTCAGAACAATTCGCACCCTGGACGATTCCCCGCCATTCTATAAATATACTAATCAATACTTTCATCAATATACTTATTATTAATTAATCAATACTTTAATAACAATATTTCAGGGGGATCCAGCAGTCTATGTTCAGTAGCGTAGGTTCTGGATATTATTTATTAGTTGCACCTTTAGTCAATAATTAACTTGTTTCTTCCTCGCTGTAGTCGCCTTTGAATTATATTCTAGCGTCACCCATAGCTATCTTCATTAATGAAGGCGAATTGTTTTGTGTTTGTTGTGACTGCGAATTGTCCCGAAACCTCCATACTCATCCCGAAATACCTTCTTACAAGATTGAAAGCACATACTCCATTATGAAGGAAAAACGTAAACACCGTACTGTAATACACAATTATCTACACATTTATTAACAAAACAGTACAAAATAAAAAGATGCATTAACTGGTGATAGCAAACACTCGCACGGTCGTTTCTTAGCTTGTCCAGTAACACAATTTTCTCTGCTAAGGTCATAACTTGATCGTTTTGTCACTTTGGAGTTCTTACTAATTGTATTATTAGCCTTTGGTGAGGCTGGCTTACGTCCTGGGGCCATGTGGAAAGCAAGTGGGAGGCAAGAGGCTCATATCATAGTGTGGTTACAACCACAACATCCACTTACGGCAGTCAGGCGTGGACTGAAGAATGCGGGACAGAGAGGAGTGTTGCCATATCCAAACAACGAAATTATGCTAGGGCAATGAAAAAATTATGCTAGATTGAGCATATTTGTTCCAAGTAAAAAATGAATTATGCTAACTTGAAGCTAAATGATAAAATTCTATACATATTCGTGCAACATATTAATTATGTATTGTTTACTATGAAAATATTAAAATGAACCTACATAGAGTAAGAGGATAAATATCGGTATCTACCCATGCTGCTTTTTCCCACGAAACTTACGTTTTTCTGATGGATTTTGATGTGATTCGTTCGATTTTGAGCATCATTTCCGTCGGAAATAACCAGATTTTGAGATATGACCCCCCCCCATCCCCCTGAAATAATGAGGGATCTTTGGGGAATCGGGGGTTATAGGGAGGGGGGAAAACACAGAAAATGGTCATTTCCGACTGAAATGAAGCTGAAAATCGAATGAATCATACCAAAATCCATCGGTAAAACCTAAGTTTCATGGGTAAAGTACAAAGCTCAAACTTATCCTAACCTAACCGAACCTAACCTAAAACCTAACCTAACCTAATCCAACCTAACCTAACCTAACCTAATCCAACCCAACCAAGCCCAAACTGAAAGTAACCAACTATTCAAACATCTTCTTACCTTATTCGTCTCTCTCTCTCTCTCTCTCTCTCTGATTTGTAGCTTTTATAAAATTATTCTAAAAATATTCCATTCCATTCTAAATTATGCTAGAATGATTCTAAAACTTCTAATATGCTAAAAAATATTCCAGACTCGAAAATTTGATCAAAATTATGCTAAAAGAATAAAATTATGCTAGATATGGTAACACTGGCAGAGGGGCCACGGGAAAGGGACAGAGGGTGGCGTGAGTTTACCGCGCTACAATTGGAAGCTGCGGGAATTTCAATTTTTTTTTTTTTTTTTCTGTATATTCAAGGATATTTTTTGTTGAACTTATTATTGCTAAGAAAATCCGCGAGAGGGCAAAACCGTAGACAAAAAATCCGCAAAAAATGCGGGATTACTGTATATATATATATATATATCATCATCATCATCATGATCATCATCATCATCATCATCCGGACCTCCTTTCCCACCCAAGGGCAGGGTGAGGAGTAGCAATGTCCAGACAGCTCAAAATTGCCCAATCCAATGAGCCACGCTTCCATTCACTCATCATTCAAGCCCCCATAATCCTTGCTTTATCGGATACGCCAAAAACATTCACCACTTTCTGTAGCTTCACATAATCGTATATATATATATATATATATATATATATATATATATATATATCTACAGTAGGTGTCACCAGATGCCTGTCATGTATATATCTATCTATCTATCTATATCTATCTATCTATCTATTTCCAGATGCCTCAATCCCGTTTGGGGTGGCCACAAACAAATCACCTCCACGTCGCCCTGTCCCCCGCCATTTCACTGCCCTGCTCCCAACTCACACCCCCCTCTCTCATATACCTCTCCACCTCATCCCTCCATCTCATCCTCAGCCTCCCCCTCCCTCTTCCCCCCTCCACCTCACTCACATACACTCTCTTCGCCAGATGCCTCAGTCCCACAATGGGTGTCCACAAACAAATTGCCTCCATGTTGCCCTGTCCCCTGCCATTTCACTGCCCTCCCCCAAGCTCACACCCCCCTTTCTTATATACCTCTCCATTCCTCCATCTCTTCCTCAGCCTCCCTCTCCCTCTCCCCTCCTCCAGCTTACTCACATACAGTATACTTGTTAATCTTTCTCTCTCGCTGTCCATCCTCTCCACATGACTAACCACCTCAGTGTATTTCCCCTAATGCTTTCTATCACATCCACATCCACACCACAATGCTCCTTCACTTCTCTCAATTGTCAGTCTGTCTCTCCATGGAACTCCGCAGACTCCTTTCAGATCACTCACTTCCACTAATCTCACTCGTGACTGTGTCCCTCCAACAAGGTTCAAGCTCCATTTCCATATGTTAGTGTTGGTATCACAATATCATGCAGTGGCTTTCTTACTTCCATGCTTACTTCCCTATTTCTTCTCACTGCTTTCAAAGAACCAGCAACCTTTCTTCCTTGTTGTACCCTTTCAAACGCTTCATCCTCCAAACTTCTATCCTTACTCATCACACTACCCAAGTACTTAAATGCACTTACATTTTTCATTTCCTCATCATTCCTCATCATCCAACCTCACTGTACATTCAGTGGCTTCATTTCTCTCAAAGACCGTAACATTACTCTTCCGTACATTCACTTCTAGATTCTGTTCCTTACACACTCTCCTGAACTCATTCACCAAGCATTACAGTTCCCCATCGTTTTCTTTTAACAATACAGTATCATCTGCAAACAACAATACATACAGTATCATCTGCAAACAACAGTACAGGAAGTTTCCAAACCCTGCCCTCTCTTATTAGGGCCACTCCAGCATCCACAGTTCTACCTTGTATCTCTTTTATAACCCTATTCATATACAGATTAAACAGCCATGGAGACATGACACATCCCTGTTTTAACCCAACATTCAGATAGTGAAATTCACTCAGTTCGCTATCCACATGCACTGCAGCCTTAGCACCCTCATACATACTCTTCATGGGTTTCAACAACTTCCCATTTACTCCCTATATCCTTAATACTTTCCCCGTTCCTTGTCTATCCACTCTGTCCTATGCTTTCTCTAAATCCATGAAGGCCGTATGCAACTTCTTTCCCTTCTCTAGAAACTTTACCACTAAAGATCCAAGGATGAATATCTGATCTGTACAATCTCTTCCCTTCTTAAAACCTCCCTGTTCTTCTCCAACTAATTCCTCTGTTATTTCCCTATCTCTGTCAGTAAGTATCCTACCATATACTTTGCCTGTTACACTAGGAAGACAATTGCCTGTATGTTTACCACACACTTATCTTTCCCTTTTTCCTTTGTACAGGGGAATAATTATACCTGGCTACCAATCCTCCGGGACTCCCTGCTTTCCTCCCAGGCCAATCTGCACATCATCCGTATCCATTCTACTATTATATCTCCCCCATGCTTCATCATTTCACCACACACTCCATCAGTCCGTGGGGCTCTCCCTATTTTGACTGTCTTCATTGTGTCCCCTACTTCCATGTTACTGATCTCTTCCTCTCTTCTCACCACCCTCCTTCTCCCAGCCATTCCGTAACCACTTGTACTCGCATTCTTTCATTCTCTGTGTTTAACAGTTTCTTAAAGTGTTCTCTCCATCTGCTCACTTCTTCTCCCTTATCCAAAATCAGTCCACTATTTTTATCTTTCACTCCCCGAGTAACTTCTTTATCACCCTTTCTAATTCTCTTTACCTCCTTCCAGAACATTTTCTTACATTCTCTTCACTTTACACTGAAATTCCTTCCAAATTTATCATCCACTCTCTTCTTAATCTCTCTCACCTCTCTCTTCCTTTCTACATATAATTCTCTCTTTTGTCTCTCAACTTTCCCCATGCCTCGGCGTACCATCCACTCACCATGTGCTTTCTTCTTTTGTGCCACAGCTTGCCTCACCACTTCATTCCACCAGGCTGTTCCTTGCACCCCCCTTTAGTCTTCTCTTCATCCCACACACCACCTCACATGCTATACAGATTTCTTCTGTGAAATTTATGCGCACACCGTCCACCTCCCCCATCTGCTTCCGATCATATTTACCCAGTTGCTTCTCCACTTCTCTTTTATAGTTTCCCTTTTTGTCTACACTCTTGCAACCTTTCTACCCTCCTTGTCGGGACCACTTCCTCCTGACCTTCCCTCCTTCTATTCCTCCACTGTATTTTAACCTTGACTTTCACCACCACCAAGTGGTGGTCATAAAGACCACTCCCCTAGCCCTCCCCTAACCTTTGTATGCTCTTGCATCCATTACATACTTTCTCATTGTGTCCACAGACACACACTCATAATCAACCATTGCCTTCCTCCATGTATCAAGTATTTATAAGAGCAGTGGTATAACAGAAACAGTCAGTTCCATACTGAATTGAAAAGATTGAATTGCAAGTAAAGCAGAGTACTTCAGTTACAATATAAGTTGCAGGAATTAGTTAAATTCATGCCTCTCACAATTAGCTTCAGTGTATTGTGATGAGTGTGTCACGTATGAATGAATTCCGTGGAAGAGAGGAAGGGAGAGGGAGGAAGGGGATCAGGAGAATGGAGGCAGGGAGAGGGAGATTAGGGGTCAAAGGGAAGAGGGGAAGGGTGCCAGGGGAAGGGAGGAAGGGTGTCAGGGGAAGGGAGGAAAGGGGGGTCAGGGGAAGGGCGGAAGGGAATCACGGGAAGGGAGGAAAGGGGCTGGGGGGAGGGAGGAAGGGGGCCAGGGAAAAGTCAGCATAAACAGTTTGATTTGATTTGAACCAAAATTAGTGGAAGTGTAAAGGATTAGGCAAGAATCAAGTTCTGTAGTTTGATTTTTAGAGCAGTCTGTTAGAGGTCAAGGTTACTGAGCAAAGTCATATATTGTTGACTCTCCTTGGGAGTGTGCAGCAACCATGACCTAGTTTGTATAGTTGGGTACCTTACTGCCAGGACTGATTAGACTCTGGTATGAAAATCTCTTCAGTGAGATTGTTTGTGGCTAGCAAGAATGAACTAGCACAAGATGCCATTGTGCTGAGAGGGTTGAAAAAGGTTGCTTTTAATCTTTTCAGGACAAGGGGCTTTATATTGTGCTGAAGGGGTTAATGTGCTGTATACTGATGCAGTGATATTAATGTTCAGTCATTTTATGGAGAAGATACACAGGAGATAGTGTATGCTGTGAAGTACCTAACATTGTATGGAACTTGGTTTGAAGACATGCAGTACATGTAAGGTTCAATTTAGCTGAATAGATCTTCTGTTTATTTTGTTTTTTTGTCTGATGATTAATCTGTAGTGTTTGTCTAGGGTGTTTTAAACAAAAGCATTGGAAAGAAGTCTTTGTTACAACACACAACATTTGTCCAGAGTGGTTGCAACATAAACATCAGTGTTTTTGTTACAACAGATCATTTGTCCAGGGTGTTGCAACAAAAACATTTGAACAAGTTTGCTGCAACACAGCATTTGTCCAAGGTGGTTGTAATAAAAACATCAGTCTTTGTTACGGCACGTAGCATTTGTCCAGGGTGGTTCCAACAAAAACATCTAATAGAATATTTGTTCCAGTCCATCTCCACTCCATGCCAGTTTGCCCTCCTTGTATTCCTCCATTTTTTCCATTCACCTTCTTCATAGTCTTCCTTTCCTCATCCTCTCAAGTCTCATGCACTCTCCAGAAGTTTGCAGTATTTTTCTGTCATCAAGGTTCTGTCTCAGCATTTGGAAGCTTTGGGCAGACAAGGAACTGTCAGATGCGATTCATTCTGTCAGCCTCACAACCATACACTCTAATATTTTACTATACCCTTCCACCGCCAAAGTTCTGTATCAGCATTTGGAAATCTTTGACACGTGGGGACTTAGTTTAGTAGAAGTGATTCATTTTCTGTCAGTTCACAACCACACACTTCTAAAAAATGCATTGTACCCGTTTACCATGAGAGTTCAGTCTCAGTGTGTGGAAGCATCTTGGATGTATAGGGGACTGATAGATTGTGTGTGTGTGTGTGTGTGTGTGTGTGTGTGTGTGTGTGTGTGTGGGTGCGTGCATGCACGTGCATTCAGATGTTGAATAACTTAAACTGTATTTTTGTGGGGTTATGAAAAATTCTCTACCATCTATTCCTTACCATTTTGTCTACATTTGGTACATTCATATATTGGGTTATTTATGTAATTTCATTAGCAATATTAGTTACATAAATAATGTCAGTATGTATGTTCTGTATGTATATGTTAATAGGTATGGAGAAGGTGCTAAGGAGCCAATATGACTGTGGGCATAGAACTCATTGTATTTTTGTTTCCATTCAATCCATGGTACAGTAAAACCTCGTTACATGTTGCACTTTCAGATGCTATATTCTTTTTCTGCTCTTAGGCCCTTGACCAGATTAGAGAAAGATTGTCTATTAATATTACCTTGATACCTAGAAAGCCAGTTTGCCAGTTCCCCCAGTATAAAGTTGTGCAGAAAAAGTGTTTGATACCAGTACTGTATTTTGAACACATTCTTGACTGATGAGGACTCATTAAAAGTTACCCCATTCCCTTTTCTTTGGCTGTTAATCCACAGTAAAGTACAAGGAAATTGCCTATTAAAGTTCCATGGGTACCAGGAAAGGCAGTTCGCTAGTTCCTCTCTGCCCTCCCATTCCCTAATACAGTATCAGTTGTATGGAAAAGTTGTGGTGTTATTGGAACACATCCATAGCTTAGGATACAGTACCATTTGTCTAGAAAAATCACAGATAAAATGATACAGTATGAGCTGTGTAGGAAAAATTTGTGGTAAAATGATTCAGTACTCTTTAAATAGAAAACTTTGTGATTAAATGATATGGCGCAAGCTGTGTAGAAAAACTTATATATCTAAACACATCCTTGGTGTAATAATGCCTCTGGCTGGGTCCTGGTGTCACCACCAAATGAATTCACCATACTGTGTCTCCCTTGCCACACCCATGATTGTATTCTAAGTCGCTGTGAAGATTTCATATCACCTCTGCCTTAGCAAAATATTCTGCACATTACACCTCAGTATCCTCTTAAATGTAGCTGATGGGAACTGTGTTGATATTAAAACTATATAAATAATCTACAAGAGGGTATTAAGGTGTACTGTGATATGGTAAATAAATAACTAAGGAAGAGATAGTGCGAAGCCTCATATGCTACCTAGAATGTGGTCTCCAGTTGTATCTCTGAGTATGCAAAGAATTTTATAGGTATATCTCCTTCAGACATTGTCTATATTTCTGCAGATGAGTAATTATTTTATGTAATTTAGTTTTAGATACTTAGATTTATATAATGTAGAGTTTTTCGGAAAGGAATATACAATTTGCACTAATGAAAGGTTTTTGCCTTGCGTAGCTTCTGTAGCCAGTGATGAGTCAAAGGAGGCCAACTATTATAGACATAATTGTATTTATCCCCAGTGGTGAGGGGAGAAAAAATATGATTCGTGTATTTCACGCATATCATTAACCTCTAAATCTAGTTGATGTCATTTTTAGTCTATTCTTGCTGCTTCCAGATGATTTTATTTAACTTAGGAAAGGCCCTATCATCCTGAAGGGGTATTTAGTGTTGAAGAGGAGCTTGCTTATGGTGGCACTGTGACACTGGATGGAGCAGCCATGATATCCACTTGGGAGTCAGACCTCCTTATATATCTCGGAACCTTGCTGTGGGAAGGACCCTGGTCTTATCCTGGCAAGGCATTGTTTACCACAAGGGAGTGCTGGTTCCCTGCTCGGTGTATGTACCGTACTGTACTGTACTTGTAGGCTGGCCCCATAGAAGCAGTTACATACCTGCAGTTGTTGGGTCTGCTCAGTAAAACAGACTGGTATTAAGCAATAACAATAACCCCTCCAGACTGAAAAGGCTTTCCTAAGCTGAACGTAGTCATCAGGATATGGCAGAAATAAAATAAAAAATAGGTCCTCTGGCCCAGAGAGTTAAAGGCAGTTCAAGGGGCTGGAGCTGGGGCCTGGAAACCCTTCCCTCTCATACTGGCTTAGGGATGTGGCAACCCTACAGCCTGTATTCTCGCTGACCAGAGTTTACGCAGCATTTCTTCCATTGTGATTTCGTTTGCACAGTACCATATATTGCACGTTGATTACCTCTTGTATAGCATGTACCGTACATCTTTCTGATGTCAATATAATTGCATCTGTAACACAAAAGAAAATATTTTCATGCAATAGTCAAAATAAGATTGGCAAGAAAGAAATATTACGAAAGCTCTGAAGTCAGCAGGAATACAACCCATAACTTGGTGTTTTGCAATCAGCCTCAAACCCCCCATGGCAAAACAGGAGGGGTACTTGTGTCTGTGACCTCCTTTCTCCTCTGATTCTTGTCCAAAGAAAGATCTCTCCACCCCATGCTAATGCTCTCAGGTTCGTATGACTCACTCGGATAATTAATTAAGTAATGTAGTATTAACTGGAGTAGAATACTGGAGTTCTCTGAACCAAGGGAGGGTTAACATGGGACTCTGAGCTAGAATGATGATGATGATGATGATGATGGTTACTGCTACATACAGTACAATATTGTCATGTTTGCAGTGTAAAACTTATATTAAGGACATCAAAAGAATTACTGCAATATAGGAAACTGTGTTCGTTTTAAGCTGATGTATATTTACCTGTTTGAATCAATTGGCCTTTTCTAGTACTGTACACCTAGATTGATCTGAGATGTATAAGTACTGTGTTGTAGTAAATTAAAGAGCTTATATTTTGCTACTTTGACCGTGTATTAGAACTGTGGAGAGGTGACTTGTACTGCATAAATTGATGACAGTCTGCCATTCCATGTCTTAGCAGGTTCATAATCACTGGCTTTAAAACTTGAAGAAATGTCATTTGTAAAATTATGTACAAATAAAGTTAGTTACATTTTACATTTTTACTTTCTTTGGAGACATGGTTCAGTACTAAGCAATTGCTGTCATTTTGGTCCCAGAATTACCTGAATGTGAACCTGGTGGACTGCTGGTTGAAGGTGCTCTTCCCTTGCAGTTCATGAACGATAGGGAGGATATTTAGGGAGTTTGGTATAACCAGGTAGTGGTTTTTCATTGCCACCCTGTGAAGGTGCCCCTTTCCAGCACCACTAATAAAATTTACGTAGCCTGTGTTTTAGCTGCCAACTTATACACACCTACTGTGATGATGTAGAGGCCTGAGGCTAAGTCCAGTACATTTAACGATAAAAGGCCAGTCTACTTCCCCTGATGGCATGACGTGATAACTTAGTCACCTCTTGGGGGTTGAACCTGTAGCCACTGCCAAGACTGGGGTGTTCTAACCACTGTGGTTAATTAGTTTGAAGGATTTAGGCCCATACACCTTGAAAGGGGCATTACAAAACTTGTAATTGGTGAAAGGGTATATTAATGAAATACAGTGGACATAGCATTGACATGATACAGAAGTACTATAATTACTGATTTGCTCTGTATAGGTATTAAGATGGTGGGAGGGTAGCATGATAGCTGAATACAAGGCAATATGGAGGCAGTTTGTTCATAGCCGTCCTCTGTAGGACTAATTAGGCATCTAGCTAGGGATGAATTTTTTTTTTCCTTTTTTTTTTTCTGGAAGCCATACCCCAATGTACAGTATAATACAAAGGCTCCTACAGTATTCTAAAACTTCCAAAGAATATGTCACTATTCTCTGCAGATATGTGATTAGCCATTTATAGTATTTCTTACTCTTCATTGTGGAGTCAAAGGTGTTTTTTGGGGAATATCATAGCTTTCCGTATATCCCCAAACCCTCTTAGATACTGTATTTCCCTTAACCTGTGAAACTGAACCACTTCCCCAGCTTGACTGCTGAGGTGAGGAGACTTATTTTGTTGAATTATAAATGATGGAAGAGTAAAGAGGAAGGATGGGACTGGAGTGTATTGGTGTTGTGATGAGGAGAGGTGGATTGAGATTTTCTGGGCATGTGGAGAGGATGGGGGATGACAACTGGGTACAGAAAATGAGAAATGTGAATGTTTGGGGCAGGGGTGTGAGAGACAGAGTGAAAAAGATCTAGGACAAGGTCATAGAGTGTGACCTCAGGGATAACGGACTGAAAAGGAAGGCTGCCAGTGATCGAGCCGCATGGAGAACTGCCATTAGGTGACCAAGGGCAACGCATACAAACCTGTTGGAGCCTTTATGGACGAGTAAACGAACCATGGGGATATTGATCTATTTTACTGTACCTACAATATACTGTAGTAGTGTAGGGCAAATACAAATGACCAGATGCAATGAAAGTTAATAGAAAAAAGACATCAGTTGTGCACCTCTTTAAGGGGGTGGGAAGACTTACCAAGAAATTTAAGCAGACTGGGACATGCAAAGTAATTTGTCAGTGATTATGGATTGTCCAATTAGGATCTTAGGGCACAAAGGCTGAGGGTAACAGACATTTAAGGTAAGACCGACCAGGAATGTTGCTCTTCCCCGAGCTTTACCCACCAAACCACTGATATCCACATAATTGTTATATTGTTACCACCTAACCTAGAAAATGCTTTGCAGGAAACTGTGTAGGCTGTCATTTTGTAGTCACGAATCATAATGAAAAAAATATATGAATAATATTGATAGTTATAGAACCTGCCTACATTTTGGGTCCATTCATTCATAGATTATATGTATTTCTCTCAAATAGAAGCTTTATCCCACAGGGGAGAATTAAACTGAATGTTAAAACATGAAAGAGTAATATCTAAAATTAGATTAGCACCGATTATAGTATATTACGCCATCCATGGAAAACGAGGATATATCAAGGGACATGAAGAACCATGAAGACACATTGCTTTGAAACCATAAGTGCTAAGTTAAAAAAGACTGCGTTCTTAGCAGGCATAGAATGATCAGGATGAAATACTGAATTTGAATTTGTCCATGTGATGTCTGTTGTATTTGCGCGGCAAAAGTGATGGAAGTAGTTCTCATGTGTACCATCGACTAAAACATGTTTTTCTCTTTAGTTTTTCATCAAATGAATAAATATTGCCTTTAAAGCTATTTTCTGATTTGTAAATAATATATGAATAACTATATGGGGATCCAGTTATTTGAGTAGTAAATTCATCAAATACGCCTCATGTATTCTTCCGCGCACATGTGGTAGCTCTACCGGTGTGTATCACGAAGGAGCTCACGCCGCTTATTTATCTTCGATACTCTACTTATTTTAACAAAAAACTATGGAGCAGGTCATACAAATACTCGAGAAGACCACGTCCCCCGGTGAGTGATTTAAAAATTTCAATTAGTTCCCTCAAATAGTTAAGTTAGTGAAGGAAATAGATGTGGATGTTCCCGCCACTACTCTCCTGATGAGTCCACCATTACACGGCATTTAAATCTAACGGAACTCTTATGTTTCCAAATAGACTTATGCCAAGTTCTACAAATCAGAGCATGAGGCCGTTTTTTATTAAATTAGAGCCTGAGTGAATTCTGATATATAAGAAACTGTCAGGAGGAGGCAGGATGGCGGCCATGTTGGGTGGAATGACAACAAACTAGGGGAGTGAAGGCCAGGCAATACCTCGTCATCCCTGCTCATTACAACCGCAATTAATCCTTCATCCTCGTATGTAGGAAATATTCTTGCTTTTCTTATTATTCGTGTATGAAAGTCATATTAAACTAATGCAGTAGGTGGAGCCCTGTGGCAAGCCTGGGCAAGGTTGGTGTAGTTGCCAGTCTTTGGCATCACTTTGTTTTCACTTGAGGCGGGGTAAGTTTATAAGGGATTCGTAATTCTGCTATTTGGTAAGCTAGTAGCACCAAGGAAAAAAAAAGGAAAAACAGGAATAGGGTATGCACAGCCAGTGCTAGGAAAAAAAGAAAAAGCTGGTAATTTCTCTATACAGTGGTTATCAAGTTATTTGAAAACCTTAATCACACTTAATTGACCTCTTTGGCCATTGAGAGCTTGCTAGTGGTTGTATTTGAGTAGTAGGTTGACATTAAACTTCAGAAAAGCAGTGGATTGACAGGGTGTGGTTAACATTTATTTGGTAAACATACGTTTTGTGTTAAGCAGCAGAAGCACCTTATCAAATCAGTTCTTTTTTCCTTGTTACACTTGGGATGGTAAGTCAGTGTTTCATGCTGAAATTCTTTCCCAGTTATTTTTTGCCATGTTCCTTTTGGTATACCAACTTTGTTTCGTAAGTGTAATGGGGGACACTTATTCGAACAAATGTAAATTCACCAAGATTTATTTGTTATTGGCATCCCGGTCACCTTTTAGTACCTCTTCCTGATCTTACCTTTTAACCTAATGTAACTGATACACCCTTTCGTCATTGTACGTTATTCTTTTCATATTAAAAATTCTCTGACAAGAATCCTGTCTATGGCCAGATGCCATAATCCCATAAGGGGTGGCTGTTTGAGTTAAGCAGGTATCACATGGGGACCCATGATCGTTGTGTACAGCACAAAATGAATGTCCATTCCCTATCACACGGTGGACATCGATGGCCACCTTCTTCGTTATCGGATTCACCCCACACGACTGGGAGGTTGCTTGTTCCGACTCATTAGCAGACGTGTTTATCAACAACAACAACGGATGGGAACCAGCTAGTGACTTTGGCAATGGGTATTTTTCTAAAACAATTAAAAACATAAGTCATATAAAAAGTTTATGCAAACTGTACTAACAGTATTGAATTCATCATAATATAAGATAGCAGATGACACACATTACTCGGCCATAACTACGGATAAACTCTATGAAGGAGACTACGGAGTCATGGACGTCCACAGTGTACGTGGACGTTCACAAATGGGTCTGGTGGCCTTCCTCCTGTGGATGTCCATGAGTCCCTATGTGATAGCCCCTTTAGTGGTTTAATGGGTCGGGGCACTAACCCTTTGCCAACCCACTTGACATGTAGGGAACACGTGGGTTGGTTATGTGGTTACCACCCAGCGTTGTCTATCTATCTGTCTATTGCCAGACACCTCAATCCCGTTTGGGGTGGCCACAAACAAATCGCCTCCACGTCACCCTGTCCCCTGCCATTTCACTGCCCTGCTCCCAACTCACACCCCCCTCTCTCATATACCTCTCCACCCCATCCTTCCATCTCATCCTCGGCCTCCCCCTCCCTCTTCCCCCCTCCACCTCACTCACATACACTCTCTTCGTCAGTCTCTCACCCTCCATCCTCTCCACATGGCCAAACCACCTCAGTGTGTTCCTCATAACGCTTCCTATCACATCCACACCACAACGCTCTTTTATATCCTCATTCGTCAGCCTGTCTCTCCATGTGACTCCACAGGCTTCTCTTAAATAACTCATTTCCACTGCTCTCACTCTTGACTTGTGTCCTTCCAACAGCGTCCAAGCTTCACTTCCATACGTTAGAGTTGTACTGACAAAAATTAAAGTTTATAATTGGCAAAACCAGTTCCTTAAACTCTTATAATGCCAAACAGGGGATAGATCTGTATTTAACTTAATCATGTCTGTACCTCAGTATGTACTGTTTCATATGAACAGAGTAAAACTGAACATGAACAAAGTTTAGAAAGCACTGGCTTTGTGAGCCATAGGCCCCTTTTGAAAAATTGATAAATACAAGCCGTGCCTTTTATGCCAAGAGTGAAGTCTTAGCAATATGGGCTGTATTCTGATGCTGCGTGGCTAAAACAGGATTTCTCTTTTGAGGCTTAAGGAGAAATAAATTTCCTTGCATGAAATAAAATGAAAACTGAATGGGACCGTAGCAGTGAAAGTTAAAAAATATTCAGTTCATACAAATGGCCATGTGGAGAGGATGGAGGGTGAAAGACTGACGAAGAGAGTGTATGTGAGTGAGGTGGAGGGGGGAAGAGGGAGGGGGAGGCCGAGGATGAGATGGAGGGATGGGGTGGAGAGGTATATGAGAGAGGGGGGTGTGAGTTGAGAGCAGGGAAGTGAAATGGCGAGGGACAGGACGACGTGGAGATGATTTGTTTGTGGCCACCCCAAATGGGATTGAGGCGTCTGGCAATAGATAGATAGATAGATAGACGTCATTGAAAATTAAATGCAGTTTGAATTTTTATCTTACCTTTTCTGTGATTTATCAGTGATAAGGTTGTTGATCCTCATAAACCCGCATGCTAATCAGCTTGACACCGCAGGGGATAATGACAGTTTTATCACCACCACCCCATAATCTGATAATTTGTTTTCCTTTTGTGGGGAAATACTGTATACTACCTCTCACACTCCTGGCCAGGGCACTTTCACTGCCTCCCTTCATTATTGACATCTCTCTGTTCAGCTCGTGTTGTTTTGTTCATTGGCTGTTGTTATTCCAGATACCTAGAATGATGCCGTATTGAGTACCAGTACATTACCCTACAATGCCCTTCCTTCAGTGTATCTCCCATCCTTTTCAACATTTTGCTTAGTTTGCTGTAAAATGAGCTGCATAAGACAAAGTTTTCTTATAGTAAGTAGTTTAGGTTTAACAGTTCATTTCATAGACCATTACTGCAGGTAAAGCTACACCTAAAGGTTGCAGCTTAAGTCTTCGTCTTAGTTGCTAACCCGTTTGTTCTGCTCTTCCCCATCATCTGTGGGTAGCTGTTGCCTTTTTAGTGGTGTGGTACTCATTGTGTCTTTGTAATTGTATGGGATGCTTACACCCATCTTAGAAGTAAGATGATCTGCAGACACACCCTATTCATTCTGCCGTGTAATCCAATCCTTTGTGTCATCATAACCCAGTCTTTCTTTACACAACTTAAACGGACAGTTGAGGGAGCAGGGTGTTAAAATTTGATATTCCTGCTGTTGGGGATAGTGTTACCATTGTGACAGGACATTTAGTGTTTGCTATAGCTATCTATCTATCCTTCTATTGCCAGATGCCTTAATCCTGTAAAAGATGGCCATCTGTCCTTTGAGTTAGTAATTTTATGGGGAGGACCACTAACCCTTCGCCATCCCACTTGTTGACCTCTGAATGCATCAAAATGTATTCATATATACTTGGCCACTAGATTGGTTTGTCATCATGGCCTGTGTATCTTTTGTAATCATAGTTTTGGCAAGTCCTGGATTAAAAGCATGTGTAGTAATTTTCCCCATAATTTTAAAAAATTCTTCTGTAGCTTATGTACATTTTTCAATCACACACAACCATATTAGGTCAGTGGAATTTCAGCTAAGATTGACTCAGAACATTGTGGTTCAGGAATGCATAACTTGTTGAAATTGCAGATAAGAATGAGCTGGAGACTGCATTGAAATACTTGGAACAGGCTGCTCAGTCAAATTTGGTGAGTGTTTTATGATTTATGGAATATTCAAAATACTAAGGTGAAATATCGGGTTTTGATGAGTGAAATATCACTATACCAGAATTTGTTTATCAGACACCTTAAATCTACAGATCATCATGAGTAGAAGGTACTTTGTTGTTAAAAATGTCTTTTTTATCTAGCCGGAGTACACGAAAGTGTTGAGTGATGTCCTGCATCATGGAGGGAACTCTGCAGTGGCACGAATGGCTGCTGGTATTCAGCTCAAGAACACACTTGCCTCCAATGATCCTAAAGTTAAAATCCAGTATCAGCAGCGATGGCTTGGATTTCCACCGGATGTCAGGGACTACGTTAAGGCCAATGTAGGTTCCTTCATTTTAAATTTAGAGCATACTGCTTTGTCTCATTAGTATGTTAGCTACTAAGTTAAAATGGCTTCCAGATTGTTTTGTAATTTACACATACAATCAGCCTACTGTCTTGCATTTTTTCATATTAATGTATGTGCAATTTTTCCATATGCTTCTGATAATTCTTCCATCATTTTTCTTGTAAGGTTTACTGTTACTGTACTGCACATTCACTTTTTTCTGGATACAGGTTATCTTTTAATTAGTATGGTTTTTATCTGCATCACAAGATGACAGGTAAATACATTGAAAGCATTGCAGTGCTTATATTCTTGTTCAACTCACTGTGAAGTGAGGCATTTCCAGAGTAACTTCAAGTAAACTGAGGTTTAGGGCATATGCTGATGTAGCTATCACATTAATCTGTTATTAACTGTAGTAACATTTTGTTACACCTTGTTGACAGTTGTTGAATCATTGCAGGTATTGGGAGCACTGGGTACAGAACAGAACCGTCCCAGTTCAGCAGCTCAGTGTGTGGCATATATCGCTTTGACAGAGATTCCAGTGGGACAATGGCCAGACCTTATTGACAGACTCGTGGCCAATGTTACCACCCCGGGTGCTACAGACATGACCAAAGAGTCTACATTAGAAGCAATTGGATATATTTGTCAGGTAAATAAGTATTTTTTTGTACGAGGTAAATAGTTTACATCGTGCAAACTTCTCGAGAGGTATGGTAGCAGCGTTATAAACTGTAAACCATGCTTGAGGGATAATTGTGTTATCTACAAGCAAAAAGTGTTAAGTGAGCAGTTTGTTGGGTCAGAAAACAGAAAAGTTGAAATTGACTAGTGGGATACAGTGTATGATGATTTACGTTGTAGGTTTTCAGTAGATTGTCAGTATAATACTTCTCATGATCTGCATGTTACTGTTGCTTTTTCTTTGGATTGCATGCTGAAACATTCAAGTTGTAGCTTCCTGTGGATAACAGTATAGTACAGATATCTCCTGCCTAGCATTAATTTGGATTTTGCTTGATGGGATATTGGATTAGGACGATGTCCATCTAAACACACATCCACCTGTTTCTCGTACTATCTCCACATCCCACCAAGCTGTTCCTTACAGCATCAGATCAAAATTACAATTATTCTTTGTACATTAAATGCTTCATCATTGTTCCCTTGCAGGATATTGAGCCAGAAGCCATAGCTGCCCAGAGTAACAACATTCTGACAGCCATTGTTCATGGAATGAAGCGTGATGAGCCTAATGACCATGTGAGGTTGGCTGCCACCACTGCACTTCTAAACTCACTTGAATTTACCAGACAGAACTTTGAGAGGGATGCAGAACGCCACTTTATAATGCAGGTGAGCTACTCGGTTGACAAACGGCATATTTATATGTAATTTTATCAATGCTATTTTTTCATGACTTAATTGGATCATTCTGATTGTGTTTTCAGGTTGTGTGTGAGGCAACCCAGTCCACCAATACTCAGATCAAAGTTGCTGCACTCCAGTGTCTGGTGAAGATTATGTCCCTCTATTACCAGTACATGGAGCACTATATGGGACCTGCCCTCTTTGCTGTAAGTATTTTGTGCCCATAATGGCACTTGACAGTATAGTATCTTGCTGTATCTTTAATTCAGGATAAGAGTTTGAGTATTGATTACTGGTATGATTAACTCAAGCTTTATAATTGTTTCAGTACCAGTATGGTAAATGGGAAAATGTAGGAATCATCATCATCATCCGGGCCTCCTTTCCCACCCTAGGGCAGGGTGAGGAGTAGCAGTGTCCAGGCAGCCAGAATTTTCCCAGTTCAGTGGGCTATGGTTCCATTCATTCATCATTCAAGCCCTCGAAATCCAGGTTCCATCTGATAGGCTACCCCCCAAAATTCAAAATGTTCTGTAGCTTTACATATACCTATCTGATAGAGCCAATGTGAATGCTGTCGTGTTAAAAGGGGGTGCCAAATCCCTGGTCATGCACTTCTTTGCACAAAATTCATCCAGCCAGCTCAATTTCTTGCCAATCTCAGAGCCTCACCATACCTCTCTTCCTCATACACTAGTCCACCATATCCCTGCACCTTCTTCTTTGCCTGCCACGCCTCCACCCTCCTTCAAGTTCGCAGAGGTATACCTTTTTCACCTGTATTGTCATCCATTCTCTCCACATGACCACACCATCTCAGTACACTGTCACATTTTCACTTTTCTTTCCACTGTTACATCTACATTTCTGCACATCTCCAGAATAACTTCCTATTTTCAGAGTAATTTGCATTCATTTTTCTTCCTACATCATCATTACCTCCTTCACCAGTTTCTGCATGCTTCTTGCTCTCAAAATCAGTTCTTATATCAACTGAACCCCTGTCCTGTATCCACTCTAGCCACTCTTTTCCTCCACAGCTCTCTTAACCTCTTCATCCCACTATGCTGTACCGTACCTTCTTTGTTACTCCTGCCACACAACACACACCTTTAGCATCCCTAACTAGGCAATCCTAGTATGCATTCCACAAGCTGTCCTGGAATAAAATAATGAAAGTATTGTGAATTTGTTGTTCAGTCTAAAAAACAGGTCTGATTAGGTAGAACTTACAATGCAAAAGTTAGTCAATGAGTTTAGCTTAGTACAGTAATCCCTCCGTGTGGTAGGTGGGGGCGCTCACCATCCGCTCACTCGCTATAATGCTGCTCACGGGTGTCTGCCCTTTCCTCTCCTCCATCCTTCTTTCCTTCCATCCTCTTCTGTCTTTCCTTCATTCTTTCCTGTCCTTCTGCTTATGGGTGACTACACTCCCTCTTCTGTCTTTCTTTCCTTCATTCTTTTCTTTTCCTTCTGCCTGTGGGTGACTCTACACTGAGTGACAAGCCAAATGTTTCCTGTACACCAGGAATCCATTTACTGTGCTGGGTGGTAACATAGCCAGAATTTGGCACCTGGTGGTTTAGTGGGTAATTATTGCACTCCAGTCGGATTGAGCCGATGAAGGTTTACATCCAAGGGGTGGTTGGGGTTGATTGCTCATGTAATGTCACTGAGGGATGAGTGAGGCTGGTCGAGACCAACTGCCTAGCCCCGGGCTCCTATGCTCGTCATGGGGCAATGTAAGATTGGATGATGGATGGATGGAGTAATCCCTCCACTGTCTGATGTAGTAGAGCCAAAGGCATGTCCAGAAAGTGGGCCCCTACCTGCTGGACTGGTACTTATGGACCCTAACCCAGCCTGACTTTGAAAGCCACCTAAATAACTCCCTACCAGACATGCATAGCACTTATTTAAGCCTATTTAAGACCCTGTTCACACCAATAATGGACATAAAGCATGAAATAAATGAAAAGGAACCAGAGAATAAGGAATTAGAAGTGGTTATGGAAAATATTTAACAGTGTACAGGGTACATTCAGCACGTTTGTGGCTGCCTCCTCTAAGGCTCTGCTAGTGGTGAAAATGCTCTTGAAGCACGTACAGTAATCCAGTGTTGTGCTATACTTAATTCTTTGCACTGTGAGTTATAATTGTTTAGCACTGCACATTCTGTTCTTAATTGTGCCATGCCAGTTTCAACCGCCACTTTGCACACCACGCTTAATCCAATGCACTCTAAATTCTAATTTCTTAACACGGCACAACACTGTAAATTCCCATGTGGTCTAGTGGCAAGGTATTGCAGTTTATTCACTGTCATTCACAAAAACGAGCACGTGCGGCACCCATTGCGATGAACATCCACCCTCTACGGTGGTTAGGCAGTAACTGGGGAACGGGGAGCAAGGAAGGGGTGAAGGGGTGCATACACAACAACTGTTCAGCGCCGCGCAGAGCAATTTCAACTTACAGGTGGGAAAAGATTGGGGGCGGGGGGAGGTCTAGGCCCACAATATCCGGTAAGTGGGGAGTCCAGAAACTGGACGTCCAGATAGTACAGGGATTACTGTATTGTAAGCTGAGCCAGGATACATGCATTCCACTTCCAGAATTTGATTGTGATTATTATCTTTTTAGGCTAGCTATCTTGTACTCCTGTAGTAGGCTATCTGAAATGAATTTCATCATTGGATAACAAATCTTATTATTTTGTATGGACCGTTTCTTTAAACCCATGATCATCAAAAGGATGGCAGAATGGGATACATTTGAAGTATTTTGTATGGACAGGCTCCTACAACCCATGACCATCATGAGCATGGAACTAATGACGTAAGGAAAAATACTGTATTGGAGAGGTTACTGAGGCATACTCACCTCTCCCAAGCATCAAAAATATTATAATTAAGATTTACAGTTACTGTATGTAGGAAGGTAGGGACACTCACCATCCACTCAGTCAACATAGTGCTGCTTTGAGTGTGTGCCCTCTGCCCTTTCCTCTCTTCCATCCTTCCTCTTGTGCCATTCTTTCCTTCATTCTCTCCTCTTCCTTTTGCCTATGGGTGACTCTACACTGAGTGACAAGCCAAGTGGTTTCCTGTACTCCAGGAAACCATTTACTGCACCGGGTGGTAACCAACTAACCAAATTCTGGCACCTGGTGGTTTAGTGGGTAATTAAAGCACTCCAAATGGATTGAGCTTGTATAGGTTTATATCCAAGGAGTGGTTGGGGTTTATTGCTTACATAATGCCTTTTAGGGATGAGTGAGGCTGGTCACTTTCATCTTAAATATCAGGACTGACTTGCCCAACCCTGGGCCCCTGTGCTCCTCATAGGGCAACATAGGATTGGGTGATGGATGCATATAATGTGAAACTTCTGTTGTTTCTCAGATCACGCTTGAGGCCATGAAGAGTGACATAGATGAGGTGGCACTGCAGGGAATTGAGTTCTGGTCCAATGTGTGTGACGAAGAAGTTGACTTGGCCATTGAAGCATCAGAAGCTGCAGAGCTCGGTCGTCCTCCTGAGAGGACCTCAAGATTTTATGCCAAGGGAGCTCTTCAGGTGAGGAGTGCTGATCATGGCTAACGTTGTATAAGTACAGGTGTACCCCAGTTTAACGATGCAATTGGTTAGGTAAAAACCCATCGTTAGGCGGGGTATCGTATATCAGGGTAGATTTAACATGTAAAGTAATTGTATGTGTTTTTCAGCCTTGGTTTTCCCCCCCCAATCAAGTCCAAAACCTGCCCAAATGAGCACAAAAACAAGTTTAAAGCCAATCTAAATGGTCTAACAGCTGTAAACTAACCTAAGCCTAACACTTGTAAATGACTCAATAAAACCAGCAAATAAAGTCAATATCGTCAAATATTAGTAAAAAAAAAAATCAGGCTTAGTAAACTGTACCCCAAAATGACAATGTTCACCCCACCTATGGCTAAAACACATTAATCTAAGTCTAAATACAGTTTATAAATCAACCTGAACACACAGTTTTAGTCTAAAATATCATCAAAATCTGTAAAAAAATAAAAACTCATCATTAAAAGGGGTTTGGCCATCGTTAGGTGGGGTATGGTGGTATTTCTACCTCCATCGTTAAGCCGGGTATCGCATCTAGGGGTATCATATATTGAGGTATACCTGTATAGTGTTCTGTTTCCAGATATAAGTCAATAGCTGATGAAAATCCTATGGTACTGATTGTCATGGTGAGTGAATGGATGTTGTATCTTACTCAGCATTAACTCTTGCTGAGCTACAGACCTGATATGAAGCACATTGAAGGTCTGAACAGGCCAGGCTGCAGGCCACACACGAGGTACAACTTACGTTGGTTATAAAACAATGACTCGGGAGGTAATCTACGCTAGAAAGAAACAACTTGGCAGAGATTAATGATAACTGCAGTAGAAGCCTGATTTAACAGTCTAATGCAGCTAACCCCCATTCTGTTATCTTGAATTTTCCACAAAATCGAGCTCCATAACCAAGGCTCAATGTAATGGAAACTTTTCCGGTATTTTGAGGTACAGTACTTTCCGCTAAATCCTTGAAGGCAATGGTCAAGCCAAGTTCCTGACAATGCGCACCCAAACCTAGCAAACTGTGCTAACTCTCAGTGCTACACACAGCAGTCTGAACCCATTATTAATACCCCCACAAGTGCATTATTGTGTTCATGTTAACTGTGATACATACTGTAATGATTTAGTAATAAAATATGCACATATGAGTAATAAGGTAAGGATAGCATTGCACCAAAGTGTATAGTACATAAGGATATCAAACTACAGTAAGGCTCACCCCCAGAAATAGGGGTTCTGCACTTGTTGCAGAAATATGGATGACACAGGTAGCCATACTGCTCCCCCCCCCCCCAACCTGTCAAACCTGGGGTGGTTTAGCCACTGTCAGAATCACCCTTCATCAGCACCTGAGGTGGTACAGGGGTGACGGGGGCTAGAGAGCATCAGGGATGACACTCCATCTTCTCAGTTATTTCTAATTTCTGGGCAAGAGAAAGCTTCGCTCCCTCCTTTTTTTGAGCCTCAGGTATGGTTCATAAAAGCTTTGGTTCACTGAAGAAAATAAAATAAAATAAAAATAAGGCCACAATACCAAGGCAAAACCGCACTTGTGCACAGCAGTTGTATACAGTTGGGGGATCACGTGAAGGCTGCATAGGCTGAGCGACGTCGCTGAGTCCCCACTGCTACCCAGGCAGCTTGGCAGGGATATGTGGCAACACCGCACACTGCCGGTCAGGGGAGTGTTTCCAGTCTGGACTCGATGTACAGGACTTTTTGCAGCTATTCGGTGGTTTTTGGAACGGAATTTCCTTTACAGAATTATACTCATTTTAAAGGAAATTTTCTTTTAAATTGGGTAATAAAATATTATCTCGGGCTTCCGCTAAATCATGTTCGCTGAATTGAGCTTCTGCTGTACCTTATTTTTGAATTTCAGTCATTGATTTATTTATATTATTATTTTCCCACTGAAAACCAGTTGGATGAGAAAAATTTTTGAAATACAGAAATGAGTTACATTTAGTACTGTTGGTGGAACTGATGTTAATAATGGTCTTTTTATTGTCCAGTACCTTGTGCCGGTGCTGATGATAACACTGAGTAAGCAAGAGGAGGCAGATGATGATGATGAATGGAACCCATGCAAGGCTGCAGGTGTATGTGTTATGTTGCTGGCCACCTGCACAGAAGATGACATTGTACCTCATGTCCTACCCTTCGTCAAGGAGAATATCAAATCACAAAACTGGAGACTCCGTGATGCTGCCATCATGGCTTTTGGTAAGTTTTTCATTAGAAATTTGCCAGTGATTTAAATGCAGGATCCATCAGTTCTTCTGTTCTTAAAGTTGTTAGGATGTTTGTAATGCATTCAGTAAAGTTAATGAATTACCTCTGAACTGTATTCTTAGTATATGAAATGAAATTTTAATGCTAAATGCTGTTTTCACCGCCACCCTGAATTTTCACCATTGTGTTGCGCCTTGTTTTATTGATTACTTGCCAAAACTACAGTAAGACCTCACTGTATGAGACAAATTGGAGGATGATCTGGAAAGATGAGAGCAATTTGCTTGCTTTGGCATGCTCATGTGAGATGATTAGATGCAGCTGAGATGGAAATGGAGAAACTGAGAGTGGCAGGAAGTGTTGATTTCAGCATGTTTTTATGTTTTATTATTGTAAAAGCCATACTGGAAAATCGTGGTGCACATAACCCACAACTGCTTAGATGTCAGTTAATGACACAACTGGGTCACCAATCTGAAAAATGTTTTAAGCGGAGTTTTGAAATAGTGGTGGTTTTTGGTAATGAAGGTTGGACATGCCATTTAGAAACATTCGTCATCCAATCCTACGTTGCCCCATGGGGAGCGTAGGAGCCTGGGGCTAGGGAAGTTGGTCCTGACATTTAAGATGATAGTGACCAGCCTCACTCATACCTAAGTGGCATTACATGAGCAATAAACCCCAACCATCCCTTGGATATGAACCTTCACCGGCTCAATCCGATTGGAGCACCATAATTACCCACTAAACCACCAGGTGCCAAAATTTGGTTGTATGGTTACCACCCAGTGTAGTAAATGGTTTCCTGGTAAAACCATTTGGCTTGTCACACAGTGTAGAGTCAACCATAGGCAGAGGGCATAGGAAAGAATGAAGGAAAGAAAGACAGAGGAGGAAGTCTAAAGTCACCCTTAGACAGAAGGATGAGGAAAGAATGAAGGAAAGAAAGACAAGAGGATGGAAGGAAAGAAGGATGGAGGAGAGGAAAGGGCAGACACCCGAGAGCAGCACTACATCGAGTGAGTGGATGGTATTAAGGTAAAGATAATAGTATCTTGTTATGTGGGAGCGTGATTTAGCAAAAACCTAATGTAAATTGTGCCTGTATTCTACAGGTTCCATATTGGAAGGTCCAGACCCAACGAACTTGAAGCCGATGGTGGAACAGGCAATGCCAACATTGATTGAGGCACTGAGTGATTCATCGGTTGTTGTACGTGACACAACAGCGTGGACACTGGGAAGAGTTTGTGAGCTCATTCCTGATGCTGCTTGCAATGACACTTACCTCAAGCTTCTGCTGGAAGCGTTGGTCCACAGCTTGAAGGGAGAGCCACGTGTGGCTTCAAATGTATGCTGGGCCCTCAGTTCTCTGGCAGAGGCAGCATATGAGCAGGCTGACACTGGGGAGGTTGATGGAGAACCTCCTACCTACTGTCTTTCTGCTTTCTTTGATCCTCTTGTGGATGTTTTGCTCCAGACCACCGATCGTGCTGATGGCAATCAGTGCAATCTACGCAATGCTGCTTATGAGGCACTCATGGAACTAATGAAAAACTCACCTCATGACTGTTACCCAACAGTACAGAAGACCACCATGATCATTTTAGAGCGCCTGCAGCAAGTTCTTCATATGGAATCGCAGGTCCAGTCTCATAGTGACCGTGTCCAGGTCAATGATATTCAGTCCCTCTTATGTGCTACCCTCCAGTCTGTACTTCGAAAGGTGACCCCAGAGGATGCACCCAAGATCAGTGATCCAATTATGGCTGCACTCCTCCAGATGTTCCAGACTTCACAAGGTAAATCTGGAGGAGTGCAGGAGGATGCATTACTGGCAGTGTCAACACTAGTGGAGGTGCTGGGCCATAACTTCCTTAAATATATGGATGCCTTCAAACCATTCCTTTCACTAGGTCTAAGGAATGTGGAGGATTACACTGTATGCTCTGCTGCAGTTGGGGTGACAGGAGATATCTGCAGGGCCCTTGGGGACAAAGTGGAGCCCTTCTGTGATGAACTTATGTCAATGTTGGTTGAGAATTTGGGTAACAACAATGTCCATCGAAATGTCAAACCGGCTATTTTGTCAGTGTTTGGAGACATGGCGCTGGCCCTGGGACCAAAGTTCACCAAGTACCTTGATGTTGTACTCCAGATGCTGCTTCAGGCTTCACAGGCACAGGTGGACCGTTCAGACTTTGACATGCTGGATTACCTGAATGAGCTGCGTGAAACTTGCCTGGAGGCATACACTGGCATTGTTCAGGGCCTCAAGGGTGATGGAGCTACCCCCAAGCAGGAGGTGCAGCTGCTACGCACTCATGTACCTCACATGATCACCTTCATAACCTCTGTTGCTGCTGATGATGAGAAATCAGATCCAGTGGTAGCCAGCTCAGCGGGACTAATTGGGTAAGCTTTGTGGATAAAGATATGTTAAGAGCTAGGGGTTAAGTTTTATGGATATATAAATATGTCAGTAAGAACTAGTGACTTATTGAAGTATAGTTTACAGGTCTACCCCGGTTTAACGATGCAACTGGTTAAATAAAAACCCATAGCTAGGCAGGGTATCGTATATCGGGGTAGATTTAACGTGTATAGGGATGCGTTTTTGAGCCTCGGGTTTCCCCCCCCAAACAAGTCCTAAACTCACCAGATGAGTCCAAAAACAAGTTTCTTGCTCACCTATGCCTCCAAATAGCTTTAAAACAAGCTAAACTAAGTCTAAAAGCAGTTTATAACTCATCTAAACCCAAAAGTAAAATTGAAAATTGTCAGATATGTCTGGAAAAATCAAACTTCGTAAACTGTACCCCAGAATGACAATGTTCATCCCACCTATGACTAAAACACATTAATATAAGTCTAAAAAACAGTTTAGAAATCAACCTAAATATAAAGTTTAAATCTGAAATTTAAATCTGAAATTTAAATCTAAAATGTCTTGAAAATTGATTTAAAAAAAAAAATAAATAAACCCATCGTTGAACTGGGGTTTGGCCACTGTTAGGCGAGGTTTGGTGGTACTTTTACCCTCATCAGTAAGCTGGGGTATCCTGTATTGAGGTATACCTGTACTTAATAATAAACATTATACAGGTTCATATAAATGCAGTTGCGTGTTTGTTGTGTCTGAGGTTGGTGTTACGTACAGGGACCTGTGTTCAGTGTTTGGGGCTGACATGCTGCAGTTAGTGGAGACCGACCCAATTACCAGCCTCCTCACACAAGGTCGCCGCTCCAAAACATCCAAAACTAAGACCCTTGCTATGTGGGCCACCAAAGAAATCCGGCGCCTCAAGAGCAACAGCAGTTGGTGAGTACAATGACAGCGAGTACTGTACTGTACTAAACCTGACTAGGTTGGATCTCAAGGGTGTTTTGATAGTTGTTGCATAATTATTACTAAGTGACAAATCACAATAACTAATTAAATGCATCACTTCTATAGGCTACTTCAGACAAGTTGTATATTGTAAGAAAATTCTTCAATTCTGTTCAGACAAGCTATTACCTTAATAGTTTGTAGTGCTTGTAAACAGTTGCATTGCATGGCTAGAACTGCTTCATATTGTATAAAAGAAAGTGACGGTTATTATTCTCGAATGATTATGCAGCAAGTACTATCACATATCTCTACTGATCCATTCTTAGTAATAAAATAACCAAATTCTTTTTCAGTATTCACTCAGACAACACAAGTATGTGATACAGTAATGAATGAGGTGTTTGAATGATCTCTTCTGGTGGCTAGCGAGTCTTCTAGTTTAAATCTGTGTGCCTTACTTCAGTGTGCTGATGTGAACCCTTCTTAGAAGCATCCTTCTTCGAGTATAGTGTACCTGTTAAAACTGTAACTTCAGTATAACATGGGAAGGTGAAGGACTTCTGTAGTGAGTGGCTGACTATGTCCTAAGTGTCATCTAACTGGTAGTAGCCCCTAACTTGGCTTTTCAGATGAGTGGCGAGTGTAGTCTGTGGTGAGTCGATGCGATGAGTAAGATGATGCGGTGTGTCTGCATGGAGTGATGGAAGAGCGTTGCCCGGCTGTGGTGAGTGATGACCGTTCAGCGGATGGGTTGTGTGGTGAGTGGACAGACAAACGTGGACGATCGCAGGTGCGGCAGTTGTAGCCAAGTGTGCAATGACGACCGGATGGCCTCAGAAGAGTGTGCAGATACTTTGAAATTAATTCTCAGTAACAATAAATATTTGATATGATGATCACAGAAAATATTCAGTGCATCATTTCAGCTCCCAGGAAAAAATATGCCTCAATTGATCTTAAAAACAAAAAACAAAGCTTTTCCAAAGTAAATCCTCTTTCTTAAGATTTTTTAGAAAGCCAGTCCTTTCAAGTGCCTTCTGTGGGAATGAATGGTGCTGTAGCCTTGAATCTTGTACCCTACTGGTAACAATCCATCTCTTATGCAGAAATTAAGGTTTCACTTATTCTGTGGTTTCTAGTCATGGGTACAAAGGATTCTCAACTGCTATCCCTTCCATTCTGTAAATGTTAGAATAATATTTCCATAGACTGGGCAGCTGTGCTGCATTCCAATGTAGATATTTACAAGTTCCAGTTGCTACCAGTATTTTGACTGGTACAGTATATATTTATATCCAAATGAGGGAACCTGGTAAGTTCCTTTACTCACTCTAACTTTAATTATAGGGGACTTGTAAATGTCAATTGGGGAATGACAGTTTGACTTTCATGCTAATGTACCTCTTCCTTTTAGTCTCTCTAGTTCTTTGGTAACAGCACGTGTGTGTTTAGGGCACTAGAATGGGATAAGGCTGTAGTTTTACTGACGGCATTTTGAGGCGCAAAGATCAACTGTGAATTAAAGTTAATTAAACCTAACAGACTTTGGCTGTCAGCCATATTCATAACAGCACTTGAAAAGTATTTAAATTTAGCAGTAAAATAATTGATAATGTGGATCATTTTCAAAAGAAGCACATTTCAAAAGGAATAGTGATTGTTCCCCGTTGGCTTCCATGAGTTGTGCGTACAACTGAATGTTGTTGTGCCTGGTTAATGCTGATTTGAGTGAATTGTGTTTGCATCAAAATTCTTGTGTGACAGTGATTGTGCTAATAATGAGGCAGTTGTTCCAAATGTCGTAAACGTTACGTAAAAGCCTCCTCACTATATTCATAATCTCCAATGCCAAGATATTTTCTGTCCAAGAGCCCTAAATGTGCAGTGTGACAATGAGGCATGAAGTATGAAAGTTTTTGGAAGATTGCTGTTAACCCTTCATCATAAGTGCAGGAGCTCATGACAACTAGTGTGAATGTACTGTATTATTGGGTTAAGGTTTTCTTCCATCAACTTACTTTGGTTTTAGGTTTAGTGCCAAAGTTCCCAGTAAGTGGTTGGAGTGGTACAATATGCATTGTGCAGCCGGTTCTGGTTGTTACTGAATTTTTATCCATCTTGACAGTGTCAAGCAGCATGTATTAATTGGCTCAGACTAATTTTGCTGTGCTTTATGTATACAGTTGTTATTGTTATATTCCAAGATCTCCCAGATAAAAGTATTAGCAAATGCTGTTTGAGATGGAGAAGATTTAGTAAAAAGCCAGACAAGCTGATTACTTGAGGAAAATTAAGTTACTGCAGTCTGTGACTGGTGAATGTTTTGACTGTGATACGAGGCCCTGTGTGACATGGCGTTATGTGAGCGTGTGGTGCAGCTGATGTTCAGTCCAGTAGTGCTTGTCGCAGAATGCTGTGGGGCTCCCAGTGTTTGTCGTCATACAGCACCAAGATTTTCAAGAGAGAATTCAGTGTGTCAAGATTATATCTGGTTCCCCGGTGTGATTCAGCATATTTGGACTGTGTGAAACAAGTGGCGTGCATCCAGAGCTTCTTTGCCATGTTAGCACATGGTGAGCTTGACAGCAGCCAGGGAGTCATGTTCCGACCCCAGCTAACTCTCTAGGCCTGCCTTGCCACCACCCCCCCCTCCCCCAGTGACGTGACTTAGTGACTGAGGGTGTGAGTGCAAAACTTGTCGTTCTTGAAGGACGTGTGACTGTGATACTGTGTTCCTTTAGTGCAAATGTTAGTGCGCGAATGTGTACATTCCACCGGATGGTGTAGTATTAGTGTACAGAAAACAAACAACACAAGCTTTACAGGTGAACCTGCTACACAGTTCACGGTTTAGCTGACTTAGTAATATAACTTGTTATTGCCTCAAAATAGATTGATTTTTGTGTTTATTTATTTTTTTTTAATTTTTATTTTTTTTCATATAGGCCACTTTCAGTAATTGTGGATAAACCTAGTGTATATTTTTTCACAATCCATGTTAATATAATGTTCATTTTTAATTTGTGGTTATTCTTGGTACTATAAGGCATATAGGTTTTCAAGATCCCTGTACCACATTTATGAATAGAAACTTTGAATAAATACGTTTGAAATGAAAGAGTATTAATTTTCCTTCTTGCACTACAGTATTCTATGGTGGGGAATGCATATGAAATGTCTGTCAGACTTGGCCTTTCTTATTTAATGGATTTTTTGTGGATGTCTTTTTCAGTGGAAAAACAATTAGCAGATTATCTACAATAGGATATATATTTTTATATAGAAATATGTATATTTAAACACCAAATGAGGTGATGTATCCGTAAGTCATCTGAATTATATTTCCACTATGTTTTGATTTCCTCATGATATGTGTATTTTATTTTAATTTACCATATTCCAAATAAGTCTCTCCGAACAGTGTCTATGAATACCTGGGAGTGATATTCACAGCAGTCTCTGCTTTCCCTGTTTTTTAGCATAAATTGTCCAAATGTGTATTTTCAGATAATCTTTACTGGTACTGTACTGGTAAAAGAACAAGAGTGTTGGCTTGTCATGTACTGAAGAGTAGTATGGTACTGCATTACACAACTGATTTTTCTTTTGTAATAATGTGTCCAGTTTTGATCAAGCTTTGTGTTTTATGAATAATCACTCAGGAAAATCTGGTATAAAAGCTGCAGTTGTTACTAAAGCCAGATGAAGTCCATCAGCACAAGGACATACATTTTGTACCATACATTGTATTTTATTCTGGATAATGTTAGATGATCAAGATTGAAATCCCTTCTGTGGTGGTGGTAGCAGCTCGCCTTTAACCTCTTCAGTATGAGGACAAATGTATTTTATTCTGGCTAATGCTTGATTTTAAGCCTAACTGATTCATTTTATTTTATTTTTTATTTAGGCCTGGACTCCTATGCTCCTCATGGAGCAGTGTATAAGTGTGTGTGTGTGTGTATATATATATATATATATATATATATATATATATATATATATATATGTATATAATCTAAGGAAACCACCTAAGTAACGAAGAGGTTAATGGAGGGTTTATTTAGTACCTCAAGTTAGAAAAGTTTCCAGGGCTGAATAAAGTAATCAGAATAGAAAATCATACAGTTTTGAGAATTGAACACAGTTTGCATTAACCCCACAAGTTGGATGTGCTTTGTACAGTATTTTACTAAATCTAATTCCAGATAGTTATATTGAGGTCAAGATACTCCCTCAAGTGAAAGGGTTAGAAACAATCTCCTTTGACCGTTACATCTTGGATGTAGTTCTTTCATGAAACTGTTGTTTCCACCATGTTATTTTATTCAGCTTGATGGAGATATAGCAAAGGAGGTTGAGTCAATGTATTGACAATTGACCAGTGCACTGAGAGGTACTGCCATCTGGTGGCAGTCTGCGAACTGCTCCCAGATACATGTTTTGTGGGTTTCAAAGATAAATTTTTCTGCACATTGTCATGTTATTCCTCAGATCATAGAATTTTTCAAATGCCTTTGACAGTTATGCTCTTGGTGTGTATGTGGTATTAGAAAAAAAAAGAAATAACATGCTAAATACAGCACAGTATTTGGAGAAATCCTTTCATGCACAACTTTTACTATATTTTTAAAGTCATTGCTGGAGCAATGTACAAGTTTTCCTGAATGTTAGTCTCACATGACTACTCATCCCATCAGTGGCACACCTTGCCAGTCTCGTGCTTGTTTACAGTCGTATGTGTGGGAGAGCCAAGTACCAAATGGAAATGTCGAAATTATCCGTTTCTATCATTGTTTCTAAGAAATGGAAATCCTGTTACCCTTATTCAAATGATTCACAGTCTTTATACATGCATGAAGGCAATATTTCCACATAAACCCTCTTTAATACTTCCCTTGAAATCATCTAATGGAAAGGAGATCATAAGTTTGAATATTATTTTTTTTTTTCCAACCCATCTTCATAAGGCCATGATTATTGTAGAACCCTTAGTTTTGTTAGTGAAAACCTGATGTTCAACATGATAACAGTCAGCTTTAGTTGGTTTTGAATAGAATAGCGTTCAAAATTGTTAGCTATAACCCTCACATCTGCAGTTCATATCTCTGTCAGAAGTTCACAGGCTGCCACAAGACTGCAGGACCTTTCATTGCGCTGGCCAATAGGAAGGGCTCACCATCACCAAGGGCTACACATACTAGTCTTTAATAGGGGCAGTGCCTTATCTTTTAGAAGGACCATGGCAAAGAAATTTTTATTGACTGTGAAAGGGTAGAAAGACAAAAGTATGGGAATACTATGATATACAGCAAATTCTTCCATTAATTTAGCTCTGTAAAGAACGTTAAAATAAACAAGCAGTCAGCAAGCTCGGAGGAGGACTTGTTGGAGGTGTGGTATAGCAGCAGTGTCACACAATCGTTTCCCCCTCCTCTAAATTTTTGCTGCTAGTGGTGATGTGGGTGGGTGCATATCTATTACATGTAAGTTTCTTCCCATAACTTTTTTGGACGTGAATCTAACTGGTGACAGATGTGTTATGAAACAAAAATTGTATGAATAAAGTTTCAGAAGGCACCAAATAATGAAGAAGGAAAGTAAGTTGAAACTGAAGCAACTGACATAGGGTTACATTTCAGTTTCAGCTCCTACCTTGAACTAGCAGCTATTGTACATATGTTGTTACCAGTGGTAGACGGTAATGTTAATTAAATTGATGAAGCAGTTATAAAATATATCAAAGTAAATGAAAGGGATTATAGGGCAAAGTGGTAAATATTGGTTATATGTCACCCCTGCTTGGTGTATTTTTGTGGACCTTTATTAAGTACTGGATAGAGATTGAATTGGGGTGGTTGGATGCAGCATACATTAATCCCATTGCTGCAAGAGGTTTCCACAAGGCTTAATGAAATAGACCATTGGATTGAAGGGTTAATGAATAAGAAAGGGGGGGGGGGAGTCAAAAAGGGTGAATTCATACAACAAGGGAATCTCCTGGGCTAGAACCAATGGACCATATAGCTTTGCAGGGCTAGGAGAGAGCCTTGGAGAGAATGCCTTATTTCTCACCAGAAGCAGGCTACCCCAGTGTGGGGTCGAGCTGCCAACCCTACGGTCGTGAAGAACGATTGCTACCACAGCTATTCTGACTCCTTTGGGGAAGACAGTGAAGGGGGTTGGCAAGGAAACAGTTATTACAGTTGTTGGTTTTATTCCAGATGAATAAGCATATGGAGGGGAGCATTTGGATGGAGGGCTACGTGAGCAGTATATGAAAAGTCACACCACCCATTTCTGTACTACTCGGGCAAGTCTATTCAATATGAGAAGGAAGAGCTGCAGGACTGCTCATGGCACACTCCTGGTCAGGGTCTGCTTCAGGTGGGCTTTACTGTGATGCTTCTGTCATTGCTGGAGCTATGAAAAGACTATCTTGAGGGTACTTGGTGGGGGGGGCGGGGTGACTCAGTGGTAAAGTAGGTGACTCGAGCTCGAGACTTTGCTCTGCTCGTGGGTGGGAGGGGAAGCGTTCTGTAATCCTAGCAGGGGTATAGCTATGATCTATCTAGGTCTAGCTCGGTGAAATAATCCCTTGGGGGTACTTTGGAAGGATGCGGGGGGGGGGGTGAAATGGCAATGACGAGGTCATAGGCATGGTCGCTCCTATCGCCTTCCTTACAGAAGTGTTTAGGATAGTTTTCTTTCAGTACGCCAGCTGCAGCATTTCATTTGTGTAGCACCTCACAGTTAGGCCATCGGGCCAAATTAAGTGACGCATTGATAGGGTCTTGCACCAAGATTTCCTTTGGCGGCATGAAAGGAGGTGGGGAAATGCATGAGGGAGTGAGCGCATCGCCATAGGCTATATGTAACTGCAGAGGTTAATACATAGGCTAAAAATCCTCGAAGCTTTCCCTTTTGTGACTGCGCTTACACAAGCCCCCAGCCAGTAAGGGTATATTCCACTGAGCTCTATAATATTAAGGGGCTTCCTCATGGGCAGCGCCGCGTAGTTTGTGTGCTCGCTGGAAGGGCACCGGCGGCGCTTATGTAATGGCAGCCATGTTTATGCACCTCGGTGGATGTCCTTGCCTTTTGAAAGCCGATGAATCCGGAAAATATAGTGCCATGGACCGCTGCGGAGCTTACAGAAGCATGAGCGAGACAGAGACAGCAGGCTACGAACAGTGTTCCAATTTCATTACCATGGTGCAGAGGACGAGTTCTGTTTCAATATGGCGCCAAAGTCATAACGTTCGCGCGGAGATAGCCCCTCCATATTATAGAGCTCAGTGGTATATTCCTTAGCCACCCCTATATTTTGGGCAAGTTCCTTTGTTTTCTGTCGATAAAAGAATTTTACAGTGAAAACTAAAATAATTTTTGAGTGCAAATTCACATTTTGTATTCGACATCCTCTTGGTAATATCTGGCAATGAGCTGTCAATAATAGCGGTCCCGTTATGTTTCCTGTAGTGTTGTGTCGCTGTTGTGATTCTTTAAGTGTGTTTTATAACAAGAGAACAGCTTTTCGAAATTGCATTTACAGATCCATATGGAAATTCAGATCGTGTAAGTACACATGCTAGTTCTGCCCACGTTGAGCCGCGGTAATTTGGTCAGCCAGAACACAGGTCATAATCAGACTGATCAAATCTCCGCCTTTGTATTGGTAAATATGAACTATGGTTCAGCATAAGTTGACAGAAGTATGTAACAAGTATTACAGGAAGCCGGTATTGATTTTGAAGGGGTTTCTTGAATTGTTAACTATAAAAAGGTCAGTCATGATCAAGTAACTTCCGTTGCTTTGGTAAAGATGATGGAAGCGAACTTATTACAGTACTTTTAAATAAAATTTTAGGTACCAGTTTCAGAATCGCCACCTGGTGTCCCCAGCAGTCAGAGAGAAAAACTCTGGCGATATTATACCATGTTTTCAGTTTTAGTAGACTTGGTGTTAAATAGTTGTAGAGTATATTCTGTATACAATAACTTGATCAGATCTTGCCCATCCTTACAAAATTTTTAAATTTCTCACTTTAGTTACACCATCATATTTTTTCCGTATTTGAATAAATTGTCATAATGTATACTGTATAAGATTTTCAGTCTCTTGGCCACAAGCAAGGACCTGGGCTGTGGCTTAGATCTTTATAAAAATCCATATTCCCTTTCAGGTCAGTTGATGGCCACTTGACTGAAGGGCTCACTTAGCAAGTAGCCAAGGAGACTCACTCTTATAACTAAGGGTAAGAATTCATGTAAACACACCTTAGTACTGTACTCAAATTGTGGGAATAGTCCAGATCTGTCAGGTTAAAGACTGAATACAGTATAAATCACCAGACACCTCAGCCATGTTAATTACAGTTTATTACTTGCAGAACCTTACTGGAGTGATGGCAGCCAAGCCAGCACTGATTCTGCTCTTCAGTGGCAAGCGCAAATCAGGGAAGGACTACATCACTGACTTGCTGCATCGGAGGTAAGCTTTCAGACATTTTTGACCAAATCCTCGTTGATGTGTTCTGTCCAATGATGTAATTAATTCTGTTTTTTATATCTACCTCCAGGTGTTTTTTTTTCACTAGAGGGGAAATTTCTTGTTGTGAAGAGGTTTTGAGTTTATACAAAAGTGAATCCATTACTGTAAAGCTGTATGGATATAACGAGAATACAGTAAAGAATGTTGGTGTGCTGTACTGTACTCTTGTAGTTCCTTATTTTGTAGACAGTTTGCCAGACCTGTACATACAGAATGTTATACTGTAGTAATCTACTTTCCTACACCAGGGAAAATATATACCCGGTAATCTTCGCACACCATGTAGCTAAGTATAATCAGTTAAATAGAGTAAACCTCCCTTCCTACAGAGACACCACTCCCAAACATAATGAATTTGTAAATAATGATAGTAATAATAATAATGATAATAATAATAATATTATTATTATTATTATTATTATTATTACCTATATCTATTATCTATGTATTGCCAGATGCCTTAATCCCGTAAGGGGTGGCCACAAACAAATTGCCTCCATGTCGCCCTGTCCTCTGCCATTTCATTGCACTGCTCCTAGCTCACACCCCCCTCTCTTATATACAGTCAAGTCACCTAAGACACGGCTAATTGGTTCTGGGCCAAGCCTGTGCAGTAGAAAACCGTGCCATGCAAATAACTAAACCTATGGGAAAAATGGAATTTGATTCTGGATGTTTGGCCAAAGTCCCCTTTTTCACCCCACTTTTCCCCATTTTCCCCCACTTAACACAGGCACACACTCAATCAGTCAGTCAGTGCATGTATTACACACAAATTAAACACTAAACAATAAATAATAAAGGGTTTTAAGGGCATAAAATACTGAACGTACCCAACTCCAACGACGATAGTGCTGAAGTGGAAGGGGTAGGGTTGGGGGTTCCGAGGCAAGAGGCGCGTTTCAAACCTTGTTGCCACACCTATTCATTATATCTTGCTCATTGATCAGATGATCATCACAGTCTTGCAAGAATTATGTTTGCCTATCCTTTTTACTATGTCTTTTCCTCAGTAAGGGATGTAAACTGATTAATTTATTTAGTTTAATGAGACAGAGGAAGTGATGTGGATCATTTGGTATTACAGCCTCTTTGTGGCTATTTTTTAAATTTTTTTATTTTAATGTGTGTCCGACTCTGGGCATATGCTGTGAATGGGCATAGGCTTCACAGCCATACCATACATCTCTACATGTCACCACTTCAGTGCTAACACCCACTGCCCATATTGAATACATGTTAGGGCTGTCTCTTACAGGACTGGTGTATTGGTATTAGCGGGGGTATTTTTACGACACGTCGGCGGGTCTTCTGGTAGATCAGTAAAGTCTGGTTTTATGAAATTAAGAGCCTTAAACTGTTTCCTGCCCCAGCGAGGATTGAACCTAGGTATCCAGTAGGACTGCAGGCCACCTTTCTACCCCCATAATTTAAAAAGTTAGTCTTAATATTTTAGGGGATTGTCAGTTTTAAGCACCTAGCATAGGGTGAGAGTGTATTGTCAGCCTGTGTTAAGATCCTACACTCTGTTAAACTTTTGCTTTTTTTTTATGACTACTTCCTGAGTAGAAGGATTTGTTGCCCACTTCACTCGTGCCTTACAGGTATATTTATGCTTTCATGTTAAAGGCAGCTAAAGGAAACATTTAATGAAATATACTTCTGTAACTGGAAATTTCATTCATCAGAAAGCCTTTAATGGACTTTCAGTATGTATGGTATTGTATACCAGTATTTTAGCTGAAATCAATGGTCAGTTCTGTATGCTGTTACAGGCTAGATGACAACAACAGTGTTATAATCCGTCTCTCGGGTCCCATCAAGCAGCAGTTTGCAGATGATCATGGACTTGATTATAATCACCTCCTGACTGCCTCAGACTACAAAGAGAAATACCGGGTACAAATGATAACTTGGAGTGAAGCCAGGCGAGCCCAGGACACAGGCATCTTTATAAGGGCTGCCATCCAAATGTACCAGGGTAATGTATTAATAATGTAAAGGTAGGTACAGCCATGAGTAAAAGTTTGCTAACACTTCTCATCAGATTGTGGCATTGGAAATTGTTACATGAACTGTTTTTATATGATAGCAGTAAGAAACACATAAGAGTATGAAAAGGGTGGATACTGTATGCCATGTGGGGAGGAATGAGATAAATAGAAGGCAGGACACAGTGATGGCAGATGATTCCTGGTGTGTATTTGCTCATGGTTGTACATTTCTAGCAAGTAACTCCTTCATGTATTGTGGATCCCATTTTCATTAGTTTTATTCATGATTTTTCACTCCTATATATCACCAGTCTTGCACCCATACCATGATATGGACATTAATACACCTTGCAACACTTAGTTTTCACACTCGGCCTCATACTAGTATTAAGGCCTTCATAGCACTAGCTTCTGGTTATTCCCCTGATACACCATACTGTTTAAATTCATTTCTTTAACCCTTTGAAACCACTGATATATGTTTTAAGTGTTCTTTGTATCACCAGATGATTTTACTGAACTTAGGTAAGACATTATATCATGACAAAGTTAGATATATCCTTTATTAAACCTTTACTAAGAGAGATCTACCGTATGCTGCACCATGTTTTCAGTGTGGTAGCTAGAAGAAACAAAAAACATCATTAGAAAGAATGTTGTTGTGGTAGTCCGGGGCTCATCAAAATGTAAACCCGATGGACTGGCTGAAATTATCCTTCTGCAGTACACTGTCCTCACTTGAGGGGAGAGGGAGGGAGGTGAAGGATGTTTGTAGAGGCTAATGAGGCAGCTTCACTGTCTGGTTAATGCAGTGCAACCATTTAATATCATCCCTCTCCATCATTACACCATTATGTTGAAGGGGTTAATTGATATTTTCCCAGCTACCTTCCCAGTTCGATACACACCTAAGCACTGCCTCCTCCCACCACAGGTGAACAATACCCAGTGTGGATAGTGAGTGACATGCGGCGTCGAAGTGACCTGGCTTGGTTTCAGGAGCACTACCCAGGTTGCCTGTACACAGTGCGAGTCAGGGCATCACCAGAGGCCAGGGCTCAGAGGAGATGGAACTTCACACCAGGTAAATGAGGCAGAGATGGTTAGAGTAAGATAATCTGCACATTTAATTGTTATTATTTTATTTATTTAGTGTGGCTTGGTATATTTTGGAAATTTTTATTTATTTATTTATTTTTTGTGAGGATAGACTTGATAGTGTGTTTCCTGAGGTGCAGTATGTGGCATGCATGTTCAAATGTCAACATTTCAGCCATTTCTGTGCTAATATCCTCCATGAATGCCGAATATATGCAAGAACTGGTGTGATGGGTGTTTTTATGATGTGTCACAAGTTCTTGTGGAAGACCAGTAAAATGTGTTTTACCAAAATTCTAGTAAGAGTTGTGTGGGTAATGATTGTTGATGTAGGGGAGCTTGTGGGAACTGATGTAGATGAATGAGTCATGAACACTGCTTTGTAAACAGGTAGGGTCTGGATGGCCCATGTGAGAACTGATGTTTTTGTAGCTTCATGAGGGAAATGATGTGTCTTTCACATTATATAGGTTGTGAGTAAGATATATGAAGGTCATACATACATCATCTAATCTAATGAGCATTTATCTCTGCTGTATTTATACCTCATCATCTTTGTTCATACACTGTTAAGCTAAGTTGTTGCATGGTAGTTATTTGAGCCTTTAACCTGTACCACACAGTGTAGATCTACGTCCCCTTCAAAAACGCTGGTGACGTAGATCTACGTCCTGCAGCATTGAGAAGTCATTGAAAGCAACCAAAGTAAAATGGAAAGTAATAACGTATCTTGCTAACTTCAGACATTTCTCCTCTAGCTTACAACACTGATTTAGGAGCATGGGAGGCGACTGAGTCTTCGCAGGCTCACAGCCGCTCTGCTGTCTCTGTAACTTTGAAGATTTCAGAGGTCGAGTGGCACCAACCTGACTCGATTCACCTACTTTCTGGCTTTGGTGATTACTTCTGTTAGTGCCAGGGATCTTATATTGATGTATTAAGCCCATTTACCCACAAAAAATATTCCAAAATCAGTTTACAAGCTCACAGCCGCTCTACTCTCAGTAGCTCGATGATTTCAGAGGTAGAGCGCACCAGCCTGACTGGATTCAGGCAACTATCTGGCTTTAGTGATTACTTTTATTAGTGCCAGGGATCTTATATTGTTGTATTAAGCCCATTTAGACATAAAAAAATCCAAAATCGGCTGGCGTAGAGGGGTATAATCCCCCCCCCCCCGCAGTACGGGTTAACTTGTAATGATAACCAAGTTATGGCGCCTGGTGGTTTAGTGGGTAATTAAGGCGCCCCAATCAGATTGAGCCTATGCAGGTTTACATCCAAGGAGTGGTTGGGGTTATTGCTCACATAATGCCACTCGGGGATGAATGAGGCTGGTCACTCTCATCTTAAATGTCAGGACCAACTTGCCTGGCCCCAGGCTCTAATGCTCCTCATGGGACAACACACGATTAGATGATGATGTTTAAATTATTCATTCATTCATTCATTCATCTAATCCAGTATTGCCCCATGAGGAGTGTAGGAGCCCGGATCCCGCGGCTAGGCAAGTTGGGCCTGGCATTTAAGATGAGAGTGACCAGCCTCACTCATCCCTGAGTGGCATTATGTGAGCAATAAACCCCAACCACCCCTTGCATATGAACCTGCACCGCCTCAGTTCAACTGGAGTGCCTTAATTACCCGCTAAACCATAAAATTTGGTTATATGATTACCACCCAGCATAGTAAATGGTTTCCTGGTGTAATCAATTGGCTTGTCACTCAGTGTAGAGACACTTGTAGACAAAGGAGGAAAGAAGGAAGAGAGGAATGGGAAGGCACCTGAGAGCTGGACGCATCGAATGAGTTGATGGTGAGTGCCACCATCTACCACAAATGATTAATTTTTAATGGTGTATTATTTATTTATCTAATTCTTCTCAGGTGTTGATGATGCTGAGAGTGAGTGTGACCTGGATGGTGTGAACAGTTGGAATCTTGTGGTGGACAACAATGGAGAGAAGGAGGCAGTGAATGAAGTATTGAGCCAGCTCCAAACTCTCTGTCAGACTTGCCTTACATCATCATCTTTATCTCAGCCCCACAACTCTACATCAAAATCCGAGTCACTACCTCAGTGACACTGACTACTTCTCCAGCCCATTTGTGTTCTTACAATTTAACGCTCTCGTGGTTGAGTCAAGTTTAGTATTGAATTCCAGCTAATGGCAGAAGACTGTGTTTATTGAGAGCGAGTTGTAAGAGATATATGTAAGAGACTGAGAGAGTTAATTCATTCTCTGTTCTTGGAGATTGCAACCTGTGTGTACAAGGCAAGGGATCATCACTGAATGATGTTTTAAACTGTTAGACCAGTTAGCTGACACACAGTGGTGTTATACAAGCATTTTTGTTAATTTTGTATTTATGACAAAGTGCATGATTTGCTGATGCCTGTGATGTTTTATCATAGTTGTTTTTTCCTTCATGACAAAGTACAGTACTTAGTCTCATTGACTTAAGCTGCCACTTGGTTAACATTGAGCAAATGAAGTTGATAGGGAAAAAGAAGAGGATGAATAAGAATGAAGTACAGTGATGAAGTGGAGGAGCATGAAGGCAGCTTGGATTGTTGGAGGGAATAGAGATGAGATGAATTTCTTAGAAACAATTTTGTTGTCATCACCCAAGTTGAACTTTGGTGTAATGCACATTGCAGTAAAGTGGTTGTGTGACGAACAAGGCCCTTAATGCTTTGATGATGCTTATATGTGGTAGTTGGGGGTGCTCACCATCCACTCACTCAGTGTAGCGCTGCTTTGGGTGTCTGCCCTTGCCTCTTCCCCTTCTTTCCTCTGCTGTCTTTCTCTCAATTCTTACTACTTCCTTCTGCCTACAGATGATTTTAGCATCCTCTTCTGTCATTCTTTCTTTTGTTCTTTCCCCTTCCTTCTGCCTATGGATGACTCTACACTGAGTAACAAGTCAAATGGTTTCCTGTACACCAGGAAACCATTTACTATGCTGGGTGGTAACCATATAACCAGATTATGGCACTTGGTGGTTATGTGGGTAATTAAGGTGCTCCAGTTGGATTTAGCCTGTGTAGGTTTATATCCGAGGGGTGGTTGGGGTTTATTGCTCATGGAATGCCACTCAGGGATGAGGCTGGTCACTCTCATCTTCAATGTCAGGACCAACTTGCCTAGCCCCAGGCTCCTACACTCCTCATGGAGCAACCTTGGATTGGATGATGGATGGATGGATGGCATAAGTAAGAATTTATTTAAGTGAATATTTTATGTTGGTTTGCTCTAGTTGTAACTGGTGTACCCAGAACTATTAATTGTGCATAATCTTGACTGGTTGTGGATCTGACAAATGACTGTGATATTGTATTTTATGGTGAATGGTGGGATTTTATATGGTTGGATATGGAATTTCTGGATGACTTTATATCACATGGAAAAACTTGCTACAGTAAAAGTCCTGTAATCTGAATGGCATGGGAATGAGGGTCTTTCGGACCACTGTGTTTTTCGGACTATTAGGAGGGACCCTTGAACACATTAGAACTATGTACATGATCATTAAATAAACACTTCAAATGATATGGGTCATTGTTTTACTCACTGGAAATGTACCAAAGCTGAATAGGTGGTGGCAGGTACAGTACATTGAAGTCCAAGAGCAAGTCCAGACCAGATAAATCCTTAGATAAAGTCCAGAAAAAAAAAAAATCGGGAAAAATTTAAAAACTTGGCTATGATAAATTCGGAGTATTGGGATATTTGAATTATTGGTGGATGGATTGGAGGACTTTTACTGTAATAATGTTTTGCAGAATTTATTAAAGCATTTTTATATGTAGTGATGTTAATAAATTTATATACAGTATATATGATGATGTTTAGCAGTCCTATATATTTTGAGGTGGAGCTACTGGCCAGAGGGAGCAGTAGTGAGACTTGGTGATTTTTGTCATGGCTGAATGAAGTTTGTAAGTGCTGTACTGTGCAAAGGACCACCATTTTGTCACACCAGTTATTTTGATATTTAACTTTCTCAGCAGTTGTTAGTGTATTCTCTCTATACCAGCCATGTAGACATCAATCTTTATCCTATTCCTTCCAGTATCCAGTTCACGGACCCCCTTACATTATTATCTTGGACACATACGAACAGTCCCCATTACAGGTCGAGCATGTGTTACAGAGTATCAGCTACTTTCTTAACTGGAACTATAAATTACAAGAAACTAATAACTCAGCTTTGAAGATAGCAGTGCAACTTTAATAGACAATGTTTCTGCTTTGAAGATAGCAGTGCAACTTTGATAGACAATGTTTCTGCAATTTACTATGGACTTAATTAAAAACGAACATCAGCAAAAGGATAAAAATGTAGGGAAGAGTAAAGTGATGGTCTTTGAGATAGGTGAAGTTAGTGAATGTACATCGAGGTTGGAAGGTGAGGAATTGGAAAATGTGAGTACGTTTAAGTATTTGGGTAGCGTGATGAGTAAGGATGGAGGTTTGGAGGGTGAAGTGCTTGAAAGGGTACAGCAGGGAAGAAAGGTTGCTGGTTCCTTGAAAGCAGTGATAAGGAACAGGGAAGTGAGCATGGAAGTGAAAAAGTTACTACATGACAGTATTGTGATACCAACTCTAACGTACGGAAGTGAAGCTTGGACATTGTTGGAAGGACACAAGTCAAGAGTGAGAGCAGTGGAAATGAGTTATTTAAGAGGAGCCTGTGGAGCCACGTGGAGAGACAGGCTGACGAATGAGGATATAAAGGAGCGTTGTGGTGTGGATGTGGATGTGATAGGAAGCGTTATGAGGAACACACTGAGGTGGTTTGGCCATGTGGAGAGGATGGAGGGTGAAAGACTGACGAAGAGAGTGTATGTGAGTGAGGTGGAGGGGGGAAGAGGGAGGGGGAGGCCGAGGATGAGATGGAGGGATGGGGTGGAGAGGTATATGAGAGAGGGGGGTGTGAGTTGGGAGCAGGGCAGTGAAATGGCGGGGGACAGGGCGACTTGGAGGCGATTTGTTTGTGGCCACCCCAAACGGGATTGAGGCGTCTGGCAATAGATAGATAGATAGATAGATGTATACAGTATCATATGTCTCCTCAGGTGGGAAGAAATATGTAAATGAATGGAGATTCACTCTACCAAGCCAACCACTGGACCTAAGTTGACCTTTTTGGGCATAACTCAGTCTGGATAAGCTTCAGTGGACCTAATGGAGTTATATGTGAACAGTGAAGCATAATGCAGCGTAGAAGAAAGTTGGCTGGTTCTGTGGAGGCCTTCGTACAAAACAGGTTAATGAGTATGGAAATTACAGGAGGACTATGTGAAGATGTGGAAGGTGTATGTCAAATATAGTTAAGGAGAAAAATATATACTGAACATAACTAAGTTTGAGAGGTGGCAACACAAGATTCCTGGGGCTTGAAATGGTGTGTGCATTAATGTGTAGCCTATTTCATTGGGCCTGCTGTTGATGGCTTTCACTTTCATGCTTTCTTTATGCCTATTTCTTCCTTAGGTGGAAAATGAAATGATGAAAAATAATATACTGTACTTGCACTGTGTGTGTGTGTGTGTGTGTTTGTGTGAAAAGTTCCTCTGGCTTGTAGGTGGGGGTGCTCCCCATCCATTTACATGATGCAATGCAAAACCTTAAGGTGGTCCTACTCAAAGTGACAGGCGAATTTGAAGGAGGGAGGAGACGAGGTAGGCCAAGGAAAAGGTTGAGGGATATGCTGGATGAGTGTGTAAGGAAGAGAGGTATGGAAGTTGGTGAGGCTAGGGGACTGACAAGAGCTCGAGCAGGCTGGATGAATGTTTTGAGAAGTGCATGATCAGGGATTTGGCCCCCCTTTTTAACGTGACAGCATTCGGGTTGACTATCAGAAGCGTATATGTGAATCTGCAGAATATGGTGAAAGTTTTTGGCGTATCAGATGGAGCCAGGATTCCTGGGGCTTGAATGAAGAGTGACTGGAAACGTGGCCCACTGGAGTGGGCAAACTTAGACTGTCTGGACGTTGCTATTTTTCATCCTGCCCTAGGGTGGGAAAAGAGGCCGGGATGATGATGAATGATGATGTAATCCAGGAAACCATTTACCGGCATACGCTTGATAATCTAGTGGATTAAAGTGCTTGAGATGATAGATTTACATCCAAGGAATCGTTGGGGTTAATTATGCATATGCCTCTCAGGGAAGAGTGTGCCTGGTCGCCTTTGCCATGTATGCTGGGAGTGAACAGTCTTGTCTCGGACCCCTACACTCTTGAGTGAGCAAAAAGGGTTTGGACTAGGATGATGGATGGACCTCTTTGGCTTTAGGCTATTCCTTGGTCCTTCAACAGGGTGCCATTCATAAATCTCTCATCTAGCATTTCTTGTGTTGGGCAGGTTACACGCTGTTTCAACAATGAATAATGAATTAATATGGAAGAACGCTAACCTAATAACACTCCTTGATTATTGCCAACAAGCTCGCATGATTCTTGCATCGTCTGAGTTAACAGTTTGTTAGGAATCCTCGCCGGTAAGGATTTGTTATGAAAATTTACCCAGTAAGAACAAACCATCTTCACAGAGCTGAAATATCATTGGTTTTTGATCCTCGTGGTGATTCCAGGAAGTTACCAGTTACTTTTTGCCTAGGCATTTGATTATCTGATTTTCATGAATTCAACTGCTAAGCACATATTTGTGGCACTTGTTTTGAGCTTTACGAGCTTTCAGAACCGTATAAGAGTAGGGCAACTTTACTATCCATATTAATATTCATCCTGCTTAGCAACGTTTCCAGGCTCGTACGACATGACGTCACTTTTGCTGCTGAAGATATCGCATTCCAATTTCTGGAAAAATGGAATAATATATTTTACCATACATGAAGCCTTGATTAGACTGACAACTTCAAATTGCTATGACAGATACTAAATCTGCATGAAAAAATCATTAGCGTTCATCAAATGCGAAATATTGATGAGAAAGAAACACTTGCTAGTTGTGGTTTTGGCGGGAATGGTAGACAGTGAAGCAGCTGATGGCGCGGTAAGAAGGCGTGCACGGTGCATCCCTCCTTGTTTTCTTGTGTCAACGTTCTCTTCACTTACCTGTGTTATGCCCTCCGTTACAGAAAACTCATAGGAGAGGCTGGCACTAGTGTCTGTGTTAGTGGATTAAATTGGAAGTGGATTACAACACTAATTCAAGGAAAAGCAGCCATGTAAGTTCATTCCAGTTTGTATTTTTGAAGTTGTAACTTCTGGAAACTCAGCTTTTCCAGATTTTGACAGCTCTTGTGAAGAGAAATCGTTCACTCACGTAAAGAGCGTGAAGTGTAGCTCATGGAATGAAAGTTTATACCCAGTGTCCAGCAGTGGGTCCTTAACTTACGGTACACTGAATACTCGAGTTAGTGTTATTGATCAGGTCTAAGTTTCTTTGATAAAATCGGATACCCATTGAGCTACTGACTCAGAATTTCCAGCGAGTCATGGACCTCTGGCAATGAATTTGAAACTGTTAGCTGTTCGCGGTAGTCTGTAAGGAGGAAAAGAATTATTCAGGCTTACCTTAGCACGTTGTTTGAGGTTTGCAAACATTTTTGAACTTTGCATGGTTGTCTTTTTTCATCTTGAATACTTGATATAGTTTTATCTTGAATTAGGGTGTCAGTCACTGCAAGACAGTCCTATACCAGCTGCTGTAAGTGCTGCGAAATTTTTCCTGACCCGATTTCTGACATTGTGATGATAAGTTCCTCTATCCAAGAAACTACCTTCCTAACCCTCCATGTAACTATCAACCTAACCCATCTTTCCGTGACTGAACTAGGCAACCAGGTATATACAAATACTTCTGTAGTTCGTTATCATTCGTTGCATTAGCCAGCATACTCGCCGGGTGTCCCATGATGTGTGGTTGCATTACGGCAGAATATTGATGTCAGTATTGAGGTCAGCAAAGGACACGTTAATATGATACTGGGAGGCTGGTGGTAATGGACACTACATAATTATCTTCCTCTTCAGTCCATGAGTTTTCATTTTTCAAATTCTTAATACTTTTGTATTATTGCTTTTATTTTTTTTTATTAATCTTATTCATTGTCTTTATCACTTTCATTTTTTATTTTCATTTTATTATTCTATCTATCTATCTATTGCCAGACGCCATAATCCCGTACGGGGTGGCCATTTGACTCTTGGGTTATTTGTTTACAGGGAGGGGCACTAACCCTCCACCAACCCACTTGACACGTAGGGAGCACGTATGATTCGGTTATATGGTTACCACCCTGCGTTGTAAATGGTTTCTTGGCTTACAGGAAACCATTTGGCTTGTCACTCAATGTAAAGCCACCTGTAACGGAAAGAAAAGCAATAAGTAGCGACAGGAAAGATGGGAGAAATAGGAAGAGAGGAGGGCAGGCACAGAAAATGAATGGTAAAGGCTAAGGAAGAAGTAGGCAGCACTACATCAAGTGAGTGGATGATGGTTTCATTTTTAATTCCTGCTACTTTAATTTTCATTCATAATACTTCGTGTTTATTCTTGTTATTCCTTTTTTATTCTTATAACTTATATTTGATTTTTAATTTGGGAGGGTTTAAGTACAACCGTCATTAACCCTTCCACTACGAGAGATCTTTATGTTGAATGAAGTCGTCTGGAGATAGCAAGACTGTAACAGATGACGTACTCAGCATAGTACTCGGAGTGGAGTTGTTACTTTACTCTTTTTACGCTGACTAGGGCTAAAAATCCCATCTCACCATCTTGAATGCTGAGTTGTAGAAATAGATTAACTAGTATATGGTGCTAGTCACAAAGAAGTGCTGTTGAAAGTATGTAGAGCCGTAGTTTTCTGTCTCTGAGCTATGTGAAATAAGCTGCAAGGGAACAAAAATCTAGACCAAGGTAGAGTAAAAACAGTAGTCTTGTTACCATTAGGCTACCTCTTCACTCCGATGATTTAGTCTTGTCTTCAGTTTTTTTTTTTTAAATTTAGGAAAGATCTCGTACTGGAAGGGTTAATGAAAGGTATATTTAACTCCCCAGCTCGAATTCTACTTAAGGCGAATATGCTTGTCTTAGGATAGCAAGGATAAAATACGTCATAGGACTGAAGGGGTCTGATTAGGTGCGGAGCGTGGGGAGGTGTGAGGATGAAAGTTTGGTGCATGTTGAAGAGAAAGTAGTGTAATACCGTTTTTATATATATATATATATATATATATATATATATATATATATATATATATATATATATATATATATATATATATATACAGTACAGTTTGCGTACGTTAAGCTTACGTGTCGTTGTGGAGCCACGGCTGTAGTGTTGATTTTTTTTTTTTTAATGCAATGAAGAAAGAACCAAAGGCCAGAACTGAACTATAAACTACCTCCACCGTATCGTATCACACACTACGGTGGTTCCAGATTTTCATCACAGATCAACCAGTAACCACAACACAGAGAGAGAGAGAGAGAGAGAGAGAGAGAGAGAGAGAGAGAGAGAGAGAGAGAGAGAGACATTCTCAACATCAACCAGTCGAATGTCGGAGGCTGTTGCGGGGACAGGAGGGTAGAATGTATTTCTCAGGTAGGCTTATTGTGATATGATCCTGCTGCTGTTACACCGTGCACATATAGATTAGTTTCTGGCCATCCATTCCTGGAAAAAGGAGTCTGGCTGCAGATAGATAGATAGATACAGACGGACAAAGACTTCCCCCTTGGCCTAATGCGTTGCCCTATGTAGCGAGACCTCTGTTGAAGCTTTTAGGCACTTCTTTGACCTTTCGATCGATAACGTGAGCGATGACTCTGTAGAGCACGGCGACCATAGGCTTAGGCAAAAGAGAATGCGTGGTTGTATTCAGTTCCCCCCCCCCCCAATAGTTTTTGCGAAGCACATGTTGCAGGTGTAGAGGCTGCTTGTGTGGATGGGAGGCCTTGCATTGTATTATATCCTATAGATAATATAGATAAGATTTACCTCGCTTACATATACAGATAGAAGTTACCCCCATTGATGTGTGATTAAAGTTACGGTACCCATTTTGAGACATACAAAAGAACATGCCAGAAAATAACATTTAGCTGTGCACTGAGTTCCGGTATAAATAAGTAAAGAAAAATACATACGCAGGTATGTAGAAGAGTTGCTAGGTGTTAGTTACCTGGTGTAGAAAATAACGTACTCATTGTTTCCATCCTCCCTCAGGCAGATCAAAGGGTGTGTGGTGGGGGATGGTGGGGGTGGGGTTGGAGGTGGAGGTGGGGAGGGGGGAGAGGGGGACAACCCCACACCTTTCTTCACCCCCCAGCACCTCGCCGCATCACAGCCACAGTCCTACTTCAGTCTCATCAACTCTCAGGTAAGGAGATCATTTTTGCGCTTGTAATCTGTCAACATCTTCATCATTATCCTTGTTATCGTCCATGTCGTCATCGTCATTTTTATCATCATGATGCTGTGTTTCTCGTTGTACTGTATTTCTTGCAAGGATGATTCTGTTGACATCAAAAACTTTCCAAGTTGTCAGGTGGGGTAGAATTAAAGAACTTGATAATGCGTATAGTTTTGTATTTAATTGCTAAATTAAATTTGTAATTGATTTATCTAATTAATTTTTCTTTATTTATGCATGTCTTACTTGTATTCATGATATCTACATTCATGCTATTGTGCACGTGTGTTAGTTCTTGTGTGTGCTTACTGTTACTGTCAGTGCATGTGTATGAAAGCTAACTTTTGGCTGGTGGTTGTCTTGCATGAATGACCAGAGGAAAAACTGGCGCTACAGGAGCTGGCAAGTGAGTATTATATTAACCACGTTTCCCTAGTAGTTTCAGAACCACACCCCTACCGTATACAAACCTCCTCCGCCATACCATCTCCACATAGTCACTCTACCACATAAATACACATACTGCATAGTCCTGTATACCATTGTCTCCTTAAGATACCCATGGCCAGGTCGTGTCTTCATAATTTTCCCAACCACATTCCTTAAGGGCCCCGATAATCACACATACCTCATGATCACGTGTTCGGGAAGTTTATAACCACACCCTCATCCTCCTAACTAGACTTTCCTATCAGTTCAACCACGTCCCCTTTTACATCCCTTTGACGTCTATCCATTACCGTAACTGTTACTACTACTACTACTTCTGCTATTACTACTACCACTACTACTACCCTTAACCATATCATAGCCACGTCTCTATAACCCCACAGTCACGTCTCCCAATACCCATAATCCCATAATGGTCTTCCCATCACCATACCTCGACCTCGTGTCCCTCCCCCATCACCCCCAAACACGCCTCCCCCTGACCACAGTAAAGTATTTTTCATCCTTAATTAAGCCTGTAATTCAAGTTGTTGGGAGGAAAACCTTGAAAAACTGTGATTACACCAGAAGTTTGAGATTTATTCCTGCACGCCCATTCATTCTCTCTCTCTCTCTCTCTCTCTCTCTCTCTCTCTCTCTCTCTCTCTCATTACTCCAATTCTTTTATTTATTTATTTATTTCTCCTCTGCTTCATATTTTCTCTTCCTTCCCTCCCTTCTTCCTCACTTTGCTTATCTTCCTTTCCGTCTTCTCTCTTTCCTCCTTTTTCTCTTTCGTTCTCATCCCTCTCTCACTCCCTCATTTTATCTCCTTTTACTTTTCTTCCTTGCATTCTTACTCATCCCTCTCCCATTCTTACTTATCCCTGTCCCATACTGTCATTTCTCTCCTTTTCACTCCTTCGCCCTTTCCCTTTCTCCTCATCATCACCCTTTCTTTTCCTACCTGTTTCATTCTCTCCTTCCCTCTCCTTCCTCTTTCCCTCTCTATCTCCCTGTTTCTCTTCTCCCCTCTCCCTCTCACCACAAAGTAAAGGACGAACGCAGATCACTAAAGATTATGTACAGCCACACTAGCACCCGTTTTCTGTAAAGCTCCCTCCTCCCTCAAATCGATGTCTAGTTTTCAGGGAAGCTTTTGTTATTTGAAAAGCCTAGGTAGTGTTACGTACCGTCAGAGAAAATTATCTTCCTAGTTCCGTCTGAAAAAATTTTACAGGTGGCGAAATACATTGAAAAACACAGTCTCTACCAGTATGTGTTTCAGATGGTTTGACTTTTCCGCTATGTATTCGACAGACTTTGGTTAGGTACTGATTTTTCTCTCGGTACTTGTGTGACTTTAGGTTAGATGTTGTTAGACGTATCCTGCAAATTGTTGAACTTGGGTGAATTGCAAGGTCTCGCTCGTGTTCTGTGCTGATCGTTTCAGTTTAGAGTAGATGCCAATAGATGTATCGTGCTAATTTCTTTTATATATTTCATTGTTGATTTTTGGTGCCCCTGTTTTGGTTGGGTTGTGAAATTTCCCTTGTATTCTCTCTCTCTCTCTCTCTCTCTCTCTCTCTCTCTCTCTCTCAGGTGATGCGAATTCTAAACTAAATTCCTTCTCACCTTCACCCCCCTCGCCTTCTTCAGGATTCTCTGGACGTGTACCATGATGCCCACTCGAGCCTTCAGCGTCCCCCCGCCGCCCACACGCCCACCTCCAGGCAGCGGAGGAAGCGGCATGCCAGTGTGGGCGGGGGCAGCCTGGCGGGGGCGGCTGGCAGACTGATGGAACTGAATGCTGTCACTTTACCCACGAGGCACGAAAATGGTAAGAAAAGATAGATGGATGGTTAGGTAGATAGATAAATAGATAGATGTTAGTTGTGGTAGTAGTAGTAAAAGATGAATAGATAGACGGTAATGGTAATGGTGGTAATAGTAGTAGTAGTAGTTGTTGTTGTTGTTGTTCTTCTTTTTCTTGTTGATGTTGTTATGTTCCCTGGCTTATATGACTCGGTGGACTGAAGAAGGCTTTTCTTTCTCCTCCTTTCCTTTCATCCTCCCTTCGAGGATCGGGAAGGAGTTGAAGACTGCATGTATAATTGGGTAGAGGAGCCGCCCGGTTGTTCTGTACCACCACGTGAAGGTTTCCATGTCCAGCACAGTAGATGGGTAAATAGACAGAGAACGATTGTTGAGGCTGAGTGCGGTTATTTCTCCCAGTAACACGATAGAGATAAAATGAGAGAGAGAAAGAGAGAGAGAGAGAGCGGGGGGGGGGGAGCAGGTATGGGAGGGAGCAATCAAGGAGGAGCTGTTTGTTGTTACCTTACCTAATAGACATGAAAATGGTGTGGAGAGGGAAAAGTGGGGGGGGGGGGAGTGATAGTGGGAGAAGGAGAGAGAGGAAGAGGAAGAGTCATGCAAGTGGGGGGGGGGGACAGTCGGGCAGGAGCGAATGGCAGACTGATGAGAGCTGAATGCGGGCACTTGCAGACACGAGAATGACAAGGTGAGAGAGAGAGAGAGAGAGAGAGAGAGAGAGAGAGAGAGAGAGAGAGAGAGAGAGAGAGAGAGAGAGAGAGAGAGAGAGACGGGGGAAGGAGAGATCAGAAAAAGGAATATGGCATTTGAAATAGATGAGTGAGGAAAGCATAAAAACAAATAGTCAAAATGATAAACGCAACGGGGTGTGGCAGTGGGGGAAAGTTGGAAGCGGGAGGATGTGAGGAAAGAAAAATTAGAGGAGGGTGGATGAGGACAGAGTTTAGGGAGTAGTGGCTGGAGGAAGGGAGGGGAGGGCAGCAGTGGTCAGGTCAGGAGGCCCGGGAAGTGGTTTGCAGGATGAACGGATGTGAATTCGATTTTAAACTGGAACGGAGTGGTGTAGTCTTTTCGTTTGATTGCGTTAAAACAGACTACTAATATTTCTTTAGAGCCCACCGACTTGTAAAAACACCGCTAATACCGCTACGCCAGTCCTAAATAAGACAGCCGTAGCATGTGTTTGTGTATTAGCGCTGAAGTGGTGACATGCGAAGGTGTGTGGCATGTAGGAGAACTGCTGGACATCAGGGAACGGGCTATAAAGTCTGTACCCAGCGTCAGGCATGAAAAAGGTTGGGAAATAGAGGGAGTAATGAGTAGGTGGTTAGATAGATGGAGGAGGGGGGACTGAAAGGAGAGATGAGTGGTAGGGGGATGGATGGGTAATAGATGGATGTTTGGATGGAGGGAGCGTGGGAGAAGTGAAAGTGACTAAAGGGAGGATAGAGTGGATGGTTGGATGGAGGGATAGGAGGTTGTGGCAGTGGTTGGGGGGGGGGGTTGTAGTGGCGATCTGATGGTGGCGGGTGAAGGGGGGGGGGTAGTGGTGAGTACTGTGGTTGGCAAAAAAATAAAATAAAAAAGTACCTAAACGAATGAATTAACCTTTTGGGTGATGGTGTTGGTGTCCTTAAGTTGTATAAGTGTCCAGAGTTAAGTGATAAGGATAATAATAGGGAAAGACACCTTGTTGAACCCATGAGAGCGAGATGGGGGGGGGGAAGAGAAGGAAAGAGTGAGTGTGATTAAAGTGAGGAATGTATAGACGATCACAGTAAATCTCCACGTCCTTACACAGTACCTTAAAAACTGTCCCGGCTACTTTTCTGTCTCAAGGCCCACCGTTACGTGAGGGTCAGCCACACCACACATACCTACAGGACGATAATCAGATTTTGGTGGTGGTGGTGGTGGTGGTGGTAGTGGTATTGGTGATGGTGGCGACAATGATGATGATGATGATGATGATGATGATAATGATGATGATGGTAGCACCTCCTCCGCTTCACTTACTCCACAATTCATTCTCATTCCACATCCCTCCTTGACTTCCTGTGCTCTCTCTCTCTCTCTCTCTCTTTCACTTTTTCTCTTTTTCTCACCCTCTCCCTCGTATTGGTGATGATGATGATGATGATGATGATGATGATATTGATTTCTCTCCTCTCGACAGGCGTATCAGACTCCGATAACGCCAGCTGTAATGGCAGTGAAAGTGGCCACAACAGCAAACACCACAACGGCACCAGGACCCACCACCCTTACCACATCGGCCGCCTCTCCCTCTCCACCACCTCACTCAAGAAGAAGACCGACCTAGACCATCCTGCAAAGAAAATTAACCTAGAGCTCAGTGGAAGGAAGACTGACCTAGATACTCGTGGAAGATTAAATGACCTTGACCCCAGTGGAAGTAAAGGATCTGATCATGGTGGGAAAAAAATGGAGCTGAATCCCACGAGTGCAGAGAAAACGGAGCCTGGAACACAGAAGACGGGGGACGGTAGTGCCTGGGCTTTAAATTACCGGCCTTGCGTGGAGATGGGACGGCTCTTCGAGAAACAGGTACCGCACTGATTATGTCAGTATGATGGCTGTATTATGAAGATTTTTGTGATAGTGACGATGATGATGATGATAGTAATGATTAGAAATAATGATAATAATAATGATAAAAATAATAATAATGGTGTTGGTGATACTTGGTAATTGTGTTGATGATGATGATGATGATGATGATGATGCACTTTCCCTAGGAGGAGCCAGAGAGGACCGTCTCAGATACGACACAGCCCAAGTACGAGAGAATTCCGAACAACAACAACGACAACGACACGTGGAGGCGGAACTACGTGGCCTGTGTGGAGGGTGGGGGTGTGGGAGGGGCGGGTGTGGGAGCTGAACCCCCCTCCTCCCCCCATCTGCCCCCCAGCAACCAGCCACCCCCGTCAGACAGCGTGGTGCACATGTATACCTTCGGACCCTCAGTGAGTACTCGTGTGTGTGTGTGTGTGTGTGTGTGTGTGTGTGTGTGTGTGTGTGTTTAGAGAGTTGTATAATTTGAAGGTGTTTTTTTCTTTTTTTTCTGATTTCTTTAATTGTGTTTTGCAGCAGTGTATTCTTCTAGGACAGTGACTTTGTGTGAAATGTCAATGATTTTACCGTATCGCACCCTTCATTCTGTATTGAAGTGTGTGTGTGTGTGTGTGTGTGTGTGTGTGTGTGTGTGTGTGTGTGTGTGTGTAAGAGAGAGAGAGAGAGAGAGAGAGAGAGAGAGAGAGAGAGAGAGACGGGTATGTAAGAGGACAGTGAGAAAACCTTATTCCATGCGACCAACTTATTACAATGCTGCAGCCCCCCCCCCCTGTCCTATTCACATGGAGGGGTTGGTTGGTGGGAGAGAGAGGGAGGGAAGTGACTGAGGGAGGGGGAAGGGTTGATATGAAAGTGGGAGCGAAAAGAGGAGGTAGGGAGGTGGGGGATGATGTGACGGAGGGAAGGAGGTGGGGTTTGGTGTTAGGAAGGGAGGGAGGGGTTGGTGTGGGGAAAGAAGTGGGTGAGGTTTGTAGGGGATGGTAGGGCTGGGGGAAATAAATTCGTAAGGAAGGAGATTGGCCAATATTCTCATCTGTTAACACCTTTTCCTAAGCGATTTATATTATTACGTCTTAATGTCTTCAATCCTCATGTTACATAAATCCTTCCAATATCGCCATACTCTGCATAAATAACGTTCAGAAGGATACCAACTACCCATATCCAAAAATAAATCGCTAAGGGAGAAGTGTTAGGGAGTCTGGTTTGCCGACGACGAGTTTAAAATTAATGCCTATCAACTGCACGAGAGCTATGAAGACAGAGAGAGAGAGAGAGGGGGGGGAGGAGTGAAGTTGGAAGAGGGAGGGGACGAGGGAGAGTGGAATGAGGAAGGGATAGAGTGGGAGAGACGGACTCGACTGGTTAGAAATTGGAGTTTGAATTATGATGGGGACGGTGGTCAGAGAGAAAGAGAGAGAGAGAAAGAGAGATCGGGACATACAAAAGGAATAGGAGAAAGAATTGATATAGGGGCAAGAGTTGGGAAAGATGTAGGGGGAAGGGAAGGGTGAGGGAGTGTGAGGGGGTAGGGGGGAGGAATGAGGGAGAGGAGATGGTAGGGGGGTGGGATAGGGGAAGAGAGAGGGTAGAGATGAATTGAGAGAAGGGGGATCAGTTTCTAGGGTAGAGACGATAACTGTATTTGTTTAGTTATTCTTCTTTCTTCCAAACACTTCATTTGCATGCTATTCCTTCATTTCCTCACCAGTTCATCTTAAGCACGGTACAGTTGTTCTTCGGGCAAAGACCCCAGGCAACATTTTTTTTTCTCTTTGCTTAGGTCATTCAAAGGGTTTTCTGGGGTCAAAAGTCAAACCATACAAACACAGTGAAATGAGTGCGCAAGATTCCGTAGAGTTTACCGTCATTTGCGAGGAGGGGTGTACTGTAGGTGTGTGGAGACCATCCTACATCGCCATAGGGGTGGTGGCAATCTTTATCAGTATTGTTATTATTATTATTATTATTAATATTAATAGTAGTAGTAGTAGTAATACTGTTATGCATATTATTATGTTCATAGTGCACAGGTTTGTAATTTCTCTTGACTTCTTTCTCGATCATATCTCGCCCATTTGTCGGTGGGAAAGAGGGTGGTTTTGATGATGATGATGATGTGAGAGAGAGAGAGAGAGAGAGAGAGAGGGAGAGAGAGAGAATAAATTGATCCAGAAGCTTGTGGTTAAACATCACCTCCCACACGGCTCCGATGTCTCCTTAAGCCTACATAACACCCCCTCCTCTCCTTCTCAGTACCTCCCCTTTCTTGTTCATATCTCTTTTCCTTCATACCTCCGTCCTCCCCTTTCCTTTACTCCTTACCTCCTCCCTCTCCTCTCCTCCCCTTTCCTTTACTCCATACCTCCTCCCTCTCCTCTCCTCCCCTCTCCTTTACCCCATACCTCCTCCCTCTCCTCTCCTCCCCTTTCCTTTACCCCATACCTCCTCCCTCTCCTCTCCTCCCCTTTCTTCTTTTTATGCCCCCTTTCAATCATTACTGTTTACCTCTCATTTCGTGTTATCCCCCTTTCTTTTCCGCCAGTTTTCCTCTACATCACTCATCCCTTTCTATACCACTATCTATGAATCTTTCCTGGAACTTTTCTCCTATTTTTTTTCTCCTCTTCTCCCCTGTCCTTTCATCCCCCTCTTCCATTCATTCTTTCCTCCTCCTCCTCTAGCTCTTCCACACCCCATCCTTCTCTTCCCCCCTCTTCCATACCCCCTCCCTCTCCATACCCCTCTACCTCACTGTTCCTTACCACCTTTTTCCTTGTGTATTGTCACTTCTTTTCTTTTATCCTTTCTTCCATCTCAGCCTCTCTGCCTCTCCCTCAGTCACTATCATTTTACCTCAGTATTTCGTTTTTATTCCTCATATCCTTCTACCTCTTTTTCTTTCTTTCCCTTTCTTTTCGTCCTCTGCTTACTCAGTTATCACTCTGTTTACCAGGTTACGCTTTTTCATTCATTCTCAATTTGTGTCTCTTTTCTTGTTTTTTTCTTTCCCCCTTTCATTCTCCTCCAGTTTTCCCTTTTCACTTTCCTTCCTCTCCTGTCCCGCCCCATTCTGCTTTTCCCTTCCCTTACCGTTCTCCTTTTCCTGTCTCCACTGTTTCATCTGAGTGAGTCAAAGAAGCCTGAGACTGTTAATATTAAAGTTATGGTTTTTATGTGCTTTTTTTTTCACTTTTTTCTTTTAATTTAGCACCTCCTCCGCATCACTTACTCACCAATTCACTCTCATTCCACTTCCCTCCTTTACTTCCCGCGCTCTCTCTCTCTCTCTCTCTCTCTCTCTCTTTTTCTCACCCTCTCCCTCTCTCTCTCTTTTTCTCACCCTCTCCCTCGTACCTCGTAAGTTCCGTTTCCCCTCTCCCCTCTGTCCCATCTTTTTTTTTTTTTTTTTTTTTTTTTTTTTTTTTTTAAACTCCTTCACCACTTCCACTCTCCCCACTCACCACTTCCCTCCCTCACGCTCGCTCACCACCCATCACCACTTCTCTCCCTCGCCATTTCTCTCCCTCATCCTCCCCTCTATATTTCTCTTTTCTCCCCTCTGTATTCCTCTTTTCTCCCCTCTGTATTCCTCTCTTCTCTCCTCTATATTTCTCTTTTCTCCCCTCTGCATTTCTCTTTTCTTCCCTTTATATTTCTCTTTTCTCCCTTCTGTATTTCTCTTTTCTCCCCTCTGTATTTCGCTTTTCTCCCCTCTGTATATCTTTTCTCCCCTCTGTATTTCTCTTTTCTCCCCTCTGCATTTCTCTTTTCTCCCCTTGATATTTCTCTTTTCTCCCCTCTATATTTCTCTTCTCCCTTCCGCATTTTTCTTTTCCCTTCCTCATCATACTCTTTTGTTGTCCTTCATATTAATCACATAAAACTAACTCATATATCTTTTTCCATTGCCACAACCAGCAGAGAAACATGGGCGAAATTTTGCTCATGGTTGTACAAAATAAATCGGTAAGGAAGAGGTGTTAGGAAGTCTCTAGTCACTTTCAGTGTACGGCCCCTATTTCTCACGCCTGTCTATCCACTCACACAGCCTCTCACCTTTATCTCACAGTGTCTCCTCACCTCTTACTCATCCCACCCATCAAACACCCACTCACCACTCACGCTTGTCACTGCCTTTTACTTCTTATCCAGTCACACCTTCTTGCCTTCTTGTTTTTTCTTACTTACTCTTTCTTGCTCTCTCACTCAGCCTTTCTTCTCTCTCACTCAGCCTCTGTCACCCCTCTTACTCAACCCTGTCCCTTCCCTCACTTCTCCTTACTGTTATTCCTCTCCTCCTTCCCCTCCCCACACTTTAATTCTCACTGTTTCCAAATCCCCTTCTCTCAGCCTCTCACTGCCCCCTATCCCTTCTCCTCTTGCCTCATACCACATTCCCCCTCCTTACCTTCCCACCTCTCCCTTCACCCATCACACCCCTCCTCTACCCCCTACCTCCCTCCCCTACCTCCTACCTCCCTCCCCTACCCCCTACCCCCTGCTATCTCTCTTCTTACCCTCTAAAATCCCTTTCTTATCCAGATCTATCCCTTACTACCTCTCCCCTACCACTCATCCCTTACCTCTGCCACCCCTCCCCTGCCCCCTCCTACTGCCATCTCCTACCCTTCCTACCCCTCCTCTATCCCCTGCCATCCCTCCTCTCTACCACCCCTCCCTTACTGCTGCCCCTATCGCACATACCCAGACCTGCTCTCGCACATGTGGCAGTGAGACGCTTGCCAGTGACCAACACACACCTCACCCGACTGCAGCTGTTGTGTGTATGTATGAGGGAGGGGTGTGTGGAGGTGATACGGTGTGGTGTGGGTACGTGGTATGAAGGAATGTGGTGTGGTGTGATGTGAAGGAATGTGGTGGTGTGGAATGTGTGAAGGAGTGGTGTGGTGTGTAAGGGAGATGTGTAGTGTGGTGTGGTGTGTAAAGGAGATGTGTAGTGTGGTGTGGTGTGTAAAGGAGATGTGTAGTGTGGTGTGGTGTGTAAAGGAGATGTGTAGTGTGGTGTGGTGTGTAAAGGAGATGTGTTGTGTGGTGTGGTGTGTAAAGGAGATGTGTAGTGAGGTGTGTGTAAGGGAGATGTGTGGTGTGGTGTGGTGTAAGGGTTATGTGTGTGGTGTGTCGTGTGTAAGGGTGTGGTGTGTGTGCTGTGGTGCGATGTGAGTGGTGTGGGTGAGTGATGTGTGGGTGTGGTGTGAGTGAGTGGTGTATATTGTGAGGGTATGGGGCTGTGAGTGAATGGTGTATATTGTGAGGGTATGATGGTGTGAGGGGGTTACCAATGGTGTATACGGTAAGGGAGAGTAATGGTGATGATGGTGGTGGTGTCAGGGAATAGTGTGTGAGAAGGTGATATGGTGGCAGTGTTAGCAGTTCAGGTATCAGGTGGTGGTAGTTAGGGTATCTTGTAATGGTCCTTGTGGTATCTGGTAATGGGAGCTGTGGTATCTGGGGGTGGTTGTTATGGTATCTAGTGATGTTAGGTGAGGTAAAATGGAAAGTTGAAGAGAAAAATCAAGGTCAGTCCCTTTTGAGATGCCTGTAAACATTACATTGTAAATACTGGAGGTCATTAGCAGAAGGAAAGACTGATTGAGGAAGACAGTTTTAAAGTTGATCACTGATTTAAATGAAAGATTGAATCGGTCAACTATTAGCATTAGCTGGACAGAAATGGGGGGGAGGAGTCTGTGTAGTTATACGGATGCTGCATACCCACCGTAACAGGGGGAGGGAGAGAGAGAGAGAGAGAGAGAGAGAGAGAGAGAGAGAGAGAGAGAGAGAGAGAGAGAGAGCAGGTAAATGTTTAAAATGCGGCATAAATGGATGAGAGGCGTGGACAGGAAAAAAAAAAGTTCTCGATCGTTGTAGTGCTTGTGGTTTTGATGGTAATTGTGGTGGTGATGGTTGTGATGGCGGTTGTGGTTGTAGCTATAGTTGTGGTAGAGGTTGTGGTAGGTATGGTTGTGGTGGTATGTGTGGTAGTGTCATTGAGCTGCTGGTTGTGGTGGTTGTTATGAGATTGGTTGTGGAAGTGCTTGTTGTGATGGAAGTTGTGACAGTTGTGGTAGTCTTGATTGTGGTAGTTGTGGTTGTAGGTGTGGTAGTTATGGTGATAAAAGCAGTTGCTGTGGTGACGTAATTAGGCGAGCCGTCTCCATTTCACGCCTGTTTCATCGTTCCCAGCAGAGAGAGAGAGAGAGAGACTGACTGGTAACTTTGGTGTGTGTGTGTGTGTGTGTGTGTGTGTGTGTGTGTGTGCGTGCGATCTGAGAGAGAGAGAGAGAGAGAGAGAGAGAGAGAGAGAAAGAGTTTCGTGTGACCATTGTGATGTAAATGTGAGTGTGACGAGTTATGTGTGTGTGTGTGTGTGTGTGTGTGTGTGTGTGTGTGTGTGTGTGTGTGTGTGTGTGTGTGTGTGCGACCAGTGTGATGTAAGTATGAGTATAACCAGCATGAGTGTGGCCTCCCCGCCCATCACCCTTCAGCAGGAGCCACAATACAGGAGAGTGAAGGAGTAGCAAGGTCGCCCAGCCTGAGAAGAAGAAAAAAGGGGCTGACATGGTAGGTGTTTTGTGCCCTGGTTAAGATTGGTGGGTTGGGGTCAAGGGGGTATAAGGGTACTGTGTGTGTGTGTGTGTGTGTGTGTGTGTGTGTGTGTTTTATTTTGTACGTCTTTTATGTTGTCCTGCCTTGTCTTTTCCTGTCGGTGCCACCGCGTGAAGGCTTCCCTTTCCAGCACTATATCGCCATAGTCTGTACTGTACGGCAAAGGGAGGTGGGTCATGTATGGTTATTTAGAGGGCAGGTAGGGAGGAGGAAGAGGAGGAGGAGGAGGAGGGGTTTGCGGGAAAGGGGAGCGGAGGTGAGATGAGGAAGGGAGACAGGTAGGGAGAGGCAAGAAGGAAGTTTTGAAAAGACAGTGGAGGTGAAGCAAGTAGGAAGGTGTAATATAGGTAGGCAGGCAGGATGGGAGGGGAAGTCAGAGAGGGGTAGGGAGGGAGGGGAAAGACGGACGTGTAGGAAAGGCAGGGAAGGAGGGAGAAGTAGATTGAAAGATACATGCACGAAATGTAGGGGGGAAGGAGGGAAGAGTAGGGCAGGAGGAAGAGAAGGGAGGAGAAAGCGTACAGTGAAGAGAAGGTATTTGGGTGGAGGATGAGGAGGAGTAAGTGTATTGTAGGTTGGAAGCCTCATAAGCATACCAGCAGAATAGGCCTACTTGCACGGCACGTGTAAACGTTTACGCACACACACACACACACACACACACACACACACACACACACACACACACACACACACAAAACCTATCTTTCTTCCTTCCTATTATCACCTTTTCTCACCTTTGTTTTCTTCCTTTTCATCTTCCCTTTCATCCACCTTCCCATCCCTTTATTCCTTTTCCCTTCCCCTCTTCTCTGCCTTTGTCCCACGTACTTCCTTTTCCCTCTCCCAGTTTTCTTCCTCTTCCTTCTCTCCACTCTCAGCCCTCGATCTGCCTCCACAAACCCCCCCACACCCCTTCCTCTATCCGTCCCCTGCTGTCCCTCTCCCTTCCCATCTTCCCTCTACTCCTCTCCCTATTTCCCCCTACCTTCCCCTCTCCCTATTTTCTCCTACGTTCCCCTCTCCTCCCTCTGTCCCTCCTAGCTTCTATCCCCTCAATCCCTCGCCCTCTTTCTTTTCTTTCCGAGTCTCTTCCCCATCCCCCTCTTTCCTCTCTGTCCCCCTCTCTTCTCCTCCCCCCTCTCTTCCCCTCCCCCTCTCTCCCCTCTCCTTTAGTCCCCCCACTGGCCCCCTCCCCATACCCGCATACGGCAAAGCAAGGGTCATTTCTAAACTGAAAAAAAAAGCAAAGTAAAGATTGCTGAAGCTCTCTCACCCGCACTGCCCATCCATCCTGTCCACACGCACACACACGCACACACACACACACACACACACACACACACACACACACACACACACACACACACACACACACACACACACACACACACACACACACACACACACACACACACACACACACACACACACACACACACACACACACACACACACACACACACACACACACACACACACACACACACACACACACACACACACACACACACACACACACACACACACACACACACACACACACACACACACACACACACACACACACACACACACACACACACACACACACACACACACACACACACACACACACACACACACACACACACACACACACACACACACACACACACACACACACACACACACACACACACACACACACACACACACACACACACACACACACACACACACACACACACACACACACACACACACACACACACACACACACACACACACACACACACACACACACACACACACACACACACACACACACACACACACACACACACACACACACACACACACACACACACACACACACACACACACACACACACACACACACACACACACACACACACACACACACACACACACACACACACACACACACACACACACACACACACACACACACACACACACACACACACACACACACACACACACACACACACACACACACACACACACACACACACACACACACACACACACACACACACACACACACACACACACACACACACACGTGGGCTAGGGTGTTGACATGAGTGTGCACGTCTTTATAAGCTGAGCCAAATGACGCAAGAAATGAATGTCTGGCCAATGTATGTGGATGCTGTAACACGTGTGCTTATATTTGGCCATTCTCTCTCTCTCTCTCTCTCTCTCTCTCTCTCTCGTGATTTTGTACCTTTTTTGAAACTCACTTTTCTTCCTGTGGTCCTGAAAATCCTTCTTTGCTTTCTGCCTCTTTGTTTCCCCCTCCCCCTCTTGCCTGCCTCCTTCCTTGTCTCCCCACCTCCCATTGTCCCCTTCCCCTTTCCTCTTCCCATATCCCCACCCTTGCTTCCCTTCCCTTGCCTGCTCTTTCCTCCTTTCCCCCAACCTGCCCCTCCCTTTCCCCTCACCTTTCCCCTTTCCCCTCACCCTTCTCCTTTCCCCCACCCTTCTCCTTTCCCCCATCCTTGCCTTTCCCCCTCCTTTCCCCCCCAGCCCACCCTCCTTTATTTGGCCAGGACTTGAAATTAGGTAACATTAAGGAAAGTTATGTTATCTGTGTGAAATATGTTGGCTTGGAAGTTACGTTAATTGCTTGATTGCCCGCCACCACCACCATCCCCATTAACCATTAAATTTTGGACACACATATTTTAAGGCATTTTGTAGGTTGTTATTTCACCCTCTCAGTATTTCCTCGGTTATTTCACTCATTAAATATTTTCTGAGTTATTTCACCCCTTCAGTATTTTCTAGGGAGTTCTTTCACCCCTTCAGTATTTTCTAGGGAGTTATTTCACCCCGTCAGTACTTTCTAGGGAGTTATTTCACCCTGTATTGTCAGCGTTATGTTCTTGTGTTACATTCTCCTGATTACTGCTTGGAGGGATTAAACCTTCATCGTGCCGAAATGTCTGCGCATCGTTTTTATTTTAAGAGGGTTGAGATGCGGTACATGATGGATTGATAGAAAGCATTAAGAGAAAAGTGAATTCATATAACCAGTTTCCGGGCGAGATTGTGGTAGTTTCTCAGCTACAACGAGGCGCGGGTAAAAATATGGCACATGTAAACAATTGTAGTAAACAGACAACACCAGATTCGTGAAAAATGCAATATCAGCTTTGTATTACGACTGTGGTAGTTAGAACGGTGCAGACAACAAAAGAAAACAAGTAGAATTATCATATCATCACCATCGTTATCAGTAATCATCATCATCGTCATCATCATCATCATCATCATCATCAAGTATATTTTATAGTAAACAGAAACCATCAAAGGGAGTGTAAAAAATATATACAGTATAGTAACTTTGTACTAATGTATCAGACTGGGCCCGTATGACTCCTGCCCTCAGCATTAACTTTGTTCCCTTAGAGTACGTGTACCCGGTGTTGTGGACCTGGTATAGATGGACAGATAGATAGATAGATAGATAGGGAGAGAGAGACGGAGGGGGAACGTACACGGAGACATAGACGTACACACAAAGGGAGACAGAGACAGACAGACACAGACACAGAGAGCCTCTAAGCTGAAGAAAGTAGTCAGGAGGCATCAAGAATAGTATGTAAGACGTCAAGGTGGAGAGGTTAATTAGAGAGGTATATATCAGGTGGTTGGGTATAGGTTAATTAGTTATATCAGGTGGTTGGGTATTGGTTAATTAGTTATATCAGGTAGTTGGGTATAGGTTAATTAGTTATATCAGGTGGTTGGGTATAGGTTAATTACTGTTATATATCAGGTGGTTAGGTATAGGTTAATTAGTTATATATCAGGTGGTTAGGTATAGGTTAATTAGTTATATCAGGTGGTTTGGTATAGGTTAATTAGTGTTATATCAGGTGGTTGGGTATAGGTTAATTAGGGAGTTATATATCAGGTGGTTAGATATAGGTTAATTAGTTATATCAGGTGGTTGGGTATAGGTTAATTAGTGTTATATCAGGTGGTTGGGTATAGATTAATTAGGGAGTTATATACCAGGTGGTTGGGTATTTGGCCACCTGCCCTGACCTGGCGCCGTGCCCTTGCTGGTTGACAGAGGTAATGAGTACAGGTGGAGAGAGAGAGAGAGAGTCCTAGTAGTGAAAGGGTTAATGATGTATCTAACCTCTACATTTCGGAATGTTTCCCCTGAAATTAATAAAATTGTCTGGAGGTAGCAAGAATACGTTATAAAATTCGTACCTGAATTAAAGAGGTGTGACACTTTTATTATTTTTATTATTATTATTATTATCATCGTAGCTATTTGGGAGGGGGCGGGGCAGTGACGTCATCGAGTCGCCAGCCAATAAATGTATCAGCTGGCTCAGAGAGAGAGAGAGAGAGACGTAGGAAGGAAGAGAGGGTGGGGGGAGGGGAGGGATGAGAGGAAAGTTGAATGAAGAAAGCGGGGAGATGGGGGAGGAAGAGAGAATTGCAGGGAACGGAAGAAGGAGAGAGGAGGCAAGGAGAGGAGAGAGTGGGAGGAGGGGGGGAAGAGGAGAGGAGAGGATGGGAGAGGGATGGGAAGAGGAGAGGAGAGGAGAGGGTGGGAGGGGGAGGGAAGAAAGGGGGGGAATCTTATATTTTGCCAAGGTAATGTCAAGGTAAAATTAGTATATTAATTTTTCCATCAACTCTCATGGTCACGTATTTAATTCAGGCAACATTTATTCCCGTATTCCCATCGACAAAAGAATCCCCCTAACACATCTTCTCTAGCTGTTTATTTTTGGATATGGCTGGTTAATAGCCTCTGTACGTTGTTTATGTAGAGTATGGCCGTACTGGAAGGAATTATGTAACACAGAAGAGGAGAGTAAGGTGTAATAAGCAAAACAAGTCACTTTGGAAAAGGTGTAAGGGAGCTTCCTCAACTGACGAGAATACGACCTTAGACTTATTGATCTGAGAGTGGGTCATAGGAGACTGGTAGTGTTATATTGATACCATTAACCCTCTCATGGTTAGGACAGTTCTGGTATTCTGTTCTCTTCTAAATTCACAAGATTTTATTTAGCTGAGTTCAGTTATAAGCGTCTCGGTGTTTTTTCCCTCTTGTGTTTTCTCCCTTCATTAACCCCTCCACCATCAGAGAGAGAGAGAGAGAGAGAGATCAGGGTGTCTAAAACTTGGTAAGGGGATACGCCCCCCGTTTCCCCCTCTCCCCCTTCCCCCTCCAGGTCTGACGTCATGATAACTACCCCTACTCTGCCCCCTCCTCCCTCCCACCCTCCATTCTTTCATTTCTTTTCCCACTGCCTTTCCCTTCTCCTTTCCTCCCTAATTTTCTCTCCATCCCTCATTCTTCCACCTCATTTCCTCCTTCCTTTCCTCTACTATCTTCCCTGTATTCCTTATTTACTTATTTCCTCCTTACTTTCTTTTCTTTCCCTGGGTGATTGTCTTACATCTTTACTTATCTGTTTATTTATCACCTTCTTTCCTTGGTGTATTTCCTCAGTTTCCTTCTCACCGCACTTTTTTCTGGTCTTGATTTTGTTTCTCGTCAACCAGACTTTGTGAGACTTGCGGTGAGACAGGTTATGTGGAGTCAGATGTGAAGAAAAGTAGGTGTGTGTGGGTAGTTGAGAGAGAATGTGGGTGGTGGAATGTGTTTGGGTTGAGGGTGGGGGTGGGGTGGTGTGTGTGTGGGGGGGTGGATGGGTGTGGGTGTGCGTGTGGGTGTGTGCGTGTGCTTGTGCGTGTGCGTGTGCAGCTGTGTACGTTGCTTTAAGATCATGAGGGTCCATTATGAATCCAGGCGATCACAATGATGCATACATACAGTACATAGAATTATAGAAGCGAGAAGTGGACGCAGTTAGGGAATGTTTATAGACTGGATGAAGGGAATTTGTGCCGTATTCTAAGTGGCATGAGAGGCTTCGTGGCACCTTTTCCATAGCGATTTAATTTGCTTATTACACCTTGACATTCACTATCAACCCTTTACATTTTCCAGCATGCTATTTTTATCCCTCAATCGACCAAGCTTGCATCAGTATCACAGCAAGAGGAACGTGATTTGTACTGTGCAGAATAAATCGCTAAGGGAGGGGTGTTGCGGGATCATCATAGCCACTCATAATACGGCCCTTACAGCGGTGTAGTGAATCGAGGTGAGTTATGTAAGGAGGGGGTAGGTGAGATGCGAGTTCAAGGGGATGAGATGACAAGCCAGATTATACATACACATGCTGGCGTTGGTACCCTTGAAGGACCGTTTGTGCCCTATCTGTCTATCTAACTATCTGTCTATAACGAGATCCCTCAATCCCGTAAGGGGTGGACTGAGACAATCGCCTCTATGTCGCCCTGTCTCCTGCCATTTCGCTGCCCTTTCCCCAGCTTACACTCCCTCATCGATATGACAAACAAAATGCCGTTTCAACTCGATGACGTATATTTTTTGCTTATTCTTGATGCTGGTGATTGAAAGGGACACCTTCAGGTGGTGGCACTGATATAGCCAGGCGGCTCCACTGCCTGGTTGTACAAACGTCCCTCAGGTCCCCCCCCCCATAGTCCCCCCAGGGGAGGAGGACAGTTTCAGCCTGCAGTCCACTGGGTTCACACTTTAGTCGAACCCGGGATTGTCTACCACAAGGACTGCCCCACAGAAGAAGTATCTTATCTGTAGTCAACGGGTGTGTTATTAATCTGGGCGTGATAACAAATAAAGTCTAAGGAATGCGACATACATCAAGGCCGTTCCGCATAAACAGCCAGGATGAGAAAATTAGCCGTCTCACTGCTTGCCATCTTCCTCGTGCGACTCTGCCTGCTAATCTTGGCCTTGGCATTATATACGCTTTATTTAGATGCTTAGGACTTTTTTTTTTTTTTTTTTTTTTCTTCTCGTATGTAGGCACTAGGTGGATTGAGGGGATTTTTTTTTTTTTTGTTATTTTTTCATGAACAGGTACGGGATGGCAAGGATATTGTTGTCTCTTTTTGAGTTTTTTTTTTTTTTTTCGAATATTCTGGTTTATCTTTTCCTTTTGTTCTGCTTCTGATATTTCTTGTTTTTCCTTTTTCTTGCTTTTACTTTTTTCTCCATTTTTGCTTTATTTATTTATTTTTTTATATCTTGTCTCTGACGAGGAGACTATATGTGAGTGGGGTGGAGGGGTGGAGAGGGAGTGGGAGGCCAAGGATGAGATGGAGGGATGGAGTGGAGAGGTATATGAGGGAGGGGGTTGTGAGCTGGGAGCAGGGCAGTGAAATGACTGGGGACAGGGCGACATGAGGGCGATTTGTTTGTGGCCACCCCTTACGGGATTAAGGCGTCTGACAATAGAAAGATAGACAGACTCTGGACATTCGTTTATAAGCCCTTTCCCGACTTTGCTGTCCCGTGTTCGTCCACCAATAGAGAGTTAGTGGTATATTTTGCACTCCTTTCTCTATCAACACATACTTTCACATTAGCCACATGCACATACTATACAGTCACATGTACACGTTTTCATATACACATAATCCCATGCACATACATATTCACACGCACATAGCCATCCAGATGGGTACATTCATTCATAAGCGCATAACCACTCACATGAATGTATTTTCACACGCACATGGTCATTCACACGTACATAGCCATTAAGTTACACCCACGCACATAGTCATTCACGCGCGCACAGTCATTCGTACGCACATGCACATTCAAGCACACATTCACACTGACACGCACACAGCCAGTCAAGCGTACATATACACTCCCGCGCACATGGCTGCACCCACGCACATACACATTACATTCACACACACACACACACACACACACACACACACACACATTTTTATACTCACTTACATACACACAAGCACCTAGATCTGCATAATTTCCCACACATCCACACACATTCATACACACTGGGGTGCTGTTTGAAAAGACGTGGGTTCGAGCCCCGGCCAGAGGAGGGACGGGTTTTTGTGGACGTTAGTTTCGTTCGTGTTTAATAATACTCCACAACCCACCCACGTCTCATACTCCCGCTAATATTGCCGTGTTAGTTTTAAATGAGACAGCCCTAGTATGTATTCAGTATAGACGGTGGGTATTGGTGTTAAGGTGGTGATATGTGAAGGCGTGTGGCTGGTAGAAGAACAGCTGGACCTCAGGGAATGGCCTTGGTCTTTGCCCCGAGTAGGAAACATTAAAAATATGATGTATACACACACACACACACACACACACACACACACACACACACACACACACACACACACACACACACACACACACACACACACACACGTTTCATTTTCAGGCATCTTTGATCTTCACTGCACTTGAGTGAAAAGTGTCTCTTGTGGAGGAGGAGGCAGAAGGAATAGAGGAGGAGGAGGAGGAGGAGGAAGGAAGGAAGGAAGGCGGTGCAAGGAAAAGAAAGGGAAGGGGTAAAGTGAGGGTAGGGAAGGGGAAAGGGGAGAGAGAAGGGGAGGGTAGGGAAGGTGAAAGGAGAAGGGGAGGGTAGAGTGGGTAGGGAAGGTGGGGGGACATTACTGGGGAGGTGTACGGAGGGAGGGGGGAAGGGGGAGTGAATTAGGAAGGAGGAGCGATGATGGGAGAGGGAGGGATAGAGGAGTGGAGGTACGTGGGGAGGAAGAGAACTGTGGAAGTAGGAGGAAGGGACAGAGAGAGAGAGAGAGAGAGAGAGAGAGAGAGAGAGAGACAGACAGACAGACAGACAGACAGGCAAAAACAGACAGACACGGATACAGAGAAAAGACACACACACACACACACACACACACACACACACACACACACACACACACACACACACACACACCACTCAGACAGGAGGACAGAGACATGACGGGAAGCAAGAACTATATTAGGTTGGAAAGGGGAGGAGAGGGGAGGGGAGAGGAGGGGAGGAGAGAGAGAGAGAGGGAATAAGAGAGAGTGGGAGAAGAGACAAGCTTTGGGAAGAGAAGGGGAAGGAAGGGAAGACGAGAGAGGGGAGGGGATGTCAAGAGGGAGGAAGAGAGAGGAGACAGTTTTGGAAAGGGAGGAGGGGGAAGGAGATGGAAGCAGGGAGGAAAGAAGGAAGTGAGGGGAAAAGGCAGTTTGGGGAAGGGAAGGGAGGAGAGGGGAAGGGATGAACGGACAGTATTCAGAGAGAGGGAGAGAGGGAGATGGAAGGGACGAGGGAGGGAAGGAATAGACAATTTTGGGATGGAGAAGGCAGGGGATAATAGGATAGTATTACGGAGAAAGGGAAAGAAGGAAGAAAGGTGGAAGTAGGGGAAGGAAGGAGGGAGGACGGGGGAGAGAGAGAGGAGAAAGAAAGGAAGGAAAGAGGGAGGATGGGAGGGAGGGAGAGAGAGAGAGAAGAAAGGAAGGAAGGAGGGAGGATGGGAGGGAGGGAGAGAGAAGGAAGAAAGAAAGGAAGGAAGGCGGGAGGGAGGGAGGGAGGGAAGAGATATTTTTGGAGAGGGGAGGGGAGGGGATAAAAGGATAGTATCAGGGAGAAAGAGAGGGAATGAAGAAGGGAGGGAGAGGAGGCAGTTAAGGGAGGGGGAGGAGGAAGAGAGGGAGGGAAGGAAGGAGGGAGGGAAGGAAGGAGGGAGGGATAGAAGGGATGAGGGAGGGAGGAAAGAAGGGAGAGAAGAGACAATACTGAGCAATGGAGTGGGAGGATTACTGAGGGAAGGGAGACAAATGATGGGAGAGGGGGAGAGAGAGAGAGAGAGAGAGAGAGAGAGAGAGAGAGAAAGGGAGGGGGGAGAAAATACGATTGAATTAAAAACACTTTGATATACCGAACCTTAACTGGCCTTTCCTCTCATCCTCATTCCTCTCTCATTTTTCCTCCCCCACTATTCCTCACCCGTCTTTCTCTCCCTCTCCCCTCCTTCTCTCCCTCACTCTCCTTCTATCCCTCATCCCCTCTCCCTCTCCCTCATATTCTTCCTCATCCCTCCTTCTCTCCCTCATCCCTCCTTCTCTCCCTTATCCTTCTTTCTCTCCTTCAACCCTCCTTCTCTTCCTCATCCCTCTTCCTTTCCTTCATCCCTCTTCCTTTCCCTCATCCCTCCTCCTCTCCCTCATCCCTCCTTCTCTTCCTCTCCCTCTTCCTCATGTTCCTCTCTCCCTCACGCTTTTCTTTCACTCTTCCTCACTCATTCTCACTCCTTTCTTCCCACTCTTCCCTCCCTCCATTCCTTCATTATCTCTCACTTTACCTCACGCCTTTCCTTCTCTCACCTTCACTCTTTTCTCTCACCCTCACTGTCTCCCCCACTTCGTCCTTGACATTTTCATTCATCTTCCTCTCTATCCCTCCTACACTCTCTCTCTCTCTCTCTCTCTCTCTCTCTTCCATTTTTACTTCTCACCTCACCTTCATTTCTCTTCCTCCGTCTCTGTCTTTTCCCCCTTTCATTCTCTCTTTCTACCGCCTGCCTGCCTGCCTTCCTGCCTGCCTGCCTTCTCATTATTCCTGCCTGCCGCGCTTGTTTTCCCATCCACTGCCTACCTAACTTCCTTAATTATCGTGTTTTCGTACCTTCTTCGCCTTATTTCTCCTTTCCTTCCTGTCTTCATTACTACTTTACCTTCCTCTCTACCTCCCTGCTTCTCTCCCTACCTTAATTTCCTCCTGTCTGCTTACCTACCTGCTCGTCTGCCTTTCTTTTTTTCCTGCTTACCTGCCTACCTTGATACGTACCTACCTGCCTGCCCTTCAGCCTTAATACCTACCTACCCATTTACCTGTCTGCCTAAATGCCTCCCTACCTTTGTCTGTCTCTCTGCATTCCTACCCACTTCCTTCCTACCTATCCTAGCCTTCCTGTCCTTACCTTTCTGCCTTCCTTCCTGCCTGCCTTCCTCTCCTGCTGTCTGCCTGCCTGCCTACCTCCTCCCTGCCTGCCCCCTGCCTCTTCGTCTGTTGGAGGCATCGATTGACCCCCTCCTCTCTCTCATCAGCTCCTCCCTCCTCCCTCCACTCCCCCTCTCCCCTTCCCCCTCTTCCTCCCCTCCCCCTCTCTTCCTCCCCTCCTCCTCTCTTCCTCCCCTCCCCCTCTTTTCCTCCCCTCCCCCTTCTCTTCCTCCCTTCCCCCTCCCTTCCTCCCCTCCCCTCTCTCTTCCTCCCGCCGCTGGCACTTGAGCACACCTACGTACACACTCACAAACATTACAGCGCCGCGCACATAAACGTACATACAGAAGTTCACACTCCCACACATTTACACACACACACACACACACACACACAAACAGCGGCAAATAATAACATTCAAACTCACTCCAACAAAAACATCCAATTCTCTATCTATACAGTATCGAATAATGACGTTAATTGACTTGCCCATTTGCGTCATATGAAGTTAATAGTGAGGGTAGTGTGGAAATCTGACCTTTTGTTGTGGGTGATTTTTTTAATGTTATATTATTATCGAATCTTTGAAGTGTGTGTGTGTGTGTGTGTGTGTGTGTGTGTGTGTGTGTGTGTGTGTGTGTGTGTGTGTGTGTGTTGTGTGTGTGTGTGTGCGTGTGTGTGAATGTGTTTGTGTGTATATATGTTTGTTTGTGTGTGTGTGTGTGTGTGTGTGTGTGTGTGTGTGTTGTGTGTGTGTGTGTGTGTGTGTGTGTGTATTTTCGAGTATTTGAAGTGTGGCGTTTAGTTGTAATAGTTGTTTTTTTTTTTTACTTAAGGATTTCTATGAGCCAAATACCTTTTTAATTTTTTTTTTTTACCATACCTGTAAAAGAAGGTAGCGTAAGTGATCCATCTATAACTACATGTCTATCTATCTATCTGTGTCTATCTACCAGTCTGTGTATCTATATCTGTCTGTATGTCTGTCTATCTATCAGTCTGCCTATCCGTAGCTCTCTCTACCTGTGTCTATCGATCTATCTACCCATATTTATCTATTCGTTATCGGGGTGAAGTGGTTGGAAAAATCCGAATTGCGCAACTTTCCCCACAGATTTTCAGACATGCCAACACAAATGTAAATATATATATAAAAACTCGTCCAGCCATGGCCCCTCCCTGCCCCCCGTGGTGTGGTTGGTATAGCGTCCACCTTACGTTCACGGTCTGTGGGTTTGAATGCTGTGTGTATGGAAGGGCAAGAGAGGCGGGGTTCCTAAGGGTTTGAGCTGGGGGGGTGGTTGGGGTGTTGTTATTATTATTATTGTTATTAGGGTTGATGTTCGCATTGTTTATTATTATTATTATTTTTTTACAGAAAATAAACACAAGAGGGAAAAAAACATACATCAGATTACAGTTGTCCCCCTTCATGAAATATATATAACAGTTGGACTTGAAATAAATACTAACAACAACAACAATAATGATGATGATAATAATAATAATAATAATAATAATAATAATAATAATAATAATAATCTGGTGTTGAAGGGGTTAAGCTCCACGTGAGGTGTAGGCTGGACTAGCAATTTTATCTTGGTAGAGAATAGCCTTGAGTACCCTGGTGGGGCTGATGGACAGTATTTAGACGGAAGTAGGGAAGAGAAGGGAGGGGAAAAGAGACAAGGAAAGAGAAGAGAAGGGGAGGAGAGAAGGCAAGAAGGATAGTGTTAGGGAGGAGAAGAGAAGGAAAGGGTAGGGTAGGGGAGGAAAGGAAAGTGGAGAAGAGAGAGGAGGAAAGCTGGGGAGAGGAGAGGAAAAGGACAGTGTTAAAAGTGAAGGGGAGGAGAGGGAAGGGAAGGTAAGAGAAGAGAAGAGAAAGAAGTGGAGGAGAGGAGAAGGAAAGGGCTGTAAGGGAGACAGGGGAGAGAGGAGAGAAGGTAAGAGAAGGGAGGAAAGTGGAGGAGAGGAGAGGGAGAGTATTAGGAGAAAGGGACAGTATTAGGAAGGGAGGTAAAGAAAGGAAGGGGGAGGACTACTAGGGGAGGAGAAGGGAGGGAGGGAGAGGATAAAAGCAGGTGGGAGAGGGAGAGAAGGACAGTATTAGGGGGAAAGGGAGAGAGAGAGAGAGATGACAACAAACAACTCATTAATTTCAACAAGCAGACATGATGACATAAAAACAATAACACCACGACAACAGGTAGTGCAATAGATAAGACAAGACAAAAATAGACAAATAATGGACAGAATAATAACCATACTAATAAATAACGAAACAGTAAAAAAATCAGTTAAAGTGAAGACCCAACCACACTAACTGACCAAAAAATAAAAATAAATAAATAAATAAATGAATGAATTGGCAAAAGATAAATCAAGCGTAAAGGTCAATGTATAAAATATTGTGGTGAATTTTACGTGGCTGTGTTTAATCTGCCTCGTTAAAGAGCTGTTGGGGTATTTGTGGATGTGGTGGTGGTAGGGCAGATTGTGGTGGTGGTGGGGGATTGTTTTGGTGGTGGTGGGGGCAGATTGTGGTGGTGGTGGGGGGGTTGTGGTGGTGGTGGTGGGGGGATTGTGGTGGTGGTGGTGGGGGGATTGTGGTGGTGGGGGTGGAGGGATTGTGGTGGTGGGGGTGGAGGGGATTGTGGTGGTAAGGGGGATGGTGACGATGATGGTGGTTGGTGAGATTTTCATGGTGGTGGTGGTGGTGGTGGTGGTAGAGAGGTGGTGTTACTGATGGTAAGGGGATGGTGACAGTGGTGTTAGTGGTGGTGGTGATGAGGATGAATACTAGGAGTGGTGGTGACAGGTGGTGCTAAATGCTGGTGATATTTATAATGCTGTTGTTGTTGCAGTATATGTGGGTGTCAATAGCTATAGCACTAATGTTGGTAGTAAATGTTGGTAGTAACTGTTGGTAGAGGTAGTAGTAGTGTTGGTAGTCTTAACTTTAATAATTGATACGTGGAGAGGGGGAGTTAGACAATGATGGAAGGGGGAGGAAGAGGCAGGGGGGAGGAGAGGGGAAGGGTGAGGGGAGAGATAATGGCAGGGAAGGAGAGAGAGAGAGAGAGAGAGAGAGAGAGAGAGAGAGAGAGAGAGAGGGGGGGGGGGGGTGAGCGATGTAAAAGATATGGGGCAGTGAAAAATAGGAATGTGTATGGAAATGTGTTAGATTAATGAAACAAAACAATTAGGTAACAGGAAAATATTGAACGAAGAGTAATAAAAAAATGAGTAGTGTAATGGTGGGTAGGGAGATAAAGAATGGGAATGGAGGGAGAGAAAGGGGGAGGGAGGGAGGGAGGGAAGATGAGAGGAATTGATTGGAGAGATGAGAGAGAAATCGATAAGACGGAAGGTAAAGGAGAGAAAAAAGGGGAATAGAAGGAAAAGGGTGAGAATGAGAGATGGGTGGATATAGAAGAAAAAGGGAAGGAAGGAAAGAAGATGAAAGTGAGAATATGTGGGTGGCTTTAGGAAAGAGGAGGAGGAGGAAGAAAGATTTGTTGTGAAAAGAGGTGGGAAACGAGGGGGGGGGGAGGAGGGAGGGGGGAGAGAAAAGCGAATGAAAAGAGAAGAGAAGAAGAGAGAGGAGACTGTGTGGGCGTATGAATTGTGTGGGACGAAGGGAGAAAGAGGAGGATAAGAGGAGCGGAGAACAGAGCGTGGAAAAACAAGGGTAAGGAGAACGAGGAGGAAGAAATGTGGAAGAGAGCAGAAAAGAGGCGGGAGGGAAAGAAGAGTAAAGAGAACAGGATTTGAGAGGAACGGAGGAGAGACAGAGAAATGAAGAAAAAAAATGGATGACGTGTTTGTGCATTTGAAGTGATATGCAGATAAAGAGAGGGATGAGAGGAGGGATAAAGAGAATGAGAGAGAGAGAGAGAGAGAGAGAGAGAGAGAGAGAGAGAGAGAGAGAGAGAGAGAGAGAGAGAGGAGAAGGAGGAGGAAGGAAAGCGAGGGAGAGAGAAAAAGTGTCGAGGAAGGTGACAGGAAAGGAGACAGCGATAGGTAGGGGGAAAGAGAGAGAGAGAGAGAGAGAGAGAGAGAGAGAGAGAGAGAGAGAGAGAGGGAGCGAAGGAAGAGAGACATGAGAGGGGGTGGAGGAAGAAAGAGGCGAGAGGAAGGAAAGGGAGGGGGGAAAGTAGAAGTGAGGAAGGTGACAGGTAGGTAGGCAGGTAAGAAGGTAGGCAGGTAGGTAAGTAGGAAGGTAGGTAGGTAGGTAGGTAGGTAGGAAGGTAGGTAGGTAGGTAGGGAGTCTTAATATCGATGTACAGCACTATTATGCCGCCATGCGCGATGCCCTCCCTCCCCCCCCCTCTCTCTCTCTCTCTCTCTCTCTCTCTCTCTCTCATTTTACCTTTATCAAGTATCGTGAAAAAAATGTATTATCGAGTATGTATGTTTGTATGTATTTGTGTGTGTATATATGTATGTATTTATGTATCAATGTGTGTACGTCCTGACAGCCATTAGGTACACCCAAACGGGCGCGCGCACACACACGCGCGCGCGCACGCACACACACACACACACACACACACACACACACACACACACACACACACACAAACGCGCGTGCATCACCTGCGAGCGAGGGAGCGTGCGTGTGCGCGTGTCGCCGTGTGTGCGTGCGTGCGTGCTTAGCGAACACAGGTCACCCCTCCACCTCCACACACACACACACACACACACACACACACACACTCAACCTCAGTGTGGTGGAGAGCGGCGGGGTGGAGTGTGGTGTGGCTGTGGTAGCTGTGGTGGAGATGATCTATACTGTAGTGAAATATGTAGCGCTCCACCTCACCATATCAATGTGGATTTAGGTGGATGAGGCTCTCGACACTAGTGGATGAGCTGGTGGATGTGGATAGTGGATTGAACGTGTCATACCAGCTGAAATATTGGTGTTGTGGTATAGATTGTGGTTACGTATAGAAGCATTCCACCTCGATTATAGCCCTGTGGATGCCAGTGGATGAAGTGGTATAGGCTGGTGTGGATAGTCTGGCCACGTCAATAACACCAGATGGAATAGTAGTTGTAGTGGTATTATAGATTGTGGTGATCTGTACAACCCTTCCACTTCTGTTATACCCAAGTGGATGAGGCTTTTAAGGTGGATGTGGATAGACGTGGGTGTGGATGAGGTGGATACGTGAGCCATACCAGCTGACACCGGATTTGTGGTGGTGGTATAGATTGTGGCTGCTTATACAAGACTTCCACCTCGATAATACCCAAGTGGATGCAAGTGGATGAGGCTCTTAATACCAGTGGATAAACTAGCAGACGCTGGTGTGGATTGCGTGGCGAAGACTTACCATACCAGCTGGAATATCGGTGTTGTGGTGTTGGTGGTGGAGGGGTGGATTTAATGAGCTGGGTGGAGTGGATGTGGATGGATTTTTACCGCCGAATGTGACTTAAAGATGAAAGGCTGCGAGTTGGATGAGCGAGTGAGTGAGTGGATGAGACAGTGGTAAGAAAAGTGATACAGACAGAGAGACAAACAGACAGACGATATATTGTAGAAACATTTTTTTCCACAGACAGGCAGACAGACAAACAAACAGAAACATACTGTAAAAATATGGCCAGCCACAGAAAGACGGACGGACAATGAGACAGACAGACACAGAAAAAAGAGTGAGACATAGACAATGAGGCATTCACAAACAGAGAGGCAGACCAAAGGAGATTGAGAAATAAAGTAAGCGTGAGTCTGAATAAGTGAGAGTGAGTGGGAAAAGTGAGTGAGAGGGAGTAAGAAAAAGTGAGCGAGTGAGTGAGAAAAGATAGTCAGCGGGAAAGGTGAGAGAGAGTTAGGGAAGTGAGCGAGAGAAGTGAGAGTGAGTATGAGTGAGGATGGAGACAGTGGTGGGCTACCATACGGGCAACCCAGGCTACCTCGTCCATTTCTACACCATCAAGGTAAATTACGTACACCTGTCCTCATTCTGATTACATGTACACCTGTCTAATTACATGTACACCTGTTCTTTTTTCATTACATGTACATCTGTCTTCATTCTAATTATTTGTACACTTGTCTAATTACATGTACACCTGTTTAATTACATGTACACCTGTCCTCTTGTAATTGCATGTACATGTCTTCATTCTAATTATTTGTACACTTGTCAAATTATATGTACACCTGTCTTCGAACTACATTTACACCTGTCCCATGTATACCAGTCTTCTAATTACATGTACACCTACCCTCACTACATGTACACCTGCCCTAACTACATGTACACCTCCCCTCACTCTAAATACATGCACACCTACCTTCACTACATGTACACCTCCTTGCTCAAATTACATGTACACCTACTCACTCACCATGTACACCTGCTGTAATTACATGTACACTTGCTCTCATAACACGTACACACCCTCTTTCACTCCACACACATGACATGCACTTACTGTAGCTAAATAAACTAAATGATTTCGTTCAGTATTTCACTCGAACAATTTTGAAACTGATATAACATTCTGATAACTTGAGCTCACAAGATTGCGTCACTGGTCATCACATTTTGAGTCGTATTTTCAGTGGTTTTGAAAATCCCGTAACACCTCTTCCTTAGCGGTTTACTATGGACATTATACTTGGCACATATATAATTATCGTATCAATATTCCACAAAAATATTACTTCGATATACTACAGAATTATCGGGTCAGTATACAGACTTATCGGGTAAATATACAGAATTATCGGGTCAATATACAACAAAATTATCGGCGCAGTATACAGAATTATCGGGTCAAAATACAAGAAAATTATCACCAATACTGTAGACATTTATTGCCCAAATGTCTAAAGAAATAACGTCAGTAAGCTACAGAATTATCGCCTCCTTATTCTACAGTATTATCATTTCTGCAAAATTATTACTGGAATCCTGAGTAATTTTCACGTCTAAGTGTTGCTCAGAATTAGCTAGAAAATATTAAATGTTTATTGAATTATAAAGAGATGATTAATTGTATCACTGATATTGTCTGTCCAGGTAAACTCACGTAAAGGACACACACACACACACACACACACACACACACACACACACACACACACACACACACACACACACACACCATAACAGCCCTCCACACGAGCTGCAAAGGGGGCAATTGCATACTGTATCAATAGCAAGGCATAAACCTTACCTGGGGGGAGGTGTAGCTAGATTGCATTGTGTTGACCGCCAGCTTGCAGTGTTGTGTGTGGCGGGTCACGGCGATTTACCTGATGTGTTGCATAAAGTTGAGGATTTGGAGCTGGTGGTGTGGGGGATTAGGGTAAATTGGGTTGGGCTGGTCTGGGTGGGTTAGATTGGGCTTAAAGTGGCTTGGGTTTCGTTAGGTTGTGTTAGGTTTGGTTTAGTTTAGTTTGGTTAGGTTTGATTTGGTTTGGTTAGGTTAGGTTAGGTTTAGATTTTTTTTGGACTGGGTTGGGTTGGTTTAATGTGTTGGAGTAGATGAGGGTAGATTAGGTTAGGTGGGTGAAGTTGGGTGGGTGTGGTTTGGCTGGGTAAAGGTAGAATAGGATACCTCAGACTGTTAGCTTAGAGTAGGTTATTGCTAGGTTGAGTTATTGTTCACGCTTATCTGAACGGGACACCAATGGACTGCAAGAAGCCGGACATTTGAACCTGTCTTTCCCAGAGGTCTTTTGTTGAGGTTATACTAAAGGAATGTCTCGCGGTGTGAAAGTGTGGTAGGGTTGGATTTAATGAGGTTGCTGTGGTTGAGGTGCGACCGTGTGTAGTGGGGTTGGAGTCACGATAATCTGTAGAGTTGGATGGTGTATTGCCTAAGTTGGGAAGGGGTCGGGTCAGATTTGGTAGGACGGTTGGCTTGGCCTGGGATGGATTGAATTGGATCGGATTGGGGTGGATTGGATTGGGTTAGGTTGGATTGGATTGGGTCGAGTTGGAATGGATTGGGTTAGGTTGGGTTGGACTGGATTGGGTCGGATTGAGGTGGATTGGATTGGGTTGGGTTGGGGTGGATTGGATTGGGTTGGGTTGGGGTGGATTGGATTGGGTTGGGTTGGGGTGGATTGGATTGGGTTGGGTTGGGGTGGACTGGATTGGGTTGGGTTGGGATGGATTGGATTGGGTTGGGTTGGGTTGGATTGGGCTAGAACAGATAAGGTTAGGTAGGTTTTTGTTAGGCTGTATTGGAACAGATTAGATCAGGTAAGTTATTGTTGTGTTGGGATGATCAGGTCATTTTATACCCTATTTTTGGAGCTGTTGGGTGATATTACTCAGCTTTGGACAACACAGTGGCAGTGAAGGGTTAAGGGTACAGTACTAGGCAGAAGTTCCCTGGTATTCTCCTATTTTCCATTTTTCACATTCCTCCCTGAACGTCTGAGAGTTCCTTCCTTCACTTTTGTTTATCTTGGTATCAGACAAAAACATTTCATACATCGGCTTCCGGCTCACGACTGTGCATGTAACCTCTCTAAATCAAAAAATTCTCTCCTAAGCTGAATAACATCGTCTGGAGGTGGCAAAGGAGAATTTAAGGAAATCGTCTTAGGGGCGAAGGGGCTGAGACAAGTGTGAGTTGAGGGCAGCCGGCTATTGAATTAGGGGAGGAGGGCGCGTGGCGGTGGCGGCGGGGGAGAAGAGGGGGAGGAAGGGTGAGAGGAGGGGGAGGGAGGGGGTGGAGGGAGGAGGGGGAGGTCGATATATTGTGAGCGGGTGGAGGCATTTTTGTTGCGGCCACCCTGAATGAGCTCTGGGTCCGCACGTCTGCAGATTGACTTTCTTACATATTTAACCCCTTGAGTCAGAGTAGCGTGCTTTTTTTTTTTTTTTAATATACTTATTGCCGATACTAGACGATTTTATTCAGCTGAGGAAATTCGTGTTGGAGAGGTTGATTAAGGCTTCATCTACCCATCGTGGTAATAATAATAATAATAATAACAATAATAATAATGAGTACTGTAGTATTAGTATTAGTCGTAGTATTAGTATTATAGTAGTAGGAGTAGTAGTAGTACTAGTAGTAGTAGTAGTAATAATAATAATAATAATAATAATAATAATAATAATAATAATAATAATACTTAAATGAAATCTTAGAGAAGACAAGAATTAAATGGGAAAGACATCCTTTGCCTCAGTGAAATATACAAGACTAATTCGCCCACATTAACTTGCCTGAACTTTCCTTTCGTAGCTTTTCACCTAACTCAGTGGCAGAATGAGACAATACTACGACTCTGCACCCTTTCTATAGCACTTTTTCGTGACTAGCACCATATTGCGGTAGTACAAGATTACTATTCCTGGCTTGTGTGTGTGTGTGTGTGTGTGTGTGTAGAGAGAGAGAGAGAGAGAGAGAGAGAGAGAGAGAGAGAGAGAGAGAGAATATGGAAGTGAAATAAAAATAACTGAGAATAAGCTACTATTGACAATTATCGAGGAAATTCGCGAAGTGATAAATACGATAAGCGTCTGAAAATAGATTGAATTATAGATAGTTATATGGGAGTCTAAAATGGAAACTAAGATCTGCTGAATAAGTTATAATACTGACATTTTAAACCCTCTGGAGGAGGAGGAGGAGGTGGGGAGGATAGGGGAAGGGGGACATGGTGTAGGGAGGAAGGGGGAGGGTAAGGATGTGTAGAGGGAGGTGGACGTGGGAAGAATGTGTATGTCTGGGTGGAAGAAGGTGATAATTTAACACACACACACACACACACACACACACACACACACACACACACACACACACACACACACACACTGGTCAGGCCATACAGATAGTGCGTTATCCCATCTTCCATTTTCTGTTAAGTGCTCCCAGGTCTAGGTGTTAGCGGGCACTGCGATATACAGTATGCTGTTTAAGACCCACCTCAGTAACTTTAACCCCATTTATTACGAGAACCAGTTTCTTATTTACATCTTGCTCCCTCCAGACGATTTTGTTCAGTTTTGATTTTATTTGTCTTAACTGAGGGGTTGTGTATGGCCATCATCAACCCCTTCTGAACGAGTAGTCTTCCCAAGCTGAGTAAAATCATGGGAAACAGTAAGATAAAAGCGAGAAATGCCATCGGGCTGAGTAATGGATCCTAATTCTGTCCAGACTATACCCTCTTAAACTTGGCCTAAAATTGGTGTCTCCCCATCTTGAATGCAGAGTTGTAACCATAACTGAATGTCCGTATACGGTGCTGGTCACGAAGAAGTACAGTGGAAAGGATGTATAACATTGTACCTTCTTTTCTACCATTGAGCTACGTGAACTAGCTGCAAAAAGACGAAAATGTAGACCAAGATAGACTTTTCGAACTGAAGGGATTGGAAAGACTATCCCCTCTCGAGACAGCATTCCTTAGCTAAGTACTGTCGTCTGGTAGTAGCCTGAGTCAAATGAAAAAATATTTGGTCGTAGTGAAGGGGTTAAGCTTGCAAACTAGTAGTGTATCAAGTTAATCCTATTTTGCACATTTGTATTAGTCTGTGTGTATATTTCTTGTCTCGTTATCCTATTCATGTTACTGTATAATCCGAGAATATGAAAAAAAAAAAAAAAAAAAATCTAAGGGAAATACTCTCAAGTTTCACAACGAGTAGTATCAGAAATTTAACGAGTTGTGGAGGGGGGGAGCCCGTTAAACTGGGATCAGTCACCACAAGTGTTGCTCCTGACCTTGTGGGCTTTAGTCTTCTTACTGAAAAAATATTTCTCAGAATTGAAATGAGTCCGTCTAACTGACTCAAAGGAAATCCACTGAGTGTGTGTGTGTGTGTGTGTTAGGTTTTTGCCACACGGTAATTTTGAATCATATATATGTATGTTCAAGAGTTTTAAAAATACGTACAACTCTAAACATGGGTTTACCATACACAACCTGTGTGCATTCAGTCGAGTTTATAGCACAACGATAATGTTGAGATGGAAGGAGCACCGACCTTGTAAACTTGGTAAAAGTAAATATGTAAAAGAATAGGTAAATGAAGGCTATCTACTCTACAGTTGATATTAGTCTCTCTAGATGAGTAAAACGGTAGCAGCAGTCCCCATTTAACCACTTTCGAAGTGTAGGGAACCTTGGCTAGGCTGCTGTAGTTCATTGCTCTTAAGGCAGATGACCAACCTCCTCTCCTTGGTGGCCTGCATTAAAAGAACATCCATTCACGTCTTATGGGTGGAACCTTTGCAAGAATGTATTCCGACTGGGATAAACCACTAGAGCACTTGATTATCAGGTGGATTTTATGTTAGGAATATCAAAGTGTGGCCTTATCTTACCCCATCCTCAGGCAGGAAAAAAGAGGTCGGGATTATGAGAATTGTTGTATGTTATTTTACAGGTACAGAGGCGTCGAGTGGGACTGCAGCAGGTGCGAGATGAGTTCCGGCGAGAGAATCTTTACCTTCAGAACAAATTCCCCCACCTGTTTGTCACGTCCCAGGTAAATGCCAGCAAGGTATTCTGTACAGCACGTGATATGAGGGACTTCCTCCCTGACACGATGTCAAAGAACAGTCTATGGCAGAGAACAGGGACCTTTACAGGTAGCCCGGCTGGTTACAAAATACCCTCTTAGACTACCTCACTCACTCTCACTCTCACTCTCTCCACTCTCACTCTCTCTCTCTCTCTCTCTCTCTCTCTCTCTCTCTGTAGTAACTAGCTATTTTTTTTTCCCTAAGAGCCCCTGGCCCTTAAATGTTTGTGCACGCCACTAGGAGAGAAACGCACCAGACCTCTCTAGTTTTGGAATATTAGCCAGTAGGGAAATGTGTAGGGAAAAGTGAGAAGCAGAAGAGGTGAACTGTGTGGCAAACTTGATCCTGACCCAGCATACTCATCATCATGTAATGGACAGAGAAACATACCCATCATCTCTCAGCCTAGAAACATTAGCCAGCAAGGAAAAGTGAGATGTAGCATAGGTGAAATTTTATATAAACTTTTGATTCCAGCTTGACATATTTAGGCTGTGGTTTATTTACAGTGGCAGCAGCATAATCGGATGTCATGTCTGTACTTGGGGTATCGGTTGTTCTGGGCACTGTACTTCACCATGTGGGCAATATGGGCATGGGTCGGCTCCATGGGGTATCACGCACAAGCCTCACTCAAGTTCTACTTCCTACTTTACCTCACCAACTGGAGCATCTGGACTTTGGCTGTTGACACCACTATCCAGGCTGTTAATGTTATCCTTCATTTCAAGAAGATCTCAGAAGATGGTTAGTTGTCCATATTTCTGTTTATAGTTCCATTCCTGGTGCAGTGATCATGATATATATCCTGTACTGCTGCCTTCATGTGATATCACTGATGTAACTGGGCAGGTCCACTGGCTGGTATATAATAGTCCCTCAGCTCTCTCCCAGTCCCCTGCAAAGAGGATGATTATCTGTAGGAGAGAAAGAGACAACTTCAGTATACATTCCATTAGGATCACATTCAGATGAACCTGGGCTACAGCTACTGGTGCTACTGCTACTTTATTGTTTTTACAGTACAGCATTACTCTCAGCAGAGATTAGTTTTAAAGATGTCAGAGGGATTAGTAAAAAATACTAAAAAGGGAAGCTATAGGGGACTAGAAAAACTCCCATTATCCACTGGTATCAGGATGTGCAGCCCCACTGCGCAGCATTTGTGTTGCTTAGAGTCCTTGACTGTCAGAGAATGAAATATTTTTCGCAGGTCTGGAGAACTCATCATGGAAGAATCAAACTACCCAAGACACTCATTATTCCAGTTATGACTGTGTTGTTTTAGTTTGAGCCTGGGTGTATTAATTGTAATTCAGGAAGGAGGAAGGGTGTCCCTGGGTATTTCTTTCTGTTGTTCATATCTACAGTGAGATTAAGGAGGTTTGCTGTATGAAAATTATGATGACTGTAGAAGTGACAATGTAGGCCTAATGTTCTCCACATTTCTTGTCTTGAATGTTACATAGTGTTATTTATTGCTTTACTGGTATACAGTACTTCCTCATTTTATACTTAGTGATATTTTGTAGTACTGTACTGTACATCCTACTACCAGTAACATTGTACAGGATATTAAGAAGTAGCTATGTTTTGCAGGTGATGCTCAATACCCACGTATGACAAGAGCAATGCAAGTGTCATGGGTGCTGTCAAACATCATGGGGGCGGTGCATCTCTTCATCACATTCTCTTACTGGATTACAGTCTTCCCCAATAGGAATGGTGAGCATTAGACAAGATTAGTTGACTATTTCATGCCACAAAATTTTATCATAATACACCTATTAGTTTTTCTGCAATCCCTTGGACTGAGACAGACAAACAGACAAGAATAAAAAAAATAGCTAGTATTAAAATATAGTGTTATATAGTACCCTATGTTTAAATTACAGCACGTCACAGATAGTTGTCATTATTTCACTCACCCAGTTACTTCAAAGTGACCCATATCTCCCCCTCTCCATTCAGATGAAAGGTTGACTGAGATTGGCATCAACACCCACATAATGCCAGGGGTGTACATCCTGCTTGATGCTGCTGTTGCTGCCACACCACGCCGCCTCCTTCATGCATACCAGCCAGCCCTCTTCGTCACTGCCTACACCCTCTTCAACCTGCTCTACTACTTGTGTGGTGGCCTGGTGGGTTGGGTAGCATTGTAACAGCCGATTCTATTTTCTTCCTGGAGAGATGTAGGGGCCCCTAGTTCAGGACATTGAGGGTAGATGACCAGCCTACTTCCTTTTGTAGCAGTACATGACTGAAAAACCTCCAATCACCTCTTGGGATTGAACCCATAGAAGGCTGTCACTCCCACCTGGGGTATGTTAATCACCAGACCACCAAGCTGTAGGAGTGCTGTGATGGAGTTGTTATTCATTGCTTATGTGGGGGTATGAGTTGGTCTTCTGCCCTTTATTATTCTGATCTATGGTAGCTTAGCCTTGGGTACTTTCCTATATACTTCAAAGGGGGTAAGAAGAGGCTAACTGTTTACTTTTTTTTGCTTTAACTCACCTAGGTCTAACATTATTTTATGCCATCTCAGTATTATGCTTTACTTGTTACCTGTCTAAAATTTACATTCCCTAAGTTGAATAAAAACATACAGAGGCAGCTATAGTAAAATAAGAACTATAAGATCGGAGTCAGGGAGTTAAATTCTGACCATTGTTATACCTCTTTATGAAGGATTACCAGGGGCAGACTGCACTTTACCCATCCAGTGAGTGAACAAGCTAAAACCCTGACCGATATTCCATCTTCTGCAGGATTACCTAGGGTGGTCTGCCTTCTACCTATCCACTGAGTTTAGATGTTAAAATCCTGACTGTTATTCCATCTTCAGGATTACCTAGGGCGGCCTGCACTGTACCCGTCCATTGACTGGACCCAGCCAGGCAGCACTGTGGGCATCATGTCGTCGGTGGTACTCCTCCTCATTCCTCTCCTCCATGCCTGCCTCTGCGCCCTCTATGCTGCTCGAGTCAAGATGTGGAGGATACTCAAGATCTCCAGGTGGGTTCAGGATACCTGCACATAGCATTCAGTTTGTAAGTCATGTGGCCTCCAAAAGGTTTATGGTAGTTAAAAGAGATGGTTGGGGTTCATTTTGATGGGGTAGTAAGGGTTTAATACTGTCTGTAATTGGTTTGTTTTCACCGATGGTATTGTGTCACTCCCATAGCATGAGTACTAAGTCATGAAATTAGGTGAACCATATATATGAGGCAGAAATGAATTGCCTTGGTTACTAGTCAGATCTACCTTCTAGTTTGACTGCTGTATACTTGGCCATCAGATGAGCTGAAGGGGATTAGGGGTCTTTGTCAAGATAGAAGAAATATTATCCCATAGTCAGTAATTATAATAATAATAATAATAATTTATAATAATAATAACTCAATATTTGTATGTGGGCAGGTATGTGCGTGAGGATGACGAGACTGATCAAGTGGATGGAGGCGCCCAGGAACAGAAGGTGTAATACACATTTCTTCAGACCACTGTCATCCTGCCAAACCTAAACCAGTTGTGTGGTACAGTCAGGGATAAAAATTTGCCTCCTGTTCTATTGAATCTGCTTCATACTTTGGGCATGTCTGTCACTCTCTGCCTTACCGCATTATATTAGTTGTCTGTGGGGAGAGCAACCTACCAGGCATCCCTCAGCTTGGAATACTGTATTAGCAAATGGGGGAAAGTGAAGGAAAGTGAAAAGTAGAAGAGGTGAAATATCAGGTGAACTTTTGTCCCTGATCATACCATTGTGATCTGAGCCACTTCAAATGTGATGAACAGTTTACAATACACCAGAAGATCACAAAGATAACTTGTCCTGTCATACTGTTACTGTATTTGTTGTACTATGAAGGTTTCTTTTACGTGGTACTGTGTGGCTCATGGCTCAAAGTGCAATTCATTGTTCATAATTACATTACTGTAGTTGTTTTTTTGGTTACAGTACCCTAAGGTACTTTATATATCAACATTTTGTTTAGTCAGGTTTTTGTTGGTTGGCCATTGTGTCATTTCAAGTGCCAGAGTGTTTCAGAAATAATTTAACCAAATACTGTATACAGTGTTTCACTTGGAGGTTGATTGTGGATGAATGCTGGCAGTGTTGTTAATTAGACAGTGTAATATTGAAATTGAAAGTAAGTTTTTGCGTAAATTTTTACTGATAACAGTAAATTTTAAATAAATATAAATTAAGCATTAATATAAAATGTAAAAATTACACAAATCAGATACCAGTAAATTTGATTGTTATTGGAAAACAATCAGGTGTGTATAAATATGGTATGCTTGTAACTCTTGGATATATGCTTTGGTTGAATTCGAAGCTATGACAGGTTTTGCGATTGTGATAGGTAAATATTGTTCCTACAGCAAGATGTCTAACTTGTGGTATACTGTACCTCTTTAGTGAACGATTTATATCAGTGCCCACATAGGTTTATTATTGCTGTCTCGCCATTGCCCTCTTTATGTATAATAAGGCACCAGTTGAGGTGTGTTGTGTGCTCCTCACTAAATATCCCCAAGAGTGCTGATTTTTTTATTTTTTTTTTTATTTTTTTTTTTGTGCCACAGCCATAAAAGTTTGTTGCCTGTCCTTAACCCTTTGTTGGGCAGGGTTTTTTCCTCAGCTGCATTTTCTGGCAGTAGCCAGACTAAAATACTTTAGTGATGATTTTCCTTACAAAGAGATTGAGGAGGATAGTTGCTGAATCTGCATAGGGTAGGGCCTCCATTTTTTTTTTTTAATGTAAGTAAGAAGGATCCAAAAGCTAAAAGCCTGCAAAAATGTACTAGTACCAGTAATTATCTGGCATGAACCAAACTAAAGTACTAAAGTGACATATTGCCTCATAAATAACTAAATCTTGTGGTCTGTGGTAGCTCAGCCTTGGGGTTTATGTGCCCTGAAGGGGTAACATTATACCAAATAGTTTGTTTGTTCATTTGTTTTTGTTTACTGCAGTTGGTATTCCCATATCAGGTGTGGGAAACTGCTAAAACAGGGACAACTTTTTTGAAAGTATGGACCTAGAAATCTGACAGTGCTTGTAAGTTTCATATTTTCTTTATTTAAGTTTACCATCTGTATTTTTATTATTTTTTAGATGTGCTTCACGTAACACCTATCAGTGAGTCATTACATGGTATGACTGTCGGGTCATGTGAAGTGAATCTGTAAAGAAATAAAAATCAGTGCTGATGGTTATGTTTGTGTGGTGGTCAGGATTCTGAAGGCATGCATGATGTGTGAATGACTGTGTGGCCCATTTTATTGGGCATGTTCTTGATAGCTTTCCCAGTTGAGTATGTGATGCATATACTTCCAGTAGTCATTTCATAGTAACTGTTTTGCCGGAAATGTTAAAGAAATACAGTATATCGTTGGTGCAGTATTACCAGTACCATTATGTAATAAAAATATGGCATCTTTATTAACAGCAAAGAATTTAAAAGAACTTTTAGTATATGCACCTAATGCACACTAAGTTAATTATATTCAGTAAAATACTATATTATTCATTTCCTGTGCTGCAGTTTCCCCTAGCATAATATTTAACGATTGATTTGTAGAAACATTGTATGTGTGCTGTTCAGTATTTTGAATTTGTTGTGTGTGTTAGGGACTGTGTGTTGGATGGTGGTGCTCTTACTAGACCTACCAGATACTGTACTTGCACTGTGAAATAGTCATTCAGTTCTTTCATTCATGTAGATCTCTTTCAGTTGGACCAAAGATCTAATGTAGTACACAAATCTCGTAGGCATAATGCATATTTATATTTTGTACATTTTAACAGACCTAGTGTACTGAACCAGTAACTGTATTTCTTGTTGCTGAATACAGTAGTGTGATGTGGCAAGTGTGCGTGATGTGGCAGTGTTTATTTTTTCTTGTTTGTTAGACACTATGTTGAGACTATGTAAATGAGTCATTTGTTGGTGATGCCTTGACATGTAATACAAATCTTCAGTAGTTGACTGACCAGAACCAGCAGAAGTATTAGCTACTGCATGCCAGCTAATGTAATTGCAGAAGACACCCAACATATGGCAATACAGGACTGCAATACCTCTTCTGTTTCTGTTGCTTGTAAAAGGCAAAAACTTACTGCCTGACAACTGTAATACTGCCTATACTTTTCATCATCATCACTCAGATTTAGAATTCCATAATTGACAAGAGTACTGATTTTTTTTTTTTTTAAGTACTATTTCGCTATACAAATCATATTGGTTTAACCACATTCATTGCTCAGTGTAGCCCATATGGACTGTAATGCCATATACTGGGTATCAACTGTAAAAGATGTACTGTATTTGCAGCACATATTAATATTGTGTTGTACTGTATGATTTTGTTAACTGTTGTATTATTTAAATATACAGAGCCATAGAGAGAGTAAGAGAGAGAGGAAAAAAAAAAAAAAGATACAAGTTCTTGGACAAAATTTAGCTCAGACATGGTAAATACTGTGTGTATAAATTATATACAGTAGTACTGTACAGTTCAGTAATGCCAATAATATTCTCCTGCAAAAAAGGAAGAAAGAATACAACCAAAATACCTCTTGAACTGTTGTAGAAGTGACTACAGGGGTAAAAGTAGAGTTGAAATGCCCCTTCTTTGTTTGCTTAGGGATTTGGTAAGCCCACTACCCAGCAAATGTATTACAAACAGCCTAGTACATTCTATAGCAAGAGGGAGATTGTATTGACTCTTTCTTTCTCCTCTGAGTGATGTCATTAAAGAGGCTTGCTCTGCATCCCATTTGAGAGTGGGAAAACTGGGTCAGCATAGTGATTACTATGATATACTGTAAATAAAGAATGCTTGCTAATGATCTCTGTTGTGTATATGTCAGAGGGAAGTACTGTGTGCAGTAACACATTATGAGTAACAGGTGGATGGCTCATGTAGAGGGGATCTAAATGTGGGACGGGGATGTAAAGTAAAATGAAGATTGTTTTAATTTTGGTTAGGTGTCACATTGTCTTGGCACAGATTAATTTAATGTGTTACCATTTGTAGAGATGTGTTCTAACTTTGATTACATACAGCACATTTCTAAGGTTTATTGTAGAAATCAAAAGTTATTGTAGAATGCAAGCAGTGCTGAATGCAGTATTTTGTACCTGTGTTTTTGTTCTTCATTAGTGGAAACTCAGTTTTTGAGATTCGTATAACTTTTTTTTTTTTTCTTTTTTAGAAATGTTAACAGTTTTAAAGCAGGTTCTATGGAAATTTTTATCAGATGGAGTACAGTATAGTAAAGATCATGGTGGATTTTGTTAAGACTTCATGGTTCATGTTTATGTTCATGATCAGTGAATTTTGTATTAAAATTTGAGCATATAATTTCTAGTTTATACCCTGTATCCATAAATCCCTCTCTCAAATGCTGTACTTCCTTCTATGAAGTTTCCACAGGAAGTGCTCATGACAAGAATAGTCTTCAGGCTGCTCTGTCATTGTAAACTCCATTGCTTTCAACCACTTCTTCCTTTGCCAATACTGTAGGTATAAATTTTTGTTCCAAACAGATGGAGGTCTTGCATTAACACCAGTTAACTCTCAAACACATTACTAGTCAGTATACTTTCCTGTATTCTGTCCATATCCTGACACTACCCAAATACCAATTTCTACTTGTGCTCTGTATTTCACTAATCTCCCTTAAATCTCACAGCAGGTGAATAAGTACAAAAATAAGTTACTCGTATTATATTATACAGTACTAAATATTACAAGATTAGATGACGATTACAGATGAAAAAGGCACTCGCTCACAAAAATTATCCTCAACCCCTACACGCCGAGGGTTTTCCGATGTTGCATGCTTCTCCCTACGGGGGATATCCATGACTGAAAAAAATACCCTTTCTTCAAACCCTAATACCTGCCACACTATAACAGCTAGAGAAAAAAATTAGAGATACATAAGAATCACAAACTCTTCCTCTTTCAAGTGGAAGTATCCCCATGTCTCCAGGTGGTCTTGCTGATGAGCAAAGATAAGTTAAAGTTCAAAGGGTGGCGGGAAGACACTTGCGGCTATATGTGTCAACCGGCATTCCTCTGCACCCAAAATTGTGAAGGCAATACACATCAGCCGGCGGTTAGGGGTTAAGGGAGGTGAGAACCTGTACAACTCCCTCAGGTGTAGGAGTGGGGCACACACCTGACACAGGGATGTTGTGTTTCACTAGTGCTGTGTTGGTGGTGGGGCCTATTGCCACAACCTTCACTCCTGTCATGCTCATCCCCAGTGACTCCACAATGGGAAGAGCAAAGCCAACCCCTGATGGACTAAAAAACACCATCGCTTTTGGTAACTGATTGGAGGATATTAAAGACTGGATAGTTTGTTTCAACTGAGGATGCTGAGAGGTCTGGTAGGTAGTGAGAGCTTTGAAGTCTCTATCCTGCTGTGCTAATAATTGTGGTAACTCATCCCTGCCAAGGTTGCCACAGGGATACAGCAGAGGTTTGTCAAATGCCTTGGTTTCTCTTATTATGATAGGAGCAAGCTGCTGTGCATTACCAGATTCCTGACCTATACATGGTAATTTAAGGTGAGTCTGGACTGCCCTGAATGTAGCATCTCCAATAACAAACACTTTCTTCTCACTCCATGCATGATGTAGGGCAACTGGCAGCCTCTTGTAGTGTTCAGCTACTGCCTCAACTCCTCGCTGACTGGTGAAGATAATGCCACTGTGGCCCTCTGGATTTTCTAGTGCTATTTTGAGAGCATTCTGGTTGCAGAATGTGAATGACAGTACTGGTACATGAACTGCTGTCAGCCCAGATCGACTCAATGCGTCCATGTATCGGCTATCCCCATCCTCCTTGGACTTCAACAGCCAAATGGTGCTCATGGTGCTGAATGTGAACCTACAAATTATAGAAGATTTTATAACATAATTTACATATTTTGTAAATATTGCTTGGCTACATTATCAAAATAAAGCAATACATAATTCAAACTTCTATGCACTACTGATATGTGTTAAATAGCAATGGCAGCATATGAATGCTGCTTTATTTCATTACTTAAAATACTTATAACTGAACAAAGTATAACACTTACGGTACTTAATCATTACAGTACTGGTTAAACACGTGGTCTGGCATGTGAATCAAACTGGTTTTACTGAGCAAATATGAAACTGTATGTTCGGGAATTTAGAATGGCTGCAAACATATACTGGTACCATCATTATCATATAATCCCAGGCTACACTCTTCCCTTCCCTTTCCTTTCTACTTCCAGTCTTTCTGGCTACTCGGCAACAATAAGCCTAAGCAACGATAATGTGAACAATGTAATTTTCACTCAGATACTAAGCAACACTTATAATTTTTCAGCTTATTTATTATTACTGTGGACGTACATAATGGAGATGCTCTGAAAAAGCACTGGAAAGGGAATTTATCAACATGTGAAAGCAAAGTTGTGCAATTTATACCCAGAATTTTCTGCTGAATAATCACAGTGTGCGACTGGATGGTGATGTATCAGTGGACAGAGCCTCTCTCGCCTCCTGAAATGAATAAATAATAGGAATAAGGTCAAACTGGCCACTTCACATCGTAAAGGCATGACCTGACATACATCTCAAAAATTGTTGTACATTGGAGAAAATGGAACTGACAACATGCCATTACAAAAAAGCCAGGAGAAACCAGAACTGTCTGATAAGCCCTTGTTATGTCTCCTATATCTTTTTTGCTACTATGTTAAACAGAAATATAACTGAACTTCATATACCTTACAAGCAAATCAGGCTTGACAGGGCCTAACAAATGATAAAAAACAATTTTGGCCCCTAATTTGGTAGTACTGTCCTAATCTTTCTTATCATGGGAGGTTTTGGATGCAGTAACTAACTTACAATATCATGAAACTAATCACAGCCAAAAATTTTTCAACAAGTGACGGGGCGCTCTACTTCTCACGTACCGTTGATTTTTATCCACGCATTTTAGCAATCTCAACAAAAATATGATCAATATGGATTTCTTTTACATATAACACGTCCTTAAATTTGGCTACGTACCCTGTCACTGCACTTGTCCTTCCAACATACAACCTTCCTGTCCTGGTGAATCGCAGACCTATCACCTTCCGACCTAAACAATCTGTCAAATGTGTACTCGTAATCAGCTGATCCTTGTTTTGACACTGTGATGCCTGTTCGTCTTTTCAGGGCCTTACCACTAAATAGATTATCATTTTATTTGGTTTTACATGGATCTGTTATAAAAGGCAAAGATGGTTCAGTAATAATAATGAAATACTCTTTGTTACCCACAACTCTGCGCAACACGAGGCTACTCTATCTTAGGCAAAAGAATATATAAATGGAAAAAAATTCTGTCATGGTAGCTTGTAAATAAAGATGTTTACCACCGGTATGTTTAATTAAATTATTTTGACAAAAGATGTACATTTTAATTAGTTATAGGAGTAACGAGCTGGAAGGAGGGAGTAGCAGTGTGACTATTTATCTGACAGTATTGTTGTCTGTAGTCAGCTCCGGGGTGACGAAGCCCCGCCAGAGGAAATCTATCATTACCTAGGTGGTTCCCCTCGTAGATTCAGCCATAATACTAGGATCCAGCAAATATGGCAACCATCCTCTCACAATACAGTACAACGGGGTTTTGTAAGTTGGGTTTTAGTTAAGTTCGCTGCATAATTTTGCTGTGCATGCCACACGAGGCGTGAGGAAGGGTCATGTCATTAGCTTCATTATCGTAGCATCGAACAGGTCACAGGATACATGCCACACTGTAATACACATAATTTATTCACATAATCTCAGAGTACTACCAATAGGAGGTATCAAAGCCAGAATTGTGATACTAAGGGTTTTTTGTTAACCCCATAAAATCTTGGACAGTTAATGAACTGACCTTAAAGCATACACACGTCACACAGGTTGTTAACCACCCTCCAGCCCAAGAGCCTCTATTTTAAAATTTATTAATGCTCATGCTAAGCAGTTTCTATTTGGTTTAAGTTAGGTGGGATACCCAGTGGCAGGAAGGGATAGACAGTGTCCATGCAAAGCCGCTGTCTGTGTAGAGATGGGGCTAATGAGCTGGACTCATGAGGCCTAACAGTCTCCTCCAGAACATCATATGTGTGAATGTCCTAGGTTAATGTAGTCTATTTATCTTTATTTACTTTTTTAAAGTAAACGTTTGCACTCCTCAGGTGAGGAGATGTCCTTGTGCTGAAGTGGTAAACCTCGTGACAGGGTAACTAGTGGGTCAAGTTGACCTAGGCCAGACACATAGGCTTTGTATTATACTCTTAGGCCTATTTATACCAGTGTTATTTCACTACATGTGCTATTAAACCACATAGTGTTTTATTGCATTACCTGTTGTGAAAGAGTTCTTCCTTGCACAAAATCATAATCATCAGTAAATCTGGGAGTTTGGTAGTTACTTGACAATACCCTTATTGAATGAGTAATGAAAGACTGACTAAGAGGGTGTATGTAGGTGAGGTGGAGGGAGGGAGGGGGAGGGGGAGGGGTAGACAGAGGATGAGGTGGAGGGAGGGAGTTGAGAGGTATATGAGGGAGGGGGGGGTGAGTTGGGGGGAGGGGAGTCAAATGGTGGGTGACAGAGTGACTTGGAGGCGTTTTGTCTGCGGCCACCCTTTGCGGGATTAGGGCGTCGGGCTATAGATAGATAGATAGATAGATAGATAGATAGAATGAGTAATCCAAGTTTGAACAAACATGTGAGTGTTTATAAAATGTTGCCGTCTGCTTTATATATGGTCTGTAAAGTGGGGTAGTCATGTGTGTTAACCCTTTGACTGCCAAGATTTTTGTGGATATGCTGTATGTACAGTACAGTCGTTGATTAAGTTATGCAGAATTAAGTTAGTTTGTCTTGCTATGATATTCATATAGTAAAAGTTTCATTATTTATGGTTAGAACCAGTATGAATGAAACTCAGGTACATCCCCATGATAATTCAAGGATGTGTTCTCACATATCATAACCTCTCCATACTGTTGGTACCATAAACTATGCCATAGCCAGCTTGTTTTCATCTGATGGAACTGGGTCACTCCCATAACTTGACAACTAAAGTCATGGTTACTTGATTTCAGTGAGCCATAGTTATGAATGACTCCCCATGGTTACAGATACAGTTGGCAATCAGCAAAGCTAAAATGGGAATATGTGTCTTTTTCAGGGAAGAACAAATGTGCTTCAGGCAAAACTGTCAGATCAGCTATATTGGTAACAGGAGGATTAATAGGCATTGTTTATGTAATTCCCCGTGGACTAATACCGGTAGCAAAAAGGAACATCAAAAAAATGGGTAAGTTATTATAATACCTTACTATTCTTTATTCCAGACAATGCACCAGTGAGTAAAGGACTGATGGGCTGCATGTTCCTAACCTGCACTGCACTTAATGTCCCACTCTTTGCTCACCTTCGCAAGTACCTCATCTGTAAACTTCCAGATGTCTTCTTAAAAGGCGAGGTATGTATGGTATTGCTTGTACTCTGGGTTGTATTCTAAGTGGCATTGCAGACTTCACAGCACCTTTTACTCAGTAATTTGTTTTGCACCGGACACATAATATCCTGTTGTATGTCAGTGTATGTTTATATAAAAACGATGTAAACAGCACAAAGGAGACTTCAAGTGTAATGGGCGAAATAAATTGCTTAGAAAAAGAAATGGAGTTACATTGTCCAATTCATTCTGTTATTTAGTGACTTATCAGCCAGTTAATGTAAATTGCCTGATACCTAGGACCATTAATACAAAAAAGAAAAAAAAAAATGCAGATGGTATGGGTAGGCCTGTGAAATAGAGCCATGATTCCAGGGGCTTCAGTACTGAAATGAATAAGTGTTATGTCTTTTCATCTGCTCTTGATGGGGGAAAACAGGATTGGCTGATGGATGGAGCTTTTCATGCTAGCTTAATGAAGCATGTGATACACTTGTCTGTGTCTGGTTCTGCAACATTTCTCTTATTTCTTATATAGTCTGTTTATTTCAGATTTGGAGAATAGCATCAGCAAAAATATCTTTTGTTGATACCAAAGATCTTGTCTGTGGTTCATTGTTAATTTATTACTTCAGGTAAGATGCATGTTAAATATCATTGTTTGCAATTTTCTTGGTTGAGTTTAAAAATTTGAGTACACTGTAATGGATGGTACAGTTCTTCATTATGTAGCACCTTATTGAATATAGCCACAGAATGAAATGCATATGACTCTTTGCACTGTATTTGAAGTACTGGTACAGTACAGTTGCCTCTCTGTAACACTGTCTCCCTTTAATATGGCGAAGAGTGTTTGAGCGTCGGTATGGGTCACACAAGTTTGCCTCGTACTTGGTGGCGTCACAAGTGCTGACCACAGTGCTGGAAGTGCTGGCTATCCTCACCCTTCAGTGGTTTGCCATTGACTTCCACTCAGGCGGCTTCCTTCCACCAGGACCGTGAGTCTTGTCTGCTCTTCAGTTAGGTTCCCTGCATATCTTTTTGTTTTGTTTTATTTTTCATGATGTGAAAATAAAATATTACCTGTACTGTATTTGATATTATTGACATCAGACTTGGCACGGTTGTTCGTTGGGCCAGTAGCCCTTTTTTTTTTTTTTTTTAAGGTCTATGAACAGGGGATTTTTGGGATCAAATCTCAGACCATATTAACACACAAATTTTGAGATCCTATGTCTATGTGTGTTCATTTGTCATAATAGAAATAGCATGTCAGTGTACAGCACATGTGTAGAGACCCTCTTGCACTCCCTTGGGAATGTTGGCACTCTTCTTATATGTATGTTAATGTATAGTACAGGATTGAACAAAAAACACTGGAGTGCTTCAGCCTTAACAGATAACTTCTTATATTTTCAGTGGATAGAAATTGTATAGCTTATTAACTCTGAGAATGTCCAACAGGTATGGTGTGATTTTCCCATTGTTTGTTAACTACCTGTTTGACATCCCTCGTGTGGCCCAGACAAGTGTATTAGGGGTACCCATCACAGGCAAGACCCTCACATACCTACTAGGCCTACAAGTATGCTCCACCTCACCAGCTACAGTCATCTCAGCCCTTGCTGGCATTGTAAGTTATTCCTTTGTTTGCTGTGTTTATTCTCATTACTCTCTTAACATTTTGGATGCATCCTAGGAAGAGGCTTCAGGTGACTTTGATATCACCCAGGCTTTAGAAACAGTGACAGAAGGAATCATCCAATGTGTAATAAGTTGGGAAATTGGTAATTTTTTTTATACTTATGTTTAACCCGTTAACTGCTCTATACAGCCTGGGCTGTTCCGAGTGCAACTGCTCAGTACAGCCCTGGCTGTGCAGGTGAATTTCAAGTACAGTGCCATGGTGACCAAGGCCGACCCATGCAAGCATGTTTGAGCCTTCAAAACCGAAACTGAAACAGAAAACGAAAACCATTCATTCCGATAGGGAATCAGACACTTCGATGTTCATCCATGGCTTTACCGAGGTAAATATTGAGCTAATATTATGTTACTATATACTTTGGCATGTGTTCTCTCAATTCCAAAGACAAAATTTGGCCTTTGGGAAATTTCATTTTTACCCCTATGTCTGTGTACCACGGGCACCTCCAAAAAAAACCCATGCGCAGTTAACGGGTTAATGGGCAGTTAAGGCACCCCAATTGCATTGAGCCTGAGCAGGTTTATATCAAAGGGGTGGTTGGGTTTTATTGCTGTACTCAGGCAGTTGCAAGCGCTGGTTCGAATCCTCGCAATATTTAATCTTTTCAGAGGAGCAGACTGTAGCACCAGTCGAGCAGGGCAGTACTCCCGAGGTGGATGGAAAGCTGATGACAGGGAGTGCTGGAGCTCCCGTTTCATCAGCCCTCAGGACTAGTTCCTGACCATCCCCCTTTGCTGAACTTTTTCAGTGTCTCAGTTACACAGAGAGTAGGCCAGCATGCTCTCCAGTACAAATTTCTCTAACTATCTTCACCAAACTACATGCACAGCACACGCTACACTTCCTTTTCAAAAATCAATACAAATGGCGTCTATTAATCAAGCCTCGGAGTCCCCAGGGGGGGGGACCATAAATGCCCCCGCCATCTGCCCCTCTCCCGGTGACGACTCGAGGTGCCTGGAACCACTGTCTGACTCTCTTCTTCTTCATTTCTGCAACATTCGCGGCCTTTCATCTAACTTTCGCTCTGTTGAGCACCACCTCTCCTCCTCTAAACCTCACCTTCTTTTTCTGACGGAGACTCAGCTGTCTGAGGCAACCGACAGCAAACCCTTTTCTGTATCCTCCTACTTTCTCTATACTCATTTCAAAGCCAAAGGTGGCTGTTGTGTATACATACGCAACGACTTATCTTGCTCTCGTGTTCCTGAACTTGATTCTTCTGAATTCTCCACACTCTGGCTTCGGCTTTCCTGTCATTCTCTGACTAAATATATCTGTGCTGTTTACTTATCCCCTAATTCTACTGACTATCAAAAATTCTTTGACTATCTTACTTCTACGATGGAACACATTCTGTCCATTTCTCCTTTCTCTGAAATCTCCATTCTTGGAGATTTCAATGTTCACCACCACCTTTGGCTCTCCTCTCCTTTCACAGATCCACCTGGTGAACAAGCCTACATCTTTTCTATCCTTAATGACCTAGAGCAGCTTGTACAGCACCCTACCCGTATCCCTGACCGCCTTGGAGAGAGCCCCAACATACTTGACCTCTTCCTCACAACTAATCCTTCTGCTTACTCTGTTAATCTTTTCTCTCCGTTGGGCTCCTCCGATCACAACCTTATTACCTTAACCTGTCCTATCGCTCCGTTACGGCCTGTGGACCCTCCAGTGAAACGTCGTCTGTGGCACTTTTGGAGCCGCGAACTGGGAGGCCCTCAGGCAGTACTTCTTTGATTTTCCCTGGAATGATTATTGCTTCCATGGCCGGGAGCCATCTGAGTGTGCCTCGCGCATTACGGAGGTTATTCTCTCGGGCATGGAAGCATACATTCCTTTCTCATATCCTTTGACTAACGCAAGAAAGCCTTGGTTTAATCACGCTTGTTCTAATGCTGTCCGCAACAAGGAGAGGGCCTACAAAAGGTACCGGATCCAACACACACCTGAATCACATCATCTTAATGCTTTCTGCCCGGAATCGTGCTAAGTCTGTTCTTCGCTCTACTAAAAATAATTTCATCCATACTAAATGCTCTCAACTCTCCAACTTGAATTCTTCCCGCTCCTTCTGGCACCTTGCCAAAAATCTTTCTAACAACTTTACCTCATCATCCTTCCCTCCTCTTTTCTACTCTGATGGTTCTGTAGCTATTTCTTCTACTGATAAAGCAGATCTCTTCGCTCAGACTTTCTCCTCCAATTCCACCTTAGACGATCCCGGTGCTGTTCCTCCATCACCTCTCCCTCTGACTTCCTCATGGCTGACATTAAAATTTCTTCAGTTGATGTATTTTCTGCCATCACTGGCCTCAGTACTAACAAGGCATATGGGCCTGATGGGGTCCCTCCTGCTGTTCTCAAGAACTGTGCTTCTGTGCTTACACCCTGCCTAGGCAAACTCTTTCGCCTTTGTCTGTCAACTTGTACCTTTCCTTCTTGCTGGAAGTTTGCTCTCATTCAGCCAGTCCCAAAGAAGGGTGACCACTCCCAACCCTCCAACTATCGTCCAATTGCTTTAACGTCCTGTATTTCAAAAGTTTTCGAGTCAATTCTTAATAGAAAAATTTTAAGGCATCTTTCCTATCACAACCTTCTTTCCGATCGTCAGTATGGGTTCCGTCAGGGACGCTCCACTGGCGATCTTCTCACCTACCTTTCAGACTCCTGGTCATCCTCCTTTCGGGACTTTGGCGAAAGCTTTGCCATTGCACTTGACATCTCAAAGGCTTTCGATCGAGTCTGGCATAAATCTTTAATTTCCAAACTGCCCTCCTACGGTTTCTATCCTTCTATCTGTGCCTTCATCGCTAGCTTCCTTTCTGGTCGTTCTATAGCCGCTGTTGTAGACGGCCATCGTTCTTCTCCTAGATCTATCAACAGTGGTGTTCCTCAGGGCTCTGTCCTATCACCAACTCTCTTCCTTTTATTCATCAATGATCTTCTAAGCTGTACATCTAACCCTATCCACTCATACGCTGATGACTCCACCCTTCACCTTTCCATTCGGTTCCCGCAACGCCCATCTCAACAGTTGCTTCAAGAAACAAGGGATGAGGCTATGGCACACCTAATGTCTGACTTGGCTCGTATCGCTGACTGGGGTAAAAATAATATGGTTGTCTTTAATGCATCTAAGACTCAGTTCTTACACCTATCAACCCGACAAAATCTTCCACAGGTATACCCATTAATGTTTAATAATATTCAGCTTAATCCTGCATCATCCTTGAACATGCTTGGGGTTTCATTTACTCGGGACTTATCTTGGAAAGATCATATTACATCTCTTGTAAAATCTGCTTCTAAGAGATTGGGTGTGCTAAGCCGACTCCGCTCTTTCTTTACCCCTGCACAATTGTTGACTCTATACAGAGGTTTTATCCGCCCCTGTGTGGAGTACAACTCTCATGTGTGGGGAGGCTCCCCACATACAGCTCTTCTCAATAGGGTGGAGTCAAAGGCTTTTCGTCTCATTAACTCTCCTCCTCTTACTGACTCCCTTCAGCCTCTGTCTCTTCGCCGCACTGTTGCATCTTTATCTCTTTTCTATCGCTACTTTAATGGTCACTGCTCCTCTGAACTGTCTGCTTGCATTCCTCCACCTCTACGACGGACGCGTAGCACCCGTCTGGCAGCAAACTCTCATCCCTTTTCTGTCCAACTCTCTAATGCAAGAGTTAACCGTTACTCCCAGACTTTCATTTATGCAACAGGTCAACTCTGGAACTGTCTCCCTCTGTCTGTATTTCCTGCTGCCTATGATCTCCAGTCTTTCAAACGCAGTGTGTCCAGGCATCTCAAAATGATCGGATCTTGAATTTGGCTCTCTATTGTATTTTGTTTTTCTCTTGGAGGGAACTGTTACTGCGGGCCATGGCCTTTGGTTCCTTCTTCCTCGCATAAAAAAAAAAAAAAAAAAAAAAAAAATCTTAAATGTCAGGACTAACTTGCCTAGCCCCGGACTTCTATGCTCCTCATGGTGCAACACAGGCTTCGATGATGATGATGATTTTTAATTATTCCACAGGTGGCAGGGCTGATGTACCGATATAATGTGCTGTACGTGCAACAAGTGCCGTGGGTGCCAAACTGGTTGGCGCGGGGCGGGAGTGCCACATTGGCCCGCCTCTTAGCCTCACCCCCACCACCAGAGGGGCCGTCTGGTGCCACCCTAGAGTTACAGCGGCAGGAGCAGATAGAGATGTGGGAACAGCAAATGATGATGAACCGGGCCAGGGAGATGCGTAACAGGCCTGGGGTTAGCTCACATTCCATACATTTTAGCGATACCTCTTTCTCTCTCTTTTTGTCATTTTATAGAATAACATGTTTGTGCCATGCATGGTTTAAATGGAAGACCTGTACAAACATTTGTAAAAGTTGTTCAGTGAGTCTAGTTAGACTGCAGCATTCAGGGTGATGATTTTCAGTTGATTCAACCCCCAAGAGGTGACTGAGAGTCTTAGCAGCTAAATAATACCATCAGGTGGAATAGGCTAGTCATCTCCTTTGAAATATCTTGGACTGTGATAGCTAAACCTTGGAGCTGTACACCTCAAAGTGGACAGCATGAGAATGGATGTTTGTTGTTGGAGAGGGATTCCTTTCTGTGGTGTCATGGATATAGTCAGGCTGCCCCCTGCTTCATTATAAAAACATCGATCAACCTAACTCCTGAAAGGGTGATGGTGGACTGCAAGCAAAGGACAACTTCAGCTTGCAGCCCACCAGGTTCACATCTAGATGAACCTGGGACTGCAGTTATGTACTACTACTGCAACACTTTCCAAATGTGGGTATACTGCTTCCATTAACATTTTTAGTTTAGATGTTAGATGTGTACCATAATTTTGAATAATTTAACTTGTAAGAAAATCATGTTGTCTTATATTGGCTTATGCAGTCTAGTCTTTGCTGCTTCACTTCTGGTTTAGTTTCCTGGCTGTTTGTTGAGCATTTAAAAACTGACGACCCTGTGGTTCCACGTCACCGATACTTCATAACCATAATGCATTCATTATCATAGTTTTAACCTTGCAGTGACTAAACTGCCTAATGTGTGGGCTGTTGCTAATCAGTGAGAAAACGGGCAGTCCTCATTATGTTTCAGAATATTGTAAATTTTTTCTTATAACTGGGACTGTGTTTGTGAAGAACTGGCAATTTAACTTAGCTGTACGTTAAACCTTAACCCTTTGAGTCCGATGACCTACAGTAGTTTCTAGATTGTTCATGCTACTTTTGGACACTTAATTCAAATCAGGATGGGCATTTTGCAGTGAAGAGGTAGTAACAGCAGTAGTAGTAGCTGTACCCAGGTTCATCTGAAATGCGAACCCAGTGAACTGCAGAATGAAGTTGTCCTTCTCCTGCAGTCCACAATCCCCCATTTGAGGGTGGGAAGGAGATTGGGGGACATTTGTATGACCAGACAGCTCCACTGCCTAGTCGTATTGAAGCCACCACTTGAAGGCATCTTTCTCCAACATTATAGCAAAGGGATAAATCTCATCTCTCTAGTTAAAAAAGTTCCTCTAAAGCTGAATGAAACCATTTAGAGATAGCAAGAACAAAATGAATACTACGTCATCAAAGTAAAGGGTTAACAGGTGCTCTTTCAGTAATTCACTCTGTACCTAAGAGCAAAAATGGAAATAAAAGACAAAATATAACGAGGACTTGCTAAATTAGGTGGCATGGCAGTGGCGAGCTTAAGGCTAGAGTCATCTTAGGTCAGCTTCATTGTGTCCCCCCACAGGCCAACGGTGCTGTACATCCCCTTATGCAGAACTTCATGGGCAGGAGACAAAACAACCCAGGTCAGCAACTCAAGTTTTTTGTACTGTAAATGTATTGTTTGTTGTTTACTTTAGGGGAGAGTCAGGGAGGATGGTTTAAATTGGTTTTTATCTACTGTTTTGGAGGACAGTTTAATAAGTTGGTTTTTATCTTGTGTATTTTAGGAGGGAAGACCTCTTAATAGTAGCTAATGTATTGTTTAAGTTATTTATTGTACTACAGTACATTAATTCAGTTTAATGAAATAAGCGATAAATTGAGATGAATGCCAGTGTGAGGTTAAGGGTTGATGTTACAGGTCAGCACCCACCACCACCACCAACTGAAGAGCAGGTGCAGACACTGGTGGAAATGGGGTTTGATCGGCAGCGGGTGATCAATGCCCTGCAGACCTGCAACAATGATGTCAACACTGCCACACACCTCCTCCTCCAAGAGTCATGATAAATGTAACACCTAGACCCATATACAGTTGGGGACAAATGTTCACCTAATATTTCACCCATTCTGCTTCTCACTTTGCTGTGCTGGCTAATATTCCTAAGCTGTGAGAGGCCTGATATATTTCTCTGCCTGTAGATATGTTGTGTCTGGGATTAAAGTATTAAGCAAATGTGTGAGAAGTAAACAGATGTGATGCTTCAGGGATGAAAGTAAGGAACATGATGTAAGCATGAAGTAGATGCAGTGGAATATTAGGGAGAATCATATCCCTCAATATATGGTAAGTATTATAAGTTCCCTCCCTGCCTCCCCCCTTTTTTTTTTTTCCTATTTATATTTTTGCAGTCTGTGGACTCAGTGACCCCTTCAGTCCAATGATGTATTAATTTTATTCTTGCCTCAGACAACCATATTCAGCTTTAGAAGAATATCTTGTACAGAAGGGATAAGTGAAGTCTGTTTCTGTTTTCTCCCATGCGAAAAATTTTTCCTTGGCTAATTATACTATTGGAAGGTGGAAGAATAAAATAAAATACATATAACTGGAGCTAAGTGGTGAAATTTTACGTGGTTACCACACTACAGTTCTGTTCAGCTGAGTAATGTTTTAGTAGTCAAGGGGTTGAATACTCTCTGCATAAACTCTTGGACTAACTGTTTCCATTTACCATTGCCTGAGCAAAATACTTTGGATTTAACCTGAATAGAATACCGAGGTGCATCCGTGATGTCTAAAGGGTTAAACTGACTGCAACTTGTTGAAAAAATAATGTAGACATGTATTAAGATTCTGCTGTTATATATGAAGCTGATTTCCTGGTTTCCCCAAATAATGAAATGGTACAGTAAGTCCTTGTATGTTACTTAAAAAAAAAATTGAATTTGAAGTACAGTATATTACAGATAAGTTACCTATTGCCATTGCATCCTATGAAGCTAATTTACCAGTTTTTTGTGGTTCTGGAGAGGGATGCCGTCATGATGTGTCCCTCAGTGGAGGATGGTGGACTGCAGAAGGGCAGTTTTGGCCTGTAGCCTATCAAGTTTACAATCAGATGAGCATGGGGTTGCAGCTGCTGCTGTTGCAGAGGGCTTATTGTCCCACTTGTGTGGAAATATTAGACCAGTGATATTCCAGACTTATTGCCTGACATGGAGTTTCCTGTATAAAAGGTTGTTTGTGGCACCAATGTAAAAATAGGTGTAGCATTTCGTTGATGTAACTCCTTCAGTACCATGATGTAAATTTTGTTTTTGTCTTGTCACCACCTGATGATTTTATTTACATTAGGCTGGACCTTTTGTAGGGAAGGGGTTAAAATATATCTAACCTCAACAGTTTGAAAAGTCTTCCCCAAGCTGAATAATATTGTCTGGAAGTAGCAAGAATTAAATTACACATGTTTAGGAGCTGAGGGGGTTAATTAGGGTATTGAAGTATTCATTCATTCATTCATCGTCTAATCCTGTGTTGCCTCACGAGGAGCGTAGGAGCCTGGGGCTTGGCAGTTTGGTCCTGACATTTATATTGAAAGCGATCAGCCTCACTTATCTCTGAGTAGCATTATGTGAGCAATAAACCTCAACCACGCCTTGGATATAAACCTGCACCCGCTCAGTCCAATTGGAGCACCTTAATTACCCACTAAACCACCAGGCGCTGTAATTTGGGTATGTGGTTATCACCCAGCGTAGTAAATGATTTCCTGGTGTACGGAAACCATTTGGCTTGCCACTCAGTGTAAAGTCACCCATAGGCAAACGGAAGAGGAAAGAATGAAGGAAAGAAAGACAGAAGAGTGAGTGTAAAGCCACCTGTAAAGAAGGAAGGAAGGAAGGAAGAGAGGCAAGGGCAGACACCCGAGAGCAGCACCACATCGATTGAATAGATGGTGAGGACCCCCACTTACTACTTTTGTATGAATAAAAATTATAAACATAATCCCTTCCCCCCCCTTTTTTTTTTCTTTTGATGTAGTAAGGGGTAGAGTTAGGCTAAGATGAATACATAGCAAGCATAAATCACAAACCAGTGAATTGTTGTAGTGTTCTGGAATGTAAGTGAATATTCTCTTATAGTATTATGGCATTAGAAAATACTATTTCCAGCAAGGTTTATTTTTAGCTTATTACCAAAATTTTAATGTATCATCATCATCATCATCCTGACCTCCTTTCCCACCCAAGGGCAGGGTTAGGAGTAGCAATGTCCAGACAGCCCAAATTTGCCCAGTCCAATGGGCCACATTTCCATTCACTCATCATTCAAACCCCTGGAATCTTGGCTCTATTGGATTCGCCAAAAAACATTCACCACGTTCTGTAACAACGCATTTGAGCCCTCTTTCCTTACACAGTTTGAAAGCTCGTACTATGGTAGCATAACCTCGAGCTCCTGCATCTGAAAGGCAGGAATATGGGATTGACTGGTACTTTTTATAGATATATTTATTTCACCATCACCATCTCAACCACTTTCTTCCCATACAAGGGTGGGGTAAGGTAGGGCCAGATAGCAAGGAAAGAGAAAAACATCATAGAGGGAGACTTAATCATCAGAATGCTTAGTGACCAGAGCCTCAAACTCATTCACCCACATATCAAAACAAGGACCAAAGCCTACTATGCAACCATATCTGTGCGACAATCTGGGAAGCAAAGAGAAGGTGGAGTCACTGTACATGGAGGGACATTCACACAAATGCAGAAGTCGTGTTGTGGTATTGTGTGGAAGAGGAATAATCGGATGATTTGGCCATGTGGAGAGGATTTAGATTTAGAGTCTGACTAGGAGAGTGTATGTGTGAGGTGGAAGGGGAGGGGAGACCAGGGATGAGATCGAGGGATGGAGTGGATAGATATGCTCATATGAGAGAGAGAGATGAGTTGGAGGGAGGACAGTTAAATTGCAGAGAACAGGGTGACATTGAGGTGATTTGTTGGTGGCCACCCCTATGGGATTAAGGCATCTGGCAATAGATGGATGTATAGAAAGAGAAAAATGAAATTTCGTGTAACTGATCTGTAGAACAAGCATTATGGATATAGTTAACACTTAGACTCCTGTAACTCCCTCATGGCTCAATAAAAGCATTTAGTGTTGGTGGGGAGAGAAGACTAGGATTGTGCTGAGCATCAAAGGGAAAATATTATCATCATTAAATTCCGTGGTCGAGGTAGCAATGGTGTTTCATTCCAGGACAGTTATATTCAGTAGAAAGTGAGTTAGGAGTCTGAGGAGAGGTTTAAGTTACAGGATTTGACAATACATATGAGTGATAAAATATGCAACCCTCTCTTTGAATGACTCATTATTATCTTTCACACTCCCATAACTCTTCTTTATCTGTGTTTTGGAGGTGCAAGATCAGTCAGTGCATACTGTTTTATATATATATATTCTTGAGCCTGTTATAAGTGTAAAATGAAGTACAGTAGTGTGCGTGTTTTTGGAATATGGGTTTATTCTCAGAGTTGGCTGTGAATGCTAAGGTAGTGTTTAATAGAGTAAGGAAGTGCCTAATACCTTCTGTGCATGAGATGGTCATTGAATACTCTGCATCTTTGTGACCTAATTGTGTGTAAAATGAATACCATTACTATAATTCATGGCGGTTTAACAGACATTTAACCCCTTTTGTCTGGTGATGTATTTATGATTTTATTCTCGCCAACTTTGAATGATTTTACTAAACATGTGAAATACTTTTCAAACTCAGGGGGTTAGTTATAGCATTTTTTTAGTATCATCAGTATGAGAGGCCTTTCCTAAACTGCATAATAGCACTAGATGATAACAAGATAAAATATATTTGTCCGCAGATTGAAAGGGTTAATCCTTGGAATCTGATGGTAACTTAAAATTTTATTGTTACTACCATCAAACGATTGTATTAACTTTCAGAAGTACTTCTCGTACTGGTATGCTATGTAACCCCATCAGCTTGGCTGAAGAAAATAATCTGTAGTAAAGCAAGAATAATGTGAAAAACACATCATGGCACTGAAGGGGTTAAACTCAGCAGTATTTGTCATGCATCCTCGTCGTTATTATCATTATCATCCCTGCCTGTTTTTCCCACCTAAGGAAGGATCTTGCATCTGTTCATCAGTATATTATAGTCTGTACTGTACCAGCTTGGAGGTTTGTGTTGTATTTAGTGTTTGCAAACATCAGCCATTCTCTGCTCTTCTTTACCCACTTTTTCCACACCTCTAGAACTCCTGTACTTTCTCTAACCCCCTTTTCACTTCACATTGCACAGTAGACTCAAGCTGCAAAACAGACATCTATATACATCATGCCCTGACATACCTTTTTGGTGGGCCTTACCATTACAGGCATAGCAGTATATAATTAGTTAGTTATGTTGTTGTAATGACATTATTTACTATACAGCAGGTATGTGAAACAGGTTTATTTTACTTGGCAGATGAAATGAGGTGAATGATCAGAAAGGGATGCCCAGGTGAACCAGAAGAAGCAATATTTAGCAGTGGGCTAAGGCACTCCAAGTGGATGGAGCCTGTAGTGTTTCCATCCGAAGAATGGTTGGATTTTGTTGCTCACATAATGCCACTCGGGCTAGTGAGCCTGGTCAGCCTTGCCTTAAATGATTTGACTGAGGAGCCTAGCCCTGGGCCCTGATGTTCCTGATGGGGCAGATGAGGATTGGGTGATGGATGGATGATATTGATAGTGTAACTGACAATGAGTAGCCCTTCAACCAGGGAGAAGTGTGCAGGTGCTACAGTATATGTGCCATTAATGTTTGGAAACCTGAGCCTTTGTGCCCCTTCTTTACAGTGTTTTATTTCTATCTCATTTATACCACACTGGTACTTGATAGGTTTGAACTGATTTTTTATTCAAAGAAATTAGTATATTTTGAATAGAAAAGTTGGTAGAACTGAGGTGTTCAGGACAGGCAGATGTTCATTTGTTTTGGGATATACACAGGAAAGATAGGCAAATGTTCATTGTAGTGGGATATACTCAAGCAAGTTAAGCAAATGTGTATTGTACGAGTAATGGAATTGAAATTAAAAAGCTTTTCAGAATCTTTTAGGTCATGTGGTTATATGAAGTGCAAAAGTAAAATATACTTGGGAAGGTAGGATTTAGAGAGAGGTTGTAAAGTAGGCCTTCAAAGTTAAAAATGAAAAGGTGGCTGTTTTGTTTGATTATTATATGATAATAATTAAAGTAAGTGGATGGAGGGGAGACTGAGGTATTTACAGTAAAAGTGGCTTTACATCAGGAATCTGTTTTGTGCTCCCATCTGTTTATCGTAATGCTTAAAGTACTCTTGTGAGCTTTCAGGGGCCAGGTTGCTGTGGAAATTGCTGTTGGCAGATTTTTTTTTTTTTTGTGAGGAAGGAGGAGCCAAAGGCCAGGGGCCTGCAAACTGGTTCCTTAAAAAAAAAAAAAAAAAAAGACAACAGAGAGCCAGGAGGGGCCAGTGAAGAAAAACAAGGATTAGAGGATGGTAAGCAGTCTCAGTGTGTGAAAGTAAACATGGAAAAGGTAAAGGTTATAGTTAGTGGGAAGTAAAGCAGCCGGAGGCTTTGTGCTGTATGCAGGAAAGAGGTTGATACTAAGTCCATTTTGTGTGGTGTTTGTCAAGAAGGATACATGAGAACTGAATGAATGTGAAGATTAAATTACAAGATAACTGCTAGATGTGTGCATAGATCATATAGTCCAGCCAGCATTAGAGGATATTGCAATGGGAGATGTTACTTTTCAGTGTGTCATAAGTTTTGGTACATGGGTGATGGTGCAGAAGCTATCTCGTGCGAGAATTAAAAATAGGTAGAAGAAATATAAACATGTATGTGTTGATGCTGAAGGGACTCTATTTCTCCCTTTATATATGAAAGTAAGTGTTTAGTGCATAAGAATTGCAATATTCTTTTCATCATCATCATCATCATCATCATCATCCAGACCTCCATTCCCACCCTAGGGCAGGGTGAGGAGTAGCAGGCTGTAATGAACTGGTCTTAAATGATGATGCTTGTGGATTTGTGGAGTGTAGTGTATCACTGATATTAAGAATGTAGTAGTGGATAACTGAGCAGATCAACATGTGCTAAATTGAAGAGGACATATTGAGTATTGAAAGTGTTAGTAAGACATTGCATATGGATAGAGTGATGGTTTGAACATGGTGGAATGTCTGAGAGTAACTGGGTGAAGCATTGCACAGATGTTCATATGGGGAGACCAAGAAAAATGTGAGAGGTTCTAAGAAGGGACCTCAGGTTAAGGCACATGATTGGTGTGTTGTGGAAGACTATGCAGTTTGGAAAGCAGTCATGTGAGCAAGGCTTACCCATGGAAGTGTGGAAAGTTGCCTTTTAATAGGAATGTATGTACAGCATGTATGTACTGTATATACTGTACCTGTATGTGTGTATCTGACCTAATTTCTGGTCCCATTTCTCCCTCAGGATTAGAATACAGTAATAATATTAAAGTCATCTTTGATCCCATTTGTTGATGCTGTGACTTTTATACTTATAAATGTATATATTTATACATATATATTTTATCATACGTATTAAGACAAAGTTACTTAAGATTTTGTTTTTTCCCTCATCAATGATGTTTGTATGGTAGGCTAATTTCAGTACAGTACTTCCATACTGTCTATGTGCTGGGTGAAGTTAGTATTGTTATTCTGTGTTTTATCATGAGGGATAGGGTCCATACACACTGAGTTGGAATCTGACAAATTCTAATGCAAATTGCAAGGGCATGTTGGTTAGAGTAAAAATCGGAATAAAAACACCCTGTTCCATCGAGTCACATTCTTGTTAAACGTTCCTTATGTGTTAACTGTGTTGTGTCTGGCGTTATAAACCGAATGTCCATAATATACCTAATGTTTGCCCCGATCTACAGTTCGACAACTTGCACCAAAATATTTCTTGATTCCAGTCTCAGGGTGACAGGGACCTAAGATTATGAAACCTTTGTTTTTTGAAAGTTTTATTTTTCCTTCTGCATGTTTTTCTGTTGTCCCCCTCCCCCCTCCCTCTCCTTTTTCCCCTGTATTTATCCTTTCCATTTTCTTCCATCTTTATGTAACCTTTCCTTTTTTTTTTTTTTTCTTTCCCCGTATGTAGTCTTTCCTTTTTGTTTTTTGTTTATTTAACTTTTTCTTTTTTGTAGCCTTTCCTTCTTGTTCTTTTATATTTATCCAGTCCTTTCTTTTTTGATATATGTAACTTTTATATATATATATATATAGCCTGTCATTTCTCTTGTTTGTGTATTTATCATGACATTTCACTTCTGAATGGTGATGTTTGAGTATTCAGTCTTGTTTTCAGTGGGTTTCCTCATGCTTTATTTGTTCATCTCTCTCACAGTCAACCAAATGGTATTGTTACACCTTTGCATTACATTGTGAAGCATTGTATGAAGCATTTTGAAACACTATCATATGCTTTATTTTAGGAAGCATGTACTGTTTGTTTGTTTTGTTTTGTATTTATGTCACTGATTAATGCAAGACAGTATAGGTAATGTGGAGGTGATTTGTTTGTGGCCACCCCCTCCAGGATTAAGGCATCAGGCTGTAGGTAAATAGGTAGCTAAATGTAATGTTTTGGTTTTTTATATAATATATATAACACACAAAATGTTTTAGCTTGAGCAAGAGCATGATTTTGCTTATTATTATCAACGGACTGACCAAAATTTGATGGAACCTGTGGATAATGGTATTTATTTTGTTGGTTATACAACATTATACTATTTTAATGCAGCTAAACTTTAACCCTTTCAGAGTCAGTATATTGTTTAAATCATATTCTTGCTGCTACTAGACAGTTTTATTCAGCTTGAGAGAGGTTATTTAAAGATTAGGGGAGAGATATGGCCTTTGTTCACTCCTTTATTACTGTGGTTCGATCTAGCAGTTTAGAATCATTTGAAAATAGTGAGGATAAACTAGAAAATAATGATATCATATTGAAAGAGTTTATCCATTCCATGTTTGTTTCTCCATTTGCCAGAATATGAAAAGAAAATACAAAATAGTGTAAATGATTGCCAGGATAGGAGTTTAAGACTGTGAGTTGGCATATCATGTGCTGCTCTTGACAGTTATTCTTAGTACAGTATTGGGAAACAGACTTATAATTTTGCTGTGTAATGGCGAACTCCATTGGAATACCACTATGTTTGTTTAACCCCTTCACTCCCGTGATGTTAGTGGTAGGTGGGGGCAGCTATCATCCACTTACTTGATGTGGTGTCTTTAGGTGACTAATCTGTTCTGTTCTTGCTGCCTTTAGACGAAATTGCTCAAGCAGAGAATTCTGGTACTGTAGGGATTATTGAAGGCTGTATCTAATTCCTCCTGTTCAAAACCTCATTCGTAAACTGAATAAATTGTCTAAGCAAGAGTAAAGCAAAAAAAAAAAAAAAAAAATTATTCCATTGAAGGAGTTAAATCCTTCAACATATGAATGTCATTTATAGAGTGTTTATTATTGTTATCTCCAGCTCTTTATCCCGTTCATGTCATCATCAGCATAATCATCCTGACCTATTTTCCGATCATCATGCCCAGGAAGGATAGCAGTTGGGAATTGGAGGTCAGTGTTTCATGTAACTATTTTTAGTTATTCTTGGTAATGGAGAACAAACAGCATACAGCAAATTATAATTTGCTGTGTACTGTTTGTTTCTCACGGAATACTGTAGTTGTCTGTGTTTAACTCCTTCAGCCTAAGGATATCATTTATTTTATATCCTATTCAAGCTATCTCCAGGCAACCTTATCCCTTTCACATCATTGCCACCATGGAGGGTGACAACAAGGGGGTGTGTAGGGTACATAACAACAAAAGGAATGAAACATACGAGAAGCAGTACGAGAATATCACAGCCCCTCTGTACACACACCCACACCTCCACAATGCATTCTCATCTCCACTTTGCCTTCTCACTATAATCTCACTTGGCCTGAAATTGCCATATCTCCATCTTGAATGCTGAGATGTAATGTGATTGACAACAGAATATGGTGCTGGTCACAAAACTGTCCTGGAAAGGGGGTAAAGTCCTGGTATTATCACATTCTACAGTATTTAGCTGTGGGAAATTAACTGCAAAATAACAGCTCTCCAAGTTGATGTGGGCAAGTATAGTTACTTCCTACTTTCCAGTTATGCATCACATGCTTGCTTAACCTCATGGTGATCTGTCATATTTTCACATCGTGGTCGTTATTTAACATCCGTTTTTCACATATGTTCCAGTTATAGTTGACTAATCATACAGTTCTTGCATAACTTTTGTATTAAGTTTGTTATACATTGCAGCACTCTGTATGTGTTTTATTTTTGGCTGGGTATTTAATAAGTGTGTGAAAGTGAGAATTACTCCCAGATATGTCAGTTATACCTTGCACAAATGGAATCCAAGCCTGTCTGATTATAGGCATGCATGGAAATGCTTACTTTCAAAATTGGTTGGGATTATGTACTAGTTTATATTATTTATTTATTTATCTTTGAAGGTTTGAAGAAAATAGTGAGTAAACCAAGTGATTTATGTGCAGGTGTGTGTGGCATATGTTACATTCCATTTGTTAGTCTTCCTTTCCATGATGGCTTGTAAGCTTGCTATGCTGTACTTTTGTGTCTCTGTTGTCATATTGTGGAATGTCAGGGAAGATTTATAAAGATAACCATAAAAGCAGTTTGAAGGTGAATGTTATTTTCAGCAGTCTGATAGAAGCTGCTGTAAGTGTTTGTTGTCTTTCAGAGTTTTTGGGAAAATGGACCTAAGACAGTTAGAATGATGTATTTATTTAAGCTTTAGACATTACTGGATATATGGCAAAGAATTAATACACTTCTTGGTGCTAAGTCTTCATAAGGATGTCGGCTCTATCATTTTTTTTTTTTTTTTTTTTTTCCCCCAGCCTACCATCCTATTCTTTATTAACTTGCTGAGGTCTGGATGCTTCCTTCTGCTGAATAAATTTACCATGCTGGAGCCATATTAAAATATTCATGAGTCCCAGCTGCTCTCAGGAGGTTAATGGAAAGTAACCGAAATATGAAAATTTAGTTACATAGCTTGTAACAGAAAGAATAAGAATTTTGTTACATAATTTTCATGTTGAATGATAAAGAAAATAAGTGAGTATCTAACCCAAGTTTTAATTTGATGAGTGGATAGAATTGTATGGAAGCTTAACAGGTATCTGTAAGTAATTGATATGGTGAATACAGTACCAGCCGGTACTGCCAATACGGTGATCAGATGTAACCAGATCTTATATGCAGCCAGGTGTTCAATTCATTAGTAAGTATGCAGTTTAGTACTTAATGGTGTACTATTTTGCACTTCCTCAGTGTAGTGCATAAAAATGTATTCAGTACTAAGCATTTTCAGTGTAATGAATATTTAGGCCATGCATCTCCAAAGACTACTGTGATGTTTTGTATTCAGCAGAGACTTTTCACGGTTTGAGTAATTTTGTTGAGTGATTACCATCTGACAGAACAGCACAACAGAAGGTAATATCACAGTTGGTGTGTGATGTGATAACTTCCTATATCCCATTGCTTTTAGAGAGAGAGTCACATCCAATGCTGATGCCTGACAGCCATAGCATCACTCCTCAAGAAGTGATTGCAGGCTTTTTGAACCTGCAATGCTACTAGGGGAAATAGGCTGGTTATCTGCCCTTAAGTGGACTGGAGTACAGTAGGCTAGTCTCTTGGCTCCCTACACCTCTTATTGGGTAAATGGGATTGACTGTTACTATTACTGTCAAACCATCAGGCATTGTTTAGGGGGGAAAATAAGGCAAGTGAGTGAATCTGTTTGTACATCTGAAACTTGCCTTTAACCCCTTTAATTTTCCTATGTATTTTTTAAAAATTGTATTCTTGCTCCCTTCTGACAGCTCTATTTAATTTTGCGAGAGAAATTGGGTAATAAAGGGCTTAATGAGTGTTTCTAATGCCTCCAGTATAGATGAATTCTGAGTTAAGGCAGTTTTGTGGAGGTAGCAAGAATAAACAAAAAAAATACAAAATCGAATAGAAGGGGTTAATATGATAAGTTAGTACAGGGTTATTGCGTTATTTATACAAGTTTTTCATATGTATTTGTACACTATTTAGCAGACAAGGGAAAGTAAAGGCAGTAATCAGTGTGGCATATGAGGATTTATAGTGCCTCTCAGCGATTTATTAAGCATGTTGAGTATATGATATGATATTATTGGATCTTTCTCTCCTCTTTTACATTACTGATGCGGTGACATGGAGGCAATTAGTTTGTGGTCAAGTATTCTGGGATACCGATGTCTGGTTATAGATAGACATTACCGAGGCAAATTCTGCTATATATATATCAGAAAAGAGAATACTGTATCAAGGTGTAACATGCATAATAACTTGGTGAGACGAGGGCACTTTGGAGTCTACGCTGCCAATGAGATTATGAACCTAAGTGTGTTGAATGTATATACTGTAACATTATGTGGATGTGAGGAGTTTATAGTGAAGTGTGACCTTAATGTACATACTATATTTGTAAAGCATTGCGTACTTGTAGGGCAGTTAACCCCTTGATTCCAAGTGACGTCCTTTTTAGCTTATTCTTGATTCCTCTGGACGACTTTATTTAACTTATGAAACACCTCTTGTATTGAAGGGGTGTACTAAGGCTGTGGTGCTGGAGAGCGATGCCTTCATGTGATGACACTGATATACTGAGCTGCGGAGTTAGCTTTTATACAAACGTCCCTCAATTCGCTAGCCTCCAGTATGAGGATGGTGGGCCGCAGAACAACTTTATACTGTAGTTCACCGGGTTCACATTTGAGATGAGCTTGGGGCCATGACCACTATGTCAAGGCTGTATCTAACCCTTTCAATTCGAAAAGTTGCCCTAAGCTGAATAAAATCGTCAGGAGATGGCAAGAATGTCATAAAAAAGACGTTCCTGGTCTGAGTGGGTCAATAGAAAAATTGTATCAAGCTCTGTCATGATATTTTTTTCATAGGCATTCTTCACTGTACAAATTGCACCGATGATGAAGATCCAGTTTTTTAACAGTTTTCTCAATGATAATGGTAACACTAGTAATAAACTGTGATGTTTGTAATAAAAATAACATACTCAGCAGTGGTTTGATGAGAAGTGATTCCAGACTCAGAGTTTGATCAGTGTTATTAAGTCTGCATGATGGTCACATAATTTTTGTCGTATTTTTAGTACGACTGGTTGATCATACTCAGCCACGGGAGAGACATGGGCCCATATTGTTGTCAGTTAAGGAAGTTCCCTAATGCATTTTCCTAAGCAGTGTATTTTGTCTATTACATCTTACAGTCCTGTTCTGTGTTATTTAAATCTTTCTAACATTGCCATACGCTGCATAGATAATGTACAAAAGGATATTAACTACCCATATCCAAAAATATATCGCCAAGAAAGAGGTGCTAGGGAGCTTCCTTATGCAGCGAGAATACGAGCCTTGTAGTGACGAAGTTAATGAAGGTCGTCTCTATCCCATCCAGCTCTTAAAGGCTCTCCTAAGCTTAGCATAATCATCTGGTGATTGAAAAAAATGAATATTGGATACTGTACCATTTTTACTCGACCTAAAATTGCCATATCTCCATCCTGAGTACTGCATTGTAGCAAGAGATTGATGCTAGAATATGATGCTAATTGTGAAGAAGTCATATGAAAGAGATACAGAGTCATAGTACAGTATTGTAAGAAAAAAAAAAAAAAAAAAAAAAAAAAAAAAAGGTCAGGTTTGCAGAAGTGGTATGAAAGAGATAGTCATAGTACAGTATTGTAAAAAAAGAAGAAAAAAAAAATATGGGTTAGGTGAAGGTAGAAAGATTATAGGAGCTCATTATCATATGGGGTTGAATACTGATGGTAAATTTTCACTTGTGATGACCAGTTTTTTAATTAATATGGTGATTTTGCTTTGGTAGATTATATTTCTTTTCATTTGTATTAGGTTCCCATTTATTGCTTCCCAGGTTATTCTTATCTGTTATTAGGATGCAAATCTTTGTGCTAATGGCTTACAGTGGTTCTTTACGTGTCATTTGCCAGGTTTATATGCCATTCCTTTCATTGACTATGCATTATTATATTATTTTTAACCAGCATTATCATCATCATAACTATCCCAGTGCATTTTCCACCATTACCAAAGGGGTGAATGTCTGTGTGTATCTTCATGACCATCATTGCAACGTTAATTTCCACTTGTGAGAGGGAGGATGTGTGTACTGTATATGCCATATTGTATATTCATGATTATACTTTTTACTTCTTACACGTTCTCTCCTACTTGCATATTTTCCTCTTCTGGTTTACTCCCTTCCTCATTTCCTCTTTCTTTCCCCCTCTTCCCCTTCATCTCTCCTCTCTCTCTCCTCCTTCCCTCCCTCTTTCTCCTCCTCCCCTCCCTCTTTCTCCTCCCCCCCTCCCTCTTTCTCCTCCCCCCCCTCCCTCTTTCTCCTCCTCCCCTCCCTCTTTTCCTCCTCTCTTTTTTCTGACTTGCTTCCTTCCCACACTCCCAGTCCCTTCATTCTCACGTCTGTCCCTCTCACTTTCCCTCCTCCTCCCTCATGCCCTCCTTTCCCCTTTCTCACACACCCAGTCCTTCCTCCTATCCTCTCCCTCCCTCTTGTCCTCCTCCTCTCACACACCCAATCCTTTCTCTTATCCTCTCCCTCTCTCTCCTCCCTCCTTCCTCCTTCCTTCCCACTACCCTGAAGCGCAGTCAAACAGTTTTAATATCGGCCAAGCGCTTGTGAGATCAAACACAGCTCTGATAAGCATCCATTACGTATACTTTTTTTTTTTTTTTAAATCTCCCCCCTCCCGCGTGTGTGTGTGTGTGTGATTTCACAGTGTTAGTATGATGAATACTAACACTGTGAAATCCGTGTGAAAGCAGGTGAAATGATAAAAAAACTGAAAATGAATAAACAAGAATGCATAATTATGAGGAAGGTGGGTGTGGGGTCAGTCACTGCGTGTCCATGTAGCCTACTGTTAATCCCTTTAAAAATGAGATCTGTTCCTTGTAAAATTATGGATATATTGCAGTCGAGGCGAGCTAGCATCAATTTGGTTATGAGCACAACAAGGAAGGAATGCCAGATACCTCTTGATTCATAATTCTTGGCTGTCATTTCCGTGTTATGTGGATAACTAATGCTAAGGCCTTTCTTCCAGTTGTTTGTTAACGTGATATTACGAGCTGTCTTACATTAGACAAATTGTTATTCATACATGAACAGCGAAAATCCTGCAAGTGTAATTTTCCCCAACCGCTTAGCAAGATGTTGAGGTGTTGGCGGGAAAAAATGTTTTCGTAATTTTCCAGTAAATGTAGACACTCATTACGCTGATTACTTCTTGTTCGTGGTTGTCAGGCTCATACTTGCTCAACCACTCATCAGCTGACCTACATTTACGCTTATTTGGTGTAATATAAGCTATGAATAATGGAGAGGTTAACACGGATATGGCAACAATGACAAGAGGATCGCCATTCAAACGCAGGTCTTACAGATACTGTTTTAATTCTCTGTGTTGCATCTTTTCATTATTATAATCGAAACCAAGTGCCATCTAAGGAATCTTCAGTATTTCCTGCACAGCAAACGGTAAGTGTGAGACGTTGGAATAAGTAATTTCGTAATTAGCCGAAACCAGCATTCATTCACATATCGTTGGTAATATGCAGTACATATCGCTGTTGGTCTTGTGGTCATATTTAGCCTTAGAGGAAGTTTACCACCTGCTTTGACAACAATTTAAAGCAACCTGACAACAGAAAAGTCCCATCTTCCAACTAAGTTATCCATCATGGATGAGTCACCGTATGGGCTATCACCCTCCTTGAGTAATGAGACACTTTCAAATTACCTTTAACTCCGTATCTAAATGGATAGCTTATAAGTTACCTAGACAGGGGGCCGTCGCTATATTCTCAAGCAATCCCATGTAGGCTACCTCTAGAATGGTTCATATCACGTGAAGATCTTAAAAGAAAGTTAGTTTTGGAGTTTACGACACTGCATTTCCCGCATTTTGAAATCTGTGATCCTTCTTATTTCATCCATGCTAATCCTGTTATTTCGTACCCTAACCTTCGACAGATACGATAAACTCAACGTAAGAGGACGGGCTTGAAGATGGTGAGAAGCCGTTGGGTAAAAAAGTCACTATGAAGTAAATGAATGGTCAATATATGGTATGGTTAAAGTAGGGAGATCAAGCGGGAAAAGCTGCTTCCCGCGCTCCGGTGGGGAGATGTATAGATGCCGAAACCGCTCATTCCTATCGGATCCAATACTCTAATTCAGGGGTCTCAATACGATATTATTGATAGTCTTTTGTTCATAAACGCTTTCCTGAACCTCCTATTTTGATCGCTCTCATTTCTTCTATTATCCATAACCGTCGCGGCATTACTTTTTGAATTGTAGCAGCCCCGACATTTCGTCGCAGTTTTTCGTTCATAAGTCGAGAAATTATAGAGTTTCCTTCGAAGCCACATCAACTTCAGGAACGCCAATAGACCCCGGACTGATTGACAATTCCGCGTGTTTGAAGTGCAGTGATGTGTATATTAAGTTCGTAAAAATTGCGAGTTGAACTGCGACAGGAAGTCGCAGTGGCCGCACGTCGTTGAAACACTTGTCGAGGTTAGTACTGATGACGTTGGGTTAAATTAGGTTGTTAGATTAGCCTAATTTTGGTTTGGTTGTTAGGTTAAGTTAAACTGAATTGCTTAAGTATTTTAGACACTTGAGATTTTAATTGCAAACTTCCTAGAACTGCTATGAGTGCTTTTTATATTACAGTATCCCACATTTATCACGACGTCCCGCCATTTGGGGGATTTAATTCTGAAATAGGGACCATAAATACAGAAAAGTAGTACAAAATGTAAACGTGCAGTCGTACTGAAGAAAGACTTGTGGTGAAGGGAGGGGGGGAAGCAATATATGGTGTTCCCTAGAATTCCTACACACAGAAATGTTTACCACTAAATGCCTTTTTTTCTCATCCACTGACATAATTTCATTCATTCCCGTCTCTTTAATTTATAACACCCGTATTCTGTAGTTGCTATATGCTTCAGTTAGCCTCCCCCATGCAAATTTTTCCAGGACTTTTTTTTTTGTACCGATCCATATTATTGTTTCCACCAGATGATTTTTACTAATACGCCATCGTAGTGAAGGGAACTATCATATATTTGATGTCAAATCGATCGATTTTTAATACGTATAGCTCACTGCTGCATGTTAATTTTGTTAACCATTACTCTCTCTCTATATCATATATATATATATATATATATATATATATATATATATATATATATATATATATATATATATATATATATATATATATAACTGTTATGAATAGTCATGTAATGATTTATTGGTGCTTAAATAAAAATGCACAACAGGGGTGGACAGACATCAGTACATTTATCGAACTGTCTGTCTGTCTAAAATTACTTATCGACAGTGGTGTGCCTGTCTGGAGCCATATTGTTTCTGGATCAGTGGTGGCAGGGACATCTCATGTTATGCTCAGTCTAGGGCAATAATGCTGATTTCGACCTCCACTGCGCACAAGGAGCCTTCTATATCACTCACAGGTTCATCTCATCATTAACACCCTGGCGTCTATTACTTACTCGCAGCTGTGTGATGTTAACTGGAATACAAGATGATTATAAAGCTGTCGCAAGGCTTATCTCATTACTAGCATTCAAGTCCAAGTGTTATTATTATTATTATTTCTTTTTAATGAATGGGCGACACTTGTAATCAGTTTTTTTTCCTTTAATTTGGTTTTCTTTCGTCTGTTCATCGTCTGTGGAAAAAAAAAAATCGGGGGCCATATTCAAATTTTCCTAAATATAAGTTTTAGAAAAGACTTTGCATAGTTTTTGATTTCATTCATACAAGTACTACACTTCACAACCAAATGGAAATGAACGTACACCAACGTGATTATTTGTGTGTGTGTGTGTGTGTGTGTGTGTGGTACTGTCTCCCTCTAAAGTTATGTTGACATCCGTGAGCTTTCTTTAAGACCATATCAAGGACCCAAAGAATGACCTGCTAGAGAACAAAAAAACGTCACTGATTCCGGAGCCCCTTCCATTTTTCCGTTAATTGTTTCTACAGACGATGCCTCTACTTTGTACTCTGGCTTTGGGGAGCTCGTAATACTTTTTCTTTGGCGATTTATTCTGTAACATGGCCTTCACTATCTGGTCTGCTTTTACATCCAGATTGATTATTGTTGCACCTTTCATCTTGGTCCCCAGCATGAGATTAATGATTAGAGGAGTATTTCTATTGTCCTTGATATCTAGGACACTATGGCTTTCGTTACATCCATCTTTGCTCTGAACTGCTAAATTTCTTCAGTCCCATGAATTATTTTACCAGCTTAGGAGAGACTACAACCTGAAGGAATTAAATACAGCCTTCATTAACTCCTTAAATATAAGAAGCCTTTCCTGGGTTGATTTAAATAGTCTACAAGTAATAAAACCAAGCGGTTGTATACGTCACCAAATACAAGAGATTAACCAATACATCCGCGAGGCTGACTGCTCATACAGCATTTTCCGCTGGAACTAATATTGGTAAGATACGGTAAGATATTCAGATTATTAATGGGAATATCTGATTGTGTTAATATTTATCTTGAAAGCGTTCGATATATCACGAGAGAAAGACGCGTTAGTAGCATCGACCAGGAGGATGCACATTTCACTGATTCATTCATAACCATTAAAATAACAAACTAATTTCGTGATATAATTATGGTAAATTTATATCTGCCATAATTAGATCCACCACAAAGTATGATAAACTATACAAATGTCGATTTCACCCGATAGATAAGGAAGTGATGCTGCAAAGAGATTCTGAACTACTCTCCTTCCCGGATGATAACGAGCGGATGAACTGCGTCGTTGGTGTCACTCGTGTCAACAGTCGATGTGTGTTTTTTTGCCGTTGGTGATAACTTCCCACTGCGTTCTGTGCAAGGTAGGTGATTAAATTAGTTCAGTGCATACTTCCAGTCAGGTTGGGCAAATGAGAGTCGCTCTTGTGTAAAAAAAAACGTGGAAAAGTAGCAAGTAAACAAGTTGCGTGGGTTTCCTGATTTTTGTAGGTAGTGGAATCATTGTTTCATTTCGCTTGGGCGTCTTACCGTGAAGATGATGGCGTTACATATTATTTCAGATACGACTTTCAGTGCAGTTAGCTTGATGTTGTAATGTATTGACACCGTACCTACCTGAATAGGTTAGTAAAAAATATATATACATAAATAGTACCTTTGTTTACACTGTGACCGCGCATGTGCAGTAGGGAGGGCGAACCAGTTGCACCACGGGGGTAACCAAACAGCACATGAGACAACACCCGTAGTTTGTTTACCAACACGTTACCCCAAGTAATAGTTCATACACATGCACACCTCATGGTACAACTCCAGGCTGAGTCACGCATACAACCTTCGTAATCGAACACGCCATAAACTCAATGGTAATAGTCGGAAATTTCTCATTTCGACTGTGCTATTTTATTGTAATATTTTATTAATTATTGACAAGTGATTTCAGTCACCTCGTGTGATCATGTAATCAAACCGTCGTACAAAGATGGTACCGTAATAATGAGTATGCTAAACTTTTATAAGTACAATATTTTGTCAGCAGTTATGTCTACTTGCTTTTATTAACTCTTGTTTTTATGTAGTCATTTTGCCACACTACTAAGATATTTTACCGATCACAGTAGCTGAAATTGTGGGCTATCACGCACGGAACGCCCTAATGAAAATTTAAATGGAACTCTCTCTCTCTCTCTCTCTCTCTCTCTCTCTCTCTCTCTCTCTCTCTCTCTCTCCATACATAACCATCACCTGGCAAATAACAGTGACCATGCTAATAAACAAAGTCAAGTAAAGTTAATTAGAGAATAATGAACAAATATGCCCTGTCTTCTAACACTGCATTAAAGGATATATATATATATATATATATATATATATATATATATATATATATATATATATATATATATATATATATATATACACACACAGTAGAGAGAGAGAGAGAGAGAGAGAGAGAGATTCACACGAGATGTGACAAGGGAGACAAGTTAAACTTTCTGCTGACAGTGGAAGTGGTCAATTAAATGTGCACTCGGTGTTTCTTTAAAAGCTGTTTAGTCGTTTATTAGAAGCTGGGTGACAAACAGAGGACAAACGGGCACAACAAAATACTCCCACGTATGTGTTGTGTGGGTGCGACCATGCCAGAGTGATAACACGTTTCTCACTTGGGTGGCAGGGTTAATAACGAAATGAAAACAAAAGCCGTGGTGTGTGTGGTCGTGCAGTGTGGTGTAATTACAACAGTTTGACCTGAGTTATTGTGGCAATGTTTACACCCAACCTAACTTTGCTACTTTCTCGCCCTGGCAACACGTGGATGCTGGGTGACGGATGGTGCTTTATGTTTTTGACCTGCTGGTGATTCTCTTTCTGCTTCTGTTTGTCATTCCTTCAGTTTTTCATTCCTTTTGTTTTCATTTCTTTCTGCTTGTCATTCCTTCCGTCTCTGTTTCTGTACCGGTATGTCATTTTGTTTGTTTCTTTCTAAGTAACTGCGTTTGTGTATTTTCGTTTCTATTTATTTTTGTCTCTTGCTGTGCTCCCCTCCCCCCTCCTCTGCTTTTGTACTGCTGCCTATCCCCTTGCCCGTATGTCCATCTCTCTCTCTCTCTCTCTCTCTCTCTCTCTCTCTCTCTCACACACACACACACACACACACACACACACACACACACACACACATCATCTCCCTCCCTATATTTCACCTCTCCCCTCATTACGTATGCAGGTCTTCCCAGCTCTGGCAGTGCAGACTTTGGGCCGCAGCTGCATTCTCTTTATATTTTTAAAAAACAAAATTTTTCACATTTTAAAAAACTTCGCAGCCTTACCTCGTTTTTTCCCTCATACTTTCCTGCTTTAGCTTGGTCTTCACTGTTTCGATTACTTTTACGCTTTGTTACTTTTTGAATTTCTTCGTTTTACTGGTAAGCTTTCTTCAGCTTTGTTACTTCCATTCTTTTAATGTTTTTATGTTTGCTGTTTCTTTGCATTATCATTATTATTATTACCGTATTTTCTTGCTCTTTTATATTATTGTTTCATGCTATCTTCCTTTATCTGTTTATGTATTCAGTTACATTTTACTTCAATACTCTTGTTTATGCTTTCACACTTTATACCATTTTACCATTGTACTTTCTTAGGTGGGTATAAGTTTTTTTTTTTCACAATTTGCCTTTCCTCTTAGTTGTTGTTTGCCTCGATATCGTTATCTGTACATAAAAAAGAACGTCAGTGTTAGTTGCGAATTATTTATTTATTTATTTTTGAGAGAGAGAGAGAGAGAGAGAGAGAGAGAGAGAGAGGCAGCAGTGTACCAGTCTTCTCAAGATTTTCTTCTTTCAAAAGACTCCCTCTATGCCGTCGGCTCTCAGTCTCCGCCCACACACACACACACACACACACACACAGACTAAGACGCACATGCATACACGCTTAAACATTCTGCACAATCATCAGCAAACCCTGCATTTTTCACTTCCGTGCACGTATGCATGGCACACATACACATGCTCGTACATACTGATTCATGCACACATTTACGTACATGCACTGATAAACGTGCAAACACACACACACACACACACACACACACACACACACACACACACACACACACACACACAGATACATGTACATATACACATGCACAAAATAATAAAGCACACACATTTACATTCACACATTAGCACACACTCACACAAACACATGTATAAAGTAATTTACACAAATTGTAAAACTCACTGTTCTTCCGTCTCTCTCTCTCTCTCTCTCTCTCTCTCTCTCTCTCTCTCTCTCTCTCTCTCTCTCTCTCTCTCTCTCGTAGTATTGGCAGATTATTCAGTGCAAGCCTTGTGCTGTATACATATTCATACAGTAAGTGAACGAACACAGTCTACCCACGCACCGTCTTACCTACAGTATATACCGCCGTGTTTCCGCTATTGCCACATTAAATACGAACTTACATATACATTTTGTTGATTTTAGTGACGTTAACCGCTTGAGACAGGAAGTAATTTTTTAATTTTTATTCTTCTGCCAGGCAACTTCAGTCAGCTTTTGGAGAGAGACGTAGAAACGACCCAACTATTGGTGACAAAATCTGACCCCTTCTTTTCCATCTGTTTATGTATATCAGTCTGTCTGTTCTACCTGTCTATATCTGTTGACCACAGTTTACCAGTATCTGTCTAATTTATCAGTCTTGTACCTAATAACGCAAGCACACATACAGATGAACATATCTATATACCTGTACAGCCCTATTGAACACACACACACACACATACACAAAGGAATATGTACGTTTTTCGCATGGCACATACGTTTGGGGGCTTTGTTGTGTCACTGGGTTTATTGAGGCTTACAGCGTTGCCGTTTTCTGAATGCAGTATTTTATCTCTCTCTCTCTCTCTCTCTCTCTCTCTCTCTCTCTCTCTCTCTCGAAATCTCCATTTAAGGGATTTTTTTTTTAATCAATTCAATCAGATTACGTACTTTTTGTATTTGTTTCTTGCAACTCTGGATAAAAACGAGAGATTCAACATCTGTTCGTTTGGAGATGCCTGAACACGTCATTTAAAAGACACCAGTTCTTAGCTGATATACTTCCTTCACTTTAACTTGACCTAAAATCGCCATCCCCATCTTGAATGCTGAGCTGTAAAAATGACTCAGCACTAAAATACGATGCTAGTCACGAAGAGGTGCTATGGGAAGTATGTAAAGCTGTAGTATTGCCTTCCCCCCCCCCACTGACCTACCTGAAATAAGCCGCAGAAGGACGAAAATCTGCCAGGTTAAGGTGAACGTAGTATTGTGGGCAAAACTTACTCAGGAAGGCAGTTGCAGAGTTGATCAGTGACTGCATGAAAGACAGAGTACTAGGCAACTTCCGTAGGAGAGAGTAGGAGAGAAAAAGGTGAATGCAAGGAGAGAGAGAGAGAGAGAGAGAGAGAGAGAGAGAGAGAGAGAGAGGCATTTCAGCCTTATGTTTGATTTGTTTTGGATTGTTTGTTTTTGGTTTTACTGTCATTTTTTTCTTTTGTTGTTGGATTGCTTTAATACTTGTATTAGTTTGTTAGGATTATTTTTCACTGTAAGGATAAAAAAAGTTACCTTCTATTTATTTAATTTCACGTTCTCTTACGTGTAAAAATTAACAATCATTTTAGCTATCCATTTGCCTTTATATCCGCTCTCTCTCTCTCTCTCTCTCTCTCTCTCTCTCTCGCGCGCGCACACACACACACACACACACACACACACACACACACACACACACACACACACACACACACACACACACACACACACACACACACACACACACACACACACACACACACACACGGTAAGGGGAGGGGAGGAGCGAGGGTGAACAAGAGCACCTGAGACCAGCCACCTTAATGATCTAAATCACTATCAAGGTGAGCTCAAGTGAAGGGGTAAAGTCATTGTGTTACATGGGGGAGGAAGGTGAAGGAGGGAGAAGGGGAAGGACGAGAGAGGAGTGGACGAAGATGAGGAGGGGGGAGAAGCGTAGGACAGTGGAGAGGATGGAACACAGAGGAAAGATGGATAGATACAGAGAGAGAGAGAGAGAGAGAGAACTGGGATAAGTGAGGGAAGGCAGACGAGAGAAGGGACATAGGTGGAAGTAAATGATGACAAGGGAGCGATAATGAAGAGAGAGAGAGAGATCATGAAAGGCATTGAATTGAGAGGTGGATATAAATGATGACAAGGGAGCGATAATATAAACAGAGAGAAACATAGTGAAAGTGGAAAGAGAAATGAGAGAAAGAACGGAAAGGAATGGGAAAGGATAACAAAGAGGGCGGAGAGAGGAAAAAAAAGAGGCAGTTTGGAAAATGCAATTTCGGAAGTGAGAGAAAAGAAATGATTAATAGTAGCTTATCGGAAGGTCAGAGAGAGAGAGAGAGAGAGAGAGAGAGAGAGAGAGAGAGAGAGAGAGAGAATTATATATTACTTTTCCACCAGAGCATTGATTTCAGTGGAGTCGAAATTATATTACACACACACACACACACACCTGTATATATATATATATATATATATATATATATATATATATATATATATACACACACACATTGATAATTGAATAGATACTCTTATGCAGATTCTCTCTCTCTCTCTCTCTCTCTGATCGGCAACCATGCAAAAATTGGAAAACAAATGATAAGAGAGGGTAGTGGTGAGAATGAGAATAAGGTATGGAGGGCAGAAGGTCGCAGCTGGTATTGAAAGAGAGAGAGAGAGAGAGAGAGAGAGAGAGAGAGAGAGAGAGAGAGAGAGAGAGGGAGGGAGGGAAGGCAGGGTAGAGGAAAAGAGAAGAGAGGGAGATGGGAAACGGGAGAGGAGAGAATGAGAGGATGTTGGGTAGAGGGAGAAACAAAAGTTAAGGAGGGAGGCAAAAGGAAGAGGGGGGGGTAGGAAAGGGAGGTCAGAAGAGGAGAAGAAATAAGGAAGAAGGAGAGAGAAGCAGAGAGGGAGATCTAATCATAGGTGAAAGGAGAGGAGGAGAGGGAGAAAAGAAAGAGGAAGAGGAGGAAATGGAAGAGAGGGAGGTGAGAAAGGAGGAAGACTGAGGAAATGAGGAGGTTGGGACGAGTAATAGGGATCAAGTGAGAGAGAGAGGAATAATCCAAGCTTAAAGGAGAGATAAAGGAGGGATGGGGAGAATAATGGGCCAGATAAGGAGAAGGAAGGGGAAGAGGCTTTGTGATGGTAATACGCAGGAAACTGAGAAAGAGAGAGAGAGAGAGAGAGAGAGAGAGAGAGAGAGAGAGAGAGAGAGAGAGAGAGAGAGAGAGAGAGAGAATGTATATAAAATGTTAGATCGATAACTAAATGGTTTGTAGATAGATAGATGGACCGATTGAGGGAGAGAAAAGGGGAGGGGAGGTGTAAATAAAACTCACTCTCTCTCTCTCTCTCTCTCTCTCTTTTTCTCTTTCTCCACCCCTGTCTCGCCCCCCCGCCAATCTTCCTTCCTCTCACTCTCCCACCCTGTCACTCAGACTCTCAACACACTCTGACTCCCACATCCTGGTCACATCCCGAGTTTCACCCCGCCTTCTGATTTATGGTACAGTACGTGGTCACATTCCCTTCCATGAACCCCTGGTGTAGAATTTGTCGAACCAAAGTGCATTTTTTTTTTTTTTTTTTTTATGTGTCCGACTCTGGGCATAGGCTTCACAGCCTGCTATCAAGGCCCAGCAGTCCTCCTACATACCATACACCTCTACATGCCTATCTATATCTGTCTGTCTCTGTCTCTGTCTCCGTCTGTCTGTCTGCCTGCCCACCATGCCTACCTGTCATGATGGCAGTGTGATGTGGTTGTGTGATGTGGTAGTGTGATGTGGGAGTGTGGTGATGTGATAGGGTGGTGTGGCAGTGTGGTAGTGTGATGTTGTGGTAGTGTGATATGGTAGTGTGGTGTTTTAATAATATGATAGAGTGTAGTGATGTGATGTGTTGTGGTAGTGTGATGTGGTTGATGTGGTTCTGTGTTAAAAACTTCCGGTGATGTATCGACGTGTTGTGGCACTACTATTCCTACACATACAAATCAGTAACCACCCTAATCCTAACACGAACCACCTTCCTCTGCCTAAATTAATCTAACTCTTTATTTCCAAACGCCTAATCCTGTGTTCATCCAGAAAGACCACGACAAAAATGACTCAAAAGTTTCTCAATTACCATTCCATCCCTCCCCCTTACCTCCTCCCCTTTGCCTTTCCCTCCCTCTTTTCTTCCACTCCCCTCCCCTCCCCTCCCCTACCCTTTCCCTTCTCTCTACTCCTTTCCCTTCCCGTCCCCTTGTCCTCTTGCCTTCTTATTTCCCTTTCCTTCCCCTCATTCCCATTTCCCTTCCCCTCCTCTCATACTTGCCCCTTTCCCCTTTCCCTTCCCCTTCTGTCATCCTTGCCGCTTTCCCCTTTCCCCTCCCCTCCCCTCGTCCTTCTCCCTACCTCTTTCTCTTCTCCCTCATCCTTACCCCTTCCTCTTTGCCTTTCCCTCTTCATCTTCCCCTCTCTCTTCCCCTCCCCATACTTGCCTCTTTCCCTTACCCTCCCCTCATCCTTGCTCCCTTCCCCTCCCCTTATTCCTCATTTTCCCCCTTTTTCCCTTGACTTCAGGGCTCCATTCTTCACGTACTCTTCCAGCTGATCCTTCTGATGATTGATTGTAACAAGTATGCAATGAGCTCTAGTGATGGAAGAGTCTCCTTGATTACTAAAGTGGGTTTGTCTTCACCTGACATGGTTGTATAAAATTCCACGAGCCATAGTTATGAGGCAGTGAGTCCCCTTGGTTGTAAGTTCAAGTGCCCCCCCTCCCCCCCCCACCATTCTGACTACAACTGGCCATGACGCGATCTGAAAGGGGTTAAGGATTTTTGTGGTGTAGTAGTTGCAACCCCAGGCTCATCTGAACAAAACCTGGTGGACTGCAGATTGAAACTGCCCTTCCTCCGCAATCCACCATCCATCTTTCTGGGAATAGGGAGGGGATTAAAGGACGTTTGTATAACTAGCCAGCTCCACAGCCTGGCCATATTGGTGCCACCACGTGAAGGCATCCCTTTCCAGTGACTCAGGTTTGAGTAAACCTGATATACACTTGATAATCCACTGAGTTTTTAGAGGATTGGGATTTCGTCAAGTTAAAACAAACACTGACACTCGTCATGGGCCCGCATTCGTGTTGGTTGTGGAATATTATTTTCTAACACGTCTTCCTCACCGATTTATTTTACTTATTGCACCATGCCGTCCTTTTCTCTGTTACGTGAATCATTCTAATACCACCATAGCACCACACTCTGCATAAATAACGTACGAAACCACATTAGCCAGCCATATCGAAAAATAAACCGCTAAGGAAGAGGTTTTATGGAGCTTTTGGAGTTGTCACATCCTTCTTACGGCAGGGCATCGAGTATTTATCAGCCTGTAGGGGGGGGGGGTCTCTGACACGCTGCCAAGTTAACAAGTAGTTAATTATTGCTCTTGGTTGGGGAGTTGACGTGCACGGGAGGTACAATATTGTTAGTCCGTCTCCAGGCCCCTGAGGACATCTCCACGCTGGCACTATTGATGTGAGAGAGAGAGAGAGAGAGAGAGAGAGAGAGAGAGAGAGAGAGAGAGAGAGAGAGAGAGAGAGAGAGAGAGAGAGAGAGAGAGGCATATCTGAGCGTGAACTCATTGAACTGCACACTGACGTTGCCCTTCTCCAGCCCACCATCCACCTTTCCGGGGATAGGTAGTTAGGAATTTTAGGAAAGCTTGCATAGGCTAACCGGGCAGAGAAGACACCCTGTTATATCAGTGCCACCACGGGAAGGTGTCCCTCTGTAGCACCGCGAGAGGGAGTGAATCGTGAATTTGTGCCTTAAATTTCATCCCAGGTCACTCGGAACACCTTGGCCAACCCGGAACCGAATGCAGCAATGTCTACAGTCTCACGCCGTCGCAAAACTGAAAGGGAAAAAGAGAGGGGCTCACATGGAGGACAAAAGTGCGGTGGCTGAGAGTGTAATGGAACAGAGAGAGGAATCGGATGAAAGAAAGATAAAAAGCAGTTTGGGGAATCTAGTGGAGTGCTGTGGTGGTACGTGGTGCAGAAGTGTGATATGTGGCATGACGTGGTGGTATAGTTTGGTAGTGTAGTAGGATGTGGTGTGATGTATAATTTGGTAGCGTAGTGGTATGTTAGTGTGGTTGTGTGGTCTGGTAGTAAGGTGGTATGGTCAGTGTGGTGAGGTGATGTGGCGATGTGGTATGGTATCGTTGTGGTAAGTTGTCGTAGTGTTGTGGTAGCGTGGTGGTGGTGTACTTTGTTAGTGTAGTGTGATATTGTGGTTATATGATGCTATGGTCAGTGTTTAGTAATGTGGAAGTGCGCTTTGGTAATGTGTTGTGGTATGCCTTGGAATGGTGTGGTAGTGTGTGTAATGAATGAAAGTTGGGAGACCGTGACTTGTAACAACTTAAATGTATTTTCTGCTTATCTGTTTCTGTCCATATCAACTCGTATTCATCTGCTCATATATCTGTTTCCTGGAACCACATCTTGCGAGGGAATAGATAGATTTAATATTAGTGTTACAGCTGCCACACCAAAGTTCGATGCAGACGACGTAAATCAATTATATTTTTTTTTGTGTTAAATTTTCGTCCAAAGTTTGTTAATTGCGCTCCCCCTACATTGTGACAGGACTCAGGAGGAAACTTGGAACGTGAGCACAATCACATTAACCCCCCCAGTCCATCCCCTTCCCCTCCCTTTCTTTTCCCCCCTCCCTCTCCCATCTGTCCCCTCCCTCTCCTCTCCCCGTCCCTTCCCTCTCTCCTGGCCGTTCCCCTACATGGTGACAGGACATAGGGAGAACTTGGAACATAAGCATAAACACACTGATCCCCTCCTCCATCCTTCCCTTTCCTTTCCCTCTCTCTCCTATCTCCTCCCTCATCCTTCCTCTTCCCCCATCCTTTCTCTTCCCCCTCCCTCTCTTCCGCCATTCCCCCTCCCTTCCCTGCACCAATTTTCTCTCTCCTGTCTCTTCCCCATCCTTCCAATTCCCTTTTCTCTTTCTCTCCTGCTCCCTCCCTCTCCCTCCCTTGCTTTCCCTCTCTTTATCAAGCTTCCTCCCCACAAACTCTCTCATTCCTGTACTTCTCCTTTTATTTCCTGATCTTACCAGTCCTTCCCTTTCTGCACTCTTCCTCCCTCCGTTTTCTCTCCTTCCGTCTCCTCTCCTCTCTTTTCTTCCTTCTTCTCTTTCTCCTTCTTTCATTCCTGTTCTTGCTTCCTCTTCTTTCCTCTTTTGTCGTCTCTTCTTCCTTCTCCTCCCTTTAATCCATACTCCCTCTCTTTCCTCTCACTTTCTGTATAGTCTTTCTTCTTCCCTTCTCTTACTAGTTTTCCTCTCCTATTTTCATTCCTTTCTTAGTTCTTGCTTTCACTAGCTGTCTCTGCCTCTTCCCATACTGTTAGTTTTCCTTCTTCCTGTTCTAT